>NC_134687.1:661212273-661891962 GCF_050947455.1 Rhinoderma darwinii
TTCCTCGTCCTGATGGAACTCCAGATATGTCCCAGGGTCACGTGAGTCTCACCCTTGGGGAAGGGTATGACCCCTTATGTATGTACGCCATACTTTACCCACCTTCTGTTTTCTCTAGGAAAAAGATTTCTCTCAGAGACAAACTGATAAAAAGAAGGTTAAAAAATGTGCGACTTGTGCAAAAAAATTGCCAGAGTCCCATAAAAAACAATTGTGTCAGGATTGTATTGCCAAAATACTAAAGGAGGAACAACCAACGTTCATGTCCGAACTTAGGACTATGATTCGTGAGGAAGTGGGTCAGTCAGTAGCCTCCCTCGCCCCTCCGCAAGAAACTCCCTCACACTCCCGGGCAAAAAGACCACGGATTGAAGTGGATCAAAAATATTGGCCTCCTTCTCAGGGGTCGGACTCTGAACAGGAGTGCTATTACCTATCGGAAGATGAGTTAGAAGAAAGAGACGAACTCTTACCTTCAACTTCTTCCACTCAAGAGAAAAAAAAATTCTTCTCTTCCGAGATGTCGGATACCTTAATTCAAGCAATACGGGAAACTATGGATATTCCCGAAGTGGACCAACCACATACCATCCAGGATGAGATGTTTGGAGGTCTAACGGAAAAGAAAACAAGGGTTTTTCCGGTAAACGAAAATCTTAAAAGAATGGTGACAACTGAATGGGAAGATTCAGAAAAAAGGCTCTTCATTTCAAGAGATTTTAAGAACAGACTTCTCTTTGATCCAGAGGACACTAAGCCTTGGGATGAAATCCCAAAAGTAGATGTCCCAGTCGCCAGGGTTGCTAAAAAAAACGCAATCCCTTTTGAAGATTCTCTCAGTTGAGGGACGCCATGGACCGAAAGGCAGACGGACTACTGAAAAGAGCGTGGGAATCTTCCTCTGCCTTGATCTCAACTAATATCGCGGCCACATCAGTAGCAAGAGCAATGTTCATATGGCTAAACCAGCTAGAGACCCATTTTATGATGAAGACATCACGACAAGAGCTACTAGAATCTCTACCGTTACTAAAAATGGCAACCGGATTCTTAGTAGACGCTTCAGCGGAATCTATTAGATTTGCTGCCAGGAATGGGGCTCTCTCAAATTCTGCTAGAAGAGCATTATGGCTCAAAATGTGGTCAGGAGATACTAAGTCCAAAAACAAGTTGTGTTCTATCCCATTTACAGGGTCTCTGATGTTCGGTCCTCTCCTTGATAACATACTGGAGAGTGCAACAGATAGAAAAAAGGGGTTTCCTGAAGAGAAACCAAAAAAACCCCCTCAATTTGGAAGATTTCGCCAACAGAGTGATCCTACTTCACAGTACTACAGCGGGAAAGGGAAGTCCGGTCGCTGGAGTTACCCCAAAGGGAAAAGGGGTCGAGGATATCTCCTTAACTCAAATAATTCATTCCAGCCCTCAAAGCAATGACGCCAAGAGTGTGGGGGGAACACTCCTACAATTTTATCCCGAATGGTCGAGAATAACCCAGAACCCCTGGGTTCTAAAGATAATAGAATAAGGATACAAAATAGAATTTTCCTCCATTCCTCCAGAGAAATTCCTAATAACCCAGTACCAAGCAAAAGATCTTCATCAGATACTTATCCAGGACGTCCAGAAACTACTCAGATTGAGAGCCATTTCCCCAGTTCCCCACAACGAGATATGCAAGGGCCACTATTCGAAAATCTTCTTGGTCAAAAAACCAAACGGTTCCTACAGGACAATAATCAACCTGAAGTTCCTAAACAAATGGGTGAATTATCGGAAATTCAAGATGGAGTCTATCAGATCGACTATTCCTCTAATAAGGGAAGAGGCATCAATGTGTACGATCGATTTAAAGGATGCGTATTATCACGTTCCTATCCACCCCGCGTACCAGAGATTCCTCAGATTCGCAATTCAGGACGGTCCTTCCATTCTCCACTTCCAGTTTGTCTGCCTCCCCTTCGGCCTTTCCTCCGCCCCCAGAATTTTTACAAAAATTATGGCAGAGATCATGGCATTCATAAGAAGTCAAGGTATAGTAATTATCCCATATCTAGACGACTTCTTGTTGACGGCAGATACTCCGGCTATCTTAGTCAGTCATCGGTCACAGGTTCTTTCCCTCCTACAAGAATTGGGATGGATAATCAACTTTCAGAAGTCGAGTCTTCCTCCCCAGAAACAGAAGGTCTTCTTAGGGGTACTGCTGGACTCCTCCCTTCAACATTCCTTCCTCCCAAGAGGGAAACAAATACTCCTACTGGCAGAAGTAAGGACATTTTTGGGGAAAGACGCCTGTTCCATAAGGGAATGTATGCGGATGTTGGGAATGATGACGTCTTGCATCCAATCTATTCCATGGAGCCAATTTCACTCCAGACCCTTACAGAATCTGATCTTGTCCCAGTGGGATCGAAAACAAAACTCCCTGAATTCAAAAATTCAAATTTCCGAGACTGTGAAATCATCCCTCCTGTGGTGGCTCTGCACAAACAACATAGACAAGGGAGTCCCCTGGAGAACTTCTCCTTATGTAGTGATTACCACAGATGCCAGCAAACACGGCTGGGGGTGGGTAATCCAAGACCAACACTTTCAGGGCACATGGCCTGTTCAAATGAAGATGATGTCCTCAAACTTCAAAGAACTAAGAGCCGTATGGGAGACACTTAGAAGAGCTTCACCCATCATAAAAGGGAAGCATATAAGAATTTTATCGGACAACACGACAGCAGTGTCCTTTCTTCGCCATCAAGGGGGAACAAGACACACTCTTCTTCAGGCCCTCTCTACACAAATTTTCAGTTGGGCAGAAGAAAATGTCCTATCAGTCTCTGCAGTCCACCTAAAAGGCTCAGAGAACCTATCAGCAGATTTCCTGAGTCGGGAAAAAGTAGACCCTGGAGAATGGTCCCTAAACAGGGAAGTCTTTCTGTCCCTAACCCGAAATTGGGGTTATCCACAAATAGACCTGTTTGCCACGAGGAAAAACACTCAAGTAGAGACATTCTTCTCCCTAAATCTCAGAGACAACCCATTGGGAGTAGATGCATTGTCCCAACCCTGGGACATGGATCTGGCCTATGCCTTTCCTCCGTTTCCTCTAATACCAATGGTGTTAAGAAAAATCCAGGAAGATTTGACAAAGCTCATCATTATTCTTCCCTATTGGCCGAAAAGAAGTTGGTTTCCAATCGTACAATACCTAGCGTTGGAAGATCCTATCATGCTCCCAGTCAAGGAGAATCTTCTCTCCCAGGGTCCCTTATTCTTCCAGGGAATAGAGACTCTGAAATTGTCAGCCTGGATCCTGAAAGGCAGATCTTGAGGAACCACGGTCTGTCAGACGAGGTCATTTCAACTATCTTATCAAGTCATAAAGAAGTTACCTCTAAAATCTATCAAAAGATTTGGAAGAAATTCTGTTCCTGGCATGGAATCCCAGGACCAGATCCCCTTTCTCCCAACATTGCAAAAATCCTAGATTTTTTACAATCGGGATTCAAAAAAGGACTTAGCCCTAGTACCTTAAAGGTACAGATTTCAGCCTTAGGTAATTTTTTTAACACTCCTCTGGCTGAACATCGGTGGATCAGAAGATTCACCCAAGCGGTCTCTAAACTGAAACCTCCCCTACAGAAATCCGTTCCTACCTGGGATTTGAATGTGGTGTTAACGACTCTTTGTGAGCCCCTCTTTGAGCCGCTCGACGAAATTAGAATGCTTTTTTTAACTCTAAAAGCTGCATTCTTAGTCGCTATTACTTCAGCAAGAAGGATTGGAGAAATCCAATCTCTGTCAATCATAGAACCGTACCTAAAAGTACAAGAGGATAAGATCATCCTAAAGCTGGATCCCTCATTTATTCCAAAGGTATCTACCGCTTTCCATAGAGAACAAGAAATAATTCTACCTTCCTTTTATCCAGATCCAAAAGACCAACAAGAAGAAAAATTCCATTGCCTGGATGTCAGGCGAACAATTCTTCAGTATCTGGATAGAACCTCCTCCTGGAGACGAGATAAAAATCTATTTGTCCTATTTGGGGGAAAGAATAGAGGAAAGAAAGCCTCAAAAGGCTCTCTAGCGAGATGGGTAAAAACCACCATACAAGAAGCCTACAAGTCCCAAGGACTATGTGCCCCAGAAGGCATCGGAGCCCATTCAACGAGGGCAGTTTCGGCATCCTGGGCAGAAAGAAGAGAAGCCTCTATGGACCAAATCTGCAGAGCTGCCACTTGGTCAAGCCATCATACGTTTTGCAAACATTATAGGCTCGATCTGCTGTCCGATACGGATTTAAGTTTTGGACGGAAAGTCCTTCAATCCATAGTCCCGCCCTGAGCATTATAATCTGGTATTGCTCCTGTAGTGCTGTCATGAGGGATGTACTGGAAAATAGCAATTAGACCTACCGGTAATTGTATTTCCAGGAATCCATCATGACAGCACCATTATATTCCCTCCCTTATTGAATTCTGATTTGTGCATTTAACATGTCAGTTATTGTCCCTAGAAATAAAATAGGGTTGCATCCATCCTGGTGTAGTAATTGAAAAACACTGGCAAGTGGGTGGTGGGAGGGGCCTTTTAACCTCTCTGTCTTCCTGTCCCTACAGAGGTCAAGAGGGCAACCTCCTGTAGTGCTGTTATGATGGATTCCTGGAAATACAATTACCGGTAGGTCTAATTGCTATTTTCCGCGCGCCGAGCATGGTACTGTCACCCTGGACATTACCATGCTCGGCGCATGGAAACGGAAACACGGAGTGCACACGGAAACCACACGGCCGCTAAAACGGGTTCACGGACTCGTCAAAAGCGGCCGTGAAAACGGTGACGTAAGTGTGCACTAGGCCTAAACGTTCAACAAACTTCTGACGTCTACTGAGACCCCCACCGATCGCTAAAACGAAGCGGCAGAAGCGCTCAGCTGATTAGTTTCTGTTCGGCTTTGCTATGGCAACTGGAGGTCTAACAATGTCCTCCAGGTCCTCCATCTACGGAAGCCTGTCAGGCCCTACCAGAGGGAGAGTCTAATAGTCAGTCTGTCAGTGTAAAGCTGACGGGTCTAATACCCTGCAACACATAAGTATTATACCAGTATTAAGACGAAAAAAAGAAAAACTATTTCAAGTTTAACCCCTTTGTGACTACCAAAATGGCTTTTCATGGCTGCCCAGTCTAAGTTCTGCACGGTCGTCCCGTGCAGGCTGGAGCTGGTGCTCCACCTGGAAGTTTCCGTCAATCACGGCCATTTAACCCCTTAAATGCTGCAGTCAATGGTGATCGCATCATCAATTGTGGTTTACGAAGGGAGGGAACTCCCTCTGTCACCCATGGGCGGTCCGCAAACGTGATCGCGGGCCCATGATGAGGTACCATGGAAGCCGGGGTCCTAACAAAGCCCCCAGGCCTGCCCTGGCTGTATGCCTATTAGGCCGTGCCAGAAGCAGAAATGCTCCGGTATACTAAGTATACCAAAGCACTATATCTGCGATCAGAAGATCGCACAGTGAAGTCCCCTAGTGGGAGAAAAAAATAAGTAATTACTGTGAAATAAATATTATTAATAAAGATTACTACATTGGAAACATTTTTTCCATTAAAAAGTGTTTTTATTTAGTAAAAGTGTAAAAAATAAATAAACTTACATAAATATGGTATCGCCGCGACCGTAATGATCCTCACAATAAAGTTAACATGTAATTTAAACCGCAGGGTGAATGCCGTAAAATAATGGCGGAATTGTTATTTTTTTTTCCAGTGGCCCCCAAAAAAGTAATAATAAAAGTTCATCAAGAAGACCCATGTACCCCAAAAAAGTACCAATGAAAACTACGTCTCGTCCTGCAAATAACAAGCCCTCCTATCACTACATTGATGGAAAAATAAAAAAGTTCTGGCTCTTGGAAAGCGACGATGCAAAAACAAATAATTTCATTCAAAAGGGATTTTATTCTGCAAAAGTCGTAAAACATAAAAAAAACGCGTAAAGGCGTAAGTTTATAATGCATAGAACGATGGCGGAATTTCTAGGTGTTTTTTTTTTCTATTCCCCCCCCCCCAAAAAAAAAAAACCATACAAGCACTGCACCCCTTTCAAAACAGCTGATCGTCGGGGGTACCAGGAGTCGGACCCCGACCATTCAGCTATTGGTGGCCTATCATCAATTTTTAGGGTCTGGAAAACCCCTTTAAGGCCTCCTCAAACCTATAGTGGTGCCTAAAAAACACCCTAATGAAAAGGAGACCCCAGAATCCACAAGGTGCTCCTTCATTTCTGGGGCCCATGTTTCACTAAATAGGACACATGCGCCACATGTGGGATATTTCGGAGGAATAAATGTTGCGTTGCGTTTCTTTGGTATCAATAGCGAGCGCCGCATCTGAGTGGTTTTGGAGAGAGGGAGGGAGCTCCCTCTTTCACCCCACCGGCACCCTGTGTAAGATCGCAGGGTGTTCTATGGCAGCCGTGGGCTTAATGAAGTGTCTGAATACATGACTACTGTATATCTGTCTATATATCAGTCACTGTGTGTTTCCTACAGATGGATCCAGTAGAAGAAATCCACCAGAGAGATGTCCCAGTCCTCTGTATTCCCAGGACTGTCCAGAGGAAAATCACTATGTCCCAGAGAATCATCAGGTAGATGCAGTGGTGGATTAAGTAGACCATAGGCCCTGGGCTGTTACCCAAACTTGGGCCCCCCTTCTCCACTGCTGCGCCGTAACTATTGTTAACACTACCTTTTTGTGCAATCATTAACAATTGGGTGTTACAATTCCCCTTGTCACAGGGTTGTGTCCCTATATGCTGACAATCTCCAACCATCGCTGACCGTATCACACTCTGCAGGGACACATCCTCCTGAAAAGGCGAATGGTAACACACATTTGTCTATCAGTCCTGGACTGCACAAAGACATTATGCGAAATACAAGGATTTCCTATAATAAACATGTCAGCAGAGGTGACAGATTCTCTGTAAATCTAGTGACTCACAGGTGACGTCTTCTCAGACTCTAGTAGTTGTTTTTTTTTCCTCTTTTCTTCTCCATCGGATCCAGGCCATGACCGATTTCTGAAGAATTTTCCACTCAGATGTCTTCAGCTTCTCACTTTTCCAACGTTTCCACACCTATAAACGAAGATAAAATTATTGATAAAATTATCATGGTACCACACATTATTCCCCTAAATATAATGGCACCAAACAGTGTGCCCCTGAATATAATACCACACACTGTGTCCCTAAATATAATGGCACCATACACTGCACACCTAAATATAATAGCACCATAAACTGCGCCCCTAAATATAATAGCACCATACACTGCGCCCCTAAATATAATAGCACCATACACTGCGCCCCTAAATATAATGGCACCAAACAGTGTGCCCCTGAATATAATACCACACACTGTGTCCCTAAATATAATGGCACCATACACTGCGCACCTAAATATAATAGCACCATAAACTGCGCCCCTAAATATAATAGCACCAAACACTGCGCCTCTGAATAAAATAGTACGAAACACTGTAAGGTAAAGCACCACATACACAGTGCCCCCTGTACATATTTCCACACACAGCCCCCTGTACATAGTGCCAAACACAGCCCCCTGTACATAGTGATACACACTGCTCCCTGTAGATATTACCACACACACTGTTCCCTGTAGATATTACCACACACGCTGCTCCCTGTAGATATTACCACACACACTGCTCCCTGTATATATTACCACACACACTGCTCCCTGTAGATATTACCACACACACTGCTCCCTGTATATATTACCACACACTGCTCCCTGTATATATTACCACACACGCTGCTCCCTGTATATATTACCACACACGCTGCTCCCTGTATATATTACCACACACACTGCTCCCTGTAGATATTACCACACACACTGCTCCCTGTATATATTACCACACACACTGCTCCCTGTATATATTACCACACACTGCTCCCTGTATATATTACCACACACACTGCTCCCTGTAGATATTACCACACACGCTGCTCCCTGTAGATATTACCACACACGCTGCTCCCTGTAGATATTACCACACACACTGCTCCCTGTATATATTACCACACACACTGCCCCCTGTATATATTACCACACACTGCTCCCTGTAGATATTACCACACGCTGCTCCCTGTATATATTACCACACACACTGCTCCCTGTAGATATTACCACACACACTGCTCCCTGTATATATTACCACACACGCTGCTCCCTGTATATATTACCACACACTGCTCACTGTAGATATTACCACACACACTGCTCCCTGTATATATTACCACACACACGCTGCTCCCTGTAGATAATATCACACACACTGCTCCCTGTAGATATTACCACACACGCTGCTCCCTGTAGATATTACCACACACGCTGCTCCCTGTAGATATTACCACACACACTGCTCCCTGTATATATTACCACACACACTGCTCCCTGTATATATTACCACACACGCTGCTCCCTGAATATATATCCACACACGCTGCTCCCTGTATATATTACCACACACACACTGCTCCCTGTATATATTACCACACACACTGCTCCCTGTAGATATTACCACACACGCTGCTCCCTGTAGATATTACCACACACGCTGCTCCCTGTATATATTACCACACACACTGCCCCCTGTAGATATTACCACACACGCTGCTCCCTGTAGATATTACCACACACACTGCTCCCTGTATATATTACCACACACACTGCTCCCTGTACATATTACCACACACGCTGCTCCCTGTATATATTACCACACACACTGCTCCCTGTATATATTACCACACACACTGCTCCCTGTATATATTACCACACACACTGCTCCCTGTAAATATTACCACACACACTGCTCCCTGTATATATTACCACACACACTGCCCCCTGTATATATTACCACACACACTGCTCCCTGTATATATTACCACACACGCTGCTCCCTGTATATATTACCACACACGCTGCTCCCTGTAGATATTACCACACACACTGCTCCCTGTAGATATTACCACACACACTGCTCCCTGTAGATATTACCACACACACTGCTCCCTGTATATATTACCACACACACTGCTCCCTGTAGATATTACCACACACACTGCTCCCTGTATATATTACCACACACACTGCCCCCTGTATATATTACCACACACACTGCTCCCTGTAGATATTACCACACACACTGCTCCCTGTAGATATTACCACACACACTGCTCCCTGTATATATTACCACACACACTGCCCCCTGTATATATTACCACACACTGCTCCCTGTAGATATTACCACACGCTGCTCCCTGTATATATTACCACACACACTGCTCCCTGTAGATATTACCACACGCTGCTCCCTGTATATATTACCACACACACTGCTCCCTTTACAGATTACCACACACACTGCTCCCTGTATATATTACCACACACACTGCTCCCTGTATATATTACCACACACACTGCTCCCTGTAGATATTACCACACACGCTGCTCCCTGTATATATTACCACACACACTGCTCCCTGTATATATTACCACACACACTGCTCCCTGTAGATATTACCACACACACTGCTCCCTGTATATATTACCACACACACTGCTCCCTGTAGATATTACCACACACGCTGCTCCCTGTATATATTACCACACACACACTGCTCCCTGTATATATTACCACACACACACTGCTCCCTGTATATATTACCACACACACTGCTCCCTGTATATATTACCACACACTCTGCTCCCTGTATATATTACCACACACGCTGCCCCCTGTATATATTACCACACACACTGCTCCCTGTATATATTACCACACACACTGCTCCCTGTAGATATTACCACACACACTGCTCCCTGTATATATTACCACACACACTGCTCCCTGTAGATATTACCACACACACTGCTCCCTGTATATATTACCACACACGCTGCTCCCTGTATATATTACCACACACGCTGCTCCCTGTATATATTACCACACACACTGCTCCCTGTATATATTACCACACACACTGCCCCCTGTAGATATTACCACACACGCTGCTCCCTGTATATATTACCACACACACTGCTCCCTGTAGATATTACCACACACACTGCTCCCTGTATATATTACCACACACACTGCTCCCTGTAGATATTACCACACACGCTGCTCCCTGTATATATTACCACACACACTGCTCCCTGTAGATATTACCACACACACTGCTCCCTGTATATATTACCACACACACTGCTCCCTGTATATATTACCACACACACTGCTCCCTGTATATATTACCACACACGCTGCTCCCTGTAGATATTACCACACACTGCTCCCTGTAGATATTACCACACACACTGCCCCCTGTAGATATTACCACACACACTGCTCCCTGTAGATATTACCACACACGCTGCTCCCTGTAGATATTACCACACACGCTGCTCCCTGTAGATATTACCACACACACTGCCCCCTGTATATATTACCACACACACTGCTCCCTGTAGATATTACCACACACACTGCTCCCTGTAGATATTACCACACACACTGCCCCCTGTAGATATTACCACACACACTGCTCCCTGTAGATATTACCACACACGCTGCTCCCTGTATATATTACCACACACACTGCCCCCTGTAGATATTACCACACACACTGCTCCCTGTAGATATTACCACACACACTGCTCCCTGTAGATATTACCACACACACTGCTCCCTGTAGATATTACCACACACACTGCTCCCTGTAGATATTACCACACACGCTGCTCCCTGTAAATATTACCACACACACTGCTCCCTGTAGATATTACCACACACTGCTCCCTGTAGATATTACCACACACACTGCTCCCTGTAGATATTACCACACACACTGCCCCCTGTAGATATTACCACACACACTGCCCCCTGTAGATATTACCACACACACTGCTCCCTGTAGATATTACCACACACACTGCTCCCTGTAGATATTACCACACACACTGCTCCCTGTATATATTACCACACACGCTGCTCCCTGTATATATTACCACACACGCTGCTCCCTGTATATATTACCACACACACTGCTCCCTGTAGATATTACCACACACGCTGCTCCCTGTAGATATTACCACACACGCTGCTCCCTGTAGATATTACCACACACGCTGCTCCCTGTATATATTACCACACACGCTGCTCCCTGTAGATATTACCACACACGCTGCTCCCTGTAGATATTACCACACACACTGCTCCCTGTAGATATTACCACACACACTGCTCCCTGTAGATATTACCACACACACTGCTCCCTGTAGATATTACCACACACGCTGCCCCCTGTATATATTACCACACACACTGCTCCCTGTATATATTACCACACACACTGCTCCCTGTATATATTACCACACACGCTGCTCCCTGTATATATTACCACACACACTGCTCCCTGTAGATATTACCACACACGCTGCTCCCTGTAGATATTACCACACACGCTGCTCCCTGTATATATTACCACACCCACTGCTCCCTGTATATATTACCACACACACTGCTCCCTGTAGATATTACCACACGCTGCTCCCTGTAGATAATACCACACACGCTGCTCCCTGTAGATATTACCACACACGCTGCTCCCTGTATATATTACCACACACGCTGCTCACTGTAGATATTACCACACACACTGCTCCCTGTATATATTACCACACACACTGCTCCCTGTATATATTACCACACACACTGCTCCCTGTATATATTACCACACACACTGCTCCCTGTATATATTACCACACACACTGCTCCCTGTATATATTACCACACACACTGCTCCCTGTAGATATTACCACACACGCTGCTCCCTGTATATATTACCACACACACTGCTCCCTGTATATATTACCACACACACTGCTCCCTGTATATATTACCACACACACTGCTCCCTGTATATATTACCACACACACTGCTCCCTGTATATATTACCACACACACTGCTCCCTGTATATATTACCACACACACTGCTCCCTGTAGATAATCCCACACACACTGCTCCCTGTATATATTACCACACACGCTGCTCCCTGTATATATTACCACACGCTGCTCCCTGTATATATTACCACACACACTGCCCCCTGTATATATTACCACACACGCTGCTCCCTGTATATATTACCACACACACTGCTCCCTGTAGATATTACCACACACACTGCTCCCTGTATATATTACCACACACACTGCTCCCTGTATATATTACCACACACGCTGCTCCCTGTAGATATTACCACACACACACACACACACACACACACACACACACTGCTCCCTGTATATATTACCACACACACTGCTCCCTGTATATATTACCACACACACTGCTCCCTGTATATATTACCACACACGCTGCTCACTGTAGATATTACCACACACACTGCTCCCTGTATATATTACCACACACACTGCTCCCTGTATATATTACCACACACACTGCTCCCTGTATATATTACTACACACTCTGCTCCCTGTATATATTACCACACACGCTGCTCCCTGTAGATATTACCACACACACTGCTCCCTGTATATATTACCACACACGCTGCTCCCTGTAGATATTACCACACACACTGCTCCCTGTATATATTACCACACACACTGCTCCCTGTATATATTACCACACACACTGCTCCCTGTATATATTACCACACACACTGCTCCCTGTAGATATTACCACACACGCTGCTCCCTGTAGATATTACCACACACACTGCTCCCTGTATATATTACCACACGCTGCTCCCTGTATATATTACCACACACACTGCCCCCTGTAGATATTACCACACACGCTGCTCCCTGTATATATTACCACACACGCTGCTCACTGTAGATATTACCACACACACTGCTCCCTGTATATATTACCACACACACTGCTCCCTGTATATATTACCACACACACTGCTCCCTGTATATATTACCACACACACTGCTCCCTGTATATATTACCACACACACTGCTCCCTGTATATATTACCACACACACTGCTCCCTGTATATATTACCACACACGCTGCTCCCTGTATATATTACCACACGCTGCTCCCTGTATATATTACCACACACACTGCCCCCTGTATATATTACCACACACGCTGCTCCCTGTATATATTACCACACACACTGCTCCCTGTAGATATTACCACACACACTGCTCCCTGTATATATTACCACACACACTGCTCCCTGTATATATTACCACACACGCTGCTCCCTGTAGATATTACCACACACACACACACACACACACACACTGCTCCCTGTATATATTACCACACACACTGCTCCTGTATATATTACCACACACACTGCTCCCTGTAGATATTACCACACACACTGCTCCCTGTAGATATTACCACACACACTGCCCCCTGTATATATTACCACACACACTGCTCCCTGTATATATTACCACACACACTGCTCCCTGTATATATTACCACACACACTGCTCCCTGTAGATATTACCACACACACTGCCCCCTGTATATATTACCACACACTGCTCCCTGTATATATTACCACACACTGCTCTCTGTATATATTACCACACACACTGCTCCCTGTAGATATTACCACACACACTGCCCCCTGTATATATTACCACACACACTGCTCCCTGTAGATATTACCACACACACTGCTCCCTGTAGATATTACCACACACGCTGCTCCCTGTAGATATTACCACACACTGCTCCCTGTATATATTACCACACACACTGCTCCCTGTATATATTACCACACACACTGCTCCCTGTAGATATTACCACACACACTGCTCCCTGTAGATATTACCACACACACTGCTCCCTGTATATATTACCACACACACTGCTCCCTGTAGATATTACCACACACACTGCTCCCTGTATATATTACCACACACGCTGCTCCCTGTAGATATTACCACACACGCTGCTCCCTGTAGATATTACCACACACACTGCTCCCTGTATATATTACCACACACACTGCCCCCTGTATATATTACCACACACACTGCTCCCTGTAGATATTACCACACACTGCTCCCTGTATATATTACCACACACACTGCTCCCTGTATATATTACCACACACACTGCTCCCTGTATATATTACCACACACACTGCCCCCTGTATATATTACCACACGCTGCTCCCTGTATATATTACCACACACACTGCCCCCTGTATATATTACCACACACACTGCTCCCTGTATATATTACCACACACACTGCTCCCTGTATATATTACCACACACACTGCTCCCTGTATATATTACCACACACACTGCTCCCTGTATATATTACCACACACACTGCTCCCTGTATATATTACCACACACACTGCTCCCTGTATATATTACCACACACACTGCTCCCTGTATATATTACCACACACACTGCTCCCTGTATATATTACCACACACACTGCTCCCTGTATATATTACCACACACACTGCTCCCTGTATATATTACCACACACGCTGCTCCCTGTAGATATTACCACACACACTGCTCCCTGTAGATATTACCACACACGCTGCTCCCTGTATATATTACCACACACACTGCTCCCTGTATATATTACCACACACACTGCTCCCTGTATATATTACCACACACACTGCTCCCTGTATATATTACCACACACGCTGCTCCCTGTAGATATTACCACACACACTGCTCCCTGTAGATATTACCACACACGCTGCTCCCTGTATATATTACCACACACACTGCTCCCTGTATATATTACCACACACACTGCTCCCTGTATATATTACCACACACGCTGCTCCCTGTATATATTACCACACGCTGCTCCCTGTATATATTACCACACACGCTGCTCCCTGTATATATTACCACACACACTGCTCCCTGTATATATTACCACACACACTGCCCCCTGTATATATTACCACACACGCTGCTCCCTGTATATATTACCACACACACTGCTCCCTGTATATATTACCACACACACTGCTCCCTGTATATATTACCACACACGCTGCTCCCTGTATATATTACCACACACACTGCTCCCTGTATATATTACCACACACACTGCTCCCTGTATATATTACCACACACACCTCCCCAGTATATATTACCACACGCGCTGCTCCCTGTAGATATTACCACACACACTGCTCCCTGTATATATTACCACACACGCTGCTCCCTGTATATATTACCACACACTGCTCCCTGTATATATTACCACACACACTGCTCCCTGTAGATATTACCACACACGCTGCTCCCTGTATATATTACCACACACACTGCTCCCTGTATATATTACCACACACACTGCTCCCTGTATATATTACCACACACACTGCCCCCTGTAGATATTACCACACACACGCTGCTCCCTGTAGATATTACCACACACGCTGCTCCCTGTAGATATTACCACACACACTGCTCCCTGTATATATTACCACACACGCTGCCCCCTGTATATATTACCACACACACTGCTCCCTGTATATATTACCACACACACTGCTCCCTGTATATATTACCACACACGCTGCTCCCTGTATATATTACCACACGCTGCTCCCTGTATATATTACCACACACGCTGCTCCCTGTATATATTACCACACACACTGCTCCCTGTATATATTACCACACACACTGCCCCCTGTATATATTACCACACACGCTGCTCCCTGTATATATTACCACACACACTGCTCCCTGTATATATTACCACACACACTGCTCCCTGTATATATTACCACACACGCTGCTCCCTGTAGATATTACCACACACACTGCTCCCTGTATATATTACCACACACACTGCTCCCTGTATATATTACCACACACACTGCTCCCTGTATATATTACCACACACACCTCCCCAGTATATATTACCACACGCGCTGCTCCCTGTAGATATTACCACACACACTGCTCCCTGTATATATTACCACACACGCTGCTCCCTGTATATATTACCACACACTGCTCCCTGTATATATTACCACACACACTGCTCCCTGTATATATTACCACACACACTGCTCCCTGTATATATTACCACACACACTGCTCCCTGTAGATATTACCACACACGCTGCTCCCTGTAGATATTACCACACACGCTGCTCCCTGTATATATTACCACACACACTGCTCCCTGTATATATTACCACACACACTGCTCCCTGTATATATTACCACACACACTGCCCCCTGTAGATATTACCACACACACGCTGCTCCCTGTAGATATTACCACACACGCTGCTCCCTGTAGATATTACCACACACACTGCTCCCTGTATATATTACCACACACACTGCTCCCTGTATATATTACCACACACGCTGCTCCCTGTATATATTACCACACACGCTGCTCCCTGTATATATTATCACACACGCTGCTCCCTGTAGATAATACCACACACTGCTCCCTGTATATATTACCACACACGCTGCTCCCTGTATATATTACCACACACGCTGCTCCCTGTATATATTACCACACACTGCTCCCTGTAGATATTACCACACACACTGCTCCCTGTATATATTACCACACACGCTGCCCCCTGTAGATATTACCACACACACTGCCCCCTGTATATATTACCACACACACTGCTCCCTGTATATATTACCACACACACTGCTCCCTGTATATATTACCACACACGCTGCTCCCTGTAGATATTACCACACACACTGCTCCCTGTATATATTACCACACACGCTGCTCCCTGTAGATATTACCACACACACTGCTCCCTGTAGATATTACCACACACGCTGCTCCCTGTATATATTACCACACACACTGCTCCCTGTATATATTACCACACACGCTGCTCCCTGTATATATTACCACACACTGCTCCCTGTACATATTACCACACACACTGCTCCCTGTATATATTACCACACACACTTCTCCCTGTATATATTACCACACACAGCCCCCTGTAGATATTACCACACACACTGCTCCCTGTAGATATTACCACACACACTGCTCCCTGTATATATTACCACACACGCTGCTCCCTGTAGATATTACCACACACACTGCCCCCTGTATATATTACCACACACGCTGCCCCCTGTATATATTACCACACACACTGCTCCCTGTATATATTACCACACACGCTGCTCCCTGTATATATTACCACACACGCTGCTCCCTGTATATATTACCACACACACTGCCCCCTGTATATATTACCACACACACTGCTCCCTGTATATATTACCACACACACTGCTCCCTGTATATATTACCACACACGCTGCTCCCTGTATATATTACCACACACGCTGCTCCCTGTAGATATTACCACACACTGCTCCCTGTACATATTACCACACACACTGCTCCCTGTATATATTACCACACACACTTCTCCCTGTATATATTACCACACACACTGCTCCCTGTAGATAATACCACACACTGCTCCCTGTAGATATTACCACACACGCTGCTCCCTGTAGATATTACCACACACTGCTCCCTGTAGATATTACCACACACGCTGCTCCCTGTATATATTACCACACACGCTGCTCCCTGTATATATTACCACACACGCTGCTCCCTGTATATATTACCACACACACTGCCCCCTGTATATATTACCACACACGCTGCTCCCTGTATATATTACCACACACACTGCTCCCTGTATATATTACCACACACACTGCCCCCTGTATATATTACCACACACGCTGCTCCCTGTATATATTACCACACACACTGCTCCCTGTATATATTACCACACACGCTGCTCCCTGTAGATATTACCACACACACTGCTCCCTGTAGATATTACCACACACGCTGCTCCCTGTAGATATTACCACACACACTGCTCCCTGTAGATATTACCACACACGCTGCTCCCTGTAGATATTACCACACACACTGCTCCCTGTATATATTACCACACACACTGCTCCCTGTATATATTACCACACACACTGCTCCCTGTATATATTACCACACACACTGCTCCCTGTATATATTACCACACACACTGCTCCCTGTATATATTACCACACACACTGCTCCCTGTATATATTACCACACACACGCTGCTCCCTGTATATATTACCACACACACTGCTCCCTGTAGATATTACCACACACGCTGCTCCCTGTAGATATTACCACACACGCTGCTCCCTGTAGATATTACCACACACACTGCTCCCTGTATATATTACCACACACTGCTCCCTGTATATATTACCACACACACTGCTCCCTGTATATATTACCACACACACTGCCCCCTGTATATATTACCACACACACTGCCCCCTGTAGATATTACCACACACACTGCTCCCTGTATATATTACCACACACACTGCTCCCTGTAGATATTACCACACACACTGCTCCCTGTATATATTACCACACACACTGCTCCCTGTAGATATTACCACACACACTGCTCCCTGTAGATATTACCACACACACTGCTCCCTGTAGATATTACCACACACACTGCTCCCTGTAGATATTACCACACACACTGCACCCTGTAGATAGTACCACACACACTGCCCCCTGTATATATTACCACACACGCTGCTCCCTGTATATATTACCACACACACACTGCTCCCTGTATATATTACCACACACACTGCCCCCTGTAGATATTACCACACACACTGCTCCCTGTAGATATTACCACACACGCTGCTCCCTGTATATATTACCACACACACTGCTCCCTGTAGATATTACCACACACTACTCCCTGTAGATATTACCACACACGCTGCTCCCTGTATATATTACCACACACACTGCCCCCTGTATATATTACCACACACTGCTCCCTGTATATATTACCACACACACTGCTCCCTGTATATATTACCACACACGCTGCTCCCTGTATATATTACCACACACGCTGCTCCCTGTATATATTACCACACACACTGCTCCCTGTAGATATTACCACACACACTGCTCCCTGTAGATATTACCACACACGCTGCTCCCTGTAGATATTACCACACAAACTGCTCCCTGTAGATATTACCACACACTGCTCCCTGTATATATTACCACACACACTGCCCCCTGTATATATTACCACACACACTGCTCCCTGTAGATAATCCCACACACGCTGCTCCCTGTAGATATTACCACACACGCTGCTCCCTGTATATATTACCACACACGCTGCTCCCTGTATATATTACCACACACGCTGCTCCCTGTATATATTATCACACACACTGCTCCCTGTAAATATTACCACACACGCTGCTCCCTGTAGATATTACCACACACGCTGCTCCCTGTAGATATTACCACACACGCTGCTCCCTGTAGATAGCGCCTCACACGCTGCTCCCTGTATATATTACCACACACGCTGCTCCCTGTATATATTACCACACACACTGCTCCCTGTATATATTACCACACACACTGCTCCCTGTATATATTACCACACACACTGCCCCCTGTAGATATTACCACACGCTTCTCCCGGTAGATATTACCACACGCTGCTCCCGGTAGATATTACCACACACTGAAGCCGTGGGCCTACCACTACCACTCTCCGCTCTGCCTGACGTGAATTATCGGATCAGCTGCTCTGCGGAGCCCCCCCCCCCTCCTACCACCTAATTGTGCCTGGGGCACATGCTCCGCCTGCCCCCCCTAGCTATTTCCCTTTGTGGCTGTTGCTAGAACCGGTCCCCCTCCGGTGCCAGCGATGCGACCAGGTATGAGGGCTCATGTGCGGTTCGGGCGGCCATGGGCCCCCTGGAAGCCTTGGGCCCCAGGCTGCTGAACAAACCCTAATGATAATCTGCCACTGGGTAGATGGTGCCAAAGTCTCATCAAAATATGACCATAAAGTAATTAACCCGAAGTTCATACTATGTTTTTTCTTTTCTTGTTTGTTTAGGGTGAAAATCTGATGGATATTAAGGTTGAGGTTAAAGATGAAGCAGAAGAGGAGACGGATGTAATGGCTGATCAGTGTAAGGAGGGGGGGACGTTCATTAGTTGTAAAGACAAACCTGTATTGAGGGTCACCTAGATACTACTCCCATCATCTCATCATCCCATGTAAATAATCTATTCCATCACTGTGTGTTTCCTACAGATGGATCCAGTCGGAGAAATCCACCAGAGAGAAGTCCCAGTCCTCTGTATTCCCAGGACTGTCCAGAGGAAAATCACAATGTGCCAGAGAATCATCAGGTAGATGAAGCTGAGCCCTATACCACATCTATACAGGGGGTGTGGAGCTTTATGGTCCTGCGGTCATAGATGGGGTCATAGATTTTGGTGGTTTCTTATATTGATCTGTTAGATTCTTCGCACTCTCCGTTGTATTGTACTGAATTGTTACATATGTGAAATCAGGGGGAAGATCTGACTATTATTAAAGTGGAGGATGAAGAAGAGCGGGTGAGGGGCGATCAACCGTGTAAGAGTGAAGTGGAGGAGGAAATTCCAGGAGGTGTTACCAGAGGTCAGTAATAATGAATTTAGAAGGTGAATTGGGAGGTTTGGTAAGGTGGGGTTCCTCCTTAGTTCTACATTACAGTAACACGTCAGACAATGTGTTATACATAGTGCCGGACCTGAGGGAGCTGTGACTGCACATAGAAGTTCTCTACAAGGTGATCTATGACTCCGGTCATGCACTAGGCTTAGTGTCAGATTTTGGGGGGCACCAGGAGCCTGTAAAAATGACAATAATTCAATACATTAGTATGTCTGACGATCGCTGGTCCAAATCCCGTGCAGGGACTAATAAAAAGTGATAAAAATAGTTCACATTTTTTTAGTGGCGTACAAAAAATAAAAACAAACTTTTCCCACTTTTCCTTTTAAAGTATTGTAAAAAAATAAACCTAATTGGTATCACCGAATCATTAAAAGTCTGAATTACAATATAAGAGTTCACTGAAGTGGTTAATGAGTAAAATGTATCATTTTTATTAGATAACTCTCTAAAAACAGGGGTACAATCACCACCGTGAAAAGAGCCCCCCCCCCCCCCCCGTGCTTGGTAAAAAACGTATTCTATGTATACTGCAATTATTGGTTCGTTTGTGACCCCTCCTCTAATTGAGTGCTTGAAAATGTGGGATCAGCGCTTAAACATTGGTGTATCAGTGGATGGGACCCTGCAACACACCAGAGCCCTCAGTTACCGCTCCTCAGTACCCCAGTGCTGCCACTGTCACCTGCGCTATAATCCCTCTCTCATCTGACCTACGCGTTTCTATGTATTATTTCATCAGGGGTCTGTACTTTTATCAGCCTGGCTGAAGCGCCAGTGATGTAGAACTGTAAGAGATATTCTGTTACACACACGGAAGCGTGCTCGCATGGGTGTCAGCGGCGCGCTTCACTCAGGACTCAGTGTTTATAGAATTAATACTCCTCCCCTGGGGCTGAGGCAAAGCCTTGAAAACGGCCAATCACCGTCGCCCATGTCATCCGTGACGTATGGTCATGTGACTCCCGGCGCGTCATTAGACGGAAGTCCACCACCAACATCATGCCGAACGCGCAGGCGCAGAATTACAATATAACATTATTTAAATCGCACGGTGAACACTGTAAAAAAAAAACAATGAAACCGGCAGAATCGCTATATTTTTTTTGTCACTTTAGCGCTAAAAAATAATGTAATAAAAAGTGATCAAAAAGTCGTACCAATAAAACTACAGCTCGCCCACAAAAATAACCCTTTACTCTGCTCAATCACCAAACAATAAAATAACCGGCAGGATAAAGGTAACGAGATTTATACAGAACCGGGGAAACAAATGGAATAAAAAGTGTTTCAAAAGTTGCAAGTGCCCAAAATGGTGTTAATAAAAAGGCTCCCATTAGTCGAGGATGAAAAAATATGCAGATGAGCCGGTCCGAGGGGAACTTTCCTTCTGTATCAGGAGGTGATTATCAGGGCTCTAATATTTGGGAACCAGGAAGAGAAGGGCCCAAACATCTGCTGGAAGCGAGGGGGCCCGTATTATACCAGGACAACACTTTCCCAGCAAAATACCCCAAACCACAAAGGTGCGGAGTGTGGACCAAAAGGGGATAAGGAAGGACACCATTTATCAGTGCGACACCGGCCTGTGCATAACGGATTCATCACAGCGTAACCCACATCTATGGAGATTGTATTATTTACCCCATTATTATACCCTCTTATTATACCCTGATGTACTCCGCACAGCTTATATATACCCTGATGTACTCCTCACAGATTACATATACCCTGATGTACTGCTCACATATTACATATATCCTGATGTACTCCTCACATATTACATATACCCTGATGTACTCCTCACATATTACATATACCCTGATGTACTCCTCACATATTACATATATCCTGATGTACTCCTCACATATTACATATACCCTGATGTACTCACATATTACATATACCCTGATGTACTCCTCAAATATTACATATACCCTGATGTACTCCTCACATATTACATATACCCTGATGTACTCCTCACATATTACATATACCCTGATGTACTCCTCACATATTACATATACCCTGATGTACTCCTCACATATTACATATACCCTGATGTACTCCTCACATATTACATATACCCTGATGTACTCCTCACATATTACATATACCCTGATGTACTCACATATTACATATACCCTGATGTACTCCTCAAATATTACATATACCCTGATGTACTCCTCACATATTACATATACCCTGATGTACTCCTCACATATTACATATACCCTGATGTACTCCTCACATATTACATATACCCTGATGTACTCCTCACATATTACATATATCCTGATGTACTCCTCACATATTACATATATCCTGATGTGCTCCTCACATATTACATATACCCTGATGTACTCCTCATATTACATATACCCTGATGTACTCCTCACATATTACATATATCCTGATGTACTCCTCACATATTACATATATCCTGATGTACTCCTCACATATTACATATACCCTGATGTGATCCTCACTGATTACATATACCCTGATGTACTCCTCACGTATTACATATACCCTGATGTACTCCTCACATATTACATATATCCTGATGTACTCCTCTCATATTACATATACCCTGATGTACTCCTCACATATTACATATACCCTGATGTACTCCTCACAGATTACATATGCCCTGATGTACTCCGCACAGCTTATATATACCCCGATGTACTCCTCACACATATTACATATACCCTGATGTACTCCTCACATATTACATATACCCTGATGTGCTCCTCACATATTACATATACCCTGATGTACTCCTCACATATTACATATATCCTGATGTACTCCTCACATATTACATATACCCTGATGTACTCCTCACATATTACATATATCCTGATGTACTCCTCACATATTACATATACCCTGATGTACTCCTCACATATTACATATACCCTGATGTACTCCTCACATATTACATATATCCTGATGTACTCCTCACATATTACATATATCCTGATGTACTCCTCACATATTACATATACCCTGATGTACTCCTCACATATTACATATTCCCTGATGTACTCCTCACATATTACATATATCCTGATGTACTCCTCACATATTACATATACCCTGATGTACTCCTCACATATTACATATACCCTGACGTACTCCTCACATATTACATATATCCTGATGTACTCATCACATATTACATATACCCTGATGTACTCCTCACATATTACATATACCCTGATGTACTCCTCACATATTACATATACCCTGATGTGCTCCTCACATATTACATATATCCTGATGTACTCCTCACATATTACATATACCCTGATGTACTCCTCACAGATTACATATATCCTGATGTACTCCTCACATATTACATATACCCTGATGTACTCCTCACATATTACATATACCCTGATGTACTCCTCACATATTACATATACCCTGATGTACTCCTCACATATTACATATACCCTGATGTACTCCTCACATATTACATATACCCTGATGTACTCCTCACAGATTACATATACCCCGATGTACTCCTCACATATTACATATATCCTGATGTACTCCTCACATATTACATATATCCTGATGTACTCCTCACATATTACATATACCCTGATGTACTCCTCACATATTACATATACCCTGATGTACTCCTCACATATTACATATACCCTGATGTACTCCTCACATATTACATATACCCTGATGTACTCCTCACATATTACATATACCCTGATGTACTCCTCACATATTACATATACCCTGATGTACTCCTCACATATTACATATACCCTGATGTACTCCTCACATATTACATATATACCCTGATGTACTCCTCACATATTACATATACCCTGATGTACTCCTCACATATTACATATACCCTGATGTACTCCTCACATATTACATATACCCTGATGTACTCCTCACATATTACATATATCCTGATGTACTCCTCACAGATTACATATACCCTGATGTACTCCTCACATATTACACATATCCTGATGTACTCCTCACATATTACATATACCCTGATGTACTCCTCACATATTACATATACCCTGATGTACTCCTCACATATTACATATACCCTGATGTACTCCTCACAGATTACATATATCCTGATGTACTCCTCACATATTACATATACCCTGATGTACTCCTCACATATTACATATACCCTGATGTACTCCTCACATATTACATATACCCTGATGTACTCCTCACAGATTACATATATCCTGATGTACTCCTCACATATTACATATACCCTGATGTACTCCTCACATATTACATATACCCTGATGTACTCCTCACATATTACATATACCCTGATGTACTCCTCACATTTTACATATACCCTGATGTACTCCTCACATATTACATATACCCTGATGTACTCCTCACATATTACATATACCCTGATGTACTCCTCACAGATTACATATACCCCGATGTACTCCTCACATATTACATATATCCTGATGTACTCCTCACATATTACATATATCCTGATGTACTCCTCACATATTACATATACCCTGATGTACTCCTCACATATTACATATACCCTGATGTACTCCTCACATATTACATATACCCTGATGTACTCCTCACATATTACATATACCCTGATGTACTCCTCACATATTACATATACCCTGATGTACTCCTCACATATTACATATACCCTGATGTACTCCTCACATATTACATATACCCTGATGTACTCCTCACATATCATATATACCCTGATGTACTCCTCACATATTACATATACCCTGATGTACTCCTCACATATTACATATATCCTGATGTACTCCTCACAGATTACATATACCCTGATGTACTCCTCACATATTACACATATCCTGATGTACTCCTCACATATTACATATACCCTGATGTACTCCTCACATATTACATATACCCTGATGTACTCCTCACATATTACATATACCCTGATGTACTCCTCACAGATTACATATATCCTGATGTACTCCTCACATATTACATATACCCTGATGTACTCCTCACATATTACATATACCCTGATGTACTCCTCACATATCATATATACCCTGATGTACTCCGCACAGATTACATATACCCTGATGTACTCCTCACATATTACATATACCCTGATGTACTCCTCACATATTACATATACCCTGATGTACTCCTCACAGATTACATATACCCCGATGTACTCCTCACATATTACATATACCCTGATTTACTCCTCACATATTACATATACCCTGATGTACTCCTCACATATTACATATACCCTGATGTACTCCACACATATTACATATACCCTGATGTGCTCCTCACATATTACATATACCCTGATGTACTCCTCACATATTACATATATCCTGATGTACTCCTCACATATTACATATATCCTGATGTACTCCTCACATATTACTTATACCCTGATGTACTCCTCACATATTACATATACCCTGATGTACTCCTCACATATTACATATACCCTGATGTACTCCTCACATATTACATATACCCTGATGTACTCCTCACATATTACATATACCCTGATGTACTCCTCACATATTACATATACCCTGATGTACTCCTCACATATTACATATACCCTGATGTACTCCTCACATATTACATATACCCTGATGTACTCCTCACATATCATATATACCCTGATGTACTCCTCACATATTACATATACCCTGATGTACTCCTCACATATCATATATACCCTGATGTACTCCTCACATATTACATATACCCTGATGTACTCCTCACAGATTACATATACCCTGATGTACTCCTCACATATTACATATACCCTGATGTACTCCTCACATATTACATATATCCTGATGTACTCCTCACATATTACATATATCCTGATGTACTCCTCACAGATTACATATACCCTGATGTACTCCTCACATATTACATATATCCTGATGTACTCCTCACATATTACATATACCTTGATGTACTCCTCACATATTACATCTACCCTGATGTACTCCTCACATATTACATATACCCTGATGTACTCCTCACACATTACATCTACCCTGATGTACTCCTCACATATTACATATACCCTGATGTACTCCTCACAGATTACATATACCCTGATGTACTCCTCACATATTACATATACCCTGATGTACTCCTCACATATTACATATACCCTGATGTACTCCTCACATATTACATATACCCTGATGTACTCCTCACATATTACATATACCCTGATGTACTCCTCACATATTACATATACCCTGATGTACTCCTCACATATTACATATACCCTGATGTACTCCACACATATTACATATACCCTGATGTACTCCTCACATATTACATATACCCTGATGTACTCCTCACATATTACATATATCCTGATGTACTCCGCACATATTACATATATCCTGATGTACTCCTCACATATTATATATACCCTGATGTACTCCTCACATATTACATATACCCTGATGTACTCCTCACATATTACATATATCCTGATGTACTCCTCACATATTACATATACCCTGATGTTCTCCTCATAGATTACATATATCCTGATGTACTCCTCACATATTACATATATCCTGATGTACTCCTCACATATTACATATACCCTGATGTACTCCTTACATATTACATATACCCCGATGTACTCCTCACATTTTACATATACCCTGATGTACTCCGCAGTGTTTACATATACCCCGATGTACTCCTCACATATTACATATATCCTGATGTACTCCTCACATATTACATATACCCTGATGTACTCCTCACATATTACATATACCCTGATGTACTCCACACATATTACATATACCCTGATGTGCTCCTCACATATTACATATACCCTGATGTACTCCTCACATATTACATATATCCTGATGTACTCCTCACATATTACATATATCCTGATGTACTCCTCACATATTACATATACCCTGATGTACTCCTCACATATTACATATACCCTGATGTACTCCTCACATATTACATACTCCTCACATATTACATATACCCTGATGTACTCCTCACATATTACATATACCCTGATGTACTCCTCACATATTACATATACCCTGATGTACTCCTCACATATTACATATACCCTGATGTACTCCTCACATATTACATATACCCTGATGTACTCCTCACATATTACATATACCCTGATGTACTCCTCACATATCATATATACCCTGATGTACTCCTCACATATTACATATACCCTGATGTACTCCTCACATATCATATATACCCTGATGTACTCCTCACATATTACATATACCCTGATGTACTCCTCACAGATTACATATACCCTGATGTACTCCTCACATATTACATATACCCTGATGTACTCCTCACATATTACATATATCCTGATGTACTCCTCACATATTACATATATCCTGATGTACTCCTCACAGATTACATATACCCTGATGTACTCCTCACATATTACATATATCCTGATGTACTCCTCACATATTACATATACCTTGATGTACTCCTCACATATTACATCTACCCTGATGTACTCCTCACATATTACATATACCCTGATGTACTCCTCACACATTACATCTACCCTGATGTACTCCTCACATATTACATATACCCTGATGTACTCCTCACAGATTACATATACCCTGATGTACTCCTCACATATTACATATACCCTGATGTACTCCTCACATATTACATATACCCTGATGTATTCCTCACATATTACATATATCCTGATGTACTCCTCACATATTACATATAGCCTGATGTACTCCTCACATATTACATATACCCTGATGTACTCCGCACAGCTTACATATACCCTGATGTACTCCGCACAGCTTACATATACCCTGATGTACTCCTCACATATTACATATACCCTGATGTACTCCTCACATATTACATATATCCTGATGTACTCCGCACATATTACATATACCCTGATGTACTCCTCACATATTACATATATCCTGATGTACTCCTCACATATTACATATACCCTGATGTACTCCTCACATATTACATATACCCTGATGTACTCCTCACATATTACATATACCCTGATGTACTCCTCACATATTACATATACCCTGATGTACTCCTCACATATTACATATACCCTGATGTACTCCTCACATATTACATATACCCTGATGTACTCCTCACATATTACATATATCCTGATGTACTCCTCACATATTATATATACCCTGATGTACTCCTCACATATTACATATACCCTGATGTACTCCTCACATATTACATATACCCTGATGTACTCCTCACATATTACATATACCCTGATGTACTCCGCACATATTACATATACCCTGATGTACTCCTCACATATTACATATATCCTGATGTACTCCTCACATATTACATATACCCTGATGTACTCCTCACATATTACATATACCCTGATGTACTCCACACATATTACATATACCCTGATGTACTCCTCACATATTACATATACCCTGATGTACTCCTCACATATTACATATATCCTGATGTACTCCGCACATATTACATATATCCTGATGTACTCCTCACATATTATATATACCCTGATGTACTCCTCACATATTACATATACCCTGATGTACTCCTCACATATTACATATATCCTGATGTACTCCTCACATATTACATATACCCTGATGTTCTCCTCATAGATTACATATATCCTGATGTACTCCTCACATATTACATATATCCTGATGTACTCCTCACATATTACATATACCCTGATGTACTCCTTACATATTACATATACCCCGATGTACTCCTCACATTTTACATATACCCTGATGTACTCCGCAGTGTTTACATATACCCCGATGTACTCCTCACATATTACATATATCCTGATGTACTCCTCACATATTACATATACCCTGATGTACTCCTCACATATTACATATATCCTGATGTACTCCTCACAGATTACATATACCCTGATGTACTCCTCACATATTACACATATCCTGATGTACTCCTCACATATTACATATACCCTGATGTACTCCTCACATATTACATATACCCTGATGTACTCCTCACATATTACATATACCCTGATGTACTCCTCACAGATTACATATATCCTGATGTACTCCTCACATATTACATATACCCTGATGTACTCCTCACATATTACATATACCCTGATGTACTCCTCACATATTACATATACCCTGATGTACTCCTCACAGATTACATATATCCTGATGTACTCCTCACATATTACATATACCCTGATGTACTCCTCACATATTACATATACCCTGATGTACTCCTCACATTTTACATATACCCTGATGTACTCCTCACATATTACATATACCCTGATGTACTCCTCACATATCATATATACCCTGATGTACTCCTCACATATTACATATACCCTGATGTACTCCTCACATATTACATATATCCTGATGTACTCCTCACAGATTACATATACCCTGATGTACTCCTCACATATTACATATACCCTGATGTACTCCTCACATATTACATATACCCTGATGTACTCCTCACAGATTACATATATCCTGATGTACTCCTCACATATTACATATACCCTGATGTACTCCTCACATATTACATATACCCTGATGTACTCCTCACATATCATATATACCCTGATGTACTCCGCACAGATTACATATACCCTGATGTACTCCTCACATATTACATATACCCTGATGTACTCCTCACATATTACATATACCCTGATGTACTCCTCACAGATTACATATACCCCGATGTACTCCTCACATATTACATATACCCTGATGTACTCCTCACATATTACATATACCCTGATGTACTCCTCACAGATTACATATATCCTGATGTACTCCTCACATATTACATATACCCTGATGTACTCCTCACATATTACATATACCCTGATGTACTCCTCACATATCATATATACCCTGATGTACTCCGCACAGATTACATATACCCTGATGTACTCCTCACATATTACATATACCCTGATGTACTCCTCACATATTACATATACCCTGATGTACTCCTCACAGATTACATATACCCCGATGTACTCCTCACATATTACATATACCCTGATTTACTCCTCACATATTACATATACCCTGATGTACTCCTCACATATTACATATACCCTGATGTACTCCACACATATTACATATACCCTGATGTGCTCCTCACATATTACATATACCCTGATGTACTCCTCACATATTACATATATCCTGATGTACTCCTCACATATTACATATATCCTGATGTACTCCTCACATATTACATATACCCTGATGTACTCCTCACATATTACATATACCCTGATGTACTCCTCACATATTACATACTCCTCACATATTACATATACCCTGATGTACTCCTCACATATTACATATACCCTGATGTACTCCTCACATATTACATATACCCTGATGTACTCCTCACATATTACATATACCCTGATGTACTCCTCACATATTACATATACCCTGATGTACTCCTCACATATTACATATACCCTGATGTACTCCTCACATATCATATATACCCTGATGTACTCCTCACATATTACATATACCCTGATGTACTCCTCACATATCATATATACCCTGATGTACTCCTCACATATTACATATACCCTGATGTACTCCTCACAGATTACATATACCCTGATGTACTCCTCACATATTACATATACCCTGATGTACTCCTCACATATTACATATATCCTGATGTACTCCTCACATATTACATATATCCTGATGTACTCCTCACAGATTACATATACCCTGATGTACTCCTCACATATTACATATATCCTGATGTACTCCTCACATATTACATATACCTTGATGTACTCCTCACATATTACATCTACCCTGATGTACTCCTCACATATTACATATACCCTGATGTACTCCTCACACATTACATCTACCCTGATGTACTCCTCACATATTACATATACCCTGATGTACTCCTCACAGATTACATATACCCTGATGTACTCCTCACATATTACATATACCCTGATGTACTCCTCACATATTACATATACCCTGATGTATTCCTCACATATTACATATATCCTGATGTACTCCTCACATATTACATATAGCCTGATGTACTCCTCACATATTACATATACCCTGATGTACTCCGCACAGCTTACATATACCCTGATGTACTCCGCACAGCTTACATATACCCTGATGTACTCCTCACATATTACATATACCCTGATGTACTCCTCACATATTACATATATCCTGATGTACTCCGCACATATTACATATACCCTGATGTACTCCTCACATATTACATATATCCTGATGTACTCCTCACATATTACATATACCCTGATGTACTCCTCACATATTACATATACCCTGATGTACTCCTCACATATTACATATACCCTGATGTACTCCTCACATATTATATATACCCTGATGTACTCCTCACATATTACATATACCCTGATGTACTCCTCACATATTACATATACCCTGATGTACTCCTCACATATTACATATACCCTGATGTACTCCGCACATATTACATATACCCCGATGTACTCCTCACATATTACATATATCCTGATGTACTCCTCACATATTACATATACCCTGATGTACTCCTCACATATTACATATACCCTGATGTACTCCACACATATTACATATACCCTGATGTACTCCTCACATATTACATATACCCTGATGTACTCCTCACATATTACATATATCCTGATGTACTCCGCACATATTACATATATCCTGATGTACTCCTCACATATTATATATACCCTGATGTACTCCTCACATATTACATATACCCTGATGTACTCCTCACATATTACATATATCCTGATGTACTCCTCACATATTACATATACCCTGATGTTCTCCTCATAGATTACATATATCCTGATGTACTCCTCACATATTACATATATCCTGATGTACTCCTCACATATTACATATACCCTGATGTACTCCTTACATATTACATATACCCCGATGTACTCCTCACATTTTACATATACCCTGATGTACTCCGCAGTGTTTACATATACCCTGATGTACTCCTCACATATTACATATATCCTGATGTACTCCTCACATATTACATATACCCTGATGTACTCCTCACATATTACATATATCCTGATGTACTCCTCACATATTACATATATCCGGATGTACTCCTCACATATTACATATACCCTGATGTACTCCTCACATATTATATATACCCTGATGTACTCCACACATATTACATATACCCTGATGTACTCCTCACATATTACATATACCCTGATGTGCTCCTCACATATTACATATATCCTGATGTACTCCTCACATATTACATATACCCTGATGTACTCCTCACAGATTACATATATCCTGATGTACTCCTCACATATTACATATACCCTGATGTACTCCTCACATATTACATGTATCCTGATGTACTCCTCACATATTACATTTACCCTGATGTACTCCTCACATATTACATATACCCTGATGTACTCCTCACATATTACATATACCCTGATGTACTCCACACATATTACATATACCCTGATGTACTCCTCACATATTACATATACCCTGATGTACTCCTCACATATTACATATATCCTGATGTACTCCGCACATATTACATATATCCTGATGTACTCCTCACATATTATATATACCCTGATGTACTCCTCACATATTACATATACCCTGATGTACTCCTCACATATTACATATATCCTGATGTACTCCTCACATATTACATATACCCTGATGTTCTCCTCATAGATTACATATATCCTGATGTACTCCTCACATATTACATATATCCTGATGTACTCCTCACATATTACATATACCCTGATGTACTCCTTACATATTACATATACCCCGATGTACTCCTCACATATTACATATATCCTGATGTACTCCTCACACATTACATATACCCTGATGTACTCCTCACATATTACATATACCCTGATGTACTCCGCAGTGTTTACATATACCCCGATGTACTCCTCACATATTACATATATCCTGATGTACTCCTCACATATTACATATACCCTGATGTACTCCTCACATATTACATATACCCTGATGTACTCCTCACATATTACATATACCCTGATGTACTCCTCACATATTACATATATCCTGATGTACTCCGCACATATTACATATATCCTGATGTACTCCTCACAGATTACATATACCCTGATGTACTCCTCACATATTACATATACCCTGATGTACTCCTCACATATTACATATACCCTGATGTACTCCTCACATATTACATATACCCTGATGTACTCCTCACATATTACATATATCCTGATGTACTCCGCACATATTACATATACCCTGATGTACTCCTCACAGATTACATATATCCTGATGTACTCCTCACATATTACATATACCCTGATGTACTCCTCACATATTACATATACCCTGATGTACTCCTCACATATCATATATACCCTGATGTACTCCGCACAGATTACATATACCCTGATGTACTCCTCACATATTACATATACCCTGATGTACTCCTCACATATTACATATACCCTGATGTACTCCTCACAGATTACATATACCCCGATGTACTCCTCACATATTACATATACCCTGATTTACTCCTCACATATTACATATACCCTGATGTACTCCTCACATATTACATATACCCTGATGTACTCCACACATATTACATATACCCTGATGTGCTCCTCACATATTACATATACCCTGATGTACTCCTCACATATTACATATATCCTGATGTACTCCTCACATATTACATATATCCTGATGTACTCCTCACATATTACATATACCCTGATGTACTCCTCACATATTACATATACCCTGATGTACTCCTCACATATTACATACTCCTCACATATTACATATACCCTGATGTACTCCTCACATATTACATATACCCTGATGTACTCCTCACATATTACATATACCCTGATGTACTCCTCACATATTACATATACCCTGATGTACTCCTCACATATTACATATACCCTGATGTACTCCTCACATATTACATATACCCTGATGTACTCCTCACATATCATATATACCCTGATGTACTCCTCACATATTACATATACCCTGATGTACTCCTCACATATCATATATACCCTGATGTACTCCTCACATATTACATATACCCTGATGTACTCCTCACAGATTACATATACCCTGATGTACTCCTCACATATTACATATACCCTGATGTACTCCTCACATATTACATATATCCTGATGTACTCCTCACATATTACATATATCCTGATGTACTCCTCACAGATTACATATACCCTGATGTACTCCTCACATATTACATATATCCTGATGTACTCCTCACATATTACATATACCTTGATGTACTCCTCACATATTACATCTACCCTGATGTACTCCTCACATATTACATATACCCTGATGTACTCCTCACACATTACATCTACCCTGATGTACTCCTCACATATTACATATACCCTGATGTACTCCTCACAGATTACATATACCCTGATGTACTCCTCACATATTACATATACCCTGATGTACTCCTCACATATTACATATACCCTGATGTATTCCTCACATATTACATATATCCTGATGTACTCCTCACATATTACATATAGCCTGATGTACTCCTCACATATTACATATACCCTGATGTACTCCGCACAGCTTACATATACCCTGATGTACTCCGCACAGCTTACATATACCCTGATGTACTCCTCACATATTACATATACCCTGATGTACTCCTCACATATTACATATATCCTGATGTACTCCGCACATATTACATATACCCTGATGTACTCCTCACATATTACATATATCCTGATGTACTCCTCACATATTACATATACCCTGATGTACTCCTCACATATTACATATACCCTGATGTACTCCTCACATATTACATATACCCTGATGTACTCCTCACATATTACATATACCCTGATGTACTCCTCACATATTACATATATCCTGATGTACTCCTCACATATTACATATACCCTGATGTACTCCTCACATATTATATATACCCTGATGTACTCCTCACATATTACATATACCCTGATGTACTCCTCACTTATTACATATACCCTGATGTACTCCTCACATATTACATATACCCTGATGTACTCCGCACATATTACATATACCCCGATGTACTCCTCACATATTACATATATCCTGATGTACTCCTCACATATTACATATACCCTGATGTACTCCTCACATATTACATATACCCTGATGTACTCCACACATATTACATATACCCTGATGTACTCCTCACATATTACATATACCCTGATGTACTCCTCACATATTACATATATCCTGATGTACTCCGCACATATTACATATATCCTGATGTACTCCTCACATATTATATATACCCTGATGTACTCCTCACATATTACATATACCCTGATGTACTCCTCACATATTACATATATCCTGATGTACTCCTCACATATTACATATACCCTGATGTTCTCCTCATAGATTACATATATCCTGATGTACTCCTCACATATTACATATATCCTGATGTACTCCTCACATATTACATATACCCTGATGTACTCCTTACATATTACATATACCCCGATGTACTCCTCACATTTTACATATACCCTGATGTACTCCGCAGTGTTTACATATACCCTGATGTACTCCTCACATATTACATATATCCTGATGTACTCCTCACATATTACATATACCCTGATGTACTCCTCACATATTACATATATCCTGATGTACTCCTCACATATTACATATATCCGGATGTACTCCTCACATATTACATATACCCTGATGTACTCCTCACATATTATATATACCCTGATGTACTCCTCACATATTACATATAACCTGATGTACTCCTCACATATTACATATACCCTGATGTGCTCCTCACATATTACATATATCCTGATGTACTCCTCACATATTACATATACCCTGATGTACTCCTCACAGATTACATATATCCTGATGTACTCCTCACATATTACATATACCCTGATGTACTCCACACATATTACATATACCCTGATGTACTCCTCACATATTACATATACCCTGATGTGCTCCTCACATATTACATATATCCTGATGTACTCCTCACATATTACATATACCCTGATGTACTCCTCACAGATTACATATATCCTGATGTACTCCTCACATATTACATATACCCTGATGTACTCCTCACATATTACATTTACCCTGATGTACTCCTCACATATTACATATACCCTGATGTACTCCTCACATATTACATATACCCTGATGTACTCCACACATATTACATATACCCTGATGTACTCCTCACATATTACATATACCCTGATGTACTCCTCACATATTACATATATCCTGATGTACTCCGCACATATTACATATATCCTGATGTACTCCTCACATATTATATATACCCTGATGTACTCCTCACATATTACATATACCCTGATGTACTCCTCACATATTACATATATCCTGATGTACTCCTCACATATTACATATACCCTGATGTTCTCCTCACATATTACATATATCCGGATGTACTCCTCACATATTACATATATCCTGATGTACTCCTCACATATTACATATACCCTGATGTACTCCTTACATATTACATATACCCCGATGTACTCCTCACATATTACATATATCCTGATGTACTCCTCACATATTACATGTGCCCCCACATTTTAAACTGAATCACCAGTAATACCCCAAACAGAACTAGTAAATTCCAATGGTAACAGGATAATTAGTGTACGTTTATTATTGAAATATATGAAGTCCTGCCTAAATAAACGTTTAAAATGTCTTTATTAATTAGTATTTAAAATAGGGCACTAATGCCAATTTAAACTGTGAATAGGCGTTTGGCAAAACAGAGACACATTTATACAGCTAGCCCCGCCTAGCAGATGGGCGGAATGGAACGGACATAGCCAATCGGTGTGTCACAGCGTATATGTAACGCCCACTGATCGGTGGGCGTTACTTATACGCTGTGACACACCGATAGGCGGGGCTAGCTGTATAAATCTTGTGAGGGTCTCCGGCGCGAGTCAGACCAGGCATTAGTGTCTCATTGCGCTCCTGAGAATACACAAATTCAGCAGCATAATATGTGCTGTATGGTAGCTGCTCAAACTAATATACGCAATTTACAAATACCCCTGAGGACGTTTCCCTCTGGTTCATAGGGTTTCAGAAACGCGTTGGGAGATTGCTCAAAATTGCTAACTTGTGGCAAACAGACCACATTTATTTTTGCTAAGTTCTCTGTTCATGTTTCAATTGGTTCACCTAGCATCGGTGCCTGTGGAACATTCATATTGGACTGAGCTACTTTGTATCGTTGCGGCAAACGGACGAGTGGTGTGTATTACTACTCCTGTCGGGTGTTTTATCGACACTAAGGTGTACCAATCATCATCTTATTTTTACACCTGATCAGGGAACTGTGTCTCTGTTTTGCCAAACGCCTATTCACAGTTTAAATTGGCATTAGTGCCCTATTTTAAATACTAATTTATAAAGACATTTTAAACGTTTATTTAGGCAGGACTTCACACCCAAACAGAAGTACTACCAAGCAAAATCCAGGCGCCAAAAGACGCTGCCTCAATACTGAGCCCTACAGTGTGCCCAAACAGCAGTTTACTACCACTTATATGGTATTGCTATAACCGGGAGAACCCTTTTTTGGGGTGTGTGTCTCTAGTGGCACAAGTTGGGCACAACATATTGGACTCCGAAATGGCATATCTGTTGAACAATTGCAATTTTTACTTTTTACCATCCGCAGCGCATTCATTTCTGGAGAACACCTGTTGGGTCAAAATGCTCTACACCCCTAATAAATGTCTTAAGGGGTGTCGTTTCCATAATGAGGTTACTTTTGGGGGGTATCCACTGTTTTGGTCCCAAAGGTGTTTTGCAAATGCAACATGGCGCCCATAAACCAATCCATCAAAATCTGTGCTCCTTCCCTTCTGAGCAGTTTATGAGCACATATGGGGTATTCCCGTACTCTGGAGAATTTTCTTTACAAATGTTGGGGGCTTTTTCTCCTTTATTTGTTGAGAAAATTAACAATTTTCTAGATAAAACTACATCTTATTGGAAATAAATTTGTTTCATTGAGGGGTATGATTGCTTATTTTTTGCAGGACGAGCTGTAGTTTTTATTAATACCATTCTGGGATACATGTGAATTTATTTTTTATCACTTTCTATTCCATTTTTGGGGGGGAGCGAAGGTGACAATTCTGGCGTCTTTTTATTTTTATTTTTTTATGTACAGCGTTCACCGTGTTGGTTAAATAACATTATATTGTAATACTTTACATTTTTACCGCTGTGGTAATACCAGTTATGTTTCCATTTTTTTTAACATTACTTTAGAGAATAGGTGGGAAAAGTTGTTTTTTTTTGTAACTTTTGTTTTATTTATTTTTTTTGTTTTTTTTTTTACTGTTTTTTTTTTTCATTAGCCACCCCACCCCCAGGGAACTTGAACTAGTGATCGCTTGCTCTGTATATGGCAACACCAATGTATAGCAGTATATAATTATTTTTACAGGCCTCCGGCAAGAATTAGTGGGAGTACAGTAATGGCAGACCTGGGCGCCTTCGTTAGGCCCCCAGGCTGCCATGACAACCATCCGCTTCGTGCAATCGCGTTGCGGGAGGACCGATCAGCTTTTGGAGCCGGCCGGCCCCTTTTTCTAAAGCCTTAGATGCTGCAGTCGCAATTGACTACCGCAACTAAGAGGCTAAACGGGCGGAATCAAGTGATCTTTGATTCCACCCGTTTCAGTAAGGTGTCGGCTGTATTACACAGCTGACACCCGTTGAGTAAGGAGCGTGCTCTGCCCATGAGCGCGCTCCATACATCCCTTTAACGCTTTTTACGTACATGTAGGTGACAATGCGTTAGTGCAGGGGTTTATTTGTCATTTTTTTCTTCATTTATTTTTGTTTGTTTTTTAACTTTTATTTTTATGGCCTTTCCATCAGAAAAGACATTTGGGGAACTTTTATTTCATTTTTTTATTTATTTACACTATACTTTTCCTCTGTAACTGGCACTTTACAGCAGGGGAGATCAGCCGTGTTATAGTGACTATTGTCACTGATAGGGCTGTGCTGGGTCTAGTTAGATACAGCAGCAGCCTCCTACTACCGGCTTCTCGGCGATCATGTGACTAGTCACATGATCACCAGGATCAATAGAGGCAGCAGCGCTCATTGAGCGTTGTGTACGTGAGTGCAGAGAAGACAAGTGGTAAAAAACACTTCTGTCTTCTTTTCAGGGTTCCTGGCAGTCTCTGACGACCGGGCACCCGACATTTAGCTGCTCAATCACTCAGGCAGCAAACTTAAACCTTCACCGTATATATACACAGTGGACAGTCCTCAACCGGTTAAACATAATTTTAGGAATCAATCGAAATGAAAAAACACTTACATTTTGGTTATTTCCTTTGTACTTTGTCATTTATTTGGTTCTTCCATTACAAATCTTCAAATAATAACAGCTGAGAAGAAAGATCCTCTTTATTGTTCTATATTTAATATGAGCCTGGGCCAAGAATTGAGCTATTAGAAAACACACAAGGTCCCCATGACAACTCTGCACACAAGTCACCAGGGGACATGTTGTCTTCAGGATATTTCCGTAGTACAACCTTAGGCTGCAATATCAAGCAATCAGATCTCCGCTGTAATCTACTATACACTAAATAGCTTTTTGGAACTTGTCTTCTATAAATGGACACTAACCTTTCAAACAACTTGTGGTAATCTAATAATAACTTTGTAATTGACTTACTGTTATAGTTTAGCTGTTTTATCCATGAAAATTGTATGTGAAGTTAGTGCCACTAGGTGAGAGACACACGGGCGCTGCTGCTTATAGAAGTCTACAGAAAAGGTAGGGGAAGCAGAAGGACAGAGCAGGAGCACAAAGACACAGATGCTGTTGTCAATAAAAGTCTTTGAAGAGGAGAGGGGGAGTAGAAGCAGAGAGAGTAGACATAGGCTGCTGTTAAGAGTTATATGTCACCTCTGTGCTGGATTTTCCGCTGCACTGGTCCTTACTGCTGCATAATATCCTCCATGCTGCTGCAGCTTCTAAGGGTGTGCTACAGAGAGATAGTAGACCAGGATGGCTCTCTGCTCTGTGTGCAGTGTATAGAAGACATGATAGCATTTAGGCTCCACCCACTGCCTCAGGGAAAACTGAGATTTAAAGATAGAGCCTGCAGAGGGAAAACTGCTAAATGAATGCCAGGTACAAGTCATGTAATGGCCAGAAATAGTGTTGTTGCTTCTGTACACACTTATAACAGATTATTCTGAAAAGTCGTCTAAAAATTAGGTTAGCTTTATTGGTCTTTAAGAAGTTTTCAAAGTGGGTTTAAAGATGTGGTTTTTATATTGGATTAAAAGAAACAAATCCATGATTATTAGTAAGCACCTATTTTAACCAGTTGCTAACTACCCATAGATTATAAATGTCCTGGTGGTCCACACCTATCTCTGCAATGATGTTTTAAAACATCCTGCTGAGTTTTCTCCTCTCCGACTCTCCCACTCCATCAGAGTTAAATATATCACATATTTAATTACACAATATCGAAGCCCTATATGTTGTGAGAAAAACAGGACCAAATAAATATAGGTTGGCAGAGAAAAAGAACAACAATTTTCTATTAAATTGTCACATGACTAAAACGTGAATGAGACCACTTTATTTCATTAGGTTCACATTATTAGGACTTGATAGGATCCTCTTTCCCCTTAGAACAGTCTGACTTCTTAGTGGAATGATATTACTATGTACTGGAAACCTTTATTACAGATTCTGATTATTAACTTCACTCTGTCTATTCCACTACATCCCAAATCCGGTGACTGACTGTTCAGCCATTAGGATATGCAGACCTCATTATCATGTCCATGAATTCATCCTGTCATTTGTCTCATGACACATTATCTTGTTAAATGTAGACTGCGGGCAATATTGGACTGTCTGTAACAATATTAAGTTAGGATTGTGTATGCCTTATTAGTATTAAACGGCTAAATGTGTTGGCAGAGAACATGCCTCATTGCCAGACAAGGTTCTGTTTTTCAAGAAGAATAATTTTATTAAGTCAAGCTTTGTGTAATAAATTCATAGTGGAGGACTGAGTGTAGACCAGAATCCTGGACTGTCATGGATTTATTTTAAAGTGTTATACAAAGCGTTATAAGGCTGGAATGGAGTCAAAAGTCATGGCTTAAACTTCTTCCTGCTTGATCCACTTCTGACTTTGGCTCAAAACACTGCATGTGTGTTTCCAGCCTAATACAAATGTTATACATTTGTCAACTTTTCTATTGGGAAACAAAATCACAATTTATTTATTTTTAATCCTAACAGAAAATCCCAGTAAGAACTCTGAGGGAAACTTCACGTTATTGCTAAATTATAAAGTAGAAGATGAAGATATCATGCAGCAGTCTTCAGGAGAAAACCTCATTACCCTTAATGTACATCCAGGACTTCACAGTAAAGACCCATCATATAATTTCACTAATCAAGAGGAACCTTCTCCTAACCAATCACAGATTGTTACCACAAGTACAGCTCAGAAAGGAGGTAAAAGGTTTCAATGTGGTGAACAGTTCACAAAAATCTCAGGTCTTTTAACAAACAAAAGAATTCACAAAGGAGAGAAGCCATATTCATGTTCAGAATGTGGGAAATGTTTTACATATAAATCATATCTTGTTACACATGAGAGAAATCATACAGGGGAGAGGCCATATTCGTGTTCAGAATGTGGGAAATGTTTTAGAGAAAAATCAGGTCTTGTTAGACATGAGAGAAGTCACACAGGGGAGAAGACGTATTCATGTTCAGAATGTGGGAAATGTTTTACAGATAAATCACATCTTGTTAGACATGAGAGAAGTCACACAGGGGAGAAGCCGTATTCATGTTCAGAATGTGGGAAATGTTTTACAGATAAATCAGGTCTTGTTAGACATGAGAGAAGTCACACAGGGGAGAAGCCGTATTCATGTTCAGAATGTGGGGAATGTTTTGCACAAAAATCAAATCTTGTAACACATGAGAGACGTCACACAGGAGAGAAGCTGTATTCATGTTCAGAATGTGGGAATTGTTTTACAGCTAAATCAAGTCTTGTTGTACATAAGAGACGTCACACAGGAGAGAAGCCATATTCATGTTCAGAATGTGGGAAATGTTTTACAGATAATTCAAGTCTTGTTGTACATAAGAGAAGTCACACAGGAGAGAAATTATATTCGTGTTCAGAATGTGGGAAATGTTTTACTACTAAAGGCAAACTTACGGCTCATCTGAGAAAACATACAGGGGAGAAGCCATTTTGATGTTCTATATGTGGAAGATGTTTTACAAAGAAACTTACATTTTGGAACTCCGCAGAGAATTCACATGGACTAGAAACCATAATCTTGTTAAGAATGTGGGAAATGCTAGAACAAAAAAAAAAAGATTTTAAATACATCAGATTATTCACAAACTTTAACCACTTAATGACCAGCCTATTTTAGGCCTTAATGACAAAGCTATTTATTAAGTTTTTTCATCATCTCATTCAAAGAGCTATAACTTTTTTTATTTTTGTCGACATAGCTGTAAAAGGTCTTGTTTTTTGCGGGACAAGTTGTATTTTGTAACCGCACCATTTTGGGGTACATAGAATTTATTGATTAACTTTTATAAAAAAAAATTGGGGGGGAGATAGAAAAATACAGCAATTTTGCCACACTATTTTGCGTCCTAAATTTACGCCGTTTACCGTGTGGTATAAATAGCACTAACTTTATTCAGCGGGTTGTTACGATTGCAACAATACCAAATTGATATAGATTTTGTATCCTTTACTACTTTTAGTAAAAACACTTTTTTAACCCCTTCCCGACATTTGCCGTATCGGTACACCATGAAAAGCCATGACTTCCCGCAAATTGCCGTATCCATACGTCAAATGTTTGGCACCGGCTCAGAAGCTGAGCAGGTGCCATCATCACCGGATCTCAGTGGTATCTTACAGCTGACATCCGGCTGTAATGGCGGGGACCGAAATAAGCTTCGATCCCCGCCATTAACCCCTTAAGGGCAGCGCTCAAACTCGATTACTGCACTTAAGGTGTTAGCAGCTCATCGGAACACCAGAAATTAAATTGCCGGAGTTCCGGTGGCTGCAATGGCAACCGGAGGCCTAATACTGGCCTCCCGGTCTGCCTAGCATGGAAGCCAGTCAAGATTCCCACGGCAGTGGAGCCTGATCGGCTTCCGTAGCCGCCGGCAAGATGGCGCCATCTCAGGAGCTGATCCGGCGTCTGCGGTGGAAGTATGTTACAGCTGACATCCACCTGTAACAGCAGGATCCGAAGCTAGCTCCGATCCCTGCCATTAACCCCTTCGATGCAGCAATCGAAAGCGATTGCTGCATCTTAACAGTTGCTAGCAGATCGCCAGCCCTGACATGCAATCAGGACTGGCGACTGCTGCTATGGCAACAGGAGACACAATGGTCTCCTGCTCAGCCATTACGGAAGCCGATTAGGCCCAGCCGGGAGGCGAAGCCTAATCAGCTTGCTGTCCATGAATAACTGACAGATCTAATACATTGCACTACGAAGGTAGTGCAATGTATTAGAAAAAAAACATCAGACAGTTGGACCTTGAAGTCCCCTAGTGGGACTTGAAAAAAAGGGTAAAAAAGTATCAAAAAGTGTGAAAAAAGTAAAAGTTTCAAGTAATAAAACACAATCGCCCTTTTTCTCTTATCAAGTCCTTGAAAAAAAATAATAAACCATACGTATTTGGTATCGCCACGACCGTAACGACCTGAGGTATCAAAATATAATATTATTTATTGCACGCGGTGAACAGCGTAAAAGAAAAACTTAAAAACAATACCAGAGTTTCTGTTTTTTGGTCACTTTGCCCTACAAATATTGGAATATAAAGTGATCATAAAGTCGCACGTATCCAAAAATGGTACCTATAAAAATTATAGCTCGTCTCTCAAAAACAAGCCCTCATACAGCTCCGTCGACAAAAAATTAAAAAAGTTATGGTTCTCACAACTTGGCGAAATTACAAAAGTAATTCTATTGTGCAAAAAGTTGTAAAACATAAAAAAGTGCTATAAAATAGGTATCGCCAGAATCGGACTGTCCCCCAAAATAAAGTTAACATGTAATTTATAACGCATGGTAAACGCTGTATAAAAAAAACAAAAAACTGCCAGAATTGTTTTTTTTTTGTTTACCTGGCCTCCCAAAAAATAGGCTAAAAGGTGATCAAAATGTCTCATGTACCACAAAATGGTACCAATAATAACTACAGCTTGTCCCGCAAAAAAAAGCCCTCATACCACTACGTCTATGAAAAAATAAAATTAGTTAAGGCTCCAATAAGTCAGGAATTAAAAAAATATGCAGTTGTGCCGGCCCGAGGGGAACATTTCTTCTGTTTCAAGAGGCAATTTATCAAGGCCCTAAAATTAGGGAACCAGGAGGGGGAGGGCCCAAACATATCCGCTAGAAGCGACGATGCCCGTATAATACCAGGACAACACTTCCCAGCAAAATTCCCCAAACTGCAAAGGTGCAGAGTGTGGACCAAAAGGGGCATAAGAAAGGACGCCATATATCAGTGCGACACCGGCCTGTGCAGAAAGGATTGCTTCACAGCGTAACACACATCTATGGATCATTTTATTGTTTTTTTACCCCATTATACCACCTGACTATGCCCCAGATGTACTCTGCCCAGCTTACATGTACCCCCACATTATAAATGGAAACACCAGCAATACTCCAACAAATCTACTACCAAGCAAAATCCACGCTCCAAAAGCCATATGGCGCTCCCTCCGCTCTGAACCCTACAGTGTACCCAAACAGCAGTTTCCTTCCACATATATGGCATCGTCATACCCGGGAGAACCTTTTTAACAATTTTTGGGGTGTGTGTCTCCAGTGGCATATGTCACATCTAGGGAAAAATATAAATTTTTAATTTGCACCATCCGCAGCGCATTAATTTATGGAAAAGACCTGTGGGGTGAAAATGCTCACTATACCTCTTAATAAATGCCTTGAGGGGTGTAGTTTCCAAATTGGGTCACTTCTCAGGGGTTTCTTTTTATTATTTCACATCTGAGCCTCTGCAATTGTGAACCAATACTTTGTAAATCGCCAAATTAGGCATAAAATTTCGCAAGGTACGCTTTCACTCCTGAGCCTGGTCGAATGTCCAGGCAAAAGATTAGGGCGACATGTAGGGTTTTTCTAAAACCGGGAAACACCGCATAATAATTAGAGAGCTGTCTTGTTATGGAAAAATCCCACTTTCACTCTGCAACATCGAGTGCACACTAATTTCTACAAAACACCTGCAGGGTTAACATGCTTACTACACCACTAGGTAAATGCATTGAGGGGTGTAGTTTCCAAAATGGGGTCACTTCTGGGGGGGTTTCCACTCTTTTGGTCCCACAGGCGCCCAGAAACCAATCCAGCAAAATCTGCACTCAATGGCGCTCCTTCGATTCTGAGCCCTGCCGTGTGCCCAAACAGCAGTTTATGACCACATATGGGGCATTACCGTACTCGGGAGAAATTGCTTTACAAATGTTGGGTTCTTTTTTTTTTCCTTTATTTGTTGAGAAAATGAAAAATTTTGCGCTATAGCTACATCTTATTGAAGAAAAAGGATTGTTTTTATTTTCACTGCCCAATTCTAATAAATTCTATGAAAAATCTATGGGGTCAAAATGCTTACTACACCCCTAGATGAATTCCTCAAGGAATGTAGTTTCCTAAATGGAGTCACTTTTTGGGCGTTTTCATTGTTTTGTCCCCTCAGGGACTTTGCAAATTCGACATGGCCTCCGCAAACCATTCCTGCTAAATGTGATCTCCAAAAGCCAAATAGCGCTCTTTCCATTCTAAGCCCTGCCGTGTGTACAAACAGACGTTTATTACCACTTATGGGGTATTGTTTTACTCGGTAGAACTTGCTTTACAAATTTTGTGGTGCTTTTTCTCCTTTAGTCCTTGTGGACATGAGAAAAAAAATCGCTAAACCTACATTTTCATTGAAAAAAATGTAGATTTTAATTTTCACGGCCTACTTCCAATAATTTCTGCAAAAAACCTGTGGGGTCAAAAGGCTCACTATTCCCCTAGATAATTTCCTTAATGGGTGTAGTTTCCTAAATGGAGTCACTTTTTGGGCGTTTTCATTCTTTTGTCCCCTCAGGGGCTCTGTAAATGTGACATGGCCTCCGCAAACCATTCCTGCTAAATGTGATCTCCAACAGCCAAATCGCGCTCCATCCATTCTAAGCCCTGCCGTGTGTCCAAACAGTTTTTTATTACCACATGTGGGGTATTGTTTTACTCGGTAGCAATTGCTTTACAAATTTGGTGGGGTTTTTTCTTCTTTAGTCCTTGTGGAAATGAGAAAAAATTAGCTAAACCTACATTTTCTTTGAAAGAATGTAGGTTTTCATTTTCACGGCCTACTTCCAATAATTTCTGTAAAAAATCTGAGCGGTCAAAATGCTCACTATACCCCTAGATAATTTCCTTGAGGTGTGTACTTTCCCAAATGGGGTAACTTTTGGGGGATTTCCACTGTTTTGGCACCGCAAGAGCCCTTCAAACCTGACATGGTGCCTAAAATATATTGTAATAAAAATAAGGCCCCAAAATCCACCAGGTGCTCCTTTGCTTCTAAGGCCGGTGCTTCAGTCCAGTAGCACGATACGGCCACATGTGGGATATTTCCTAAAACTGCAGAACCTGGGCAATAAATATTGAGTTGCATTTCTCTGGTAAAACTTTGTGTTATGAAAAAAATATGAACTTTGTAAATTTCCCCTCTACGTTGCTTTAATTTCTGTGAAAAGTCTAAAGGGTTAAGAAATTTTCTAAATGCTGTTTTGAATACTTTGAGGGGTGAAGTTTTTAAAATGGGGTGACTTTTTGGGGGTTTCTAATATATAAGGCCCTCAAAGCCACTTCACATCTGAACTGCCCCCTGTAAAAATAGCCTTTTGAAATTTTCTTGAAAATGTGAGAAATTGCTACTGAAGTTCAACCCTTGTAACGTCCTAGAAAAATAAAAGGATTTTCAAAAAACGATGCCAATCTAAAGTAGACATATGGGGGATGTTAGCAACAATTTTGTGTGTTATAACTGTCTGTCTCGCAAGCAGATACATTTAAGCTGAGAAAAATGCTAATTTTTCACTAAATTTTGGTGTTTTTCTGCTAGGCCATGCCTCTGGTATAGTAAAATTGGAAAAAATGTATGGATATACAGGGGAGCGCTACTAGTAAGTAAACGGTTAGCAATGGTAAATTCCTTGCTTTATTAAATATAGGCAACGCGTTTCAACACAGGACATGTGTCTTCGTCAGGCCAAGGAAGAACAAACAGTGCAAAGAGACATCTTAAGTAATAAGCCAAACATGATTAAAGAATCCTCAGCAGCCTGAAAAAAACGCGAAAGCAAAGCTCATGGAGAGAGCTGTCAGTGACGTCATATAAACAGATGTTAAATGCAGGACTCGCAATCCAGCTAAAAAACAACATCACTAAGTGATCCTGCAATTAACACTGCATCATTATGTTGATGCATGTAAATTGTCAGAACAATGTGAAGTCAAAATAAAACGGTATACACAATATTACATTGTGCGCTGTGAAAACAAAAAAGCAGAGGAGCACATTTAAAAGACAGCAGGAGAGACAATAAACAGTTAAAATAACTCTGTAATATCTACGTGTGTCCTGGTTGCGTCCGCAGGAGAAGCGCAGGCAGTGGAGGGATAAATCAAGCTGTTAGCGAACGGCACGAAAGAGTTCCCTGTAGTTATGGCAACGGAGCAGAGACGGAGGCCGCAGAGGGCCAAAAAGAGAAAAAGAGCAAAACGAGGTAACCAGATCAAGATCTCCAGAAGGAGAAAAGAGTTGGAGGGACGGGAAAAAGGATGGGTGAGTGAGCAAGGACATATAGGGGAGTGACAGATACCATGTAAATAGATAAGAGCAAATATTAAAGGATTAAATAGATGAATAAAACAGTCGCAAGGATATTGTAAAAGGCTGATAAGCTACAAAATATGGCAGAATAAATTAGATACAATTTAGGAATGAAACACAGAATGAATTTTTTTTACAATTAATGAATAAAAATAATAAATTGATGATAATAATAATGCATTAATAATGCATAGTTCATAAATATTACATAAAATGCCAACAAATGACATAGGGAAGTAAAAATACTTCAACATATGTAAACAGAGCAAAATGATGTGTAGTGGGTTTAATCCAGTGAGGATTCAGATAAATCATTGATGCCACTGGGTTGTAAACAGGAGAGCTTGAATATCCAGACATTTTCTCTCTGTTTCAATCTAGTAAATCTATCGCCATATGAGGGGGGGATATATTCTATTGGGGTGACTAGGATATTGCTGAAATCACTATTGTGCACTGTGATGTAATGACGGGACACACCATGTTTCATAAATCCAATTTTCACATTAGATCTATGTTTATTGATCCTACATCTTAGTTGTTGTGTGGTTCTTCCCACATATTGAAGTTTGCAAGGACATTTTAGCAAGTATATAACAAAATTATTGCTACAGTTGATGAATGATTTTATTGGGAAGGATTCACTAGTTGTGGAGGACATAAAGGTTTTGCAACTATGTGTGATATTGGTGCAACACATGCACCTCTGATGTCCACAGCGGAAAGAGCCACTGATAGGAGGAAGTGTATTGTGTGTTTTCAAGCCTATATTCCTCAATCTACTGGGTGCTAAAAGGTTGCGTAACGTTTGGGACCTTCTGAACGTGATTGAGGGTTTGTCAGGAAAAATAGCTTTCAGATATGGGTCGCTTTTCAGAATATGCCAGTGTTTTTTAATAATGTTCAAACATGCTTTGCTTCCGGAATTGTATGTAGTAATAAAATTATACCCAAATTGGTTGGAATCTGGTATGACCAGCAGGTATACTCTTCAGGCAAACCCGGGGGTCTTTATTAGAACCCCCGGCTGCCACAGAACACCGGCACTCTGCCCTCATGCGCAGGGTGTCGGTGAGGTAAGCGAGGCAGCTCCCTCCCTCTCTCCAAAACCACTCCGATGCGGCGCTCGCTATTGAGTGACGCATCTGAGGGTTTAAACTGATATCGATCTCACCCATTAGAGCAGGGATCGTGAAAAGGCGTATTGGCGGTCACTGATGGGTTAAACAGCCAATGAGAGTGTTTGTTTATTTTTTTGGGTGGAATTAGCCTGGATCTGCCAAACACCCAAATTATATTTACCGGAGATCAACTGTGACCGGGATCTATGAAGGAAAATTATTGTGCATATAAGGAAGAAAAGAAGAGCCTGGTTTACTTACAAGGCAGAGAAGGTGAATTGTCACCAGGAACCTCGCGTCTTATTACTGTATTCATAAATTCCCCCGCTCTGCAGGAGAATCCAGACGGACAGTAAGGACAATGTAAACTTATTGCTTTTAACATATATGGACATTTTATATTTGACTTTCATTAAAACAGTATAAACAGAAAAAAAACAACTAACAAAGTAACTTTCTAATTGAATAAAATAAATATTCACCGATTTATTTTCATAAAAGGAAATGTCATAAGTGCATTTATCACTGAATTAGAATCAAGGTTGGTGCCCAAAATCACGCCCACATGTGGTGGCGAATGGCCACACAATTTATCTTGTAATACCCCAATATTTAGCTGCTTAATCGTGTGTCCATTCGTCATCTATGTGGGTATGGTTGTGGTTGCCATTCTGTCTGTTCTTAAATTCACTTGCGGTAGATTTGTAGTATAATTTTCTGAAACTGTAAATAGTTCCATACATCTGAGTGGGGTTGCTTCTGTAGCACGTACATGGATTCTGAAATCACCATTCAGATGAGTAGAACAGCCGCACACATTTCTGACACAAATCTTCTATTTGTGAACTGGAATCACACATGCAGTTTAGCTCAAAAAAGCGCATGAAAAACTGCACCGCAAAGTCAGAAGTGGATCCAGCCGGTACGAGAAATGTAAGTCCTTCATTTATATTTCCCAATTCTTTTTAATACACTCTTAGAATTGCCTAAAAACAACTTATGTGTAATTCCATCATTAGACAGGATCCAGGAGGAACGTGTCTCATTTAAACCTCTGACGTTTGGTTTTCTCTTTGTTGTTGAAATGTGTGATATCACCATGCCGAGATCCAGAGCGCTCTGAGGCCTTCGGAAAGGTTATGGATGTCTATGGTTCCGGAAAGGGAACACGGCTAAACTATTGGATCTCAATCATTCCAGTGTCCAGAAAATCATCTACATATTAGATTTTAGACAACTGCCAATTGGTCCAGGCCAGTCTGTCTCAGTAAGATCAGCCTGAGAGCAGAACACATGATACTGAGAGAAGTTTCTGAGAATTCCAGAATTTCTTTAAAGATCTACTGCAGATTTTAACACTCTTGATGTCTTCCATTCCAAAAGTGCTGCAAAAATGAAAATTGCATGGGGGTGCGCCAAAACAAACCCTTAGTTATCCAGAAAAAACATCAGAGCAAGACTTTAGTTTGCTTGTGAACAGCTTGGCAAATAACATGACTTCTGGAACAGTCTGCTATGGAAAGAAGAATCAAAAAGTTATTTGTCCCCAGTACAAGAAGACATGTTTGCCATAAATTATAGACCGTGTTTCACCAGATAGAAACCTGTAAATGACTTGAGATCACGGTGGAGGAAATGTTATGGTTTGAGACTTCTAAACTGCATCAGGACCTGGGCAGCTCATCCTCCTAGAGTCCACTAGTAAAGTGCGATTTTGCTGATTATTATGGTTTGGTCAATCTTCTTTGTGCGTTGTTGTGTGTTCTCATTCAAAGTTGTGCTCCATGGACAATACTACCAGGTGTGTCTTGTGCACGTATTGGTGCCTTGAACAGCCATTTGAGGGTGAATATCTGTGCACTAGATGCAGCATGTTGTGTATTTGGAAGCCCAGGTATTTGATCTAAATATTCAACGTGCAGCACTTAGGAGCATTGTAAACCTGGAGAGGAGTTTAGAGCTCACTGAGCAGGCACTGGCTGGGTTATGGTTTGTATCTGATCGTTGTAGTATAGTTAGTTTATATACATGCAGGAATTTGAGTCTTATATTGACTTTTTTCCAGGTGTATTTTTATGGTATATCCTCTATGTAATTCATCCATACATTTTGTGGGTTAATCACTTGTCTTTTTTATCTATTTTTTTCACAGATATTCACTTATTGTGAAGCAAATTGGGCGTTTGTTGCAAGGGGGCAGAGGCCGTTGATTTCTTTGTATGGTATTCTCCAAAAAGTGGGGTATTATGTCAATCTCCATTTTTTTCACTTCCCCTTTTTCTAAATTATGAGGACACCTGTAAAGGATCTGCCACGCACAGCTTCTTTGTCAACGCCCATAGGTAATCAGTCTGCACCTGCTTCTATGTCTGTGAGACTGACTCCATCTTCCACCACTCAGGATGGCAGGCTTAGGAGTGGGAGAGCCTATCACAGCCTGGCCAAACGGAGCTAGCTCCCGCCCCCTGTCTATTTATACCTGCCTTTCCTGTTCCTCTTTGCTTGTGATTCTTCTCGTTTGGTTTCCTGGCCCTGCTGCAGCTTCTTGAACTATTTGTCCTTGCTTCATACTGACCCCAGCTTACTGACTACTCTCCTGCTCTGCGTTTGGTACCTCGTACACTCCTGGTTTGACTCGGCTCGTTTACCACTCTTGTTGCTCACGGTGTTGCCGTGGGCAACTGCCCCTTTTTCCCTTAGCTTCTGTGTACCCTTGACTGTTTGTCTGTCGTGCACTTATTGAGCGTAAGGACCGTCGCCCAGTTGTACCCTGTCGCCTAGGGCGGGTCGTTGCAAGTAGGCAGGGACTGAGTGGCGGGTAGATTAGGGCTCACTTGTCTGTTTCCCTACCCCCGTCATTACATAATCACAAGCCCATTTACCTAGTCTACCCTGGTCCCTGACACTACTATGGACCCCCTTGAGACCCTGGCTCAGCAAATGCAGGGTTTCTCCCTACAGGTCCAGGCCCTGGCTCAGAGGGTCAACCAGCCTGATGCTACCATGGTAGTGCCCCTCACCTCTTGAACCCCACCTCAAGTTGCCTGATCGGTTCTCAGGGGACCGGAAGACTTTTCTCTCCTTTCGGGAGAGTTGTAGGCTCTATTTTCGCTTAAAGCCCCACTCCTCAGGTTCAGAGAGCCAGCGGGTGGGTATAATTATGTCCCGGCTCCAGGAAGGGCCCCAAGAATGGGCCTTCTCCTTGGCTCCTGACGCCCCTGAACTTTCCTCCGTTGATCTTTTCTTTTCTGCTCTCGGACTCATTTATGACGAGACTGACAAGACTGCCTTTGCCGAGAGTCAGCTGGTGACCTTACGTCCGGGTAAGAGACCTGTTGAGGAGTATTGTTCTGACTTTAGGAAGTGGTGTGTAGCTTCTCGGTGGAATGACCCTGCCTTAAGGTGCCAGTTTAGGTTGGGCCTGTCGAACGCCCTGAAATACCTGCTAGTTAGCTATCCCTCTTCTGACTCCCTAGACCAGATTATGGCTTTAGCGGTACGACTTGACCGACATCTCAGGGAACGACGACTTGAACGCCTTTTGTGCTTCCTCCTCTGCCTCTCCCATGATGCCTCCCGAGGTTCCGTTGCTTCGTTCTTCCACGGAAGACTCGGAGGTACCTATGCAACTCGGGGCCTCCGTGTCCCCCCAACAACGTAGAGCGTTCCGCAGGAAGAATGGTCTCTGCTTCTACTGTGGGGATGACAATCATCAAGTGAACAACTGTCCTAGGCGTAAGAATGCCGCCGGAGAACTTCTGCGCCTAAGTGATCATCAGGGAGGTCACTTGGGCGCACAGGTATTTCCCGTAAATATGAAACGTAATAAGATCTTGCTTCCCTTTCAGGTCTCTTTTGGTGGTAGGTCTGCTACCGGCAGTGCCTTCGTGGATTCAGAGTCTTCTGCTAATATCATGTCTGTGGAATTTGCTATGTTTCTAGCTATGCCTTTGATTGATTTGCCTAAACCTGTCCCGGTAGTGGGTATCGACTCCACTCCTGTTGCTAATGGTTATTTTACACAGCATACCCCTGTTTTTGAACTCCTTGTTGGCTCCATGCATTTGGAGCAGTGCTCTGTACTGTTAATGCAGGGATTATCGTCCGATTTGGTTTTAGGCCTTCCCTGGCTGCAGTTGCATAATCCCACGTTTGACTGGAATTCTGGGGATCTTACCAAATGGGGTAATGAATGCTTGACGTCATGTTTTTCTGTTCTATTTCTCCCCCTGAGGAGGTGAACACGCTACCTGAGTTTGTTCAGGACTTCGCTGATGTTTTCTATAAGAAGGCCTCCGAAGTGTTACCTCCTCATAGAGAATATGATTGTTCAATCAATTTGGTACCAGGAGCTAAGCTCCCTAAGGGTAGGATATTTAATCTCTCTTGTCCCGAACGTGAAGCCATGAGAGAGTATATCCAGGAATGCCTGGCCAAGGGTTACATTCGCCCCTCTACTTCTCCAGTAGGTGCTGGCTTCTTCTTCGTAGGGAAGAAGAATGGTGGTCTTAGGCCATGCATTGACTATCGAAACCTGAATAAGGTCACTGTAAGGAACCAGTATCCCCTTCCTTTGATTCCTTATCTCTTTAATCAGGTTCAGGGGGCCCAATGGTTCTCTAAGTTTGATCTACAGTGGGCTTATAACCTTATCCGCATCAAAGAGGGGGATGAGTGGAAGACTGCGTTTAACACGCACGAAGGTCATTTCGAATACCTCGTCATTCCCTTTGGGTTGTGTAATGCTCCCGCGGTCTTCCAGAATTTCATAAATGAGATTTTAAAGAGGCTCTGTCACCAGATTTTGCAACCCCTATCTCCTATTGCAGCAGATCGGCGCTGCAATATAGATAAGAGTAACGTTTTTTGTTTTTTTTTAAAACGAGCATTTTTGGCCAAGTAATGACCATTTTTATATTTATGCAAATGAGGCTTTCTAAAGTACAACTGGGCGTGTTTAAAGTAAAAGTACAACTGGGCGTGTATTGTGTATGTACATCTGGGCGTTTTTACTTCTTTTACTAGCTGGGCGTTGTGAATGGGAGTGTATGATGCTGACGAATCAGCATCATCCACTTCTCTTCGTTAACACCCAGCTTCTGGCAGTGCACAGACACAGCGTGTTCTCGAGAGATCACGCTGTGACGTCACTCACTTCCTGCCCCAGGTCCTGCATCGTGTCGGACGAGCGAGGACACATCGGCACCAGAGGCTACAGTTGATTCTGCAGCAGCATCAGCGTTTGCAGGTAAGTAGCTACATCGACTTACCTGCAAACGCCTATGCTACTGCAGAATCAAATGTAGCCTCTGGTGCCGATGTGTCCTCGCTCGTCCGACACGATGCAGGACCTGGGGCAGGAAGTGAGTGACGTCACAGCGTGATCTCTCGAGAACACGCTGTGTGTCTGTGCACTGCCAGAAGCTGGGTGTTAATGAAGAGAAGTGGATGATGCTGATTCGTCAGCATCATACACTCCCATTCACAACGCCCAGCTAGTAAAAGAAGTAAAAGAAGCAAAAACGCCCAGATGTACATACACAATACACGCCCAGTTGTACTTTAGAAAGCCTTATTTGCATAAATATAAAAATGGTCATAACTTGGCCAAAGATGCTCGTTTTTAAAAAAACAAAAACGTTACTCTTATCTACATTGCAGCGCCGATCTGCTGCAATAAGAGATAGTGGTTGCAAAATCTGGTGACAGAGCCTCTTTAAGAGACTACTTGGGGGTATTTCTTGTAGTGTACCTTGATGACATACTTGTGTTTTCCAAGGACTGGCCCTCCCATATTGAGCATGTCAGGAAGGTACTCCAGATCTTTCGGGAAAACAAACTGTTTGCGAAGACCAAAAAATGTGTGTTTGGGGTGCATGAGATACCATTTTTGGGTCAAATCCTCACTCCTCATGAATTCCGCATGGACCCCGCCAAGGTCCAGGCTGTGGCGGAATGGGTTCAACCTGCCTCCCTGAAGGCGTTACAGTGCTTCCTGGGGTTCGCTAATTATTACAGGAGATTTATTGCTAACTTCTCGGTCATCGCTAAGCCTCTTACGGATCTCACTCGCAAAGGTGCTGATCTCCTCCACTGGCCTCCTGAGGCTGTCCAGGCTTTTGAGGTCCTTAAGAAGTGCTTTATCTCGGCCCCGGTGCTGGTTCAGCCCAACCAAATGGAGCCATTTATCGCGGAGGTTGACGCGTCCGAGGTGGGAGTGGGGGCTGTCTTGTCCCAGGGTACCAGGTCCCTCACCCATCTCCGTCCCTGTGCCTACTTCTCCAGGAAGTTTTCGCCCACTGAGAGTAACTATGATATTGGCAACCGCGAACTCTTAGCCATTAAATGGGCATTTGAAGAGTGGCGCCACTTCCTGGAGGGCGCTAGGCACCAGGTAACGGTCCTTACCGACCACAAGAATCTGGTTTTCCTAGAATCTCCCTGGAGGCTAAACCCGAGACAAGCTCGATGGGCGTTATTTTTTACCACTTTCAACTTTTTGGTTACCTATAGGGCTGGGTCTAAAAATATTAAGGCTGATGCACTGTCGCGTAGCTTCATGGCCAGTCCTCCCTCGGAGGAAGATCCTGCTTGTATCTTGCCTCCAGGTATAATCATTTCCTCTATTGATTCTGATTTAGTCTCTGAAATTGCGGCTGATCAAGGTTCAGCTCCCGGGAACCGTCCTGAGAACAAGCTGTTTGTTCCCCTGCAGTTCCGGCTAAGGGTACTTAGGGAAAATCATGACTCCGCACTATCTGGCCATCCAGGCATCCTGGGTACCAAGCACCTCATTGCCAGAAACTATTGGTGGCCTGGGTTGCCTAAAGACGTTATGGCCTACGTCGCCGCTTGTGAAGTGTGTGCTAGATCCAAGACTCCCAGGTCCCGACCAGCGGGCTTACTACGTTCTTTGCCCATTCCCCAGAGACCTTGGACCCATATCTCCATGGATTTTATCACCTCCATCTAAAGGCAAGTCGGTGGTGTGGGTTGTAGTAGACCGCTTCAGTAAGATGTGTCACTTTGTGCCCCTCAAGAAACTACCCAATGCTAAGATGTTAGCTACCTTGTTTGTCAAACACATCCTGCATCTCCATGGGGTCCCTGTCAATATTGTTTCTGACAGAGGGGTACAATTTGTTTCATTGTTTTGGAGAGCCTTCTGTAAAAAGTTGGAGATTGATCTGTCCTTCTCCTCTGCCTTCCATCCTGAAACTAATGGCCAAACTGAGAGGACTAATCAGTCTCTAGAACAATATTTAAGGTCTTTTATCTCTGACTGTCAATATGATTGGGTCTCATTCATTCCCCTCGCCGAATTTTCCCTTAATAACCGGGTCAGTAACTCGTCAGGGGTCTCCCCCTTTTTCTGTAATTTTGGGTTTAATCCACGGTTCTCCTCCGTTTCACCTAGTAGTTCCAACAATCCCGAGGTAGAGGTCGTTCATCGGGAACTGTGCACAAGCACAGTCTGGGCTCCGGTTCAGAAGAACCTAGAGGCGTCCCAGAGCATACAAAAAACTCAGGCAGATAGAAGACGTTCTGCTAACCCCTTGTTTATGGTCGGGGATCTGGTGTGGCTATCGTCAAAAAATTTGCGCCTTAAAGTCCCGTCCAAGAAGTTTGCTCCCCGGTTTATAGGGCCGTACAAGGTCATTGAAGTCCTCAATCCTGTCTCCTTCCGACTGGAGTTGCCCCCATCTTTTCGAGTACACGACGTGTTTCATGCCTCCCTCCTTAAACGCTTCTCCCCGTCCTTGGCTCCCTCGAGGAAACCTCAGGTCCCTGTTCTCACCCCTGAGGGGGCAGAATTCGAGGTGGCCAAGATTGTGGACAGCAGGATGGTCCAAGGCTCCCTCCAGTACCTGGTCCATTGGAGAGGATACGGGTCTGAGGAGAGGACTTGGGTACCCGCCCGAGATGTTCACGATGGGATATTGGTCAGGAGGTTTCACCTTCGTTTCCCCAATAAACCAGGTCCACTTAGAAAGGGTCCGGTGGCCCCTCATAAAAGGGGGGGTACTGTAAAGGATCTGCCAGGCACAGCTTCTGTGTCAACGCCCATAGGTAATCAGTCGGCACCTGCTTCTATGTCTGTGAGACTGACTCCATCTTCCACCACTCAGGGTGGCAGGCTTAGGAGTGGGAGAACCTATCACAGCCTGGCCAGACGGAGCTAGCTCCCGCCCCCTGTCTATTTATAGCTGCCTTTCCTGTTCCTCCTTGCTTGTGATTCTTCTCGTTTTGGTTTCCTGGCCCTGCTGCAGCTTCTTTAACTATTTGTCCTTGCTTCATACTGACCCCGGCTTACTGACTACTCTCCTGCCCTGCGTTTTGTACCTTGTACACTCCTGGTTTGATTTGACTTGTTCACTACTCTCCTGCTCTGCGTTTGGTCCTCGTACACTCCTGGTTTGACTCGGCTCGTTTACCACTCTTGTTGCTTACGGTGTTGCCGTGGGCAACGTTCCCTTTTTCCCTTAGCTTCTGTGTACCCTTGTCTGTTTGTCTCTCGTGCACTTATTGAGCGTAGGGACCGTCGCCCAGTTGTACCCCGTCGCCTAGGGCGGTTCGTTGCAAGTAGGCAGCGACTGAGTGGCGGGTAGATTAGGGATCACTTGTCTGTTTCCCTACCCCCGTCATTACAACACATTTTATTTATCATTAGGAAATATGATTGTTGCGCATAGAGAGATTTATTTCCTTGAACAAGTATATATGGCAACCAATGAGGTTATAATACATATAAGCGTAATTGACTTTACGTTTAACCCTTAAATTCTTCAGGATTTTGTGCTATTGAAATCTCTAGATTTAGAGCTGATATTGTTCCTAGTTGTTGTCACACCACTGTATTTGACGGTGTGGATGGACAACCTGGTTTGGGACATAGTCTCTGTTATGTATCTTTATCTTCATTGGTTTTTCCTTTTGGGATTATCCCTACCGTGTTTTGTAATTTTGACAAACACTTTGGTGCTAGCTGTATATATGTCATGCTACACCGATATCGAGTATGACATTTCTTTGCAGTGATTGTCCTCTCACTCTGAATTATGTATGTAGAATGAGGGAATTCGCGTCATAGTTACCGCTGGAACGCAAGCGTCATCGTGCACATCGTGGTTCTCTATGACCTGATGCGGTCCATTCAGCCAACCTTCCGGTTTGGGCGCCATCTTGGAGCATGCGTGGTGGATGCGCGCGGACGCCACAAATTTGCAACTCGGTACTGTACTATTCTGAAATTATGTATGTATACTCATTGGCCTCTGCCCCTATCCAATTATGTCCTGATTGCTGATTATACACTTTTACAGTTGTTCACAGTATATATTGTAAACAGTCAGTAGGAAGACTGATAGAGGGTAGGTATGTGCCACTGAGATTTCTTATCTCAGTGGTGTAAATCTCTGGGAAGTTCGTTGCTCAGCAAGGTTAGTTGGAGTTTTTTAGGCGGGATTTCAGGGTCCAGGATTTAGGAATGGCTGTAGAGATTCTGGGTGGGATGACCATTCCCATACCTCCAATCCAGGTTTTGATTTCTAGAGGTTCTGAGTCTCAGCTGGCCCTGATTAAAAGGGGAGCTGACAGTGTGAAGAGAGAGAGTGAGGAGGAAGGAGGTTGTTATTCCTCCAGGGAGACTGCTATGACCGAAGCACCTAACAAAGGGGATTTGCACACTTGTGGTGGCTGCTACAGGGTGAGAACTTTAAAGATTGTTTTTCAACAAAGTTATATTGTTTTGTTGGTTGCTTTACCCAGTGGACGCAAACTCTGTACAAAATGGATCTGTTTGTTTGGTGCAAATAAAAAGTACCCGCTGTGTCTGTTTTACCCTGTTTCCGTGTGCATGACTGCCCAATACATCAACCCAAGGGGGACGCCAGCTCACATGTGGTGAATGCGGGCATCGCGCTAAGGGTAAACGCACAGTTCCTTAATTTGATTGGACTTCCCGTATGTCCTGGGTAAAAGCAGCAACAGGATTGAAAAAAGACTGTTATGGAAGAGCTTGTAAAACAGATGGTGCAGGCAAACCTGCAACAGCAGCAAGCGATCGCACAGCAGCAGAGGGCTCATGCTGAGGCTATACAGGTTCAACAGGAGACCAACCGCCTGCTGGGTGAGCAAGTTTCCGCCCTAAGAGAGACGGTCGTGGCTCAATCACAGTTACCACGGGAAACAGCCACCACCCTGATAAATGTTCGCAAAGCACCCTGCAGAAAATGACTGCTGCAGATGATGTGGAGGCATATATAACCATGTTTGAAAGGTTGGCCGAGCAAGAGAAACTCCCTCTGAAAGAGTGGGCAGAAGTCCTGGCACCATTTTTAGTGGGAGAACCACAAAAGGCATACTTCGACCTGACACAGGAGCAAGCCAATGACTATCATCTATTGAAAGCAGAGATACTGGCTCGGTTGGGGGTTACCCTTTCTGTGCGGGCTCGTCGGGTTCATGCTTGGCGGTACGAGAGGACTAAACCACCACGATCCCAGCTGTTCGATCTCCTGCATCTGGCACGCAAGTGGCTTCAGCCCTAAATCCTAGGGAGATGGTGGAAAGAGTGGTGATGGACCGCTACATGAGTAGCCTGCAAGAGAGTTGTATCGCTGGGTTGCCCAGGGAGACCCCCAGACTCTAGACCAAATGCTTTTGGCAGTCGAGAGGTATACCTCCACTGAAGAGTTTCTTGCCCCGGAACCAAAAGTGCGACCTCCTGAGCGAAGCTACGAGGTACACCCTGCTGCGGTCGGAGCGAATCCTGTCCCTAGGACCCGAATGGCAGAGTTGCCACAAGGAGGGAAACTAAAGTTTAAACCCCTAGCACCAGGCACCCAATAGTTCCACTCTCCAATCCGGAGTAGACCTGACTTTCTGTGTTGGAGGTGCCAGCAGCCGGGCTACATTGCGGCCCACTGTCCCCAAAACACGGAACCGATGGATTGCAGTGCCACTCAACGATGCTCCCTGTTTGCCCATTTGGCCTGCAGTGCTGGTACCCGACAGGATGAGGGACTACAGGAGCGACAAGTCCTTGTGAATGGGGCCGTTGTCACAGCCCTCCTGGACTCAGGGAGTCTGGTCACACTCTTGTGGGCCACCCTATCACATGTACTGGTTAACCCGGAAAGGCGGGTGGGGGTGATATGTGTACAAGGGGACACCAAGGACTACCCGGTGGCCAACGTCACTATAGAGACTGACTGTGGCTCTCAGGCCCATGAGGTCGCGGTTGTAAATAATTTGATTCATGCCTTTATCATTGGACGTGACTTTCCCTTGTTCTGGGAGCTGTGGGACCACAGGTCGGCTAGGGGGCAGGAATAAGGTTGATATTTTGTCTTTGCACCCTGTTCCTTTAAATGAGGATGGGCCCACTGAGGCAGTAGCGGTAACAGAAAAGGGGGCCGACAATTTTCCTCTGGCGGTTTTAGCAGGAGAAGAGGGTGAGCCTGCAGGTCCTGAGGCAAGTGCCCCTGATCTTTAGGTATCCCGGGACAACTTTGGAACAGCTCAACTGAGAGACCCCCACCCTAAAAAATGCCTTCGGAAATGTGACCGTCATTAATGGTGTTCCGCAGGGTCGTAATGCGGATAAATGTTTTCTCCATTTTGCTCTTAATGGGGATCTACTGTATCTGGTCACGCAAATAAGGGAGACCCTAGTTGAACAGTTGCTGGTACCCGCCCCATATAGATGTATGGTACTGGACATAGCTCACACCCATGTGCTAGGTGGTCATTTAGGTACAGATAAGACCCAGGAAAGGATCCTACAAAGATTCTACTGGCCAGGCTGTTATAAAGAGGTTGCGAACTATTGTAAATCATGCCCAACCTGTCAGTTAACTACTCCGGTAGCCCTCTTTAGGAGCCCATTAGTTCCCCTGCCTATAATTGAGGTCCCGTTCAAACGAATCGCGATGGACCTAGTGGGACTGTTGGTTAAGTCTGCCCGGGGCCACCAGTATATTCTGGTGGTGTTGGACTATGCCACCAGATGCCCTGAGGCTATCCCCCTGCGAAACACCTCCTCTAAATGTATTGCTCGGGAGTTGGTGCACGTATTTTCCAGAACTGGCCTGCCAAAGGAAATATTGGCAGATCAGGGAACCCCTTTTATGTCTAAAATCATGAAAGAGTTATGTAGGATCTTGAAGATCAAACAAATAAGAACCTCGGTCTATCATCCTCAGACCGATGGACTGGTAGAGAGGTTCAACAAGACCCTGAAGGGGATGTTAAAAAGGGTTGTGGAGAAGTATGGTCGGGACTGGGATTGCTTATTGCCCTAATTGTTATTTTCTATCAGAGAGGTCCCTCAGGCCTCCACTGGGTTCTCTCATTTTGAGTTACTGTACGGCAGGCACCCCCGTGGTCTCCTCGATATTACCAAAGAAACATGGGAGAGTGAGGCGATACCTAATAGAACATGTTGCACAAATGCAAGATCGGATAGCCAGGTAAAGGACCACCTACAGAGAGCTCAGGAGGCACAGACCCGAATATATAACAGGGCAGCCAAAGTGAGGCAGTTTAACCCGGGTGATCTCGTGTTGGTGTTAGTGCTCACAGTTGAATGTAAATTTTTGGCCAGGTGGCAAGGCTCCTATGAAATTGTGGAAAAGGTTAGTGAGGTAACTTACAAGGTACATCAGCCGGGGAAAAGGAAGCCGATCCAGCTCTATCGCATAAATTTAATTAAACCCTGGCAGGATAGGGAGTCCTTGCTAACGTTCTCAAAAATATCTGAAGATCTGGATGTGCAGATTAGAAAGGTTAAGATTGCTGAAACGTTGTCACCGCCACAAAAACAAGAGACGAGTGAATTTTTACAGCATAACAGGGACCTGTTTTCAAATCTCCCAGGGGTTACTGATGTGATAGAACATGATATTATTACTGACCCGAAAGTCAAAGTAAGCATTAAGCCCTATAGAATCCCAGAAGCCAGGAGTCAGGCCATCTCAGAGGAAGTGAAATGCATGTTAGCACTGGGGGTGATTGAGGAGTCTAATAGTGGGTATTCCAGCCCCATAGTGTTAGTTCCAAAACCCGACGGGACATGGATGTTCTGCAATGACTTTCGTAAGTTGAACGAAGTTTCCAAATTTTATGCCTACCCTATGCCTAGGGTAGATGAGTTAATTGAGCAATTGGGGCCAGCCAGATATATTACAACCCTAGATCTCACAAAAGGGTACTGGCAAATTCCGTTGTCAAAGGAAGCCAGGGAGAAAACTGCCTTCTCCACCCGAGAGGGGCTGTTTCAGTATGTAACCATGCCCTTTGGCTTACAGGGTGCACCGGCCACCTTTCAAAGGGCGATGGATGGGGTTTTGAGTCCGCACAAAAGATACGCGGCAGCCTACCTAGATGATCTAGTCATCTTCAGCACTAACTGGGAGACCCATTTGAATAAAGTTCAGTCTGTGTTAGATTCCCTCGGAAAAGCAGGGTTTACTGTTAACCCAGAAAAGTGTGCCATTGGGTTAGAGGAGGCCAGGTATTTGGGCTATTTGGTAGGAACAGGTGTGATAAAACTTCAAGTGAACAAAATTGAGGCAATACAAAATTGGCCACAGCCCCTTACAAAAAAACAGGTGAGGGCATTCTTAGGTATTGTGGGATACTATCGAAGGTTCGTCCCAAACTTTGCCTCCATTGCAGCACCCTTAACAGATCTAACGAAAGGGAAGAAGTCCGTTATGGCTCCGTGGTCCCCAGAAGCAGAAAGGGCATTTCAGGGGTTTAAGAAAGCCTTGTGCACTCAGCCGGTGTTTATAGCACCAGACTTTTCGAAAGAATTTGTTGTACAAACCGATGCCTCCAATGTTGGTTTAGGGGCAGTCCTATCGCAAGAAGTGAATGGGGAGGAGCATCCCATAGTGCACCTAAGTAGGAAACTCACTTCTTGTGAGAGGAATTATTCAATAGTGGAAAAGGAATGTTTGGCTATAAAGTGGGCACTAGAGACGCTGCGATACTATCTACTAGGCAGAAAATTCTGCCTAGTTTCGGATCATGCCCCCTTGAAGTGAATGTGCCACAACAAAGGAAGTAATGCAAGGGTAACTAGATGGTTTCTAGCATTGCAAAATGTTAATTATAGTGTGGAACACAGACAGGGGAAACTACATGTCCATGCCGATGCCCTTTCACGTCTCCATTGCTTATCGGCTACAAGTGCCCAGTCCCCTGGCCTTGGGCAGAGGGGGGGGATATGTAAACAGTCAGTAGGAAGACTGGTAGAGGGTAGGTATGTGCCACTGAGATTTCTTATCTCAGTGGAGTAAATCTCTGGGAAGTTCGTTGATCAGCAAGGTTAGTTGGTGAGCAGGAGTTTTTTAGGCTGGATTTCAGGGTCCGGGATTTAGGAATGGCTGTAGAGATTCTGGGTGGGATGGCCATTCCCATACCTCCACTCCAGGTTTTGATTTCTAGAGGTTCTGAGTCTCAGCTGGCCCTGATTAAAAGGGAAGCTGACAGTGTGAAGAGAGAGAGTGAGGAGGAAGGAGGTTGTTATTCCTCCAGGGAGACTGCTATGACCGAAGCACCTAACAAAGGGGATTGGATTTGCACACTCAGGTGGTGGCTGCTACAGGGTGAGGACTTTAAAGATTGTTTTTCAACAAAGTTATATTGTTTTGTTGGTTGCTTTACCCAGTGGACGCAAACTCTGTACAAAAAGGATCTGTTTGTTTGGTGCAAATAAAAAGTACACACTGTGTCTGTTTTACCCTGTTTCCGTGTGCGTGACTGCCCAATACAGCAACCCAAGGGGGACGCCAGCTCACATTATATATATATATATATATATATATATATATATATATATATATATATATATATAGTGAAGGAAATAAGTAATTGATCCCTTGCTGATTTTGTAAGTTTGCCCACTGTCAAAGACATGAATAGTCTAGAATTTTTAGGCTAGGTTAATCTTACCAGTGAGAGATAGATTATATAAAAAAAAAAAAAAAAAAAATCACATTGTCAAAATTAGATATATTTATTTGCATTGTGCACAGAGAAATAAGTATTTGATCCCTTTGGCAAACAAGACTTAATACTTGGTGGCAAAACCCTTGTTGGCAAGCACAGCAGTCAGACATTTTTTGTAGTTGATGATGAGGTTTGCACACATGTTAGATGGCATTTTGGCCCACTCCTCTTTGCAGATCATCTGTAAATCATTAAGATTTCGACGCTGTCGCTTGGCAACTCGGATCTTCAGCTCCCTCCTTAAGTTTTCGATGGGATTAAGGTCTGGAGACTGGCTAGGCCACTCCATGACCTTAATGTGCTTCTTTTTGAGCCACTCCTTTGTTGCCTTGGCTGTATGTTTCGGGTCATTGTCGTGCTGGAAGACCCAGCCACGAGCCATTTTTAATGTCCTGGTGGAGGGTAGGAGGTTGTCACTCAGGAATTGACGGTACATGGCTCCATCCATTCTCCCATTGATGCGGTGAAGTAGTCCTGTGCCCTTAGCAGAGAAACACCCCCGAAACATAATGTTTCCACCTCCATGCTTGACAGTGGGGACGGTGTTCTTTGGGTCATAGGCAGCATTTCTCTTCCTCCAAACACGGCGAGTTGAGTTAATGCCAAAGAGCTCAATTTTAGTCTCATCTGACCACAGCACCTTCTCCCAATTACTCTCAGAATCATCCAGATGTTCATTTGCAAACTTCAGACGGGCCTGTACATGTGCCTTCTTGAGCAGGGGGACCTTGCGGGCACTGCAGGATTTTAATCCATTACGGCGTAATGTGTTACCAATAGTTTTCTTGGTGACTGTGGTCCCAGCTGCCTTGAGATCATTAACAAGTTCCCCCCGTGTAGTTTTCGGCTGAGCTCTCACCTTCCTCAGGATCAAGGATACCCCACGAGGTGAGATTTTGCATGGAGCCCCAGATCGATGTCGATTGACAGTCATTTTGTATGTCTTCCATTTTCTTACTATTGCACCAACAGTTGTCTCCTTCTCACCCAGCGTTTTACTTATGGTTTTGTAGCCCATTCCAGCCTTGTGCAGGCCTATGATCTTGTCCTTGACATCCTTAGAAAGCTCTTTGGTCTTGCCCATGTTGTAGAGGTTAGAGTCAGACTGATTAATTGAGTCTGTGGACAGGAGTCTTTTATACAGGTGACCATGTAAGACCGCTGTCTTTAATGCAGGCACAAAGTTGATTTGGAGCGTGTAACTGGTCTGGAGGAGGCTGAACTCTTATTGGTAGGTAGGGGATCAAATACTTATTTCTCTGTGCACAATGCAAATAAATATATATAATTTTGACTATGTGATTTTCTTTATTTTTATTTTTTTATATAATCTATCTCTCACTGGTAAAATTAACCTAGCCTAAAAATTCTAGACTGTTCATGTCTTTGACAGTGGGCAAACTTACAAAATCAGCAAGGGATCAAATACTTATTTCCTTCACTGTTTGTGTATATATATATATATATATATATATATATATATATATATATAATTCAATTGTCCTATGGTGTTTTAGTGTGTATTTTGTGCACTTCATCTCACTGACTCTGTAGATGGGTTAGAAATGTCTAGATTTTGTATTTGTATTCACTAGTTATAGATTTAATAAGTGTTGATCAATTATTGAATGTACTTCCTATATAAACGTAACACTTTGCTTTATGTGGTAGCTTGAGAAAGGTTCTGTCTTGAACCTAAACTTCGCTCACTTGAGGTGAATAAAGCAACCGTTTTTCATCTTCTTTAAAGTCCTGGCGCCGTTCCTTTTGTCCTATGGTTTTCTCTACAAATTTGTTGGGGAAGTGATTTATTCTCTGGTAACATGCACATGGTCTAATATTTAATTGTGGTGTAGTGCTGTGTTCAATTGTGTTTGAACTAGAGAACATTATTCGGAGCTCAGAACGTAGGTTTTTTTTTCTTCATCACTTAAGTTAATAAACCAGGGTTTCCATTTACTAGAAAATTTGTCTCTCATAAATTTACCTGAGTAATATGCTTTTTCATATAGCAGAATTTTGTACACCTGCCCTTTCCATTCACGAAGATGGGGAGATCTATGTAAAATAAAAAAATTTCAGGATCTCCAAACGGGCTAAAAAAAAGCAGTTGGAGAATCAATTGAACTCTAACTTTATTATATACTTTATCAATTTTAATAGAGTGCCCTAAGAGAATTAGAGTAAGATCATGATCATGCCAAAGGGTACAGTCCATTTAATACATTCTATTATATGTGACCAATAGCGATGTAATTTGGGACATCTCCAAAGCAAATGTATAAGGTCTGTACTTGAACACCCACATTTAGGACAGTCATCTATAGTGATATACCTCATTATAACCAATTTTTTCGACGTGCAGTGCAACCTATTAACCACCATGAACTGTGAAAAGCGGTGAGCTACATACAGTAAGTGAAGAGCCGTCTATGTTTTTGTAGATAGACTCCCATTGTGCTAAGGAGATTTGACCGAATTTATCAGTGTAGTTAAAGTCAGCTACATTTTTAAGCATTATAGAAAAGTGTTTATAACAGAGAGAGATAATCAATTGTGACTTGAAACCCCAAAATTCATTTTGAATGGAGAAAAACTATTTTAAATCCCCATTTCTGAATAAATGTGAGACTCGATAGATCCCATACTTGACCCAAAACTGAACTTCTCGTATCGCATAAAATTCAGGTAAAAATATGTTATTCCATAATGGAGTGATTTCCATAAAGCCCCGAAAGGCCGTTCTATCCCTCGCTTCTTTCCAGACCTTAGATTGTCATTTTAATAATGGATTTGAGGAGTAATTTGGTTTGGATAACACTCCCGATTCCAGGAGTTGAATATTATTTTTCCACACCCCTTGACCCTCTTCCCTTAATATCGACTCAGTCACTGACATACAAGTCCAAAAAGTTAACTGTTGTACATGACATGCCAAGAAATATAAAAAAAAAGTCAGGCATTTGAAAAACCGCCCTCATAAATTAGGATACATAATTTAGCGTATTTAATTCGCGTTTGTCTACCTCTCCATATCAGGTAATTTATGATAGATTCAAGAGTTCTGAATATACTTTTGGTTAACCAAACTGGTGCATTGCCAACATGCACTACCATTGGCAAAATCACCATTTTAACCATCGCTATACGTGAAGAGTATTAGGGTAACAATTTATTCCCGATTTTTAATCTTTTGTTTACGTTTTCCAAATAAGGGAAGAATGTTCAATGGGATATATTCAGACAACCATCTGGATAATTTGATCCTCAAATATTGAAAGGAGTCTACTACTTCAATTCCTACTTCCCTCTTTGCCATATAATATGGGTCAAAGGCCATAATTTTTTACTTAGACCAGTTAATTTTATAACCCGAACAGTTCCCAAATTGTTCATACACGCCGACGACGTGCCCCACATCCCCGAGATCTCTCAGGAAGAGTAGCATGTCATCGGCGTATGGTGAAATGTCTCCGCCAATGTCTCTATCAGAAGGTTAAATAAGAGTGGGGATAGGCGGAAACCATAACGGGTACCCCTTGATAATGTGAAAGTAGTAGAAAAAGAGCCCCCCATACCTACCCTACAACTCGGGTTAGAGTACAGAAGTTTCACCCATTTAAAAAAAAAGTCCTCTCCCAAACCATATCTTTGCAGCACCCTCCAAAGGAATCTCCATTCTACTGTATCAAAGGCCTTAGCTGCATCTAATTACAACAGACCCCCATTATGGTATCTATCTCTTCCATATTCAATTTTAACAAAGGCTCTTAGAATACTATAAGAAATCGATTTTCCTGGGAGAAAACCAGTCTGGTCAGGGCACAACAGCGAAGGGATTACCACCATAAGTTTATTGCTAGCTTTTTATCTAGGATTTTCAAATCGGTATTTAGAAGTGAGATAGGGTGGTTAGCGTCTAAATAAGACTGGTTCTTCTCAGTTTTTGGTACTAATATAATTGTAGCCTCTTCCATTGAAGGGGGAGCTTGTCCTGGAAATAGGCATAGTTATATAATTGAAAAAGATGTTCTACCAACACATCTTGATAATAAGTATAACCCTCATACGGAGTGTAGTCACATGATGGCGGTGGTGAGATGACGTGTTACATGTGGAGTTACTGTAATATATGATGTATAGAATATAATATAATAGTTACAGGCGCAGTAGTCACATGATGGTGGTGTTGAGATGACAAGTTACATGTGGAGTTACTGTAATATATGCAGTACAGAATATAATATAATTGTTACAGGGGCAGTAGTCACATGATGGCGGTGGTGAGATGACGTGTTACATGTGGAGTTACTGTAATATATGATGTATAGAATATAATATAATCGTTACAGGCGCAGTAGTCACATGATGGTGGTGGTGAGATGACGTGTTACATGTGGAGTTACTGTAATATATGATGTATATAATATAATAGTTACAGGCACAGTAGACACATGATGGTGGTGGTGAGATGACGTGTTACATGTGGAGTTACTGTAATATATGATGTATAGAATATAATATAATTGTTACAGGGGCAGTAGTCACATGATGGTGGTGGTGAGATGACGTGTTACATGTGGAGTTACTGTAATATATGATGTATAGAATATAATATAATCGTTACAGGCACAGTAGTCACATGATGGCGGTGGTGAGATGACGTTTTACATGTGGAGTTACTGTAATATATGATGTATAGAATATAATATAATAGTTACAGGTGCAGTAGTCACATGATGGCGGTGGTGAGATGACGTGTTACATGTGCAGTTACTGTAATATATGATGTATAGAATATAATATAATCGTTAAAGGCACAGTAGTCACATGATGGTGGTGGTGAGATGACGTGTTACATGTGGAGTTACTGTAATATATGATGTATAGAATATAATATAATAGTTACAGGTGCAGTAGTCACATGATGGCGGTGGTGAGATGACGTGTTACATGTGGAGTTACTGTAATATATGATGTATAGAATATAATATAATCGTTAAAGGCACAGTAGTCACATGATGGTGGTGGTGAGATGACGTGTTACATGTGGAGTTACTGTAATATATGATGTATAGAATATAATATAATAGTTACAGGCGCAGTAGTCACATGATGGTGGTGGTGAGATGACGTGTTACATGTGGAGTTACTGTAATATATGATGTATATAATATAATTGTTACAGGCGCAGTAGTCACATGATGGTGGTGGTGAGATGACATGTTACATGTGGAGTTACTGTAATATATGATGTATAGAATATAATATAATAGTTACAGGTGCAGTAGTCACATGATGGAGGTGGTGAGATGACGTGTTACATGTGGAGTTACTGTAATATATGATGTATAGAATATAATATAATAGTTACAGGTGCAGTAGTCACATGATGGTGGTGGTGAGATGACATGTTACATGTGGAGTTACTGTAATATATGATGTATAGAATATAATATAATAGTTACAGGCGCAGTAGTCACATGATGGCGGTGGTGAGATGACGTGTTACATGTGGAGTTACTGTAATATATGATGTATAGAATATAATATAATAGTTACAGGCGCAGTAGTCACATGATGGTGGTGGTGAGATGACGTGTTACATGTGGAGTTACTGTAATATATGATGTATAGAATATAATATAATAGTTACAGGCGCAGTAGTCACATGATGGTGGTGGTGAGATGACGTGTTACATGTGGAGTTACTGTAATATATGATGTATAGAATATAATATAATAGTTACAGGCGCAGTAGTCACATGATGGTGGTGGTGAGATGACGTGTTACATGTGGAGTTACTGTAATATATGATGTATAGAATATAATATAATAGTTACAGGCGCAGTAGTCACATGATGGTGGTGGTGAGATGACGTGTTACATGTGGAGTTACTGTAATATATGATGTATAGAATATAATATAATAGTTACAGGCGCAGTAGTCACATGATGGTGGTGGTGAGATGACGTGTTACATGTGGAGTTACTGTAATATATGATGTATAGAATATAATATAATAGTTACAGGCGCAGTAGTCACATGATGGCGGTGGTGAGATGACATGTTACATGTGGAGTTACTGTAATATATGATGTATAGAATATAATATAATAGTTACAGGCACAGTAGTCACATGATGGCGGTGGTGAGATGACGTGTTACATGTGGAGTTACTGTAATATATGATGTATATAATATAATAGTTACAGGCGCAGTAGTCGCATGATGGCGGTGGTGAGATGACGTGTTACATGAGGAGTTACTGTAATATATGATGTATATAATATAATATAATAGTTACAGGCGCAGTAGTCACATGATGGTGGTGGTGAGATGACGTGTTACATGTGGAGTTACTGTAATATATGATGTATATAATATAATATAATAGTTACAGGCGCAGTAGTCACATGATGGCGGTGGTGAGATGATGTGTTACATGTGGAGTTACTGTAATATATGATGTATAGAATATAATATAATCGTTACAGGCGCAGTAGTCACATGATGGTGGTGGTGAGATGACATGTTACATGTGGAGTTACTGTAATATATGATGTATAGAATATAATCGTTACAGGCACAGTAGTCACATGATGGTGGTGGTGAGATGACGTGTTACATGTGGAGTTACTGTAATATATGATGTATAGAATATAATATAATAGTTACAGGTGCAGTAGTCACATGATGGTGGTGGTGAGATGACGTGTTACATGTGGAGTTACTGTAATATATGATGTATAGAATATAATATAATAGTTACAGGTGCAGTAGTCACATGATGGTGGTGGTGAGATGACGTGTTACATGTGGAGTTACTGTAATATATGATGTATAGAATATAATATAATAGTTACAGGCGCAGTAGTCACATGATGGCGGTGGTGAGATGACGTGTTACATGTGGAGTTACTGTAATATATGATGTATAGAATATAATATAATAGTTACAGGCGCAGTAGTCACATGATGGCGGTGGTGAGATGACGTGTTACATGTGGAGTTACTGTAATATATGATGTATAGAATATAATATAATAGTTACAGGTGCAGTAGTCACATGATGGTGGTGGTGAGATGACGTGTTACATGTGGAGTTACTGTAATATATGATGTATAGAATATAATATAATAGTTACAGGTGCAGTAGTCACATGATGGCGGTGGTGAGATGACGTGTTACATGTGGAGTTACTGTAATATATGATGTATAGAATATAATATAATAGTTACAGGTGCAGTAGTCACATGATGGTGGTGGTGAGATGACGTGTTACATGTGGAGTTACTGTAATATATAGTTACATAGTTACATAGTTACATAGTTAGTACGGCTGAAAAAAGACACATGTCCATCAAGTTCAACCAAGGGAAGGGAAAAGGGAAGGAAAAATTTCTACACATAGGAGCTAATATTTTTTTGTTCTAGGAAATTATCTAACCCTTTTTTAAAGCCATCTACTGTCCCTGCTGTGACCAGCTCCTGCGGTAGACTATTCCATAAATTCACCGTTCTTACTGTAAAGAAGCCTTGTCGCCTCTGCAGCTTGAACCTTTTTTTCTCCAGACGGAGGGAGTGCCCCCTTGTTTTTTGAGCGGGTTTTACAAGGAACAGGATATCACCATATTTTTTGTATGTGCCATTAATATATTTATACAAGTTAATCATGTCCCCCCTTAGTCGTCTTTTTTCAAGGCTAAATAGGTTTAATTCTTTCAATCTTTCCTCATAACTTAAATTCTCCATGCCCCTTATTAGCTTCGTTGCTCTGCTTTGTATTTTTTCCAACTCCAGGGCATCCTTTCTATGAACTGGAGCCCAGAACTGAACTGCATATTCTAGATGAGGCCTCACTAATGCTTTGTAAAGTGGCATTATTACATCCCTGTCCCGCGAGTCCATGCCTCTTTTAATACACGACAATATCCTGCTGGCCTTTGAAGCAGCTGATTGACACTGCATGCTGTTATTGAGTTTATGATTTACAAGTACACCCAGATCCTTCTCAACAAGTGAATCCGCCAGTGTAGCGCCCCCTAGGACATATGATGCATGCAGGTTGTTGGTACCCAGATGCATAACTTTACATTTATCTACATTAAACTTCATTTGCCAAGTGGACGCCCAAACACTTAGTTTGTTTAAATCTGCCTGTAATTCATGAACATCTTCCATAGTCTGAACTATATTACATAGCTTGGTGTCATCTGCAAAAATAGAAATAGTGCTATTAATCCCTTCCTCTATATCATTAATAAATAAGTTGAATAATAGTGGTCCCAGCACTGAACCCTGGGGTACACCACTTATAACCGGTGACCATTCAGAGAAGGAATCATTGACCACAACTCTCTGGATACGGTCCTTGAGCCAATTCTCAATCCAATTACAAACTATATTTTCTAAACCTATAGTCCTTAATTTACCCATTAGGCGTCTATGGGGGACAGTGTCAAATGCCTTTGCAAAGTCCAAAAACACTAAATCCACAGCGGCCCCTCTGTCTAGACTTCTGCTCACCTCTTCATAAAAACAGATTAGGTTAGTTTGACAACTTCTGTCCTTAGTAAAACCGTGCTGGCTGTCACTTATAATGCTATTTATTGTCACATAATCCTGTATATAGTCCCTCAATAGCCCCTCAAACATTTTCCCCACGATGGATGTTAAGCTTACTGGTCTATAATTACCCGGGGAAGACCTAGAGCCCTTTTTGAAAATAGGCACCACATTTGCCCTGCGCCAGTCCCTTGGCACTATACCAGTCACTAGAGATTCTCTGAATATTATAATAAGGGGGACAGAAATAACTGAACTAAGCTCTTTAAGAATTCTAGGGTGTAACCCATCTGGTCCTGGGGCCTTGTGCACATTTATTTTATTTAATTTAGCTTGGACCATCTCTACATTCATCCAATTCAGTATATCAACTGATATATTAACAGCACTGGCACCGGCTACATCAGCTGCTCCTTCTTCTGTTGTATATACAGAGCGGAAGAACCCATTTAGTAACTCTGCCTTCTCTTGATCCCCTGTGATCAACTCCCCATTACCATTATCTAGGGGTCCTACATGTTCAGACCTTGGCTTTTTTGCATTTATATGCTTGAAGAATTTTTTAGGATTTGTTTTACTATCCTTGGCCACCTGCCTTTCATTTTGTATTTTTGCTAATTTTATTACATTTTTACAGATTTTATTAAGCTCTTTATATTTTACAAAGGCTACAGCTGTACCCTCAGATTTGTATTTTTTAAATGCCCTTTTTTTGTCGTGTATTGCCCCTTTCACAGAAGGTGTAAGCCATGTGGGGTTTAATTTGAGTCGTTTATACTTATTACCTGTAGGAATAAATTTTGCACTATAATAACTCAAAGTAGATTTGAAAATCTCCCATTTATCATTTGTTCCATTATTTGACATTAGTTCTTCCCAGTCCATATCCTGAATTGCAGCCCTCATCCTGGGGAATTTGGCTTTCTTAAAATTAAATGTTTTTGCCCTCCCAGCCTGCGTTTGTTTTTTACAGTATAGGTAAAATGTAACTATATTGTGATCACTGTTACCGAGGTTTTCACGAACATTGACATTCCCAACAAGCTCTGCATTATTAGAAATTATATGATGTATAGAATATAATATAATAGTTACAGGCGCAGTAGTCACATGATGGCGGTGGTGAGATGACGTGTTACATGTGGAGTTACTGTAATATATGATGTATAGAATATAATATAATAGTTACAGGCGCAGTAGTCACATGATGGCGGTGGTGAGATGACATGTTACATGTGGAGTTACTGTAATATATGATGTATAGAATATAATATAATCGTTACAGGCACAGTAGTCACATGATGGTGGTGGTGAGATGACATGTTACATGTGGAGTTACTGTAATATATGATGTATAGAATATAATATAATAGTTACAGGTGCAGTAGTCACATGATGGTGGTGGTGAGATGACGTGTTACATGTGGAGTTACTGTAATATATGATGTATATAATATAATAGTTACAGGCACAGTAGACACATGATGGTGGTGGTGAGATGACGTGTTACATGTGGAGTTACTGTAATATATGATGTATATAATATAATCGTTACAGGCACAGTAGACACATGATGGTGGTGGTGAGATGATGTGTTACATGTGGAGTTACTGTAATATATGATGTATATAATATAATATAATAGTTACAGGCGCAGTAGTCACATGATGGTGGTGGTGAGATGACATGTTACATGTGGAGTTACTGTAATATATGATGTATAGAATATAATATAATAGTTACAGGCGCAGTAGTCACATGATGGCGGTGGTGAGATGACGTGTTACATGTGGAGTTACTGTAATATATGCAGTACAGAACATAATATAATAGTTACAGGCGCAGTAGTCACATGATGGCGGTGGTGAGATGACGTGTTACATGTGGAGTTACTGTAATATATGATGTATAGAATATAATAGTTACAGGTGCAGTAGTCACATGATGGTGGTGGTGAGATGATATGTTACATGTGGAGTTACTGTAATATATGATGTATAGAATATAATAGTTACAGGTGCAGTAGTCACATGATGGTGGTGGTGAGATGACATGTTACATGTGGAGTTACTGTAATATATGATGTATAGAATATAATAGTTACAGGCGCAGTAGTCACATGATGGTGGTGGTGAGATGACGTGTTACATGTGGAGTTACTGTAATATATGATGTATAGAATATAATATAATAGTTACAGGCGCAGTAGTCACATGATGGCGGTGGTGAGATGACGTGTTACATGTGGAGTTACTGTAATATATGATGTATATAATATAATAGTTACAGGCACAGTAGTCACATGATGGCGGTGGTGAGATGACGTGTTACATGTGGAGTTACTGTAATATATGATGTATAGAATATAATATAATAGTTACAGGTGCAGTAGTCACATGATGGCGGTGGTGAGATGACATGTTACATGTGGAGTTACTGTAATATATGATGTATAGAATATAATATAATAGTTACAGGCGCAGTAGTCACATGATGGCGGTGGTGAGATGACGTGTTACATGTGGAGTTACTGTAATATATGATGTATAGAATATAATATAATAGTTACAGGCACAGTAGTCACATGATGGTGGTGGTGAGATGACGTGTTACATGTGGAGTTACTGTAATATATGATGTATAGAATATAATAGTTACAGGCGCAGTAGTCACATGATGGCGGTGGTGAGATGACGTGTTACATGTGGAGTTACTGTAATATATGATGTATAGAATATAATATAATCGTTAAAGGCGCAGTAGTCACATGATGGTGGTGGTGAGATGACGTGTTACATGTGGAGTTACTGTAATATATGATGTATATAATATAATCGTTAAAGGCACAGTAGTCACATGATGGTGGTGGTGAGATGACGTGTTACATGTGGAGTTACTGTAATATATGATGTATATAATATAATCGTTAAAGGCACAGTAGTCACATGATGGTGGTGGTGAGATGACGTGTTACATGTGGAGTTACTGTAATATATGATGTATATAATATAATCGTTAAAGGCACAGTAGTCACATGATGGTGGTGGTGAGATGACGTGTTACATGTGGAGTTACTGTAATATATGATGTATATAATATAATCGTTACAGGCACAGTAGACACATGATGGTGGTGGTGAGATGACGTGTTACATGTGGAGTTACTGTAATATATGATGTATAGAATATAATATAATCGTTACAGGTGCAGTAGTCACATGATGGTGGTGGTGAGATGACATGTTACATGTGGAGTTACTGTAATATATGATGTATAGAATATAATATAATAGTTACAGGTGCAGTAGTCACATGATGGTGGTGGTGAGATGACGTGTTACATGTGGAGTTACTGTAATATATGATGTATATAATATAATAGTTACAGGCACAGTAGTCACATGATGGTGGTGGTGAGATGACGTGTTACATGTGGAGTTACTGTAATATATGATGTATATAATATAATAGTTACAGGCACAGTAGTCACATGATGGTGGTGGTGAGATGACATGTTACATGTGGAGTTACTGTAATATATGATGTATAGAATATAATATAATAGTTACAGGTGCAGTAGTCACATGATGGTGGTGGTGAGATGACGTGTTACATGTGGAGTTACTGTAATATGTGATGTATAGAATATAATATAATAGTTACAGGCGCAGTAGTCACATGATGGTGGTGGTGAGATGATGTGTTACATGTGGAGTTACTGTAATATATGATGTATAGAATATAATATAATCATTACAGGCACAGTAGTCACATGATGGCGGTGGTGTGATGACGTGTTACATGTGGAGTTACTGTAATATATGATGTATAGAATATAATATAATAGTTACAGGCGCAGTAGTCACATGATGGTGGTGGTGAGATGACGTGTTACATGTGGAGTTACTGTAATATATGATGTATAGAATATAATATAATAGTTACAGGCGCAGTAGTCACATGATGGCGGTGGTGAGATGACGTGTTACATGTGGAGTTACTGTAATATATGATGTATAGAATATAATATAATAGTTACAGGTGCAGTAGTCACATGATGGCGGTGGTGAGATGACATGTTACATGTGGAGTTACTGTAATATATGATGTATATAATATAATATAATAGTTACAGGCGCAGTAGTCACATGATGGTGGTGGTGAGATGACGTGTTACATGTGGAGTTACTGTAATATATGATGTATAGAATATAATATAATAGTTACAGGCGCAGTAGTCACATGATGGTGGTGAGATGATGTTACATGTGGAGTTACTGTAATATATGATGTATATAATATAATAGTTACAGGCGCAGTAGTCACATGATGGCGGTGGTGAGATGATGTGTTACATGTGGAGTTACTGTAATATATGATGTATATAATATAATATAATAGTTACAGGCGCAGTAGTCACATCATGGAGGTGGTGAGATGACATGTTACATGTGGAGTTACTGTAATATATGATGTATATAATATAATCGTTACAGGCACAGTAGTCACATGATGGTGGTGGTGAGATGACGTGTTACATGTGGAGTTACTGTAATATATGATGTATAGAATATAATATAATAGTTACAGGTGCAGTAGTCACATGATGGTGGTGGTGAGATGACGTGTTACATGTGGAGTTACTGTAATATATGATGTATAGAATATAATATAATAGTTACAGGCGCAGTAGTCACATGATGGTGGTGGTGAGATGACGTGTTACATGTGGAGTTACTGTAATATATGATGTATAGAATATAATATAATAGTTACAGGTGCAGTAGTCACATGATGGTGGTGGTGAGATGACGTGTTACATGTGGAGTTACTGTAATATATGATGTATAGAATATAATATAATAGTTACAGGCGCAGTAGTCACATGATGGTGGTGGTGAGATGATGTGTTACATGTGGAGTTACTGTTATATATAATGTATAGAATATAATATAATAGTTACAGGCGCAGTAGTCACATGATGGCGGTGGTGAGATGACATGTTACATGTGGAGTTACTGTAATATATGATGTATATAATATAATAGTTACAGGCACAATAGTCACATGATGGCGGTGGTGAGATGACGTGTTACATGTGGAGTTACTGTAATATATGATGTATAGAATATAATAGTTACAGGTGCAGTAGTCACATGATGGTGGTGGTGAGATGACATATTACATGTGGAGTTACTGTAATATATGATGTATAGAATATAATATAATAGTTACAGGCGCAGTAGTCACATGATGGTGGTGGTGAGATGACATGTTACATGTGGAGTTACTGTAATATATGATGTATAGAATATAATATAATAGTTACAGGTGCAGTAGTCACATGATGGTGGTGGTGAGATGACATGTTACATGTGGAGTTACTGTAATATATGATGTATAGAATATAATATAATAGTTACAGGTGCAGTAGTCACATGATGGCGGTGGTGAGATGACGTGTTACATGTGGAGTTACTGTAATATATGATGTATAGAATATAATATAATAGTTACAGGCGCAGTAGTCACATGATGGTGGTGGTGAGATGACGTGTTACATGTGGAGTTACTGTAATATATGATGTATAGAATATAATATAATAGTTACAGGAGCAGTAGTCACATGATGGCGGTGGTGAGATGACATGTTACATGTGGAGTTACTGTAATATATGATGTATAGAATATAATATAATAGTTACAGGCGCAGTAGTCACATGATGGTGGTGGTGAGATGACGTGTTACATGTGGAGTTACTGTAATATATGATGTATAGAATATAATATAATAGTTACAGGTGCAGTAGTCACATGATGGTGGTGGTGAGATGATGTGTTACATGTGGAGTTACTGTAATATATGATGTATAGAATATAATATAATCGTTACAGGCGCAGTAGTCACATGATGGCGGTGGTGAGATGACATGTTACATGTGGAGTTACTGTAATATATGATGTATATAATATAATAGTTACAGGTGCAGTAGTCACATGATGGCGGTGGTGAGATGACGTGTTACATGTGGAGTTACTGTAATATATGATGTATATAATATAATAGTTACAGGCGCAGTAGTCACATGATGGCGGTGGTGAGATGACGTGTTACATGTGGAGTTACTGTAATATATGATGTATAGAATATAATATAATAGTTACAGGAGCAGTAGTCACATGGTGGCGGTGGTGAGATGACGTGTTACATGTGGAGTTACTGTAATATATGATGTATATAATATAATAGTTACAGGCGCAGTAGTCACATGATGGCGGTGGTGAGATGACATGTTACATGTGGAGTTACTGTAATATATGATGTATATAATATAATAGTTACAGGTGCAGTAGTCACATGATGGTGGTGGTGAGATGACGTGTTACATGTGGAGTTACTGTAATATATGATGTATATAATATAATAGTTACAGGTGCAGTAGTCACATGATGGTGGTGGTGAGATGACGTGTTACATGTGGAGTTACTGTAATATATGATGTATAGAATATAATATAATCGTTACAGGTGCAGTAGTCACATGATGGCGGTGGTGAGATGACGTGTTACATGTGGAGTTACTGTAATATATGATGTATAGAATATAATATAATAGTTACAGGCGCAGTAGTCACATGATGGAGGTGGTGAGATGATGTTACATGTGGAGTTACTGTAATATATGATGTATAGAATATAATATAATAGTTACAGGGTCAGTAGTCACATGATGGTGGTGGTGAGATGACGTGTTACATGTGGAGTTACTGTAATATATGATGTATAGAATATAATATAATAGTTACAGGTGCAGTAGCCACATGATGGTGGTGGTGAGATGACATGTTACATGTGGAGTTACTGTAATATATGATGTATAGAATATAATATAATAGTTACAGGTGCAGTAGCCACATGATGGTGGTGGTGAGATGATGTGTTACATGTGGAGTTACTGTAATATATGATGTATAGAATATAATATAATAGTTACAGGCGCAGTAGTCACATGATGGTGGTGGTGAGATGATGTGTTACATGTGGAGTTACTGTAACATATGATGTATAGAATATAATATAATAGTTACAGGCGCAGTAGTCACATGATGGCGGTGGTGTGATGACGTGTTACATGTGGAGTTACTGTTATATATGATGTATAGAATATAATATAATAGTTACAGGCGCAGTAGTCACATGATGGTGGTGGTGAGATGACATGTTACATGTGAAGTTACTGTAATATATGATGTATAGAATATAATATAATAGTTACAGGTGCAGTAGTCACATGATGGTGGTGGTGAGATGACGTGTTACATGTGGAGTTACTGTAATATATGATGTATAGAATATAATATAATAGTTACAGGTGCAGTAGCCACATGATGGTGGTGGTGAGATGATGTGTTACATGTGGAGTTACTGTAATATATGATGTATAGAATATAATATAATAGTTACAGGCGCAGTAGTCACATGATGGAGGTGGTGAGATGATGTTACATGTGGAGTTACTGTAATATATGATGTATAGAATATAATATAATAGTTACAGGGTCAGTAGTCACATGATGGTGGTGGTGAGATGACGTGTTACATGTGGAGTTACTGTAATATATGATGTATAGAATATAATATAATAGTTACAGGTGCAGTAGCCACATGATGGTGGTGGTGAGATGATGTGTTACATGTGGAGTTACTGTAATATATGATGTATAGAATATAATATAATAGTTACAGGCGCAGTAGTCACATGATGGTGGTGGTGAGATGATGTGTTACATGTGGAGTTACTGTAATATATGATGTATAGAATATAATATAATAGTTACAGGCGCAGTAGTCACATGATGGCGGTGATGAGATGACGTGTTACATGTGGAGTTACTGTAATATATGATGTATAGAATATAATATAATAGTTACAGGCGCAGTAGTCACATGATGGCGGTGGTGAGATGACGTGTTACATGTGGTGTTACTGTAATATATGATGTATAGAATATAATATAATAGTTACAGGCGCAGTAGTCACATGATGGCGGTGGTGAGATGATATGTTACATGTGGAGTTACTGTAATATATGATGTATAGAATATAATATAATAGTTACAGGCACAGTAGTCACATGATGGTGGTGGTGAGATGACGTGTTACATGTGGAGTTACTGTAATATATGATGTATAGAATATAATAGTTACAGGCGCAGTAGTCACATGATGGTGGTGGTGAGATGACGTGTTACATGTGGAGTTACTGTAATATATGATGTATAGAATATAATATAATAGTTACAGGCGCAGTAGTCACATGATGGTGGTGGTGAGATGACGTGTTACATGTGGAGTTACTGTAATATATGATGTATAGAATATAATATAATCGTTACAGGCGCAGTAGTCACATGATGGAGGTGGTGAGATGACATGTTACATGTGGAGTTACTGTAATATGATGTATATAATATAATTGTTACTGGCGCAGTAGTCACATGATGGCGGTGGTGAGATGACATTTTACATATTGAGTATTCTGCACACCTTGATTGTGTTCAACAAATATTTTTATTGATTACTCATTCCAGAGGCTATACGTGCAACGTCAACGTTTCGGTCGTGAGACCTTCGTCGGGCACTAGAGAAACCTATACATGTAATATGAGTTTCAAACATTAACATAACACACTCATGGACATGTCATGCATATTCAAGGGGGTCACTAGAGGGTTGTGGGTGAATTTTAATCAGTAAATTTCTGCCAGGGGAGCTGTTGAAATCTGTTGGGTATATTGAGGAAGGACAACCCATCGTGGGGCGTTGATGGGCTGACAGAGGTAGACCCCTCCCTCTGTTACACACCTTAGTTTCAGCAGCCGCTATTGACCAAAACAAGGGATTAAACTGCCAGGATCAGTTCTCTCCTATCTCAGCACTTGCAGCAGGAGCCCGGCTGTGTATAAGGCCTAATTCACAGGAGCGTATTTCACGTCAGTGTGCTGTCCGTTGAAATAACTAACAGAACACTGACCCATGCAATGCAGTGGGTCTATTCAGACATCCGTGTTTTTTCACGGTGTATCCGTTGCGTGAAAACTCACCGCATGCGATATTCTAGTGTTTTTGCGGACCACGTCGCCCATTGAAGTCAAGCACACGGACGACATCTGTGTGCTGTCCGTGTTTCACGCATCAGTTGCCCAAAAAAATGCTGAGAAAAAAAAAAAGATAAAACTAGGAAGTGCCGGCAGAGGAGAAACGAGGACATAAGAAACTGATGCCATACGGAAACCACATTGACGAAACACAAACATGAAATACGGTCCGCTTTTCTCAGGCGCAAAATGGACACACTTATCTGAATGAGGCCTTACAGTTATGCTCCTACTGTTGAAAGCTTCTTGAAGACCCTTAAAAGAGACATGTTCCAGAAGAGCTATTTATTGTGTACAGCCGATTATAGCAGAGACCTGATTGCTTGATATTGCAGCCCAAGGTTGTAAATATCCTAAAGACAACATGTTCCCTGGTGACTTGTGTGCAGAGTTGTAAAAAAAATAAATATATAAAACCACCTAAAAAAACTTGTTAATCCATCCAGTGTCTTGGGCGAGCCCCATATTGATTTGGTGTTTCCGTCAGATCCCAGACATTAGTGCAGTTGTTAATCGCAGCTGGTGCCCCCCATATTTTAGAGCAATGTTAACAGCTGACCTTTACTATTGACTATAGTTAGTACCTTTACTTAGTGATAACTGATCTATACTATTGACTATAGTTAGTACCTTTACTTAGTGATCGCTGATCTATACTATTGACTATAGTTAGTACTATTACTTAGTGATCGCTGATCTATACTATTGCTTATAGTTAGTACCATTACTTAGTGATAGCTGATCTATACTATTGACTATAGTTTGTACCTTTACTTAGTGATAGCTGATCTATACTATTGACTATAGTTAGTACCTTTACTTAGTGATAGCTGATCTATACTATTGACTATAATTAGTACCATTACTTAGTGATAGCTGATCTATACTATTGACAATAGTTAGTACTATTACTTAGTGATCGCTGATCTATACTATTGACTATAGTTAGTACCTTTACTTAGTGATATCTGATCTATACTATTGACTATAGTTACTACCTTTACTTAGTGATAACTGATCTATACTATTGACTATAGTTAGTACCATTACTTAGTGATAGCTGATCTCTACTATTGACAATAGTTAGTACTATTACTGTTGCCAGAGTGTTGTCAAAAATGGGCTCAGGGCCATCCGTGGTGGTATTATGTAGGAATGACACAACATGTGGACTAATAACCTGAACCGGATCGTCATGTGTGGTTAAATTCAACATGGATGATGGAAGTGGTGATGTAATATCAATTTCTATAGAGTCATTAAACAAGGGGGATTCAAATGACTGACAGACACTCCCTTTGAACAGTCATTTGAATCCCCCCTGAGCCCATTTTTGACAACACTCTGGCAACAGTGTCTTTTTTAGGACTTCCACCACAGTTCACCAGACTTCCAATTACCCCGATCTCCCAATCACGAGATATCCTTCTGCCCATCTTAAAAAGTCCAAAATCACAAACAATTACAGCCTTCTTCCCAAAAATACAAAAGATCACATCAAAAAGAAAATTGGAGGAAGAGTCAGAGGATGTAGAGGGGGCAGACACAAACCTCCCCCTTCTCCCAAAGAAATACAAGCAGAAACTGTAAAACTTTTTAATCTATCTAAATATATCCTAAATTTTAACGAGACTAGTTTACTCTCCAAGGGTCTCTCTTTTTGTCCCACCACCGCACCAGATGGTTTTGAGGTTTTTATGGACCTTAATAGGTTTATGCGTAGACTCACACTTCTACGTCATTTCGCATTATCTCCAGTAATAACATCACCAGAGCTCACACAAAATTTTACCTCATCCACTCACATTCCCAAATCTGTTAGTGTGGATGTCCACCCTAGATCTTCATTCTATCCCCTCCACCATCGTGGACCGGCACTAGAAACATTTTACAATTTGGTCAGTAATGACTTCAAGACAATAGAGCAACCGATTTACTCCATAGACAACCTCACTAAGTTTGAACGCATTGCACTAAAAAAATTTACAAAAAAATCACCAAATAGTGATACGATCTGCCGATAAGGGTGGCGGGATTGTAATTCAGGATCGTGATGACTACACCAATGAGGCCTACAGACTACTGTCTGATACAAACTTTTACGAGAAACTGCAGCACAACCCAATACCAACATTTCTACTTAAATATAAATCACTCATTGAAACGGCCTATACCGATCAGACTATAAATAAAAAAGAGAAAACATTTTTAACCGTTCCTTTTCCCACCATTCCATTTCTTTATCATTTACCAAAAATCCACAAATCCCTATCAAATCCCCCTGGCAGACCCATTATTTCAGGGATTGGGTCTTTAACCAGCAACCTATCACATTTTATAGATATTCACCTCCAAACACATGTGGTTAAACTACCGTCTTACCTTAAAGATTCTACCCATCTAATCAGAGAGCTCTATAAACTGCAAACCACCCACGATTTTACGGATCTATGGTTTTTTACTGCAGATGTGACATCACTTTATACAAATATCCCACATGATCTCGGCATGCAAGCGTCTCTAACTTATTTAACCTCTAACCCCCTCTTCCCGAATAATCAGATGAATTTTTTAATGGAATGTATTGATTTTATACTTAAACACAATGTATTTACTTTTGAGGGCAAATTTTACAGACAAGTAAAGGGCTGTGCGATGGGGTCAAGATTTGCCCCATCATACGCTAACCTGTACATGGGGGCCTTTGAAGACCTTTATATATACGGTGACCATAATTTCAAGGAAAATATTATTTTCTATAAACGCTATATAGATGACCTTTTTTTCATTATTAAAGGCAATCCAACTGTGATTTTAGATTGGGTAAACCACCTCAATAATAACAATTTTGGTATAACACTTACGCATACTTCGTCTCTTGAACGAATAGATTTTTTAGACCTAACAATTGAAAAAAATGGCCGCCTCTTAAATACTAAGACACATTTTAAAGGAGTTGACGTTAACAGCTATCTAGATTTTAAAAGTGCACATTACCGTCCATGGCTAAAAAATGTACCGTTTGGCCAATTCAAACGAATAAGAAAAAATTGCACTAGCGATATAGATTTCTCCGTTGAATGTAATATTCTGAAAAAAAGATTTAAACAAAAAAACTTTCCAACCAGTTTAATCAAGGGAGCAGAGTCTAGAGCAAAGGCGCTAACACAATCTGAATGTATCAACCCCACATCCCGGGCAGTTGTGAAACCAACCGATTTTAGTTGTAATTTTATCACTACCTTTAATAAAGGGAGTAAATTAATTAATTCTATACTTCTAAAGCACTGGCACATCCTAATAAATGACCAATACATGAAAAGTATCCTTCCCATTAGGCCTAAGATCACATATAGAAGGGCAAAAACTTTAAGAAACATGATAGCGCCGAGCAAACTGCATAAAATTACCCAAGACCATCCAAAAACATCATTAATCACTAACGGGTCGTATCGTTGTGGGAAATCCAGATGTCTCTGTTGTCTAAATATTTCAAACAAAAAAACGCACTTCACTTCCATAATTACTAATGAAAGTTTTCCGATAAAAAGTTTTCTCAACTGTGGTAGTGACTATGTTATCTACTTGTTACAATGCGCATGCAATCGACAATATGTGGGTCGTACCACCCAAACCCTTAGATGTAGAGTCAATAAACATAGATTTAATGTTAGGACTGGGTTCGAAAAACATAGCGTGTCCCGCCACTGTGCTACTGAACATAAATGCAATTTTGATTCTATCACTGTGACTCCCATTGAAAAAATACCCCTTGATATATCTAATAGATTTATTAGATTAAAGCAAAGAGAAAACTTTTGGATATATAAATTGGCGACCTTATTTCCTAATGGCCTTAATGATATTACGGAGTCCGCTTTGGATTAATGTCAAACATTTTTTCATGTGTTGTAATTTATCAATTTTATGGACAGCCTATTAATTATTAATTCTATTGATTTGTATTAATTACTAATTTCTTCGATGGTGTATTAATTACTAATTTTCTTAAGGTCTATATTAACCTAATTTTAAATTTTCACATATTTCATCCATTTTTTGCATTTGTACCATCCACATTGAGATTTATATATGCACTAATATTTCCAGAGTTATCCGATGTTGAGGTTATACATATTCCTCATATTTTATCATTTTATTAGTTTTATTAGTTTTATTCCGTCATGTTATAAATATATACAGCACACACCATTACTAGTATGTCTATTAGCTGTATTTATGATATAAGTAGCAGATATACTCCAGCTAATTGCTGGCTCAATTTGCCCTTGTGTATAACTTCCCCCTTGCGCTCTCTGCGCTTCACCATGCGTTCCAACACATTTCCCCTCTCTTCCGGCTTGCATTTGTTTATGGTTGCCATGACAACGCGCCAGTATGCGCGCTATGAAAGATCTCGTATAGTTTTTTCTTTTGACACTTGCAATATCTCACTATCCCCCTTACAACTTCAGACTACTTATTCCTTCCACATACCACAAATAAAACCTCTTTATGTACAATTTACTGTTTGCATTGAGTGCAGCATTTCCCTGCTGCCCTGTGACTGAACAGAACCCCCTGGTTCGTCCAGTTAATGTAGCAAATATGGCCCTGTATGTCATTTTATGTCATTCATTATCTGCTAGCAACCCATTTGTGACCTTTATTCATTCCAATTTTATTGTTTATAGTTTTTATTTTTTCTGACATTTCTGAACTTTGACCTGCAGGTTTTGGCGGTTTTTGGCCAGGAGGCTGGTCTGAACTGGTCCAATGAACTTACTTTTCACTTGTACTTTTGTGTATATATATGTGTGTTTTTTTACTACTCTCATGATATGCCTGATGAAGATGCCGGTCCGGTATCGAAACGCGTAGCATTTATCGTCATTAAACCTTTCTTATTAAGCAGCGCCGTGTATCCCGTTTTTTCCTCCTGTATTTCTACTCCATACACAGGAGTCCACAATAGTGAAGAAGACATCGGGTGACTGTACGACTCCCATCATCCATGAGTCAGGGGGATGGAGCAGTAGTCAGAGCCCCATCACAGAGCCTCCCTCTCACTCCCGGATACATGAGAAGAAGATCTTAGAACTGATCTACAAGATGACTGAGCTGCTGACTGGAGAGGTGACACTGCTGGGAATGCTGGGAAATTCTACAGTAACAGCACTGGAGGTGTCTGGGTGATGACTGTATCATTGTGTGTGTCAGGTTCCTATAAGGTGTCAGGATGTCACTGTCTATTTCTCCATGGAGGAGTAGGAGTATCTAGAAGGACACAAGGATCTGTATGAGGAGGTCATGATGGAGAACTACCGGCCGCGCACATCACAAGGTGAGAAGGTCACATTAGAGGTCACATTACATTGTACAGCGCTGCTGGCCGTTCTGGATACAGGAGCCATGGAGATGAGCAGGACGCTCTGTCTCCTAATGCAGAGTTAAGGGCAGCCGGCACCGTGGACTATGGGCAGTCCGTGCTGTAGTTATAAGTAAACATGATAATACAAGTCCTGTAGAAAGACTATTATCGGCACACTCCGGCAGTATAATAGTTTTCTATATAATGTCAGTATAATCGGAGGTTCTCTTTAATATTACAAGTTATGGGTACTAGATTCTGGAGATGGGACGGTGATCGAGGGATTTATTGTGATTTCCAGATTTGGAGTCGGGGATGAGATTTTCCCCTAATGAGACAATTGTCATCCACCTCATGGGGGGGGGGTGGGTTTGTCTTCCTCTGGATCAACACAGTCGGATTATAAGTTGCACTTGATGGACTTGTGTCTTTTTTCATCCTTAGTAACTATGTAACACAGAACGTATGGCGCAAAATTTACCACTAATATAAAGTACAATGTGTTCCCAAAAAACAATCTCACAATGACTTGGATGAGTAAAATTTTATTCCCACTTGTGCTATTTACACCTTCTGTAGGTAATTATTTTTTTATTTTATTTCATTGAATATTTGATTTTGTTTTTTTCACTTTAGTTAAAAAAATAAAAAAATAGTATTTTCACAATACAGCCGTTATGTCTCCTCCATACACAGAAGCTGGATCATTCACTATCAGCTGAATCCGTAAGTGAAGTGAACTGACGACTCGGCTGAGAGCGGGTCCTGTGTCTCCATGTTTTTCACCTTAGATGTGATTGATATTATTGTGATCCTGTGTGTTCGAGACACAGGGTCTGCTCTCAGCCAAGTCGTCAGTTCACTTCACTTACGAATTTGGCTGATAGCGAATGATCCAGCTCCTGTGTATAGAGGAGACATAACAGCTGCATCGTGAAAACAAAAAGAAAAACTTTTAATAAGTGTCAATCCAAAAAAAATGTGTTTAAACACTTAAAGCCGATACATATATATATATATATATATATATATATATATATACATTTGTTTTTAATTAAAAAAATAAATAAAGCGAAATATTGGCTACAGAGGTGTAAAAATTGTTAAGGTGCCACCTGCTTATTATCCTCTTAAATGCGGTGTATAGGATAATAAGCAGGTGACACCTTTTAACAATTTTTTGGTTGCAGGGAACTCTCAAAGTAGAGGTGTCCTGTGTCCCCCCACATTCATGTGTATCCACGCTCACAGAACGCAGATACAGTTAAATACTATGGCGGAGCAGGGAGCCGTTGGCGTCCCGCCGTTCGCTCTGGTCGGTTACAGTCTACTTTAGGCCTGTGATATACAAGGTGCAGGAACATCGACACTGGTAGTGAGGACCTCAACATTGTTATTTTGGCTTTGATCAGTAAACATAGAAGTGTAGGGAGAAGTGTCTGATATATAGACAGATATACAGTAGTCATGTATTCCATCACTGTGTGTTTCCTACAGATGGATCCAGTAGGAGAAATCCACCAGAGAGATGTCCCAGTCCTCTGTATTCCCAGGACTGTCCAGAGGAAAATCACAATGTCCCAGAGAATCATCAGGTAGATGAAGCTGAGCCCTATACCAGATCTATATAGGGGGGTGTGGAACTTTTTGGTCCTGCGGTCATAGATGTGGTCATAGATTTTGGTGGTTTCTTATGTTGATCTGTTAGATTCTTCGCACTCTCTGCTGTATTGTACTGAATTGTTACATATATGAAATCAAGGGGAAGATCTGACTAATAATAAAGTGGAGGAAGAAGAGCGGGTGAGGGGCGATCAACCGTGTAAGAGTGAAGTGGAGGAGGAAATTCCAGGAGGTGTTACCACAGGTCAGTAATAATGAATTTAGAAAGTGAATTGGGAGGTTTGTTAAGGTGGGGTTCCTCCTTAGTTCTACATTACAGTAAGGGTATGTTCACACACACTAATTACTGATGTAATTCGGGCGTTTTTGCCTCGAATTACGTCCGAAAAATGCGGCTTGAAAGCGTTGACAAACATCTGCCCATTGAAAGCAATGGGCTGACGTTTGTCTGTTCACACGAGGCGTATATTTACGCGCCACTGTCAAATTACGGTGTGTAAATAGACGCCCGCGTCAAAGAAGTGACCTGTCACTTCTTGGGGTGTAATTGGAGCCGTTATTTATTGACTACAATGAAAATCAGCGCCAATTACGTCCGTAATGGACGCGGCGTTCAAGTGCCTGCACATGCCGTTACGGCTGAAATTACGGGGATGTTTTCTCCTGAAAACATCCCCGTAATTTCAGCCGTTACGGAGGCTGCCGTGTGAACATACCCTAACACGTCAGAAAATGTTTTGTACATAGTGCAGGACCTGAGGGAGCTGTGACTGCACATAGAAGTTCTCTACAAGGTGTTCTATGAATCCGGTCATGCACTAGGCTTAACATCAGATTTTGGGGGCACCAGCTGCGATTAACATCTGCACTAATAGCCGGGATCTGAGGAAACTCAGTTTAACCACTTGAGCACCGAGATCAATGCTGATAGGCAGCTCTCGTTGATATTTCCGTGTTGTTTTTTTGAGGCAGACGTTACATGACAGTTTATAGTAAAATATAAAATGCACTGCACACAATTGTTGTTGTTTTTTTCTTCTGCCCTTTTGGTGCACCTTTTTCCTTTTGTGGCATTTTTTTCAAAACGCAGCACGCTTCTCTATAGAACCTGTAAAAGATGTTACAAATGTATGATTAAAAAAAACTCCAGAAGAGACGCTTGTAAAACACGCATGAAATTCATGGCGTTTTTTACAACTCAAGAATTGACACGCAGCAAATTTTTTGCAGAAATTTCTGCTTTTTCCATTCATCTGTATGAGGTTTGCACAAATTCATGCACAGAAACTTTTCTATTCACATGAGTCTCATCTGCAGAAGTTTCTGTAACAAATCTGCCGAGTGTGAATTTACTAGAAATGTCAGTACATTGTGGAGGAACTACATACCGCCAATCACTTACATCTTGCGGGAAAGGGTTAAACATTATTTTGTTATAGGCAACAAAAAATTCACAAATTTTGGTAATTTTTTTAATTTATTTGGTTTATATTTAATATGAGGCTGGGACAAGAATTGAGGAATTATTAGAAAACACACAGGGTCCCCATGACAACTCTGCTCACAAGTCACAATTTTTTATTTTTTTTCTGGGTAATCTAATCTTCCAGATCCATGATTATTATGAGTATTTCACATGTAATTATTCTACATACAAAGACGTTTCAGTGATGATCTCCTGCACTCAGAGGCCACTTCATAAGGTTCACATTATTAGTACTTGATAGGACCCTCTTTCCCCTTAGAGCTGCCTGAATTCTTAGTGGAATGATATAACAATGTACTGGAAACCTTCATTACAGATTCTGATTGATAACCTCACTCTGTATATTCCACTGCATCCGAAAGATGTTCTATAAAATTGAGATCCGGCGACTGTGCAGCAATTAGGATATACAGACCTCATTGTCATGTCCGTGAATTCAGCTGGAGATGTGGGCTTTGTCTCACGACGCATTATCTGTGGCCAAGATTAGATTGTCAATGACAATATTAGGTTCTTGTAATAAAGTGATTCCCAGCTGGTATTAAAGGGTCAAATATGTTGGCAGAGGACAGGTGGGATTGTCAGACAGGGTTATGGTTTTTTCCATTTTTTTTCAAGTTAAGGTTTATGTAATATAAGTGGTGACCGGTTGTAGGCCAGAATCCCGGACTTTATCATTGATAGATTTTAAGGCACACCTAAGTTTTTATCTAAAAGTTCAAAATAGTCACGCTCTTGAGTCCCCCAACGATGTTATGACTTTCCACCCACATTTTAGAGCTTTGAAGACTCTTGTAAATAAAAGCAAAACTGTACAAATTTGACGTGGTTTTTGTGAAGTCCCGACACAATGCCACGATTTCCTGCGATTCTCTGCAAAAGACAAATTTTTAGCGTGACGTGAGAGCCCTGTACATGCAGCTTTTTAGTTATTGTTGAGGAATACTTGCCGCAAACATTAGACATCTAGGGCAAAGTGCACATGGGAGACAGAGAATTGCTGGAACTTCAGAACAAATCTATAACAAAGCAGAGAGAGAAGCAAGCAGCTACTGCAAGGATTACATGAGGGTCAGGCAGGCTATGAGTACAAGGAGCTTTACCATTTTCTGCAGTCTAGTCTGTCTACTCTTCTCTATAACTAGAGACTGAATTTGCAGGACAACGAAGGGTGGACAACAAATTATAGAAAAGGCGTCACCTAGTGGCAGTATCTTCATACAGACTTTGCAAGGATAAAACACTTATTATTTATTTATTTTTTTAATAAAGCAAAATTGCTTGATATCCGGTATACTATTAGATTATCACTAGTTTTTAATTAAACGTTATTGTCCATTTAAAGTGTTTTTCAAAGATGTATAAGGCTGGAATCAGGCATTCAGTTTTTGTGGCAGTATTTGGTGCAGTTTTTTGAGTCAAAGCCAGTGGTGGGTTTAAAGGGAATGGCTGAAACCTTTCCTTCCAGCTGGATGCAAAAACTGCATGCAGCCTAATATGTCATATATTTGTCTACTTTGTGGTTTGAAAAATAAAAATCACAAAATCCATTTTTAATCCTTAGAGAAGATGCCAGAAAGAACTCTGAGGGAAACGTCATGTTTTCGATAAATTATGAAGTAGAAGATGAAGATATCATGCAGCAGTCTTCAGGAAAAAACCTGATTACCATTAATGTACATCCAGGACTTCACAGTAAAGAGAGATCGTATAATTTGCCAAATTATGAGGAGCCTTCTCCTGACCAATCACAGATTACCACAAGAACAGCTCAGAAAGGGGGTAAAAGGTTTCAATGTGGTAAACCGGTCACAAAAATCACAGGTCTTTTTAAGCACAGAAGAATTCACACAGTTGATAAACCGTATTAATGTTCAGAATGTGGGAAATGTTTTACATATAAATCACGTCTTATTATACATGAAAGAAGTCACACAGGGGAGAAGCCGTATTCATGTTCAGAATGTGGGAAATGTTTTACAGAAAAATCAAGTCTTGTTAAAAACAAGCGAATTCAAACAGGAGAGAAGCCATATTCATGTTCAGAATGTGGGAAATGTTTTACACAAAAATCACATATTGTTATACATGAGAGAAGTAACACAGCAGAGAAGCCGTATTCATGTTCAGAATGTGGGAAATACTTTTCACTCAAATCAAATCTTATTACACATAAGAGAAGTCACACAGGAGAGAAGCCGTATTCATGTTCAAAATGTGGGAAATGTTTTACAGATAAATCAAGTCTTGTTAGACATGTGTAATGACAGGGATAGGGAAACAGACAAGTGAGCCCTAATCTACCCGCCACTTAGTCCCTGCCTACTTGCAACGACCCGCCCTAGGCGACGGGGTACAACTGGACGACGGTCCCTACACTCAGTAAGTGCACGACAGACAACCAGACAAGGAAACACAGAACAAAGGGAAACGGGGCAGTTGCCCACGGCAACACCGTGAGCAACAAGAGAAGTAAACGAGCCGAGTCAAACCAGGAGAGTACGAGGTGCCAAACGCAGAGCAGGAGAATAGTGAACAAGCTGAGTCAAACCAGGAGAGTACGAGGTACCAAACGAAGAGCAGAAGAGTAGTCAGTAAGCCAGGATCATATGAAGCAGGGTCAAATAGTACAGAAGCTGCAGCAGGGCCAGGAAACCAGCAGAGAAGAATCACAAGCAAAGGAGGAACAGGAAAGGCAGGTATAAAGAGACAGAGGGCGGGAGCTAGCTCCGTCTGGCCAGGCTGTGATAGGCTCTCCCACTCCTAAGCCTGCCATCCTGAGTGGTGGAAGATGGAGTCAGTCTCACAGACATAGAAGCAGGTGCAGACTGATTACCTATGGGCGTGGATACAGAAGCTGTGCCTGGCAGATCCTTAACAACATGAGAGAAGTGACACAGGAGAGAAGCCGTATTCATGTTCAAAATGTGGGAAATGTTTTACATTACATTTTACCTGGACTATAAGAAGGGCCCTGCCCCTTCCTTCTTTGCCTGAGCGTTGTTGTCGTTTACCTATATTCGTCGCTGAAAATGGTCCATTAACCCCTTAACGACCGGCGTATAGTATTTTTACGTCGGTCATTTAGGGTAGTTTTCCTGAAGTGTCAGCTTTTCACGTCGGCACTTCAGAAGAACTTTCCCTGCATCGTGCGGGGTGCTGCTGAAGCCCGTGCTGTTAGTAACAGCCTCGGGCTTCAGGGCAATGATCGGAGACCACTAGCAGTGGTCTCCGATCATATTTAACCCCTCAGATGCGGTACTCAATAGCAAGTGCCACATCTGAGTGGTTTGGGAGGGAGGGGGCCACATCGAAGCGGTTTTCGCGGGTATTGCATAATCTGCCTCTGAAGCCAAGGCTGTTAGCAACAGCTAGTGGTCTCCGATCGTATTTAACCCCTCAGATGCGGCACTCAATAGCAAGTGACGGCTGCATCTGAGTGGTTTGCGAGGGAGGGGGCCGCATCGGAGCGGTTTTCGCGGGTATTGCATAATCTGCCTCTGAAGCCAAGGCTGTTAGCAACAGCCTTGGCTTCAGTGTGATGATCGGAGACCAATAACAGTGGTCTCCGTTCACTTTGTATGAGAAGAGACAGAGGGAGAATTTTACTGTGACACCGAAGACACAAAATTACTAAAAATCTAATATATAAACTTTACATAAACTTCAATTGTATACCTAGGCTAGGGTTATCCTTAGGGTTATTCTAGGTTCTATTCTAGGTTCTATTCTAGAATTAGTCTAGGGTTAGCCTAGGTTTAGTCTAGGGTTAGCCTAGGGTTTTTGTATAGCGTACGTGTGTGACGTCTGTGTATTTTTTTGTGTAAAAAAAATATATATGTTAAAAAAAAGTTTTATAGTCTACGTGTTTGTTCGACATAAGTTTTTTCTGAAGCGTACTTTTGTGACGTCCGTGTAATTTTTGTCTGTGAAAAAAAAAAAAAAGTAAAGAAAAAAGAATACATTTGTCTGCGTGTGCGTCTGGTTACAGTCTTTGTCGTACGTGTGTGTAATTACAATGGCCCATAGAAGGTTCACGGTGGAAGAGGCATACGCCATATTAATTTCTGACTCTGATGAAAGCGATACAGAAACCGCGTCCGAGGTAGAAATGTTGTCTACCAGTGATAGCGACGACAGTGATATGCTTTCTGCAAATGCAAGTGTCGCTGCAGAGTCCACAAGCACAGGGCATGTCGCAGAAGTACCACAAAACACGGCCCACTCTATTCCCCCAGAATATATTGAGTGGGTACCCACAGAGTCATTTTCCCCTAATATCCCAGAATTTATTGCCACACCAGGGATAAATATGAACGTGGAAAATTTTACAGCCCTCGATGTTTTTAAAATATTCATTACAGATGAACTATTGGAGCTGGTTGTTAACCAAACCAATCTGTATGCTCGCCAATTCTTTGCCAAAAAGCCAACGTCCTCCTATGCAAAGCAGTGGCACCCCACAAATACTGGCAAACTTAAAAAAAAATTGGGGTTCATCCTCAACATGGGGCTAGTGAAAAAGCCCTCAATCCGGTCATATTGGGCAACAAGCCCTACACTTGCCACACCTGTTTTTGCAGCCGTTATGACCAGAAGCAGATATGAAGTGCTAATGCGCTTCCTTCATTTTAACGACAATCACCAGCCCCCCCCCCCCCCCCCCGTAGTGATCCAGACTGTGACCGCCTGTATAAAATAAGGCTCCTGATAAAAATTTTGGAGGAGTCATTTATGCCGGTGTACAACCCCAAAAAAAACCTAGCGGTGGAGGAATCGCTGATGAGTTATAAAGGCGGGCTCTCATTCCGCCAGTACAACCCCTCAAAGAGAGCAAAATATGGGGTTAAAATCTACATGCTCTGTGAGAGCGGTACAGGGTACACATCTGCCTTTAGAATTTATGAAGGCGAAGACCGTGATATTAACCCCCCCCCAGGATGTCCCAGTGAGCTAGGATGCAGTGGCAAAATAGTCTGGGACTTGATGCAGCCTCTGCTGAATAAGGTTTATCAGTTATACACTGATAACTTCTATACCAGCGTCCCCTTGTACAAGCACCTGCATGCCGCTGACATAGGGGCTTGTGGAACAATCTGCAAAAACAGAAGGGGCTTGCCACAGGAGCTGGTGAAAAAACGCCTGAGAAGGGGGGAATCAAGTGGTCTTTGCCGTAGAAACCTTCTTGCAATAAAATTTAATGACCGCAAGGATGTATTCATGCTAAGCACTGTTCACACAGACACAAAAGTGACAGTGAGGGAACGCGGTGCCACCTCTGATAAAGAGAAGCCGCTCTGCATCACCGAGTATAATAAATTCATGGGGGCAGTGGATTTATCTGACCAAGCTTTACAGCCATACCTGGTGCAAAGAAAATCCCGCGCCTGGTATAAAAAGATGGCCATTCACCTTATTCAGATGTCAACATTCAACGGCTTTGTGCTGTACAAAAAATCAAATGGGCAAAATAAATTTTTTCAATTTCTGGAAAACATAATTGAACACCTTTTATTTGAGTCCCCTGACCCCAGACACAGTCATGAGGCAGAAGTTGTCCGACGGCTTGTGGAACGTCACTTTGTATACCCTGTGCCGGCTACTGAATAAAAAAACAATACCCCCAAAAGCGATGCAGAGTGTGCAGCAAAAATGGCATATGAAGGGACACGCGATTTTATTGCCCTACCTGTCCCTCTAATCCTTGTCTCTGTAACTATCCATGCTTTGAAATTTATCATACAGTCCCACATTATTAACTCATTTACTTTCACACCGTTTTTGTGGGGAGAACCAAAAGGGAGGGTTGCTTATTGGATTAGGGAGAACCAAAAGGGAGGGTTGCTTATTGGATAATGTTTCACTGTAAAAATGCAGCAATACTGTATTTTCTGGAAAAACCTATTTTTATTTCTTTCCACCTATTAAAAATACTCACTATACCCCTAGATGAATATTAGCAGGACATTATATACTTGTCAAAATGACCTGCAGTTTCACGGCAAATATAGCGTGGTTCCCTAACATCAGCTCTGGCGTAAAAAGGCCTTCAAAAGCCAAAATGGACTCCTTCTATGATATGCTCTATAACGGGTCCATCTAATAGATTAGACACACATATTTGGTATCACCGTACATGGGAGAAATAGCAGAATGTGAAAAGGTGTCACTTTTACCAGCATGTCATATGTTGTTTCGAAATGGCTTAAGAAAAGTGCCACTTTTGTAAAATAAATGCAATTTACATTTTGTTGGCTCAAGTTTGGACAAATTCTGTAAAAAGTATGAAGGGTTAAAACAGAAATTGAACCGCTAGAAATAGACTTTAGAGTGTCTAGTTTGTAGAACACAATGTTTTTTTACCATTATTTATTGGACTTCAAGTCCATTACCCATACATTAATACCATGGTGTAAAACAATAAATTAAGACATTTTAGTGCGCAACTGAAAAAAGGAGCACTTGTGTTTTATACTATATTTCTGGTCAAAAAAGATAAACTACACCTCCAGTCAGGTGTCATTATGATCAGGATAAAAAAATATATTTCAATACATTTGTATGATACAATTACTTTCATTTTCAAACTGTAAGGGTATGTTCACACGCTAGCTGTCATTTACGGCTGAAATGACAGCCTGTTTTCAGAAGAAAACAGATGCGTCGTTTCAGCCGTAAATGCTCCTCCTCGTAATATACGAGGCGTCTGTGACGCTCGTATATCTTGAGCTGCTCTTCATTGAGTTCAATGAAGAACGGCTCAAATTACGTGGCAAAGAAGTGCCCTGCACTTCTTTTCCGAGGCAGTCAATTTACGCGTCGTCGTTTGACAGCTGTCAAACGACGACGCGTAAATTACAGGTCGTCTGCACCATACGTCGGCAAACCCATTCAAATGAATGGGCAGATGTTTGCCGACGTATTGTAGCCCTATTTTCAGGCGTAAAACGAGGCATAATATGTCTCGTTTACGTCTGAAAATAGGTCGTGTGAACCCAGCCTTACATTTTAAATGATGAAAAATCAAAATTATACTTTTTTTTCTGTCTTTCCACGGCTATAAAAAGAAGTAACAAAAATGTTACCTATACATATATACCACAAAAAGGAAGCACTACATGTCCCAAGACAAGAAAACAGTGCAAAATTCACATCAATACATAAAACACATACTGCGTTACATCTGTGAATAGCAAAACTGCCAAAATTGCTCTGGTCACTAAGGTTTAAAATACCTTCGGTATTAAGGGGTTAATAACCCCTTTAGGACTGAGCCTGTTTTGGCCTTCAGGATAATGGCAGAAATAAAAATATTAAACTTATTAAAAAATAACATTTATAAACATCTATTGAAAACAAAACATACAAATGAAATTTTTTTATCAAATAAAGACTGTGATCAGTAGAGAACTTACACATACTTGTATCCCTGTACTCACATCTAACTATACAATAAATATCAGATAGGACAGTGATCAGAAGAGAACATGCTCATACTTGTATTCCCGTACTCATATCTAACTACAATAAATATCACATAAGACAGTGATCAGTAGAGAACATGCACATACTAGTATTCCTGTACTCACATCTAGCTATACAATAAATAAGACAGTGAACAGTAGAGAACATGCACATACTTGTATTCCTGTACTCAAATATAACTATACAATAAATATCACATAAGACAGTGATCAGTAGAGAACATGCACATACTTGTATTCCTGTTTTCAACTCTAACTATACAATAAATATCACATAAGGCAGTGATCAGTAGAAAACATGCACATACTTATATTCCTGTACTCACATCTAACGATACAATAAATATCACATAAGACAGTGATCAGTAGAGAACATGCACATACTTGTATTCCTGAACTCACATCTAACTATACAGTAAATATCACATAAGACAGTGATCAGTAGAGAACATGCACATACTTGTATTCCTTTACTCACATCTAACTACACAATAAATATAACATAAGACAGTGAGCAGTAGAGAACATGCATATACTTATATTCATGTACTCAACTCTAACTATACAATAAATATCACATGAGACAGTGATCTGTAGAGAACGTGCACATACTACCGTGTTTCCCCGATAGTAAGACACCCCCGATTGTAAGACGTATCGGGGGTTTCAGGGGGGTCGGCTAATATAAGCCGTACCCCGAAAGTAAGACATATGTCTTACTTTCGGGGAAACACGGGGGTATTGCCGCCTCCTGCCCACTTCCGCGCCGCCCCCCTCTCCATACGTCACCCCCAGCACTTGTCAATGCCGCCTCCTCCTTAAAACCCGAGCCATAGACTTTTTACGGCTCGGGTTTTAACTTGCTGCCCGCGCGATCGGGCAGCTGAATGTCGGGTCTCCGGCTGTCAGTGACTGCCGGGGACCCTGAGGAGAGGATAGGAGCAGCTTTAGCTGCTTCTGTCTTCTCCGATGTGTTTTTACACAGCGTTCAATGAACGCTGTGTATAGGAATAGAGACAGCAGCAGCGGCGCTGTCTCTATTCCTCCCGGTGATCATGTGACAGGTCACATGATCGCCGGGTCCCGTTAGTGACAGACTGCTGCTGGGTCTAACAAGACCCAGCACAGCCCTATTAGTGACAATCGTCACTATGAGAGGGCTGATTTCCCCTGTAACTGGGGCTGCTGTGCAGCTCCAGTTACAGGGGAAAAGATGGTGTAAAAGAAAGAAAAAAATATATATAAAGTTCCCCAAAGGTCTTTTTTGACCTTTGAGGGACAGACCATAGTAATAAAAAAATAATAAATAATAAAGTAAAGTGCAAAAAATTAGACAATTTTTTTCTAATATAAGACATACCCCGAAAGTAAGACATAGTGGGGCTTTTGGGGATAAAAAGAAAGTAAGACACTGTCTTACTTTCGGGGAAACACGGTAGTAGAAAGGAAGTGCTATGCACACCAGATAGGAGTGATTTTCCAAGATGAATTTTTATTATGCCAGTATCAGTACGATGTTTTGGTCAAACATTGACCTTCTTCAGGCACTGCCAATTCATACATATATAAATTTTAAACTTCAGACAATACAATATATATTGTCATAAGCAGTATTGAATAAATAGTATATACACTACCGTTCAAATGTTTGGGGTCACCCAGACAATTTTGTGTTTTCCATGAAAACTTACATTTATATTTATCAAATGAGTTGCAAAATGACTAGAAAATATAGTCAAGACATTGACAAGGTTAGAAATAATGATTTTTATTTGAAATAATAATTTTCTCCTTCAAACTTTGCTTTCGTCAAAGAATGCTTCATTTGCAGCAATTACAGCATTGCAGACCTTTGGCATTCTAGCTGTTAATTTGCTGAGGTAATTGGGAGAAATTTCACCCCATGCTTCCAGAAGCCCCTCCCACAATTTGGATTGGCTTGATGGGCAATTCTTGCGTACCATACGGTCAAGCTGCTCCCACAACAGCTCTATGGGGTTGAGATCTGGTGACTGCGCTGGCCACTCCATTACAGATAGAATACCAGCTGCCTGCTTCTTCCCTAAATAGTTCTTGCATAATTTGGAGGTGTGCTTTGGGTCATTGTCCTGTTGTAGGATGAAATTGGCTCCAATCAAGCGCTGTTCACAGGGTATGGCATGGCGTTGCAAAATGGAGTGATAGCCTTCCTTATTCAAAATCCCTTTTACCTTGTACAAATCTCCCACTTTACCGCAACCCCAGACCATCACATTACCTCCCCCATGCTTGACAAATGGCGTCAGGCACTCTTCCAGGATCTTTTCAGTTGTTCTGCGTCTCACAAATGTTCTTCTGTGTGATCCAAACACCTCAAACTTCGATTCGTCTGTCCATAACACTTTTTTCCAATCTTCCTCTGTCCAATGTCTGTGTGCATTTGCCCATATTAATCTTTTCCTTTTATTAGCCAGTCTCAGATATGGCCTTTTCTTTGCCACTCTGCCCTGAAGGCCAGCATCCCGGAGTCGCCTCTTCACTGTAGATGTTGACACTGGCGTTTTGCGGGTACTATTTAATGAAGCTGCCAGTTGAGGACCTGTGAGGCATGTATTTCTCAAACTAGAGACTCTAATGTACTTGTCTTGTTGCTCAGTTGTGCAGCGGGGCCTCCCACTTCTCTTTCTACTCTGGTTAGAGCCTGTGTGTGTAGTACACACCGTTGTAGGAAATCTTCAGTTTCTTGGCAATTTCTCGCATGGAATAGCCTTCATTTCTAAGAACAAGAATAGACTGCCGAGTTTCACATGAAAGCTTTCTTTTTTCTAGCCATTTTGAGAGTTTAATCGAACTCACAAATGTAATGCTCCAGATTCTCAACTAGCTCAAAGGAAGTTCAGTTTTATAGCTCCTCTAAACAGCAAAACTGTTTACAGCGGTGCTAACATAATTGCACAAGGGGTTTCAAGTGTTTTCTATTCATCCATTAGCCTTCTAACACAGTTAGCAAACACAATGTACAATTAGAACACTGGAGTGATGGTTGCTGGAAATGGGCCTCTATACACCTATGTAGATATTGCATTAAAAACCAGACGTTTGCAGCTAGAATAGTAATTTAGCACATTAACAATATATAGAGTGTATTTCTGATTAATTTAATGTTATCTTCATTGATAAAAACTGTGCTTTTCTTTAAAAAATAAGGACATTTCTAAGTGACCCTAAACTTTTGAACGGTAGTGTACATCTCAAAAAACGTATTGAAAGCTTCATAGGAAGCAATATCAGAAGATAGTTAAATATATTCTGATCTAATCGTCACAAAGTTTTCCTATGGAATACATATTGAAATGCAATAGGTATATAATAGATGGTACATATTATACAGTTAAACACACCAAATCCTGTAGTGTAGGAAGTAGATATGAATCCACCAGCTGTGAGGTCATTATAGAATAGATCGACGTATCTACAGTAATAGTTTAGGAAAGTATAAATCATGAATAGACATTATGTGGCACATAATTTACAAGCAGTCAATATAATAGAATTAGTTATATCCAGGTAAAGGAAGCAGGGCAGAAATTGTAAAGCAAAAACAGTCTAATAGAATTACAAGTACTAGATATGTGAATGATGAAAATAGATGACTGACTGTCATGGAATGATAAATGCGATTACCTGTGTAATGCTGGATCCTGTGCAATTGAGGTGTGGCTGACCGCTAAAGGAGGCGCTGCTAGAATGAAGTAGATACCTTCATTAAAAACTGCTGAGAGTGGTAGTGTAGGTCACATGGGTAACGCTGATATCAGAACTGACGTCAGTGTGTAGTGGGGGGTGTCCCCATGATGCCAGGAGCTGCCCTACAGGGATACACAGAGGCATAGAAAGGAAGTGCATGTGTGGAATACAATCATATGGAGCGCAATGTAACCGGATGTGCCAGTAGACCGGAAATGGTCACCGCTATACCGAGCGTTCTTGTGTAAGCCTGTGTGAGGACACATGTCCAATTAGCATACAATTAATTGGAGATGGATCCAGTCATCTCTGTGGTGAAATACACTATATATTATTGGCATGTGGCTAGTGGACATATACATAGATTAATATATGTGGTGGTCTAAAGTGTCTATATGGAATGATAAATGTAAGATGAAAAGAGAGACACACAAGGGAGTGGTTGACACTCGGGGGGGGGGGAGATGCAGAGGAAAAAGATGGACAGGAAAAAGATAGACATATAGAGAGAACCTACTGTGTGTATGACTCTGGTGTTATAGGTAATATCATCAAAAGTAGGTTATTAAGAGGTCAGTTCATAACTCCTTCTGACACAGAAGATACATCTGATTTACCTAAGAAATGCATATCTTTGGCCATCAAAGGACGTCCACTGTCTGACAAATGTTTAATTGGCCCTTTCCTCACCGAGGTGCGAGATATGTTGATTAAGAATTTATGACCAGGGCCTGTGTCTAGCCTTAGATAGCATTCTCACCCAAGGTTAGAAGTAATTGCCCACACATCCTGACCAAACATCTAAAGCTATGCAAATGGATGCCTGTGGTGTGTCTGCTATGTGGACAAGGTAAGCATAGGCCATTGTCACATGTTTCAAAGAAAATATGATATATCAAGGCAAACCACATCATAATTGATATTTGTAGTGACCCACATAGCTAGTTATGATCAGGGGAAATAGCCCTCATATATATGTCAAATTCATATCCCTACACCCAGAGGAACTACCTGGAATTAACTGTTGGCTAAAAACATGGACCTATTACAGTGGTGTTTGATATGCCCGGGTTGGTAAATGTCTGCACAGGTGAATGCAGGCAATATTATATTTCTAGTGGATTCCTGCAAGGACACATGATCACTTTTATGTTTCTCTACAGAAATACAACTGTGTAATGGGAGGAGTATGCTTCATTATCATATGAACAGCCTCCTCTCAGTGACATCACAAGCTAGAGGACTGGGGGGAAAAACTGGGTTTAAAATGCCAGGAGAAGTAAGGGTCGGTGTCAGTCGTTGGGGATCCATATCTCGGTTGGAGTCACTGCCCATATTTTCAGCTGTCCCCACAGCCAGGATATCACTGCTGTACATCAGTCATAAACTGTTTGTATGCATTGTATACATTGTATACATTGTATACATTGTATGTATATTTTTCATCTTTTAAGCTGACAACTATTTTTTGTAATGCACTGCACTATTGTGTATTAAATTTTAAATATTAATAAGGCTCTTCCTTGTAGTCTTACAGAACTTAATCTTCGGAATGTGAGGAACGTTACCTGTATTTTATGTTCCATTTAGATAATCAGTTATTATAACCAGTGTTACGGGAATATAGAGACGTAGGCCCCTATTGCCTAGATAAGTATAGGTGATGATCGCATACTGTGAGTAATTTAGCATAATTCTGTCATCTAGAGTGGGTGGGCGTGGATTTATATGGTAAATTAATAAGCTCAGTAGTCTAGTTCACCCCTGTGATGTGACCTAAGATCGGCAATCGTCACAATGACCATACCATAATGGAAGGATACATGGGGATGAGACTAGCCATTCACAGTTCCAGTATTGCAGGGATATAAGGATTTAGGTCTGTAATGGAAATATTACATAGTTACATAGTTACATAGTTAGTATGGCTGAAAAAAGACACATGTCCATCAAGTTCAACCAAGGGACGGGAAAAGGGAAGAAAAAAATTTCTACACATAGGAACTAATACTTTTTTGTTCTAGGAAATTATCTAACCCTTTTTTAAAGCTATCTACTGTCCCTGCTGTGACCAGCTCCTGCGGTAGGCTATTCCATAGATTCAAAGTAAATATAATGGTTAAATATAGATACAACAAAATTGTTGAAGGTATGAGTGAAAACTATAATGAATAAATGAGTAAATGTCAGAGATCTGTATCATGGTATTGTCAATAATTGCTTTTATTAAGGCATATGTTAACGTAATGTCATGTTTGTATAAAAAGCTACTGATTTCGTACTCTCTACTGAGTCCCTTAGGATGTAAAGTTTGTAAGGTGTGGATCCAATAGGCTTCCCTATGTTTATGTGTTAATATTCTATTTCCGCCTTTTCTTGGAATGGGTATAGTCTCAAGTACTTGGAAATGTAGTTGTGATATATTGTGTTTTTGTTCAAGAAAGTGTGCCGGGATAGGGTGGAGGATGCTGCCACATCTTATGGTGGACTTGTGCTACTTGATGCAAACACGTATGCACTGAGTTGTCTCTCCCACGTAAGCTAGGCCATATGGACATCTGATGATGTATATTACATAGTTACTATTGCAGGCCCTACGTATGCACCGACGTGATAACCTAGTGCTTTCCGTACCTTGTTCCATGCACATACTTGTATTCCTGTACTCACATCTAACTATACAATAAAAATCACATAAGACAGTGATCAGTAGAGAACATACTCATACTTATATTCCTGTACTGACAACTAACGATACAATAAATATCACATAAGACAGTGATCAGTAGAGAACATGCACATACTTGTATTCCTATACTTACATCTAACTTTACAATAAATATCACATAAGACTGTGATAAGTAGAAAACATGCACATACTTGTATTCCTGTACTCACATCTAACTACACAATAAATATCAAATAAGACAGTGATCAGTAGAGAACATGCACATACTTGTATTCCTGTACTCACATCTAACTACACAATAAATATCACATAAGACAGTGATCAGTAGAGAACATGCACATACTTGTATCCCTGTACTCAATACTAACTATACAATAAATATCACATAAGACAGTTATCAGTAGATAACATGCACATACTTGTATTCCTGTACTCACATCTAACTACACAATAAATATCACATAAGACATTCATTAGTAGAGAACATGCACATACTTGTATTCCCGTACTCACATATAACGATAAAATAAATATCACATGAGATAATGATCAATAGAGCACATATACATACCTGTATTCCTGTACTCACATCTAACTATACAATAAATATCACATAAAACAGAGATCAGTAGAGAACATGCACATACTTGTATTCCTGTACTCACATCTAACTATACAATAAATATCACATAAGACAATTATCAGTGTAACGTCTATGCCCGCGGACCGTCGTGTGTTCTCGGCGGCATCTCCCTCCAGGGAGACGCAGGCACTCACTTCTGGGTTCTAGGACTGTTTTCTGCAGGGCGCGGGCGCCCGCGCGTGCATGGCCTTAAAGGGCAAGTACCCGTCCAGTTGTTAAAAATCAGTAATTAGCCCAGAATGCTGCTGGACTATAATAAGGGATATGCCCACTTGATCCTTGCCTGAGCGTTGTTGTATACCTAAAGTTTGTTTTGCAAATGGTCTCCTAGTGTTCTCCAGTTCCCATTGTTACCTGTTCCCGGTGCTTGTACCCTGTATCCCGTGCTACCGTGCCTCTGTAGCATCTACAGTGAAAGTCAAGTTGTGTCACCGCTACTGTCTACATTGCCTCAGGTACCCTTTCTGGACTATAGACATTGTTTTGTAGTTAGTTGGCCAGCTGCTATCCCGCTACGCGGTACTTCCCAGTGGGTCCACACCCAGGGTACAGTACGCTCAAGCCATAGACCCCGCTGGTGAATTCAAGGGTTTGTCACCCTCCCAAGCCATGCAGGCGAACTTGCAGGATCTGCGAGCACGACAAGATCAACTTCTTACGGCAGTAGACTCCATGGCACAGCAGCTAGGGGCGCTAGCTACTTCCTTCTCCGCTCCTATTCAAGCTCCTCCGATTAACCCTCCTGATACATCTCCTGGCAGCTCCAGTTTGGATCCTCGGTTCTTGCTGCCATTGCCACCTCAGTTTCATTGAGACGCAAGTACGTGCAGGGGGTTTCTGAACCAAATCCATATCCATTTCACTCTGCACACCCAAGCATTTCCTGCGGACAGAGCCAGGATCGCCTTCATTATGTCTCTACTTGCCGGCAAGGCCCTGGTGTTGGCGAATCCAATCTGGGAACGACAGGGACCTGAGACCCGAGACTTCCAGGGGTTCGTGCAGTTATTATGTACCATATTCGAGGAGCCTGGATGAGTCTCGTCGGCAGCTACTGCTATCTTTAACCTACGCCAGGAAGACGCCTCCGTGGGTGAATACACCATCCAGTTCCTGGACAACTGTCCTGGAACAATGAAGCCTTGGTAGCATCCTTCTGGCATGGCCTATTGCCCGAGATCAAGGACAAACTTGCTGTTCGAGATCTACCAGCGGCCTTTGACGACCCGATTCTACTTGCTACTCAAGTGGACATAAGGCTCAGAGAGAGATCTGAAGAGATTCGACAGGAGAGACGGCTTCCTAGACTGGCGCCCAACTTCCAGCAACCCCTCTTGCCTCCTCCTACTGCCCCATCCGAGTTTCCGATGCAGGTGGATCGGCTTAAACTGTCCGTTCAAGAGAGACAGCGCAGGCGCACCTCTGGACTCTGTTTATATTGCGGTCTCGCTTGCCATGTCGTGCGTCTGTGTCCCCGGAAGCCAAAAAAAACAACACCTAGGATTGGTTGGAGAGACAACACTGGGTGATACTGCATTTAACGGTGAACTCTACAAACTGTTCATTCCTGTGAAAATCGTCGCTAGCGAGAGGCCCAGTCCAGTCTCTGCCTATCTGGACTCTGGCTCTGCAGCCAATTTTATCTGCCAAGACCTTGTGGATCTTCTTCAGTTGCCCACTGTTCTACTGGAAAGGTCGTTGATCGTTGCCTCGGTAGATAGACTGCCTTTGCCTTAACCAGTTTTGTCTGTGACCAAGCCGTTAAGACTCCAAGTGGGAGTTTTTAACTCTGAACTCATCTTCCTGTTTGTCCTGCCCAAAGCCGTCAACCCCGTGCTGCTGGGATTGCCTTGGCTCCGTCTACATGCCCCAGTCCTGGATTGGAACTCTGGAGAGGTTCTCCAGTGGGGTCCCAAGTGTCTCGACCACTGTCTGGTGCATATCTATCCTCCTCAGTTTCCTCCACATCAGTCACTGGCAGGGTTGCCTCCTTGTTACTTTCTATTCTCAGATATCTTTAACAAGAAGGAAGCAGAGACATTGCCACCACATCAAGTGTATGATTGCCCTATCGACTTGGTTCCTGATTCGTCGCCTCCTCGCGGTAGAGTATACCCTCTCTCCTTGCCTGAGACCCAGTCTATGTCAGCCTACATTAAGGAGAATCTGTAGAGGGGCTTCATACATAATTCCTCATCCCTGGACGGAGCCGGATTTTTCTTTGTCAAGAAGAAAGATGGATCCCTCCGACCCTGCATTGACTACTGAGGCCTCAACCAGATCATGGTGAAGAACAGGTACCCATTGCCTTTGATTTCGGAACTGTTTTATCGCATACGGGGGGCAAAAAAATATTCTAAGCTAGACCTGCGAGAGGCTTACAATCTAATCTGGGGTGATGAGTGGAAGACTGCATTTAATACACGTGATGGACACTACGAATATCTGGTCATGCCCTTTGGCCTGTGTAACGCCCCCGCTGTGTTTCAAGAATTTGTCAATTACATTTTTTGTGATCTCCTCTATGTCTGTATTGTGGTGTATCTCGATGACATTTTGATTTTTTCACAGATCTTGCAACTCATCAGAGTCATGTCCGTCAGGTGTTGCTTAGATTAAGGGAGAATCATCTTTATGCCAAGCTGGAGAAGTGCGTGTTTTAAAAGAAGTCTCTTCCCTTTCTGGGCTATATCATCGCCGATCAGAGTCTCAAAATGGACCCCGAGAAGGTAAAGACTGTCCGAGAATGGCCACGCCCCCAAGGCTTAAGGGCCATACAATGCATCCTGGGATTAGCCAACTTCTAACAGCTGTTCATTTCCAACTTCTCTTTATTAACAGCTCCCATCTCCACCCTCACTAAAAAAGGCATGAATGCCAAGGTGTGGACTCCAGAAGCAGAAGTCGCATTTAAAACCTGAAAATAGGCCTTCACGTCAGCCTCTATTCTTCATACCCTGATGTATCCCTACAGTTTTCATTAGAGGTGGACGCTTCCTCTTTTTGTGCCGGTGCATGTTTGTTCCAGAGAGATTCGAAAGGCAAGACTGGGCAACTACTTGATTGGGGATCAGGAGTTACTGCCTATCAAGCTGGCCCTGCAGGAGTGGAGACACCTACTAGAAGGCGCAGCTCATCCTATCCCGGTCTTCACGGACCACAAGAACCTGACCTATCTACAGACGGCTCAACGGCTAAATCCTTGTCAAGCCAGGTGGTCGTTGTTCTTTGCTCGGTTCCGGTTCGAACTCCACTACCGACCTCCCGACAAGAATTTGAAGGCCGATGCCTTGTCTAGGTTGTTTGAAACAGAGGACACTGTGGAGTCCCCACAGAATATTATCGACCCTTCCTGCATCTATTCTGTTAACCCTCTGCAAGTTAGAGACATTCCTCTGGGAAGGACTTTTGTACATCTGGCAGACAGAGGAAGAATCCTTCGCTTGGGTCACAGTTCCAAGCAGGAAGGTCACACGGGTGCCCGTAAGACCCGAGACCTAATTGCCCGCCAGTTCTGGTGGCCAATGCTGCCCAAAGACGTTATGGACTTTGTCTCCTCCTGTACGGTGTGCGTAGCAAACAAAGTTGCCCACTCCAGACCAGCCGGTCTGCTCCAACCACTGCCTGTGCCCGATGCCCCCTGGCAACATGTTGATATGGACTTTGTCACAGATTTGCCTCTCTCTGTTGGATGCAGTGTGATCTGGTTGGTGGTGGATCGATTTTCTAAAATGGCTAATTTTGTTCCCCTGACTGGCCTGCCTTCTGCTGCTCGACTGGCCGACCTCTTTGTTCAACATATCTTCCATCTGCACAGCTTGCCTCTGCATATTGTCTCGGATCGAGGGGTCCAGTTCACCTGGAAGATCTGGATGGCACCCTGTAGCCTCCTCGTTGTAAAGTTGGACTTCTCCTCGGCTTATCATCCTCAGTCCAATGGACAAGTCGAAAGGGTTAACCAGATTATGGGGAATTATCTGCAGAACTTTGTCTCCAGACGACATGATGACTGGGTGCAGCTGCTCCCATGGGCTGAGCTCTCCTATAATAACCATACTAGTGAGTCCACCACCACCAGTCCGTTCTTCATCATCTACGGCCAACATCCTCATATACCTCTTCCTGTCTCCACTATGTCCCAGGTGCCTGCAGCTGACTCTACCTTCAGGGACTTTCTGCAGATATGGCAACAGACAGGATCTTCTATTCTGCTGGCAGTGGACCACACGAAAAGAAAGGCAGGCACTAGAAGACGAGAACCTCCCCAGTTTCTTCCAGGTACGAAGATCTAGCTGTCTTCCAGGAATATCCGGCTGAGGGCGCCATCTTGCAAGTTTGCTCCCAGGTTCCTCGGACCCTTCGAGATTCTGCTACAAATCAATCCTGTGTCTTACAAGCTTCAGCTGCCTCCTACCCTCAAGATCCCTAACTCCTTCCATGTCTCCTTGCTGAAGCCTGTGGTCCTGAACCGCTACTCCAGGACTCCTAGTTTCGCGTGGCTCCTGGCAGTTCATCAGGGACTTTCGAAGTGAGGGAGATCCTGGCAACCAAGAAAGTGGGAGAAAGGATGCTTTATTTGGTGGATTGGAGGGGATTTGGTCCAAAGGAGAGGACTTGGGAGCCAGAGGAGAACATCGATGCCCCTGTCCTTGTGAAGAGATTTCTCTACTGCTCTGGCCCCAAGAAGAGGAGACATTAGAGGGGGGGGGATACTGTAACGTCCATGGCCACGGACCGTCGTTCAGAATTACCCTCTGACGGCCGCAGCCATGGACGTCTGTGTTCTCGGCGGCATCTCCCTCCAGGGAGATGCCGGCACTCACTTCTGGGTTCTTGGACTGTTTCCCGCAGGGCGTGCGCCCGCGCGTGCACTGCCTTAAAGCGCCAGTACGCGTCCAGTTGTTAATAATCAGTAATTAGCCAAGAATGCTGCCGCACTATAAAAGGGATCTGCCCACATGATCCTTGCCTGAGCGTTGTTGTGTACCTAAGGTTTGTCTTGCAAATGGTCTCCTAGTGTTTTCCAGTTCCCAGTGTTACCCGTTCCCGCTGCCTGTACCCTGTATCCCGTGCTACAGTGCCTCTGTGCCATCTACAGTGAAAGTCAAGTTGTGTCACCGCTACTGTCTACATTGCCTCAGGTACCCTTTCGAGACTATAGATTGTTTTGTACCTAGTTGGCCAGCTGCTATACAGCTACACGGTACGGCCCAGTGGGTCCACACCCCGCGCCATGACAATCAGTAGAGAACTGTACTGTATTCCTGCACTCACATCTAACTATACAATAAATATTACATAAGACAGTGATCAGTAGAAAACATGCACATACTTGTATTTCTGTACTCAATACTAACTATACAATAAATATCACATAAGACAGTGATCAGTAGAATATATGTACATACCTGTATTGCCAAACTCAATATAACTATACAATAAATATAACATTACACAGTGATCAGTCGAGAACATACACATACTTGTATTCCTGTACACACAGCTAACTATACAATACATAATACATAAGACAGTGATCAGTAGAGAACACACATACTTGAATTCCTGTACACACATCTAACTATACAATAAATATCACATAAGACAGTGATCAGTAGAGAACATGCACATACTTGTATTCCTGTACTCACATCTAACTATACAATAAATATCACATAAGACAGTGATCAGTAGAGAACATACACATACTTGTTTTCCTGTACTCACAATTAACTACACAATAAATATCACATAAGACAGTGATCAGTAGAGAGCATACACATACTTGTATTCCTGTACTCACATCTTTCTATACAATAAATATCACATAAGACAGTGATCAGTAGAGAATATGCACATCGATGTACTTCTGTAATCAAACAAACTATACAATAAAGTTATTGTATCAATGTTAAATGCAACCCCCAAAAAAATGAATTGTATAAAAAACAAGACTTTTTATATATCCACGTAGTCTAAGGGTGTATATAGAAATTGTGGTTGAAACTGCCCCAAAAAAATAAAACACATTTAAAAAAATAAAAGCATGTGTGTTGTTGTTTTTTTGTGTTTTACTGCCGTTTTCTTTGTGGTTGCAGTTGTCACAGGTGATATATGTTCAATAAACTTTTCACCTGTAAAAATCACAACCTTATCAAAAACTAGCAAAACTTTGTTTTTTATTTTTTGTGCTATGTCATGTTCACTGCAACATCTGAAAACATCCTTAAAGGTAATATAACATCAGAAAATAACAAATTCGTGAAACTATGTTTTTAGCTAAACATTTTTTAACCCCATGCTGACACTTGTTGTAACTGTACGTAATGAGCAGCAAGGTGATGCCGCATTTTTTCATACAGTTACGACAAGCTGATGGCGCGGACTCAGAAGCTGAGCCCGCGCCATAAGCCACAGGTGATAGTGACATTTAAGTGGTTTGCAGCCGATCTAAAGGTGTTGCGGGGGTGCCAATGGTTGCTAAGGCAACTGGAGGCCTAAAAATGGCCTACAGTTCTGCCTTGTATGGAACCCTAGTAGGCTTTGCCAGAAGCCGAGCCTAATAGGCTTGCTGACCGTGTAAGACTGGCCATTTTAATGCTTTTCACTTTATAGGTAGTTCAATGTATTAAACAGTGTTTAAAAGATCAGGCGTTCAAGTCACCTAGTGGGACTAAAAAAAAGACCTAAAAGAAAATGTTTTAGAAAACAAAGTTTGAATTATTAAATTTAAAAATCGCCTTTTTTTTCCCTTATCAAGTCTTTAGCTATTGAAAAAAAAATACACTGTAAGTAATTGTTATTGCTACATTCGTAACAGCTTGAACTATAAAATTATTATATTATTTATCCCGCGGGGTGAACCAAAAAACTAAAAAAGCCAGATTTGCTGTTTTTGCTCACCTTGCATTGCAAAAATTGGAAGAAAAAGTGAAGTTTCATGTTTCCAAAAATTATACTAATAAAAAGTTAGAGCTCGTCCTGCAAAAAGCAGCCCTCATACCACTACGTCTATGAAAAAACTGACACGTTATGGCTCCCATAAGTCAGGGATGAAAAAGTATGCAGTTGTGCAGGCCCGAGGGGAACATTTCTTCTGTTTTAAGAGGTGATTATCAAGGTCTTAATATTTGGGAACTAGGAAGGGGTGGGCTGAAACACATATGCTGCAAGCAAGAGTGCCCGTATTATAGTAGGACAACACTTTCCAAGCAAAATTCCCCAAACAGCAAAGGTGTGGAGTGTGTACCAAAAGGGGAATAAGAAAGGAAACCATTTATCAGTGCAACACTGACCTGTGCATAAAGGATTGCATCACGACGTACCACATATCTATGGGTAACTGTATTATTTACCCCATTATTATACCACCTTATTATATGTACTCCGCAGATTCTACATGTACCTCCACATTATAAACAGAGACACCAGTGTTAGGGACATCAATTTAGGTAGGTCATCAACTGGACCTCATTGTAGTCTATATCTGTTTTCAAATGGTGGGAGAGCATTCAAGAATTACGATGCATCGTAGAGAAATTAGCACACTTGACACCATTTAAGTGCAATCTGATTCTCTGGTTTATTAGGAAGCAATACATAGATTATATACAGTGGAGGAAATAAGTATTTGATCCCTTGCTGATTTTGTAAGTTTGCCCACTGTCAAAGTCATGAACAGTCTAGAATTTTTAGGCTAGGTTAATTTTACCAGTGAGAGATAGATTATATAAAAAAAAATAAAGAAAATCACATAGTCAAAATTATATATATTTATTTGCATTGTGCACAGAGAAATAAGTATTTGATCCCCTACCAACCATTAAGAGTTCAGCCTCCTCCAGACCAGTTACACGCTCCAAATCAACTTGTGCCTGCATTAAAGACAGCTCTTAAATGGTCACCTGTATAAAAGACTCCTGTCCACAGACTCAATTAATCAGTCTGACTCTAACCTCTACAACATGGGCGAGACCAAAGAGCTTTCTAAGAATGTCAGGAACAAGATCATAGACCTGCACAAGGCTGGAATGGGCTACAAAACCATAAGTAAGACGCTGGGTGAGAAGGAGACAACTGTTGGTGCAATAGTAAGAAAATGGAAGACATACAAAATGACTGTCAATCGACATCGATCTGGGGCTCCATGCAAAATCTCACCTCGTGGGGTATCCTTGATCCTGAGAAAGGTGAGAGCTCAGCCGAAAACTACACGGGGGGGGGAACTTGTTAATGATCTCAAGGCAGCTGGGACCACAGTCACCAAGAAAACCATTGGTAACACATTACGCCGTAATGGATTAAAATCCTGCAGTGCCTGCAAGGTCCCACTGCTCAAGAAGGCACATTTACAGGCCCGTCTGAAGTTTGCAAATGAACATCTGGATGATTCTGAGAGTGATTGGGAGAAGGTGCTGTCAGATGAGACTAAAATTGAGCTCTTTGGCATTAACTCTACTCGCCGTGTTTGGAGGAAGAGAAATTCTGCCTATGACCCAAAGAACACCGTCACCACTGTCAAGCATGGAGGTGGAAACATTATGTTTTGGGGGTGTTTCTCTGCTAAGGGCACAGGACTACTTCACCGCATCAATGGGAGAATGGATGGAGCCATGTACCGTCAAATCCTGAGTGACAACCTCCTTCCCTCCACCAGGACATTAAAAATGGCTCGTGGCTGGGTCTTCCATTAGCCAATGCGCCGTTCCCACACAGCGGCGTACATGTTAGTGGATGGAACGGGCCCCGTTCGCAGTCCCTATGGGACTGGAGCTGCCGTATTCCATGTCTGTATGTGTCGTTAATCGACACATACAGAAATGGAAAAAAAAATGGCAGCCCCCATAGGGAAGAAAAAGTGTAAAAATAAGAAAAAGTAACACACAAACACACTAATTAATCCAAACGTTTTTAATAAAGCACTAACATCTTTAACATATTAAAAAAAAAATTGTGGTGACACTGTTCCTTTAAACATACGAGCATGGTCTGTGTGTTTTATTCCTCTATCGATACATATCGATCTAATACATAATTAGAATCTGGATAACATTCTTGGAGTGAGTGTCTGTTGGAACACTTGTGTAATTTTCAGTCTACTATATTTTGAGCCATGACTTCCGGCACACTATTATTATGTAATATCAGAGGACATTACAGGGAGGGATAGAAGAGGAGAGGACTACAATTCCTAGCATGTCCAGACTGTTATTATGGGATATCAGAGGACAATACAGGGACGGGGTATAGGAGGAGAGAACTACAACTCCCAACATGTCCAGGCTGTTATTATGTGTTATCAGAGGACATTACAGGGAGGAGTATAGAACTACAACTTCCAGCATGTCCAGACTGGTATTATGGGACATCAGAGGAAATTACAGGGAGGAGTATAAGAGGAGAGGACTACAACTCTTAGCATGTCCAGGCTGTTATTATGTGATATCAGAGGACATTACAGGGAGGAGGTATAAGAGGAGAGGACTACAACTCCCAGCATGTCCAGACTATTATTATGTGATATCAGAGGACATTACAGGGAGGAGGTATAAGAGGAGAGAACTACAACTCCAAGCATTTGTAGTCTGCACACCTTGATTGTGTTCAAAATTATCTTTATTTGTTTCTCAGGATAAATGCCAGAGGCTATACATGCAACGTCAACATTTCGGTCGCGAGACCTTCGTCGGGCACTAGAAAAATATGTACATATATTCATATTATAGCATATCATGAGTTTGGAGGATTACTATATAGTACACAGCATAACATAATATGTCATATGTAGACTAAATATAGTATAATATATACAACTCGGTCAATATTTACAGAATAAGACGATGAAATTTAAAAACAATAGGAAGAAGCAGTAACATATATCCCAGGTACAGTTATCACAATAGCAGGAACACCAGTGAGAGTGTCAGGAGACTGGAGATGTTCTTAGGTAATCGTACACTTTTGAGTGTGCATTATTTTCTGTGCACATAGGATGAGCGGGGTGTCACTTGTTAGCGATGATCTATGTAAAGCGTTAAGGCATGAATATGAACAAAATGGAACGTTACATGAAGACTATTGCTGTGGAGTGGCATTGGATGATGTGTCTTTAAAGAATCCATGATTATGTGGTGATGAGTATGTTTATTTAGAGACCCTATGGGTGGTGATCCCTGAGTGTATTACATCATAGAAATACATTTTATACATCATATATCATATACATCATAGAACTAAATACAGGGCATGCAGTACCTAGATATCAGGCATAAATAAGCTGTATAAACGAACCTCTAACACCTTAAAGAGGATGCACAGGTGAGTATGGGCACCTCCATAGAGATAGATGATTTGATCCTTACCTGAGCCGTACTGGGGACTCGATCTGCGTGTAAATTGCGTAGTATATCGCGTAGTAGCGCTGCTATAAATTATATATGGCGGCTTACCGCTCTTAATGGGCGCTAGCAATTCCTGCTTACTTCCTGGTTTTAAGTACTGATAGACGACCTGCTTAATCTCATATTGACTGACAACTTCTTCCTCTTTGAGGACAAATTCTATATACAATTACAAGGCACGGCAATGGGCTCTAATGTTGCCCCCCCCCCATACGCTAATTGTTACATGGCCTTTCTGGAAGAACATTACATCTACCCTAACAATCTTTTTAGACAACACGCCCGAATGTGGAAAAGATATATAGATGATATCTTCTGCCTCTGGAAAGGCACAATTGATAGTCTTCACAACTTCACGACATACTATAACAGTATCTGGCCAGAGTTACAATTTACCCTGAGCCATGACAAATTCAAAATAAACTTCCTCGACACAACAATCATAAAACACGTACATGGCAAACTCAGCACTGATCTCTACACTAAAGAGACAGAGAAGAATGGCCTCCTACACTATTCTAGCTGCCATCCACTAACAACCAGAAACTCCCTACCTAGATCACAATACACACAGGTCAACCATATTGTAGACAACCCATCACTATGTAAAGAAAGGACTGAGAACATGACTACGAAGTTTCTAGAAAGAGGGTACCCCAGAAGAGTCTTGGAGTCAGCTCAACTACCGAGCTCCCCCCGTACCCAGGCCAAACCAAAACGCATTCCCTTTGTACATGTCTATCACCCATGTACTTATAAGATCCATCATGTCATCAGGAAGCATTGGCCCTTATTACAGGAGGCCTATCCACATGTCACGGAATTTAAATTCCCCTTCCTACCCTGTCTAAAAAAAAACTAAAACCTAAGAGATAGGATTGTCAGGGCAGACATTGGATCATCCAGAAAAATATCCAGACAGACGTTCCTGAATACACCCAAGAGAGGCACCTTTCCATGCAGAAGCTGCCTTCAATGTTCCCATATTATCAAAGGAGACAAAATTCATCATCCATCATCTGGTCAGAGTATTCCAATTAGAGAGTACTTTGATTGCAACACCAACTATGTGGTCTATATGATCAAGTGTCCCTGTGAACTGGCCTACATAGGCGAAACCACCCAGCGGATTAAAGATAGAATTAGTCAGCACAAGTCCAATATTCGATGCTGCAAAACACTACTTCCCATCCCTGCACATTTTGCCCAACTCAAACACAATATATCTCAATTAATGTTCCAAGTCATTGAACATGTTCCAGCACTTAGAAGAGGGGGCGACAGGATTAACCAACTCAAACGCAGGGAGGCCTACTGGATACATAAACTCCAGACATTAGAACCCAGGGGTCTTAACAGGGAGTATGAGATCAGTAGCTTCCGATAAACAATATTAGGAAGCCTGACGTTCGATCACCCACTAAAGGGTAAACTAGGATATTATACCTCAACTGTAATTCTAATTTTCATCTCGATTTGTTATCTTCTCAGATCCTAAATTCACATTCCATAATCCATGTGTAAATGTGATATACAGTCATTGTATAATTGACATTAACATAATCTGTATCTGTTTTTATCCCAGACTCGATGATTCCTTCTGAGCCTGCTTGTACTACAAGGGATTCTTGCTCTGACCACCTATTGACACGGTATCCTTTTTTACAATAGGGCGTACCAGAGCCAACCAGTCGACAATTTATAAAAACTGCACTATCTGTTATAAACTGTACTACCTGGCACATACACAAGATGGCGATATTGAACAATATATTACTATAATTTCTTCACATTAAGGCATTTCTTCATACTAAGGCTATTCCAGAGAGTGTGACATCGTAACTTTCTAGCTTATATGCCAAATACTTACGTTTTCAAGTCCACAACAGGGTATAACGTGCCCAATCAGGAGACATCGATCTCCCTGCATTGCTAGATACACATCCACACTGGGCATGCACGTGCATTCCACGCCTCGCAATCACAATGCGGTGGAGTGCACAGCCATCTTGGCCGATGCGTTCCAACCCACGATACACGCCCCCCTATCAGTACTTAAAACCAGGAAGTAACCAGGAATTACTAGCGCCCATTAAGAGCGGTAAGCCGCCATATATAATTTATAGCAGCGCTACTACGCAATATACTACGCAATTTACACGCAGATCGAGTCCCCAGTACGGCTCAGGTAAGGATCAAAGCATCTATCTCTATGGAGGTGCCCATACTCACCTGTGCATCCTCTTTAAGGTGTTAGAGGTTCGTTTATACAGCTTATTTATACCTGATATCTAGGTACTGCATGCCCTGTATTTAGTTCTATGATGTATATGATATATGATGTATAAAATGTATTTCTATGATGTAATACACTCAGGGATCACCACCCATAGAGGCTCTAAATAAACATACTCATCACCACATAATCATAGATTCTTTAAAGACACATTGTCCAATGCCACTCCACAGCAATAGTCTTCATGTAACGCTCCATTTTGTTCATATTCATGCCTTAACGCTTTACATAGATCATCGCTAACAAGTGACACCCCGCTCATCCTATGTGCACAGAAAATAATGCACACTCAAAAGTGTACAATTACCTAAGAACATCTCCAGTCTCCTGACACTCTCACTGGCATTCCCGTTATTGTGATAACTGTACCTGGGATATATGTTACTGTTTCTTCCTATTGTTTTTACATTTCATCGTCTTATTCTGTAAATATTGACTGAGTTGTATATATTATACTATATTTAGTCTATATATGACATATTATGTTATGCTGTGTACTATATAGTAATCCTCCAAACTCATGATATGCTATAATATGAATATATGTACATATTTTTCTAGTGTCCGACGAAGGTCTCGCGACCGAAACGTTGACGTTGCACGTATAGCCTCTGGCATTTATCCGGAGAAACAAATAAAGATAATTTTGAACACAATCAAGGTGTGCAGACTACAAATTCTTGACCTACATCTGGGTTGGGACCCTATCTCGAGCACCCGAAGACACCGGTGCTGTCTGAACACAACCTCCCCTTCAGACCAGCACGGTAAATATGTCCAATCCTACCTTCTCTTACAACAAGGAGGAGACAGACATTATCCTATCTTCAGTTACCACATCCAGGGATTTCCTCCAGATTCCACCAATGGAAATCCGGAATAGAGACCACGAGAAGAACACGAAGAAACTCATTAACCAGGAGCTACACAGTGCCACATTGGCTGAGTACATCAAAGTTCAACGCATTCCCCGAGGACTACGCGTACCAATCAAGCCAACTATCTTCAAAGAAGATCCAGATTATTGTACACAATTCGAGCACATACTTAACAAATGCTCCTTTGATCTTATGACACTAACCATGTCATATCTACAAAAGAATATTACAGAGCTTCAGAAGAAAATTACAGCCTCTGAACAACAACTGAAAACCACCCTATCCACTTCAGAGTTCACAGAATTTGACAACAAACTGAGAACGAATCTCAGCACACATCGGAGCGAGGTTGAAGCTCTCAAGAAAATTCCAAAGAGACCAAGAAGACTACCTGAGAAATAGAGTATACAGATGGCAGGAGGGTTTTATATCATCACGACCACAACGCAGAGCACCATACCAGTCATCGGGCTCGTCGCAGTCCGGATCTGGCGGAGAAGGATCAGATTACCACTATCCCGGTTACCAAAACCAAGGCAGACACCATTTTTTAGACCAGCGCAGGGGCAGACGTCCAAGAAGAGGACGAGGAGAGGTGGGACCAGAAGACACAAGTCGATTGATGACAACAAGGTCGCAGGTATGACTAGCACCCCACAATCACTGGTAGTGAACATTTCTTCAAAATCCTTAGGTCCAGCAGAACTCCTCCTCCTACAGAAGGGCCTTTCCTTCTGCCCCTCATATAGGTGCGATCTATTCCAGTTGGACATGGATCTAAACCGCTTTTACAGAACCTTACGTCTACGGGTCTTTTTCTCCAACAAGGGGGAAACCCGAAGACCAGAGGATCCTATGACGACAAGTGTGACCTCTACGATCACCTCGAAAGTACTGGGACTGAGGAACAAAAGTTTGTTTGCTCCCCAAAAGACTCACCCCCATTGGAAACATTCATTGGACTGGTCCAGAGGGACGTGGAGGTTTTCCGCCATGACTTTGGCCTAGGCCTTTTTAAATGCCAGACCAACCTGGACAATGTTGAGAGGCAATCTTTACTCTCACTTACCAATGATAGTGATTTAATCATCAAACCCGCAGATAAGGGCGGGGCGATTGTCGTCATGGATAGGGCCACATATATGGAGGAAGTTTATAGACAGCTGAGCGACATGACAGTCTATAAACCCATTGACCATGACCCAACAAACAGAATCATGACGAGAGCCACCGACATTCTGGATAGCTACATGGCCAAAGGTACCATAGATCAGGAGACAGTATCATTCCTGACCAATAGACACCCCATCACACCGGTGTTCTATGTTCTTCCAAAGATCCATAAAAGACTCGATAAGTCCCCAGGCCGCCCAATAGTAGCATCCACCGACTCCATCTTCTCACCAATCTCCAGATTTTTGGAAAAAATACTCACACCTTTAGTCAGAAAAACAAAATCATTTCTACTTGACACTTCAGAATTTTTTTCACACATTAGAATATTAGACCACGTATCCACGGAGACCATACTGGTTACATTTGATGTCTGTAGCCTGTACACATCTATCGAACACACTAAGGGTACAAGAGCAGTACACGAAATGCTAACCAACACTAATACACATCCAGACGTCATGAACCTCTGTAACGACCTGCTTAACCTCATTGTCATGTCCGTGAATTCAGCCAGAGTTGTGTGCTTTGTGTCATGACGCATTATCTGTGGCCAAGATTAGATTGTCAATGACCATACTAGGTTCTTGTAACAAAGTGATTCCCCATTGGTATTGAAGGGTCAAATGTGTTGGCAGAGGACAGGTGAGTGTTATGGAATTGCAAGTTGAGCGATTACCCAAAGGCTGCTGGAGACTGCCGGGAGAGAGTGTGCAAATAAAACTGCAACCTTAAATTCGTCACAACTCTGAACAACAAAATCTAAGGCTACTCTAAGGTTTTCGCCAGAGCCGACTGCAAGGTGGGATGGTCTTTGCAGCATAGAAGCCAGGTTGTGTTAGCAGAATTCAGTGTTGGATAAGAGTTGCAATGCAGGCAAACCTGAACAGAATAACCAGACACACAGAGGGTAAACAGAAAGTCAAAAACAGAGCAAGTGGAAATCAGGCACAGCAGAGGTCAGAACCAGCTGGGAGCAGATAATCAAAATCGGTAAGCAAGGGGTTAACGATGGACAAGCCGAGGTCAGTTTCCTATAATTCCAGAAGTACAGGGAGTGTCAAACCTTGACCAGAACACCAGAAGACTAGAAAAATCACAAGCAAAGAGCAGGTGGAGGAAGACAGGTATAAATACAACCCCACACCTAATTGGCCGAAATACAGAGAAAAGAGAGAGGCTCAAAGTAAAACAGAACCGCCCAGAAGCTAGAACAGTAGTCATGCTGATCTTAAGGGAACAGGCGTTTTCCTAACAATGGGATTGTTAGACAAGGTTATGGTTTAAATATGTTTATTTTATCAAAGTTAAGGTTTATGTAATATAAGTGGTGACTGGGTGTAGGCCAGAATACCAGACTTTATCATGGATATTTTTTAAAGCGCACCTATATTTTTATCGAAAAGTTCAAAATAGTGATGCTTCTCAGTCCCTAACGATGTTATGATGTCGTACCCACATTTTAGAACTTTGAAAGTTCTTGCAAATAAAAGAAAAACTGTACAATTTTGACACGATTTTTGTGAGGTCACTTCAAAATGCCACGATTTCCTGCGATTCTCTGCAAAAGGCAAATATTTAGTGTGACGTGAGAACCCTCTACATGCAACTTTTTAGTAATTATTGACAAATACTTACAGCAAACATTAGACATCTAGTGCAAAGTGCACATGGAGGACAGAGAAATGCTGGGACTTCAGAAAAAATCTTTAACAAAGCAGACAGAGATGCAAGCAGCTACTGCAAGGATTACATGAGAGGTCAGCCAGGCTATGAGTACAGGGAGCTTTATCAGAGAGAGGCATCCCCATTTTCTGCAGTCTGTCTATTCTTCTCTGTAACTAGAGACTGAATTTGTAGGACAACCAAGTGTGGACAACAAATTATAGAAAAGGGGTCACCTAGTGGCAGTGACTTCATACAGACTTTGCAAGGATAAAACATACATTTTTTGAAGATTTAACACAAGTTTTTAATGAAAAGTCCATTTAAGTGTTTTTTTAAAGATTTATAAGGCTGGAATTAGGCATTCCGTTTTTGTGGCAGTATTTGGTGCTGTTTTTTTGAGCCGATGCCAGTGGTGGTTTTGAAGGGAATGGCTCAAACCTTTCCTTCCTGCTGTATCCAATTCTGATGGACTGTAAAAAAAAAAAAAAAACTGCATGCAGCCTAATAGGTCATAAATGTGTCTACTTTGTGTTTTGAAAATTATAAAAATCACAAAATCCATTTTTAATCATAGCAGAAGATGCCAATGAGAACTCTATCAATTATGAAGTAGAAGATGAAGATATCATGCAGCAGTCTTTAGGAGAAAACCTGAATATCATTAATGTACATCTAGGACTTCCCAGTAAAGATCTGTTTTATATTTCCCCTAATCATGAATAACCTTCTCCTGACCAATCATAGATTGTTACCACAAGTACAGCTCAGAAAGGGGGTAAAAGATTTAAATGTGGTAAACAGGTCACAAAAATCTCAGGTCTTTTTATGCACAGAAGAATTCATACAGGGGAGAAGCCATATTCAAGTTCAGAACGTGGAAAATGTTTTATACGTAAATCAAGTCTTGATGTACCTCAGAGAGTTCACACAGGAGAGAAGCCGTATTCATGTTCAGAATGTGGGCTATGTTTTACAAACAAATCACATCTTGTTACACATGTGCGAATTCACACAGGAGAGAAGCCATATTCATGTTCAGAATGTGGGAAATGTTTTACAAAAAAAAATCACATCTTGCTACACATGAGAGAAGTCACACAGGAGATAAGCCATATTCATGTTCAGAATGAGGGAAATGTTTTCCATATAAATCAAGTCTTGTTGTACATGAGAGAATTCACACAGGAGAGAAGCCATATTCATGTTCAGAATGTGGAAAATGTTTTACAAAAAAATCACATCTTGTTACACATGAGAGAAGTCACACAGCAGATAAGCCATTTCATGTTCAGAATGAGGGAAATGTTTTCCATATAAATCAAGTCTTGTTGTACATGAGAGAATTCACACAGGAGAGAAGCCATATTCATGTTCAGAATGTGGGAAATGTATTACAGATAAATCAAGTCTTGTTAGACATCAGAGAAGTCACAAAGGAGAGAAGCCTTATTCATGTTCAAAATGTGGGAAATGTTTTACACAAAAATCAAATCTTTTAGGACATAAGAAAACTCACAGAGGAGAGAAGTCATTTTGATGTTATATATATGGAAAATATTCTCATGGAAATATAAATGTTAAACTCATCAGAGAATAAAAAAGAAATATTCTTGTTTGGAATGTAGGAAAAGCTATAAGAGCAAAAAAAGATTTTAACCCATCAGGTTATTCACAGACAATAACTCCTTGACGATGCAGGCAATTATGGCCTTGTGAACACATCCCCATTGTTTTAAAATCTCATGTGTCACTTAAACGTCCTTTAACCTTTCACGATATCCGCCGTGTAGATAAAGCAATGTTGGAAAAGCATTTACACAAATCACTTTACATGTATGATGGCGAGTCTGCTCCATCACCAGCGGGTGTCAGCTGTACAGTCCTGGCCAAAAGTTTTGAGAATGACACAAATGTTGGTTTTCACAAAGTTTGCTGCTTCGGTTTTTATTGTGGCAATTTGCATAATAGGGGTTTGCCAGTTTACTATGAAATGCTTTTAATATGTGGCTGGAGGCAAAACAAGGCACTTACTAATATAAACTCTTCAGCCCTTCTGCCTTTTTCTCCAGTTTAAGAAAGCCATGCCCCAGGTGAAGAAAATCCTATCCCCCTCCATCATGCCGCCCTCATCCATAGTAGCGCGAGATATTGACAGGCAGAAGACTGAGCTCGTCCATGCCTAAACTATATTGAACTTCTGGCCCCTCTTCTGCGCTTGTGCTGGTTTCTGACTCGTCCAGAAACAGCGCAAGCGCACTGGATACTCTTCAGGTGCCATCTGTGCATGTCCTTCTTTTAAGTTCATTATTTACACATGCGATCAGCCTGTCAGTTCAGAATGATCGCACATGCATTTAGGTGAGAGCAGAGAAGTATCACTGTCAATGAATTGAAGTATGAAGTTCCCCGCTAGTAACTTAGAGAGAGGCTCAACACGGGCTACCCAGGGTCCATCCAATCTTTTCGGTCCGGTGACCAGCAGCGCACAGATATTGGAGTGGCAACCAGCGGCTGCCCTCACCGATTGCAGTGAGAACCTCTCAGTGGTATGTCTGCCCCCCACATATTTCGGGAGCAATAGGTCATCAAAGGCCTCCTACACTCCATGCAATCTGCTACATACTTCTGTTGCTTTTAGTATCAAGCACAGCGCAAAAGACTTGCAGAAAAGCCAAGACACAGGTGCCCCACCGAACCCTCTGATAGGGGACTGGCCTGCAACCTTACCAGCTTCTACCCTGAGCAGCCACCTTAGTACCAGTCATACCGTATATATATATATATATATATATATATATATATATATATATATATATAGCAGCTTGTGAGGAGCAGCACTGCGGCCAAGAAAAAAAACCTTGCGGTTGGTGCAGGGCTTCAGGGGAGCGACTTTCTCCCCATGTAATGTAGAAAAGGATAGTAGGGAAGCAACACTCAAGTAAAAAAAAGGATTTTAATCAGCAGAACATCAGACAGCGACGTTTCACTCTCTCAGTGAGAGCTGTTTCAAGCAATACAAAAACCAGTGTTTACAGGGTGTATATAAGGAGCCAGAGCTCATTACGCATCATATGTGATTATTTATACAAAAATCCAACATACAATAAAATATCTACATGTAAGATACCAAAAAAGTATAATAAATACAGTGATACAGTTCAAAGTGCCGTATACAATGTTTAAAAAGATCCAAAATGTTAAGTACATAATTACAGAGCCAGCAAGATTGGAGGTTTTCTTCAGTGCACAGTTTGCCATATGTATGCACGACTGGAGCCTGAGTTCCAGGGTGAATATCTCTGTGGCAGATGTGAGCATGTTGGTCACCTGGAAGCTCGTATTAGAGATCTGGAGGAGCAAAATGCAACACTGAGGAGGATAGACAATCTTGAGCGAAGCATGCTGCTCACGGAGCACGCAGTTAGTGGGTTAGAACTGGAGGGTGAAGACATGGGTGAGCAGGATCAGGCAAGTAGCTGGGTTAATGTAGTTAGGGGCAGTAGAAAGGTGTCAAAGAAAAGGAAGGCCGATCCGGTTTCTGACATTCCAACCAAAATTGCCAAGTTGGGTGATGATGCGAGGGTGTCAGGCTCAGAAATGGCAGCCCTAGTGGATACTGATCTCCCTAACAGCCGGGAGAACAGCCCATCTAGTAGTCGGCGGGATGGTAGTGCAGGTAAGCCAAGACAATTGATAGTCGTAGGGGATTCTATAATCAGGAAGACAGATAGAATAATTTGTCGCCAAGACCACCTCAACCGAATGGTTTGCTGTCTCCCTGGTGCCAGGGTTCGGCATGTGGTGGAACGGGTGGACAAATTGCTGGGAGGGGCTGGTGATGATCCAGCTGTCGTGGTCCATGTCGGTACCAACGACAGAATAAATGGTAGGTGGAGGAGCCTTAAGAATAATTTTAAAGAACTAGGCTACAAGCTGAAGGGAAGGACCTCCAAAGTAGTATTCTCAGGAATACTGCCTGTGCCATGCGCATCACAGGAAAGACAGCGGGAGCTCAGGGAGTTAAATGCATGGCTGAAGTCTTGGTGTAGAGGAGAAGGATTTGGGTTCCTAGAGCACTGGGCTGACTTTTCATTGGGGTACAAACTGTATTCTGCAGATGATTTGTACCTAAATGGAAGGGGGTCCGCTGTGCTGGGGGAGAGAATTCTAGCTGGGGTGGTGGAGTATTTAAACTAGGGCTGAGGAGGGAGGTCAATGTAGAAAAAAAAGGGGTAGCCAGGTTAGAGAGGGGTCAGACTATATTGGTGGGGGGAGAAACAGAATGTGGGGAGAGGACTAGACAACAAGATAAGGAGATCCTTTCGTTACAAAACAGCAGTGTAAATAAAAATGCCCAAGTAATGTCAAATCACATTTCTGATAAAAGTGAAAAACTGACAGGCAAGTTAAAGTGTATGTTCACAAATGCCAGAAGTCTAGCAAGCAAAATGGGGGAGCTGAAGGCCTTGATACTGGAAGAAAATATAGATATAGTTGGTGTTGCTGAAACATGGCTGGACTCTTCACATGACTGGGCTGTAAATCTACAGGGTTTTACACTTTTTCGGAAAGACAGGACAAATAGGAACGGTGGTGGTGTATGTCTGTATGTGAGAAATGATATGAAGGCGAGTGTGAGAGAGACAATAGTGGGTGAATACTGTGAGGAGGTTGAAACTTTGTGGGTGGAACTAGAAAGGGAGGTAAACACTGAAAAAATTACTTTTGGTGTAATCTATAGACCCCCCCAATATAACTGAGGAGATAGAAGTTCAGCTATATAAACAGATGGAGCGGGCTGCACAGGCGGGTACTGTAGTGATAATGGGAGATTTTAATTTCCGGGATATTAATTGGTGTCATGGTTCAGCTTCAACTGCAAAGGGGAGACATTTCCTCAACCTGTTGCAGGAAAATTTTATGGGCCAGTTTGTGGAAGACCCGACTAGAGGTGAAGCTCTGTTGGATCTGGTCATTTCTAATAATGCAGATCTTGTTGGTAATGTCAATGTTCGTGAAAACCTCGGTAACAGTGATCATAATATAGTTACATTTTACCTATACTGTAAAAAACAAACGCAGGCTGGGAGGGCAAAAACATTTAATTTTAAGAAAGCCAAATTCCCCAGGATGAGGGCTGCAATTCAGGATATAGACTGGGAAGAACTAATGTTAAATAATGGGACAAATGATAAATGGGAGATTTTCAAATCTACTTTGAGTTATTATAGTGCAAAATTTATTCCTATAGGTAACAAGTATAAATGACTCAAATTAAACCCCACATGGCTTACACCTTCTGTGAAAGTGGCAATACATGACAAAAAAGGGCATTTAAAAAATACAAATCTGAGGGTACATCTGCAGCCTTTGTAAAATATAAAGAGCTTAATAAAATCTGTAAAAAGGTAATAAAATTAGCAAAAATACAAAATGAAAGGCAGGTGGCCAAGGATAGTAAAACAAATCCCAAAAAATTCTTCAAGTATATAAATGCTAAAAAGCCAAGGTCTGAACATGTAGGACCCCTAGATAATGGTAATGGGGAGTTGGTCACTGGGGATCAAGAGAAGGCAGAGTTACTAAATGGGTTCTTTAGCTCTGTATATACAACTGAAGAAAGAGCAGCTGATGTAGCCGGTGCCAGTGCTGTTAATATATCAGTTGATATACTGAATTGGATGAATGTAAATATGGTCCAAGCTAAATTTAATTAAATAAATGTGCACAAGGCCCCGGGACCAGATGGGTTACACCCTAGAATTCTTAAAGAGCTTAGTTCAGTTATTTCTGTCCCCCTTTTCATAATATTCAGAGAATCTCTAGTGACTGGTATAGTGCGAAGGGACTGGCGCAGCGCAAATGTAGTGCCGATTTTCAAAAAGGGCTCTAGGTCTTCCCCGGGTAATTATAGACCAGTAAGTAAGCTTACTGGTCTATAATTACCCGGGGAAGACCTAGAGCCCTTTTTGAAAATCCATCATGGGGAAAATGTTTGAGGGGCTATTGAGGGACTATATACAGGATTATGTGACAAAAAATAGTATTATAAGTGACAGCCAGCACGGTTTTACTAAGGACAGAAGTTGTCAAACTAACCTAATCTGTTTTTATGAAGAGGTAAGCAGAAGCCTAGACAGAGGGGCCGCTGTGGATTTAGTGTTTTTGGACTTTGCAAAGGCATTTCACACTGTCCCCCATAGACGCCTAATGGGTAAATTAAGGACTATAGGTTTAGAAAATATAGTTTGTAATTGGATTGACAATTGGCTCAAGGACCGTATCCAGAGAGTTGTGGTCAATGATTCCTACTCTGAATGGTCCCCTGTTATAAGTGGTGTACCCCAGGGTTCAGTGCTGGGACCACTATTATTCAACTTATTTATTAATGATATAGAGGATGGGATTAATAGCACTATTTCTATTTTTGCAGATGACACCAAGCTATGCAATATAGTTCAGACTATGGAAGATGTTCATGAATTACAGGCAGATTTAAACAAACTAAGTGTTTGGGCGTCCACTTGGCAGATGAAGTTTAATGTAGATAAATGTAAAGTTATGCATCTGGGTACCAACAACCTGCATGCATCATATGTCCTAGGGGGAGCTACACTGGCGGATTCACTTGTTGAGAAGGATCTGGGTGTACTTGTAAATCATAAACTCAATAACAGCATGCAGTGTCAATCAGCTGCTTCAAAGGCCAGCAGGATGTTGTCGTGTATTAAAAGAGGCATGGACTCACGGGACAGGGATGTAATATTGCCACTTTACAAAGCATTAGTGAGGCCTCATCTAGAATATGCAGTTCAGTTCTGGGCTCCAGTTCATAGAAAGGATGCCCTGGAGTTGGAAAAAATACAAAGAAGAGCAACGAAGCTAATAAGGGGCATGGAGAATCTAAGTTATGAGGAAAGATTAAAATTATTCAAACTATTTAGCCTTGAAAAAAGACGACTAAGGGGGGACATGATTAACTTATATAAATATATTAATGGCACATACAAAAAATATGGTGAAATCCTGTTCCTTGTAAAACCCCCTCAAAAAACAAGGGGGCACTCCCTCCGTCTGGAGAAAAAAAGGTTCAACCTGCAGAGGCGACAAGCCCTCTTTACCGTGAGAACTGTGAATCTATGGAACAGCCTACCGCAGGAGCTGGTCACAGCAGGGACAGTAGATGGCTTTAAAAAAGGGTTAGATAATTTCCTAGAACAAAAAAGTATTAATTCCTATGTGTAGAAATTTTTCCGTCCCTTTTCCCGTCCCTTGGTTGAACTTGATGGACATGTGTCTCTTTTCAGCCGTACGAACTATGTAACATGTGTTATCCCCATATTCCAATTAAGAACAAATCAGGACTCACCATTACACATGACAAGTTAGATACTCCGTGGAGTAGGTACAGTGAATAGTGACGTCCCCACCGCTATACTGCGCAGAACCAATTAAGAAAGATGTTCATTGGATAAAACACAACGTGGTCAGAATCAGCTGGACCGCACATAATGGAGGTACAAGATCGGTTTAACACCAATGCAGAGCTTGCTCAGGAATGGCAGCAGGCAGGAGTCAGTGCATCTGCATGCACAGTGAGGCGAAGGCTGTTGGAGGCTGGCCTGGTGTCAAGAAGAGCAGCAAAGAAGCCACTTCTCTTCAAGAAAGACATCAAGGACAGACTGACAATCTACCGGAAGTAGAGGGATTGGACTGCAGCGGACTGGGGTAAAGTTATTTTTTCTAATGAAGCGCCCTTCAGACTGGGACATCTGGAAGAATGATTGTCCAGAGAAGAAAAGATGAGTGCTACCATGAGACCTGTGTAATGGCAACATAAAGCATCCTGAGACCATTCATGTGTGGGGTTTCTTTTCATCCAGGGGAGCGGGCTCACTCACAATTTTGCCTAAGAACGCTACCATGAATAAAGAATGGCATCTAAACATCCTCCAAGAGCAACTTCTCCCATCTATCCAGGAACAATTTGGTGATGAGCAATGCTTTTGTCAGCATGATAGAGCACCATGTTACAAGGCAAAAGTGATAACTAAGGATGTAGCCATCTTTAACTTGACACTGATAACTTGCTGCAGCGTGATATCATACAACAAAAGCCATTGAAAAGTAATTGAGAAAGTCAAGATAAGGGATCTAGCCACTGTTTATTTAATGCGTTAAAAGTCAAGGTAAAGACGGCTACATCTGTAAGGGGCTCGGTGAACAAAACATTTACATTTTGGGTCCATGGCCAGGAAACTCCCCAGATCTCAATCTCTTCAAGAACCTATGTTGAATCCTCAAAAAGCAGGCAGACAAACAATAACACAGAAATGGTGATAAACTCCAAGCACTGATTAGGCAAGAATGTGTCATCAGTCAGGATTTGGCCCAGAAGCTGACATCCAGCGTGCCACGGCGTATTGCAGAAGTCTGGAAAAAGAAGGGTCAACGCTGTAAATATTGAGTCTTTGAATAAACCTGATGTATTTGTCAATAAAAGTTTAAAAACGTATGAAATGCTTATAATTGTACTTCAGTTACCAACTAAAAGATCCAAAAACACTGAAGCAGCAAACTTTGTGAAAACCAAAAGTTGTTTTGGCCATTACTGTGCACTACAGCTGACACTCTGCTGTAACTGGCTATTTAAGCCATTAGATGCCGGGATCAATAGCAACCATGGCAATTGAGTGATTAGAACACTTTTGCCGCCCCCCTCCTCGATGCAATTGCGAATTGCCTATTGTTTCTTTTGTAACAGGAGGCCTAACAATGGCCTCCATGACTCTTTCTATGAAATAGTAGAATTGGAAGAAAAATGTATGTCACTGACAGCTGCTCTCTCCATGAGCTTTGCTTTCGCTGTTTTTTTAGGCTGCTCAGGATTTTTTAATCATGTTTGGCTTATTACTTAAGATGTCTCATTGTACTGTTTGTTCTTCCTTGGCCTGACGAAGACACATGTCCTGTGTTGACACGCGTTGCCTATATTTAATAAATCAAGGAATTTACCATTGTTAACCGATTACTTACTAGTAGCGCTCCCCTGTATATCCATACATTTTTCATCCAATTCTTGTAATGACAGGGTAGGGAGACAGACAGGTGATCCCTAATCTACCCGCCACTCAGTCCCTGCCTACTTGCAACGACCCGTCCTAAGCGACGGGGTACAACTGGGCGACGGTCCCTACGCTCACTAAGTGCAAGACAGACAAACAGACAAGGGTACACAGAAGCTAGGGAAAACGGGGCAGCTGCCCACGGACACACCGTGAGCAACTAGAGTAGTGAACGAGCTGAGTCAAACCAGGAGGGAACGAGGTACAAAACGCTGAGCAGGAGAGTGGTCAGAAAGCCAAGGTCAATAACAAGCAGATGATGAGTAGTACAAGCAGCAGCAGCAAGCCAGGAAACAAGATTAGAAGAATCACAGGCAAAGGAGGAACAGGAAAGGCAGGTATAGACAGTGGGCAGGAGCTAGCTCCGTCTGGCCAGGCTGTGATAGGCTCTCCCACTCCTAAGCCTGCCATCCTGAGTGGTGGAAGATGGAGTCAGTCTCACAGACATAGGAGCAGGTGCAGACTGATTGCCCACGGGCGTCGACATAGAAGCTGTGTCTGGCAAATCCTTTACAGTACCCCCCCTTTTATGAGGGGCCACCGGACCCTTTCTAGGTGGACCTGGTTTATTGGGGAAACGAAGGTGGAACCTCCTGAGCAATACACCAGCGTGAACATCCCGGGTGGGTACCCAAGTCCTCCACTCAGGCCCGTATCCCCTCCAATGGACCAGGTACTGGAGGGAGCCTTGGACCATCCTGCTGTCCACAATCTTGGCCACCTCGAATTCTACCCCCTCAGGGGTGAGAACAGGGACCGGAGGTTTCCTCGAGGGAGCCAAGGACGGGGAGCAGCGTTTAAGGAAAGACGTTGTGCACTCAAAAAGACGGGGGCAACTCCAGTCGGAAGGAGACAGGTTTAAGGACTTCAATGACCTTGTACGGCCCTATAAACCGGGGAGCAAACTTCTTGGACGGGACTTTAAGGCGCAAATTTTTAGAAGATAGCCACAACAGATCCCCGACCATAAACAAGGGGTTAGCAGAACGTCTTCTATCTGCCTGAGTCTTTTGTATGCTCTGGGACGCCTCTAGGTTCTTCTGAACCTGGGCCCAAACTGTGCACAATTCCTGATGAACGACATCTACCTCGGGATTGTTGGAACTACCAGGTGAAACGGAGGAGAACCGTGGATTAAACCCAAAATTATAGAAAAAGGGGGAGACCCCTGACGAGTTACTGACCCGGTTATTAAGGGAAAATTCGGCGAGGGGAATGAATGAGACCCAATCATGTTGACAGTCAGAGATAAAACACCTTAAATATTGTTCTAGAGACTGATTAATCCTCTCCGTTTGGCCATTAGTTTCAGGATGGAAAGCCGAGGAGAAGGACAGATCAATCTCCAACTTTTTACAGAAGGCTCTCCAAAACAATGAAACAAATTGTACCCCTCATTGGGTAGTTTCTTAAGGGGCACAAAGTGGCACATCTTACTGAAGCGGTCTACTACAACCCACACCACCGACTTGCCTTGAGATGGAGGCAAATCGGTGATAAAATCCATGGAGATATGGGTCCAAGGTCTCTGGGAAATGGGCAAAGAACATAGTAAGCCCGCTGGTCGGGACCTGGGAGTCTTGGACCTAGCACAAACCTCACAAGCGGCGACGTAGGCCTTAACGTCTTTAAGCAACCCAGGCCACCAGTAGTTTCTGGCAATGAGGTGCTTGGTACCCAGGATGCCTGGATGGCCAGATAGTGCAGAGTCATGATTTTCCCTAAGTACCCTTAGCCGGAGTTGCAAGGGAACAAACAGCTTGTTCTCAGGAAGGTTCCCGGGAGCTGAACCTTGATCAGCCGCAATTTCGGAGACTAAATCAGAATCAATAGAGGAAATGATTATACCTGGAGGCAAAATACAAGCAGGATCTTCCTCCGAAGGAGGGCTGGCCATGAAGCTACGCGACAGATCGTCAGCCTTAATATTTTTAGACCCAGCCCTATAGGTGACCAAAAAGTTGAATCTGGTAAAAAATAACGCCCATCGAGCTTGTCTCGGGTTTAGCCTCCGGGCAGATTCTAAGAAAACCATATTCTTGTGGTCGGTAAGGACCGTTACCTGGTGCCTAGCCCCCTCCAGGAAGTGGCGCCACTCTTCAAATGCCCATTTAATGGCTAAGAGTTTGCGGTTGCCAATATCATAGTTACTCTCAGTGGGCGAAAATTTCCTGGAGAAGTAGGCACAGGGACGGAGATGGGTGAGGGACCTGGTACCCTGGGACAAGACAGCACCCACTCCCACCTCGGAGGCGTCAACCTCCACGATGAATGGCTCCATTTGGTTGGGCTGAACCAGCCCTGGGGCCGAGATAAAGCACTTCTTAAGGACCTCAAAAGCCTGGACAGCCTCAGGAGGCCAATGGAGGAGATCAGCACCTTTGCGAGTGTGATCCGTAAGAGGCTTAGCGATGACCGAGAAGTTAGCAATAAATCTCTTGTAATAATTAGCGAATCCCAGGAAGCACTGTAACGCCTTCAGGGAGGCAGGTTGGACCCATTCCACCACAGCCTGTACCTTGGCGGGGTCCATGTGGAATTCATGAGGAGTGAGGATTTGACCCAAAAATTGTATCTCTTGCACCCCAAACACACATTTTTCGGTCTTAGCAAACAGTTTGTTTTCCCGAAGGACCTGGAGCACCTTCCTGACATGCTCAATGTGGGAGGACCAGTCCTTGGAAAACACAAGTATCTCATCAAGGTACACTACAAGAAATACCCCCAGGTAGTCTCTTAAAATCTCATTTATGAAATTCTGGAAGACCGCGGGAGCATTACACAACCCAAAGGGCATGACGAGGTATTCGAAATGACCTTCGGGCGTGTTAAACACAGTCTTCCACTCTTCCCCCTCTTTGATGCGGATAAGGTTATAAGCCCCCCGTAGATCAAACTTAGAGAACCATTGGGCCCCCTTAACCTGATTGAAGAGATCAGGAATCAAAGGAAGGGGATACTGGTTCCTTACAGTGACCTTATTCAAGTTCCGGTAGTCGATGCACGGCCTAAGACCACCATCCTTCTTCCCTACGAAGAAGAAACCAGCACCTACTGGAGAAGTAGAGGGGCGTATGTAACCCTAGGCCAGGCATTCCTGGATATACTCTCTCATGGCTTCACGTTCGGGACAAGAGAGATTAAATATCCTACCCTTAGGGAGCTTAGCTCCTGGTACCAAATCGATAGCGCAATCGTATTCTCTATGAGGAGGTAACACTTCAGAGGCCTCTATAGAGAAAACATCAGCGAAGTCCTGAACAAACTCAGGTAGAGTGTTCACCTCCTCAGGGAGAGAAATAGAATTAACAGGAAAACATGACGTCATGCATTCATTACCCCATTTGGTAAGATCCCCAGTATTCCGGTCAAAAGTGGGATTATGCAACTGCAACCAGGGAAGGCCTAAAACCAAATCGGACGATAATCCCTGAATCACCAGTACAGAGCATTGCTCCAAATGCATGGAGCCAACAAGGAGTTCAAAAACAGGGGTATGCTGTGTAAAATAACCATTAGCAAGAGGAGGGGAGTCGATACCCACTACCGGGACAGGTTTAGGCAAATCAATCAATGGCATAGCTAGAGACATAGCAAATTCTACAGACATAATATTAGCAGAAGACCCTGAATCCACGAAGGCACTGCCGGTAGCAGACCTACCACCAAAAGAGACCTGAAAGGGAAGCAAGATTTTATTACGTTTCATATTTACGGGAAATACCTGTGCGCCCAAGTGACCTCCCCGATGGTCACTTAGGCGCGGAAGTTCTTCCGGCTGCTTATTCTTACACCTAGGACAGTTGTTCACTTGATGCTTGTCATCCCCACAGTAAAAGCAGAGACCATTCTTCCTGCGGAACTCTCTACATTGTTGGGGGGACACGGAGGCCCCGAGTTGCATAGGTACCTCCGAGTCTTCCGTGGAAGAACAAAGCAATGGAACCTCGGGAGCCATCATGGGGGAGTCAGAGGAGAAAACACAAACACGTTCAAGTCGTCGTTCCCTGAGACGTCGGTCAAGTCGTACCGCTAAAGCCATAACCTGATCTAGGGAGTCAGAAGAGGGATAGCTAACTAGCAGGTCTTTCAGGGCGTTCGACAGACCCAATCTAAACTGGCACCTTAAGGCAGGGTCATTCCACCGAGAAGCTACGCACCACTTCCTAAAATCAGAAAAATACTCCTCAACAGGTCTCTTACCCTGACGTAAGGTCACCAGCTGACTCTCGGCAAAGGCAGTCTTGTCAGTCTCGTCATAAATGAGCCCGAGAGCAGAAAAGAAAAGATCAATGGAGGAAAGTTCAGGGGCGTCAGGAGCCAAGGAGAAGGCCCATTCTTGGGGCCCGTCCTGGAGCCGGGACATAATTATACCCACCCGCTGGCTCTCAGAAACAGAGGAGTGGGGCTTTAAGCGAAAATAGAGCCTACAACTCTCCCGAAAGGAGAAAAAAGTCTTCCGGTCCCCTGAGAACCGGTCAGGCAACTTGAGGTGGGGTTCAAGAGGTGAGGTGAGGGGCACTACCTGGGTAGCATCAGGCTGGTTGTCCCTCTGAGCCAGGGCCTGGACCTCTAGGTAGAGGCCCTGCATTTGCTGAGCCAGGGTCTCAAGGGGGTCCATAGTAGTGTCAGGGACCAGGGTAGACTAGGTATATGGGCTTGTGATTATGTAATGACGGGGTAGGGAAACAGACAAGTGAGCCCTAATCTACCCGCCACTTAGTCCCTGCCTACTTGCAACGACCCGCCCTAGGCGACGGGGTACAACTGGGCGACGGTCCCTACACTCAATAGGTGCACGACAAACAGAGGTGCACCTCACTTGTTGCTCACGGTGTTCCCGTGGCCAACTTCCCCATTTCCCTGGCTTCTTTGTCCCCTACAAAGAAGCCAGGGAAATGGGGAAGTTGGCCACGGGAACACCGTGAGCAACAAGCGAGGTGAACGAGCCGAGTCAAACCAGGAGATGAGCGAGGTACAAAAACGCAAAGCAGAAGAATGGTCAGTAAAGCCAAGGTCAATCACAAGCAGAGGATCAGTAGTTCAAGAAGCTGCAGCAGGGCCAGGAAACCAACAGAGAAGAATCACAAGCAAAGGAGGAACTGGAAAGGCAGGTAAAAATAGACAGAGGGCGGGAGCTAGCTCCGTCTGGCCAGGCTGTGATAGGCTCTCCCACTGCTAAGCCTGCCATCCTGGGTGGTGGAAGATGGAGTGAGTCTCACAGACATAGAAGCAGGTGCAGACTGATTACCTATGGGCGTCGACACAGAAGTTGTGTCTGGCAGATCCTTTACAAGTACATCAGGGTATATGTAATATGTGAGGAATACATCAGGGTATATGTAATGTGTGAGAAGTACATCAGGATATATGTAATGTGTGAGGAGTACATCAGGATATATGTAAACTGTGCGGAGTATATCAGGGTATATGTAATCTGTGAGAAGTACATCAGGGTATATGTAAACTGTGCGGAGTACATCAGGATATATGTAATGTGTGAGGAGTACAACAGGATATATGTAAACAGTGCGGAGTACATCAGGGTATATGTAATCTGTGAGGAGTGCATCAGGGTATATGTAAACTGTGCGGAGTACATCAGGATATATGTAATATGTGAGGAGTACATCAGGGTATATGTAATCTGTGAGGAGTACATCAGGGTATACGTAATATGTGAGGAGTACATCAGGGTATATGTAATCTGTGAGGCGTACATCAGGATATATGTAATATGTGAAGAGTACATCAGGGTATATGTAATATGTGAGGAGTACATCAGGGTATATGAGGAGTACATCAGGGTATATGTAATCTGTAACGAGTACATCAGGGTATATGTAATATGTGAGGAGTACATCAGGGTATATGTAATATGTGAGGAGTACACCTGGATATATGTAATCTGTGAGGAGTACATCAGGATATATGTAATATGTGAGGAGTACATCAGGATATATGTAATCTGTGAGGAGTACATCAGGATATATGTAATATGTGAGGAGTACATCAGGATATATGTAATCTGTGAGGAGTACATCAGGGTATATGTAATCTGTGAGGCGCAAATCAGGGTATATGTAATATGCGAGAAGTACATCAGGATATATGTAATGTGTGAGGAGTACATCAGGATATATGTAATATGTAAGGAGTACATCAGGATATATGTAATCTGTGAGGAGTACATCAGGGTATATGTAATGTGTGAGGAGTACATCAGGGTATATGTAATATGTGAGGCGTACATCAGGGTATATGTAATATATGAGGAGTACATCAGGATATATGTAATATGTGAGGAGTACATCAGGGTATATGTAATATGTGAGGAGTACATCAGGGTATATGTAATATGTGAGGAGTACATCAGCGTATATGTAATATGTGAGGAGTACATCAGGATATATGTAATATGTGAGGAGTACATCAGCGTGTATATATATAAGCTGTGCGGAGTAAATCAGGTTATATGTAATATGTGAGGAGTACATCAGGGTATATGTAATATGTGAGGAGTACATCAGGGTATATGTAATATGTGAGGAGCACATCAGGATATATATAAGCTGTGCGGAATACATCAGGATATATGTAATGTGTGAGGAGTACATCAGGATAGATGTAATATGTGAGGAGTACATCAGGGTATATGTTATATGTGAGGAGTACATCAGGGTATATGTAATCTGTGAGGAGTACATCAGGATATATGTAATATGTGAGGAGTACATCAGGATATATGTAATATGTGAGGAGTACATCAGGGTATATGTAATCTGTAAGGAGTACATCAGGATATATGTAATATGTGAGGAGTACATCAGGGTATATGTAATATGTGAGGAGTACATCAGGATATATGTAATCTGTGAGGAGTACATCAGGGTATATGTAATATGTGAGGAGTACATCAGGGTATATGTAATATGTGAGGAGTACATCAGGGTATATGTAATATGTGAGGAGTACATCAGGGTATATGTAATATGTGAGGAGTACATCAGGATATATGTAATATGTGAGGAGTACATCAGGGTATATATATAAGCTGTGCGGAGTACATCAGGGTATATGTAATATGTGAGGAGTACATCAGGGTATATGTAATATGTGAGGAGTACATCAGGGTATATGTAATATGTGAGGAGCACATCAGGATATATATAAGCTGTGCCGAGTACATCAGCATATATCTAATGTGTGAGGAGTACATCAGGGTAGATGTAATATGTGAGGAGTACATCAGGGTATATGTAATATGTGAGGAGTACATCAGGGTATATGTAATATGTGAGGAGTACATCAGGATATATGTAATATGTGAGGAGTACATCAGGGTATATGTAATCTGTAAGGAGTACATCAGGGTATATGTAATATGTGAGGAGTACATCAGGGTATATGTAATCTGCGAGGAGTACATCAGGATATATGTAATATGTGAGGAGTACATCAGGGTATATGTAATCTGTGAGGAGTACATCAGGATATATGTAATATGTGAAGAGTACATCAGGATATATGTAATATGTGAGGAGTACATCAGGGTATATGTAATCTGTAAGGAGTACATCAGGATATATGTAATATGTGAGGAGTACATCAGGGTATATGTAATATGTGAGGAGTACATCTGGATATATGTAATCTGTGAGGAGTACATCAGGATATATGTAATATGTGAGGAGTACATCAGGATATATGTAATCTGTGAGGAGTACATCAGGATATATGTAATATGTGAGGAGTAGATCAGGATATATGTAATCTGTGAGGAGTACATCAGGGTATATGTAATCTGCGAGGAGTACATCAGGATATATGTAATGTGTGAGGAGTACATCAGGATATATGTAATATGTAAGGAGTACATCAGTATATATGTAATATGTGAGGAGTACATCAGGATATATGTAAACTGTGCAGAGTACATCAGGGTATATGTAATCTGTGATGAGTACATCAGAGTATATGTAAACTGTGAGGAATACATCAGGGTATATGTAATGTGTGAGGAGTACATCAGGATATATGTCATGTGTGAGGAGTATATAAGGATATATGTAATATGTGAGGAGTACATCAGGATATATGTAATGTGTGAGGAGTACATCAGGATATATGTAATATGTAAGGAGTACATCAGTATATATGTAATATGTGAGGAGTACATCAGGATATATGTAAACTGTGCAGAGTACATCAGGGTATATGTAATCTGTGATGAGTACATCAGGGTATATGTAAACTGTGAGGAATACATCAGGGTATATGTAATGTGTGAGGAGTACATCAGGATATATGTCATGTGTGAGGAGTATATAAGGATATATGTAATATGTGAGGAGTACATCAGGATATATGTAATCTGTGAGGAGTACATCAGGGTATATGTAATGTGTGAGGAGTACATCAGGGTATATGTAATATGTGAGGTGTACATCAGGGTATATGTAATGTGTGAGGAGTACATCAGGATATATGTAATGTGTGAGGAGTATATAAGGATATATGTAATATGTGAGGAGTACATCAGGATATATGTAATCTGTGAGGAGTACATCAGGGTTAATGTAATGTGTGAGGAGTACATCAGGGTATATGTAATATGTGAGGTGTACAAAAGGGTATATGTAATATGTGAGGAGTACATCAGGGTATATGTAATATGTGAGGAGTACATCAGGGTATATGTAATATGTGAGGAGTACATCAGGGTATATGTAATATGTGAGGAGTACATCAGGATATATGTAATATGTGAGGAGTACATCAGGGTATATATATAAGCTGTGCGGAGTACATCAGGGTATATGTAATATGTGAAGAGTACATCAGGGTATATGTAATATGTGAGGAGTACATCAGGATATATGTAATGTGTGAGGAGTACATCAGGGTAGATGTAAGATGTGAGGAGTACATCAGGGTATATGTAATATGTGAGGAGTACATCAGGATATATGTCATGTGTGAGGAGTATATAAGGATATATGTAATATGTGAGGAGTACATCAGGATATATGTAATCTGTGAGGAGTACATCAGGGTATATGTAATGTGTGAGGAGTACATCAGGGTATATGTAATCTGTAAGGAGTACATCAGGATATATGTAATATGTGAGGAGTACATCAGGGTATATGTAATATGTGAGGAGTACATCTGGATATATGTAATCTGTGAGGAGTACATCAGGATATATGTAATATGTGAGGAGTACATCAGGATATATGTAATCTGTGAGGAGTACATCGGGATATATGTAATATGTGAGGAGTACATCAGGATATATGTAATCTGTGAGGAGTACATCAGGGTATATGTAATATGTGAGGAGTACATCAGGGTATATGTAATATGTGAGGAGTACATCAGGGTATATGTAATATGTGAGGAGTACATCAGGGTATATGTAATATGTGAGGAGTACATCAGGATATATGTAATATGTGAGGAGTACATCAGGGTATATATATAAGCTGTGCGGAGTACATCAGGGTATATGTAATATGTGAGGAGTACATCAGGGTATATGTAATATGTGAGGAGTACATCAGGGTATATGTAATATGTGAGGAGCACATCAGGATATATATAAGCTGTGCCGAGTACATCAGCATATATCTAATGTGTGAGGAGTACATCAGGGTAGATGTAATATGTGAGGAGTACATCAGGGTATATGTAATATGTGAGGAGTACATCAGGGTATATGTAATATGTGAGGAGTACATCAGGATATATGTAATATGTGAGGAGTACATCAGGGTATATGTAATCTGTAAGGAGTACATCAGGGTATATGTAATATGTGAGGGGTACATCAGGGTATATGTAATCTGCGAGGAGTACATCAGGATATATGTAATATGTGAGGAGTACATCAGGGTATATGTAATCTGTGAGGAGTACATCAGGATATATGTAATATGTGAGGAGTACATCAGGATATATGTAATATGTGAGGAGTACATCAGGGTATATGTAATCTGTAAGGAGTACATCAGGATATATGTAATATGTGAGGAGTACATCAGGGTATATGTAATATGTGAGGAGTACATCTGGATATATGTAATCTGTGAGGAGTACATCAGGATATATGTAATATGTGAGGAGTACATCAGGATATATGTAATCTGTGAGGAGTACATCAGGATATATGTAATCTGTGAGGAGTAGATCAGGATATATGTAATCTGTGAGGAGTAGATCAGGATATATGTAATCTGTGAGGAGTACATCAGGATATATGTAATATGTGAGGAGTAGATCAGGATATATGTAATCTGTGAGGAGTGCATCAGGGTATATGTAATCTGTGAGGAGTACATCAGGATATATGTAATGTGTGAGGAGTACATCAGGGTATATGTAATCTGTGCGGAGTACATCAGTGTATATGTAATATGTGAGGAGTACATCAGGATATATGTAATATGTAAGGAGTACATCAGTATATATGTAATATGTGAGGAGTACATCAGGATATATGTAAACTGTGCAGAGTACATCAGGGTATATGTAATCTGTGATGAGTACATCAGGGTATATGTAAACTGTGAGGAATACATCAGGGTATATGTAATGTGTGAGGAGTACATCAGGATATATGTCATGTGTGAGGAGTATATAAGGATATATGTAATATGTGAGGAGTACATCAGGATATATGTAATGTGTGAGGAGTACATCAGGATATATGTAATATGTAAGGAGTACATCAGTATATATGTAATATGTGAGGAGTACATCAGGATATATGTAAACTGTGCAGAGTACATCAGGGTATATGTAATCTGTGATGAGTACATCAGGGTATATGTAAACTGTGAGGAATACATCAGGGTATATGTAATGTGTGAGGAGTACATCAGGATATATGTCATGTGTGAGGAGTATATAAGGATATATGTAATATGTGAGGAGTACATCAGGATATATGTAATCTGTGAGGAGTACATCAGGATATATATAAGCTGTGCCGAGTACATCAGCATATATCTAATGTGTGAGGAGTACATCAGGGTAGATGTAATATGTGAGGAGTACATCAGGGTATATGTAATATGTGAGGAGTACATCAGGGTATATGTAATATGTGAGGAGTACATCAGGATATATGTAATATGTGAGGAGTACATCAGGGTATATGTAATCTGTAAGGAGTACATCAGGGTATATGTAATATGTGAGGAGTACATCAGGGTATATGTAATCTGCGAGGAGTACATCAGGATATATGTAATATGTGAGGAGTACATCAGGGTATATGTAATCTGTGAGGAGTACATCAGGATATATGTAATATGTGAGGAGTACATCAGGATATATGTAATATGTGAGGAGTACATCAGGGTATATGTAATCTGTAAGGAGTACATCAGGATATATGTAATATGTGAGGAGTACATCAGGGTATATGTAATATGTGAGGAGTACATCTGGATATATGTAATCTGTGAGGAGTACATCAGGATATATGTAATATGTGAGGAGTACATCAGGATATATGTAATCTGTGAGGAGTACATCAGGATATATGTAATATGTGAGGAGTACATCAGGGTATATGTAAACTGTGCAGAGTACATCAGGGTATATGTAATCTGTGATGAGTACATCAGGGTATATGTAAACTGTGAGGAATACATCAGGGTATATGTAATGTGTGAGGAGTACATCAGGATATATGTCATGTGTGAGGAGTACATCAGGATATATGTAAACTGTGCAGAGTACATCAGGGTATATGTAATCTGTGATGAGTACATCAGGGTATATGTAAACTGTGAGGAATACATCAGGGTATATGTAATGTGTGAGGAGTACATCAGGATATATGTCATGTGTGAGGAGTATATAAGGATATATGTAATATGTGAGGAGTACATCAGGATATATGTAATGTGTGAGGAGTACATCAGGATATATGTAATATGTAAGGAGTACATCAGTATATATGTAATATGTGAGGAGTACATCAGGATATATGTAATCTGTGAGGAGTACATCAGGGTATATGTAATGTGTGAGGAGTACATCAGGGTATATGTAATATGTGAGGTGTACATCAGGGTATATGTAATGTGTGAGGAGTACATCAGGATATATGTAATGTGTGAGGAGTATATAAGGATATATGTAATATGTGAGGAGTACATCAGGATATATGTAATCTGTGAGGAGTACATCAGGGTTAATGTAATGTGTGAGGAGTACATCAGGGTATATGTAATATGTGAGGCGTACAAAAGGGTATATGTAATATGTGAGGAGTACATCAGGGTATATGTAATATGTGAGGAGTACATCAGGGTATATGTAATATGTGAGGAGTACATCAGGGTATATGTAATATGTGAGGAGTACATCAGGATATATGTAATATGTGAGGAGTACATCAGGGTATATATATAAGCTGTGCGGAGTACATCAGGGTATATGTAATATGTGAAGAGTACATCAGGGTATATGTAATATGTGAGGAGTACATCAGGATATATGTAATGTGTGAGGAGTACATCAGGGTAGATGTAAGATGTGAGGAGTACATCAGGGTATATGTAATATGTGAGGAGTACATCAGGGTATATGTAATATGTGAGGAGTACATCAGGATATATGTAATATGTGAGGAGTACATCAGGGTATATATATAAGCTGTGCGGAGTACATCAGGGTATATGTAATATGTGAGGAGTACATCAGGGTATATGTAATATGTGAGGAGTACATCAGGGTATATGTAATATGTGAGGAGTACATCAGGGTATATGTAATATGTGAGGAGCACATCAGGATATATATAAGCTGTGCGGAGTACATCAGCATATATGTAATGTGTGAGGAGTACATCAGGGTAGATGTAATATGTGAGGAGTACATCAGGGTATATGTAATATGTGAGGAGTACATCAGGGTATATGTAATATGTGAGGAGTACATCAGAATATATGTAATATGTGAGGAGTACATCAGGGTATATGTAATATGTGAGGAGTACATCAGGGTATATGTAATATGTGAGGAGTACATCAGGGTATATGTAATATGTGAGGAGTACATCAGGGTATATGTAATCTGTGAGGAGTACATCAGGATATATGTAATGTGTGAGGAGTACATCAGGATATATGTAATATGTAAGGAGTACATCAGTATATATGTAATATGTGAGGAGTACATCAGGATATATGTAAACTGTGCAGAGTACATCAGGGTATATGTAATCTGTGATGAGTACATCAGGGTATATGTAAACTGTGAGGAATACATCAGGGTATATGTAATGTGTGAGGAGTACATCAGGATATATGTCATGTGTGAGGAGTATATAAATATATATGTAATATGTGAGGAGTACATCAGGATATATGTAATCTGTGAGGAGTACATCAGGGTATATGTAATATGTGAGGAGTACATCAGGATATATGTATTATGTGAGGAGTACATCAGGGTATATGTAATATGTGAGGAGTACATCAGGGTATATGTAATATGTGAGGAGTACATCAGGGTATATGTAATATGTGCGGAGTACATCAGGGTATATGTAATATGTGAGGAGTACATCAGGGTATATGTAATGTGTGAGGAGTACATCAGGGTATATGTAATACGTGAGGCGTACATAAGGGTATATGTAATGTGTGAGGAGTACATCAGGATATATGTAATGTGTGAGGAGTATATAAGGATATATGTAATATGTGAGGAGTACATCAGGATATATGTAATCTGTGAGGAGTACATCAGGGTTAATGTAATGTGTGAGGAGTACATCAGGGTATATGTAATATGTGAGGCGTACAAAAGGGTATATGTAATATGTGAGGAGTACATCAGGGTATATGTAATATGTGAGGAGTACATCAGGGTATATGTAATATGTGAGGAGTACATCAGGGTATATGTAATATGTGAGGAGTACATCAGGGTATATGTAATATGTGAGGATTACATCAGGGTATATGTAATATGTGAGGAGTACATCAGGGTATATGTAATATGTGAGGAGTACATCAGGATATATGTAATATGTGAGGAGTACATCAGGGTATATATATAAGCTGTGCAGAGTACATCAGGGTATATGTAATATGTGAAGAGTACATCAGGGTATATGTAATATGTGAGGAGTACATCAGGGTATATGTAATGTGTGAGGAGTACATCAGGGTAGATGTATGATGTGAGGAGTACATCAGGGTATATGTAATATGTGAGGAGTACATCAGGGTATATGTAATATGTGAGGAGTACATCAGGATACATGTAATATGTGAGGAGTACATCAGGGTATATATAAGCTGTGCGGAGTACATCAGGGTATATGTAATATGTGAGGAGTACATCAGGGTATATGTAATATGTGAGGAGTACATCAGGGTATATGTAATATGTGAGGAGTACATCAGGGTATATGTAATATGCGAGGAGCACATCAGGATATATATAAGCTGTGCGGAGTACATCAGCATATATGTAATGTGTGAGGAATACATCAGGGTAGATGTAATATGTGAGGAGTACATCAGGGTATATGTAATATGTGAGGAGTACATCAGGGTATATGTAATATGTGAGGAGTACATCAGGATATATGTAATATGTGAGGAGTACATCAGGGTATATGTAATCTGTAAGGAGTACATCAGGGTATATGTAATATGTGAGGAGTACATCAGGGTATATGTAATCTGCGAGGAGTACATCAGGATATTTGTAATCTGTGAGGAGTACATCAGGATATATGTAATCTGTGAGGAGTACATCAGGGTATATGTAATATGTGAGGAGTACATCAGGATATATGTAATATGTGTGAGGAGTACATCAGGGTATATGTAATCTGTGAGGAGTACATCAGGGTATATGTAATCTGTGAGGAGTACATCAGGGTATATGTAATATGTGAGGAGTACATCAGGATATTTGTAATCTGTGAGGAGTACATCAGGGTATATGTAATCTGTGAGGAGTACACCAGGATATATGTAATATGTGAGGAGTACATCAGGATATATGTAATATGTGAGGAGTACATCAGGGTATATGTAATCTGTGAGGAGTACATCAGGGTATATGTAATATGTGAGGAGTACATCAGGGTATATGTAATCTGTGAGGAGTACATCAGGATATATGTAATATGTGAGGAGTACATCAGGGTATATGTAATCTGTGCGGAGTACATCAGGGGCATAATAAGAGGGTATAATAATGTGAGTAAATAATACGATTATCCGTAGATGTGTGGTACGCTGTGAAGCAATCTTTTATACACAGGCCGGTGTCGCACTTATAAACTGTATTCTTTCTGATCCCTATTTTGTAACACTCTGCACATTTGGGGACTTTTTCTCCTTTCTAGTTTTGGAAATTATGCTGGCAAAGTTTTGCCCTGGTATAATACGGGTGCCGTCGCTTCCAGCAGATGTGCTATGTCCCTTCCTAGTTCCTAGATACTATAGCCCTGAAGCTGGAGGAATGTTCCCCTCCGGACTGCATATTGGGATTTTTTTTCATCACTGCATTGCTAGTGTCATAACTTTTTGATTTTTTGGTTGATGGAGCAGTGGCTTGTTTTTTGCAAGACAAGCTGTAGATTTTATTGGTACCATTTTGGGACACATACTACTTTTTGATCACTTTTTATTTCATTTTTTTGGAAGAGGAAATGACCAAAAACAAGCAATTCGGGAATAGTTTTTTATTGATTGTTTTTTTGTCATTCACCGTGCGTCATAAATTACATGTTAACTTTTTTCTGCGGGTCGATGCACTTACAGCAATACCAAATTGACTTTTTTTCATGTATTGCCGCTTTTGCACAGTAACATCACCTTTTAACCCCTTGCGTACCTTCGACGTAATAGTACGTCGCTGGCCGCTTATTCCAGCGTACCTTCGACGTACTATTACGGCGCAGGAATAAACTGTCACTATGTGAAATCACATAGTGACAGAACAGCGGCGGCAGCTGTCATTGACAGCTAACCGTCTCTGCTACCGGCCTGGGGACCAATTAGCAGTCCCCAATGCCGGCGATTGCTGTGATTGGTCAGTCTCTGAAGACTGACCAATCACAGCCGTCTGTGACGTCGTCTGCAGGAGAAAGTTCCTGTCACTTTCTCTGATCTCCTCACTTCTGTGAGATACGTGAGGAGATCAGAGAAAGCGGTGTAAAAAAAAAAAACCACTATTTTTATTAACCCCTTCCTGAAAATGGGCGTATAGTAACGCCCTGAGGATGAAGCGGGCACAGGAGCTGTGCTCGCTCCATCTTCATCGGATGTCGGCTGTAATATACAGCCGACATCCCACTGCAACTACAGCGATCACTGTCCTCTCCGATCGCTGTAGTTTAACCCCTTAAATGCCGCTGTCAATAGCGACAGCGGCATTTAAGTGATTGATACAGAGGGAGGGGGCTCCCTCTGCACCCCATTGCCCCCCCCCGCGAAAAATCGCGGGGTTCTGATGGTTGCAATGGCAACCAGGAAGCCTAGCAACGGCTTCCTGGTTGCCAGGTACGGGAGCCTATTAGGTCCTGCCCAAGGCAGGACGTAATAGGCTCAACTGTCAGTTGTAAAGTGACAGTTACAATACATTGCACTACATCAGTACATACAGAAGTAGTGCAGTGTATTGTACAGGGGATCAGAAGATCAGATCTTCCAGTCCCCTAGTATGTGTAAAATAAAAAGTGAAAAAAAAAGTACAAAAAAAGTTTTAGATAAATAAGTAAATACAAGTTTTACGTAATAAAAACAATAATCGTCTTGTTTCCCTGATCAAGCCCTTTATAATATGAAAAAAAAAGACAAAAACTAGACATAATAGGTATCGCCGCGTTCGTATCGGCCTGACCTAAAAAAATATCATATTATTTATCCCGCACGGTGAACACCGTAAAAAAAATACCATAAAAAACAATGGCAGAATTTCCTTTTTTGGTCACGTTGTTTCCAAAAAAATGGAATAAAAAGTCGCGCGTAGCCAAACATGGTACCAATAAAAACGACAGTGTGTCACGCAAATAATGTATGTACTCCGCACAGATTACATATGCCCCCACATTATAAACTGAAACACCAGTAAAACACTAAACAAAACTACTACCAAGCAAAATCTGCGCTCCAAAAGCCAAATGGCGCTCCTTCTGGGCCTGGCAGTGTGCCCAAACAGCGGTTTATGACCACATATGGGGTATTACCGTACTCTGGAGAACCGCTTAACAATTTATGGGGCGTATGTCTCCAGTGGTACAAGCTGGGCCCAACGCATTGGGCACTGAAATAGCATATATGTGGAAAATGTCAATTTTCAATCTGCAACATCCACTGTGCACTAATTTCTGCAAAACGTTTGGGGGTCAAAATGCTCACTACACTTCTAGATGAATTCCTTGAGGGGTGTAGTTTCCTAAATGGGGTCACTTCTCGGGAGTTTTCACTGTACTCGTACCTCAGCGCAATGCAACATGGCGTAAAAAACAAATTTTGTAAAATCTCCACTCCAAAAACGAAATTGCACTTTTTCTGTTTAGACCCTTGCCGTATGTCCAAATAGCCGTTTACAACCACATATGGGGTATTTCCGTAATCAGGAGAAATTGTGTAACACATTTTGGGGTGTCTTTTCTCCTGTATTCCTTGTGGAAATGAAAAATTCTGAGCTAAAGCTACAGGTTATTGGAAAAAAAAAAAATTTTCATTTTCACGGACCAATTCTAATAAAATCTATAAAACACCTGAGGGCTCAAAATGCTCACTACACCTCTAATTTAATTATTTCAGGGGTATAGTCTCCAAATTGGGATCACATCTGGGGAATTTCTACTGTACTGGTACTTCAGGGACTCTGCAAATGCGACATGGCCCCCAGAAACCAATTCAGCAAAATCTGAGCTGCAAAATCCAAATGGTGCTCCGTCCCTTCTGAGCCCTGCCGTGGGTCCAAACAGCAGTTTATTACCACATAATGGGGTATTTCCGTAATCAGGAGAAATTGCTTTACAAATTTTGAGGTGCTTTTTCTCCTTTATTCCTTATAAAAATTAGAAAATTCTGTGTTATTTCCAAAAAAAGTCTCTTTTCATCTTCACAGACTAATTCCAATAAATTCAGCAAAAAACCTGTGGGGTCAAAATGATAACTATACCACTAGAAAAATTCCTTGAGGGGTATAGTTTCCAAAATGGGGTCACTTTTGGGGGGATTCCACGGTTTAGGTCCCTCCAGGGCGTTGCAAACGTGACACGGCACTGAAAACTATTCCAGTAAAATCAGAGCTCCAAAATCCAAATGGGGGTCCTTCCCTTCTGAGCCCTGCTGTGGGTCCAAACAGCAGTTTATTACCACATATGGGGTATTTCCGTAATCGCGAGAAATTGCTTTACAAATGTTGGGGTGCTTTCTCTCCTTTATTTCTTGCAAAAATTTGAAATTTTTACGTTTTTCCAGAAAAAAAGTAGATTTTCATTTTCACAGACTAACTCCAGAAAATATAGCAAAATACCTGTGGGGTCAAAATGCTAACTATACCCCTAGATAAATTCCCTGAGGGGTGTAGTTTAAAAAATGGGGGTCACTTTTGGGGGTTTCCACTGTTTTGGCACCACAAGACCTCTTCAAACCTGACATGGTGCCTAAAATATATTCTGAAAAAAGGAGGCCCCAAAATCCAAGAGGTGCTCCTTTGCTTCTGAGGCCTGTGTTTCAGTCCATTAGCGCACTAGGGCCACATGTGGGATATTTCTAAAAACTGTAGAATATGGGCAATAAATATTGAGTTGCGTTTCTCAGGTAAAACCTTCTGTGGTACAGAAGAAAATGTATTACATATGAATTTTGGAAAAAAAAATGAAATTTGAAAATTTCAGCTCTACTTTCCTTCAATTCCTGTAAAACGCCTAAAGGGTTGAAACACTTTCTGAATGCTGTTTTGGATACTTTGAGGGGTTCAGTTTTCAAAATGGGGTGTTTTATGGGGGTTTCTAATATATAGGGCACTCAAAACCACTTCAGAACTGGACTCGTCCCTGAAAAAATCGCTTTTTGAAATTTTCTTAAAAATATGAGAAATTGCTGCTAAAGTTCTAAGCCTTGTGAGGTCATAGAAAAATAAAAGGATGTTCAAAAAACGATGCAAACATAAAGTAGACATATGGGAGATGTTAATTGGTAACTATTTTGTGTGGTATTACCATCTGTTTTACAAGCAGATGCATTTAAAATTGGAAAAATCATAATTTCTTCATATTTTCGCTAAATGTTGGTGTTTTTCACAAATAAGCAATGCATTTATCGACCAAATTTTTGCACTAAACTAAAGTACAATATGTCAGGAGAAAACAATCTCAGAATCAATTGGATAGGTAAAAGCATTCCGGAGTTATTACCACATAAAGTAATACATGTCAGATTTGAAAAAATGGGTCTGGTCCTCAAGGCCAAAATGAGCTGGGTACTCAAGGGGTTAAAAAAAAATCAATTGTTTTCTGTGTCGCCATATTGAAAGACACATAACTTGTTTATTTTTGCGTGGACAAAGCTGTGTCAGGGATTCTTTTTTGCAGGACGGGTGGTCATTTTTATTGGTACTATTTTGGAGTAAATGTGAGTTTTTATTAAAGTTTTTTGCCAGGATTCTGGCATTGTTTTTCAAAAACGTTTTTATGGCGTGCACCGTGCGGTAGAAATGACATAATAGTTTGGGTCATTACGGACACAGCGATACCACTTATGTATAGTTTTTTATTTTATTTTACGCTTTTCCAATAATAGATTAATTATGGGAAAAAAGGCAGTTTGTCTTTTTTTTCTTACTTGAAACTTGTATGTTATTTTTTTTACAACATTTCTATTTACTTTTTTTTTACTTGTCCCACTAGGGGACTTAAATGCCTGAAGCCCCGATCGTAGTGCAGTGTATTAGAGCTGTCAGTTATTCACTGACAGCAAGCCGATGAGGACCCGCTGTGAAATTTCCTTCTGTGAAAAAAAGATATGTGAATTTTTCTTTCATTAATTATTGCAAAAGCGAATAGTGTTTTTTGTTGAATTCCATCACCGTTATCTTTTTGTACTGTTATAATGAAGATCAAATATTGATATGTCCATATATGTTTAAAAAAAAACAACAATATTTACATGGGGTGTCCTTACGGTCACTCTGGATACTCCTGCAGTGTGGTGGAATTTATGAATACAGTAATAAGAAGCAAGGTTCATGGTGAGAATTCAGGTTTTCTTCTTTATATCCACAATACTTTTCCACCATGGATTCTGGTCACAGTTAACGTCCGGAAAATATAATTTGGGTGTTTGGCAGATTCAGGCTAATTCCACTTAAAAAATGAAAATGGTTATTGTCTGTTAAATGTTAGTGAGTAAACTGATGTATTAAGAATAGCTTTTTTTTTCTCCTTTAGCATTTCCTACATTCCAACCGAGAGTATGGTTTCTTACCAATATGAATTCTCCGATGAGTTAAGAAATGTATTTTCCTTATAATATATATAAATGGCTTTCTTCGTGTGTGACTTCTCTGATGAACCCAAAGTTTGCCTTTAGTAATAAAAAATTTCCCACATTCTGATCATTACAAATGCTTCTCTCCTGTGTGAATTCTCTGATGTCAAACAAGATTTGATTTATTTTTAAAACATTTCCCACATTCTGAACATAAATATGGCTTCTCTCCTGTGAGACTTCTCTGATGTCTAACAAGATGTGATTTATCTGTAAAACATTTCCCACATCCTGAACATGAATACGGCTTCTCTCCTGTGTGACTTCTCTCATGTCTAACAAGATGTGTTTTATCTGTAAAACATTTCCCACATTCTGAACATGAATACAGCTTCTCTCCTGTGTGTATTCTCTGATGTGTGACAAGGTTTGATTTATCTGTAAAACATTTCCCACATTCTGAACATGAATATAACTTCTCCCTTGTGTGACTTCCCTGATGTCTAGCAAGACTTGATTTATTTGTAAAACATTTCCCACATTCTGAACATGAATATGGTTTCTCCACTGTGTGAATTCGCTCATGTATAACAAGATTTGATTTTCCTGAAAAGCACTTCCCACACTCTGAACATGAATATGGCTTCTCTCCTGTGTAACTTGATCTCTGTGTATAACGACCTGTGGTAGTAATAGCAGGGAAAAAGGGGATGGGAGGAAACCTCCAGCTCACCAGCTCCACACTCCTGTGTTCCAATATCGCCCGGATCTTCCACGACGGCACACGGCAGGTAATAGTAACAAAAGAAAGAAAGGATCCAGCGATGCGTGGTATAAGTGGGGAAACTCGGTTCATGGCTCACTCGACTCAGCCATGATTAAGAGCACGGCCAGTTCTTGAAACGCGTAGGCTTTCATCTTTCTGCCATTCTTACCACCTTGTCATCCCTCCTGGTGTCCTGTAAAGCTTTGTCTGCTTACACTTCAATAAAGTGGAAACCGAGTTTCCCCACTTATACCACGCATCGCTGGATCCTTTCTTTCTTTTGTTACTATAACGACCTGTGCTTTTTGTAAACTCTTTACCACGATGAAACCTTTTACCCCCTTTCTGAGCTGTACTTGTGGTAACAATCTGTGAATGGTCAGGAGCAGGCTCCTCATGATTAATGGAATTATATGATAGATCTTTACTGTGAAGTCCTGGATGTACAGTAAGGCTGGATTCACACGAGCGTTGCGTTTTTGCGCGCGCAAACAACGCAGCGTTTTGCGCGCGCAAAAACCATTTGACAGCTGCGTGTGTCATCCGTGTCTGATGCGCGGCTGCGTGATTTTCGCGCAGCCGGCATCATAGAGATGAGGCTTGTCGACGCCCGTCACTGTCCAAGGTGCTGAAAGAGCTAAATCTTTCAGCACCCTCGACAGTGAATGCCGAACACAACAGCGAAAAACCTGTAAAAAAAAGGATAAAGTTCCTACTTACCGAGAACTTCCCGGCCGTTGCCTTAATGACGCGTCCTTGGTGACGCGCCTCTCTTGACATCGGGCCCCACCTCCCTGGATGACGCGGCAGTCCAAGTGACCGCTGCAGCCTGTGCTTGGCCTGTGATTGGCTGGAGCGGTCACTTGAACTGAAGTGTCATCCCGGGAGGTCGGACTGCAGGAAGGAGACAGGAGTAATCGGTAAGTTAGAACTTCGTTTTTTTTTACAGGTTCATGTATTTTGGGATCGCAAGTCACTGTCCATGGTGCTGAAACAGTTTAACTCTTTCAGCACCATGCACAGTGAATGTCTCCCGACGTCGCGGACCGGAAATTTTTTTGCCGGGTTCGGCCAAAACGAGTTTGGCCGAACCCGGTGAAGTTAGCTTCGGTTGTCGGGGTTCGCTAATCGCAAAGACACTCCGTTTGGATGTTCGGAAACAGAAAAGCACGTGGTGCTTTTCTGTTTACATTCATCCTTTTGACAGCTGTTGCGCAAACACGCAGTTCGCACGGAAGTGCTTCCGTGCGACATGCGTGGTTTTCACGCACCCATTGACTTCAATGGGTGCGTGATGCGTTGAAAACGCTGAATCAACGGACATGTCGTGAGTTTTTGGCAACGGAGCAACGCTGCGCAAAAAACGCTGCCATGTCTGCACGGCCCCATTGACTAATATAGCTACGGGCAACGCACGTGAAAATCACGCTCGTTGCACGCGCGTATTTTACGTTCGTCTGAATAAAGCCTAATGGTAATGATGTTTTCTCCTGTAGACTGCTGCATAATATCTTCGTCTTCTACTTTATAATTTGGTGAGAACATTAAGTTTCCCTCAGAATTCTTACTGGAAATTTCTATTAGGATTAAAAATGGATTTCGCGATTTTTATTTTCATTCAAACCACAAAGTAGATAAATTTATAACGTTTCTATTATGCTGGTAACAAACATGCAGTTTTTGATGCAGTGTGAGCCAGAAGTGGATCCAGCAGAAAGGAAAAGTATAAGTCATTCCCTATGAATCCACCCCTGGCTCTGGCTCAACAAAAAATGCAGCAAGCACTTCCACAAAAACTACATGTGTGATTCCAACCTTAGTAATGTTTTGAAAAACATTTTAAAATATATAAAGTCCGGGATTCTGGTCTACACCGTCACCACTAGTATTGCATAAATTACTTGATAAAACTCAAACATTTGAAAAGCACAACCATGTCTGACAATCAAGCCGTTACGATGGGACTCTCCTGAGCACTCACTTTCTATGTTTGAGGTCTCCCTCGGTCCCCCAGAGATTTTTTGGCTTCTCTTCCCGCAAGATCCGAAATTTGCAGAAGTACTTGGGGGAATCAATTCCTGCTAATCTATGCTTGAAACCAAAGTAGATTAACCTAAAACAGGACTGTCATCGTTAAGCTCGATACAAAATTATTAGGGAATGCATGTCTGAAACTAAACGCAGAATATCAGAAGTTAAAAGTGGTTGTTCAGGCACGGGACGTTTTTACTCACTGGAGACCTTTCCACAGGATAGGTCATCAGTATGTTTTTGATGGCGGGTCCAACACCCGGACCCCGCACTGATAAGCTGTCTTCAGGCATCGGATGTTATGCAGTGCCTGGTCGGAAGCAGATGGCTCCATACAGTGTAAAGCAGCAGTTTTGCAGCACGGTCGGTATACTGTGACCAGAGCCATCTGCTTCCAGGACCGAACACTGCATATAGTGCATAACATCCGGTGACTGGAGGCAGCCGGAGCAGCTGATTGGTGTGGGGTCCGGGTGTCAAACCCCCACCACTCATATACAAATGTCCTATCCTCATATATCCACAAATGTCATATACAAAGGTCCCGCGCTCAATTCTAACTCAACAGATCTTTCCTGAATTTCTAAAGAACAGAATGGAGAGCCCGCACATGCCTCAGCCCTATCTCCTCTAGTCCCCACCTGGAATCAGCATCTTGCAGCCACCTCACCAGGAGAAAGAGGAGTCGAGTGATACCCATTCTCGATATAGGTGCAAGTCCCAGAGCTGGGACCCGAATCTATCAGACGCTTATGGCATATTCTGTGGATATGCCATAAAAGTCTAAGTTGGTAACACCCCTTTAATTTAATGGAGGAATCTGGTTTCCTATCTTGCTTGAAGGAAAATTGGCTCAAATCTGTTCTATTTATCTTACATATCACCATAAATCCAGTTTGCCGGCAAACCTTCCAGTAGTCACGCAAATCAAATGTCTAGTAGTGTGGTTTTCAGGAAGGATCAATCACTTTTACTTTATACATTTAGAACCTTCTAACAACCCTTACCATCTACTTACCATAATTTTTCTTTCTTTACCATGTCTCCCCAGTTAGAATACCTAAATGTTACTTTAAGCTTCTGAACAGGTTACTTGATTGGACCTTGTTAAAAGGTGAGTTCCCAGGTACAAAGTATTGTATATTAATAGCAAATATCCTTGTAAGTTTGATAACATTCGATTGAGACGGCTTGAGTAAGATGGTGATGCTGTTTAAACTGGTTTACTTGCCAGGACTCGTGCATTTATGTTTTCTTACTTATCACTTTATCTCTCTGTTGTGCAAGGAATTATTATTTTTTATTTAAAGTGAGCCGCCTATCAGCATTGATTGCAGTACTTAAGTGGTTAAACTGAGTTTTCTCAGATCCCGGCTGTTAGTGCAATTGTTAATCGCAGCTGGCGCCCCCCAAAATCTGATACTAAGCCTAGTGCATGACCGGATTCATAGAACACCTTGTAGAGAACTGCTATGTGCAGTCACAGCTCCCTCAGGTCCTGCACTTTGTATAACACATTGCCTGAAGTGTTACTGCAATGTAAAACTAAGGAAGAACCCCACCTTAACCCCTTAAAGGGAACCTGTCACCAGCATTTCACCTATTGAACTTTACTTATCCCTCACTGGCTGCTGCTATCAAAAGTTCATTGCCATTATCCCCTTTCCTAAACTCCTCCTCAAACTGTAAATAATGGTCTGCAAACATTTCGCGCCTTTTATCATAATAATCTGGTGTCCCTTTGTGCGCACACACCAGAAGAGGACATCAATGCACGAGCGCGAGATTTTGTGTGCTGGGGGAAGGCGAGGAGCTGTCAATCAAAAGTAAGGAGGCCGGGTAAACTCGGAAAAACTTGAGGAATGAAGATATGACTCTTTTCAAATGAAGATTTGACTCTTTTCAAATGAAGATATGACTCTTTTATGCTCATTTGCATACGGTGTGGAAACACTAAAAAACGGAAAACTAAAGCTTCAGAGCCGACTAAGAAGACCATTATAGGTTATATAGAAATTATTTTACACCCACTACCACCAGGTATAGCTGGTATGATAGGTGAAATGCTGGTGACAGGTTCCCTTTAAGGAAACAGCCTGTTTTGGCCTTCAGGACACAGCCGATTTTTTCAAATCTGACATGTGTTACTTTATCTAGTAATAACTTGGGAATGCTATCACCTAGCCAAGCGATTCTGAGATTGTTTTCTCGTGACATATTGTACTTGATGTTAGTAAAAAAATTTGGTTGATAAAGTCAGTATTTATTTGTGAAAAACACCAAAATGTAAAGAAAATTTGTAAAAATTTGCATTTTTCTTAATTTAAATGTATTTGCTTGTAAGACAGATCGTACTACCGCACAAAATAGTTACTAATTAACATGCCCCATATGTCTACTTTATGTTTGCATTGTTTTTTGAACGTCCTTTTATTTTTCTAGGACATTACAAGGCTTAAAACTTTAGCAGCAATTTCTCACATTTTCAAGAAAATTTCAAAAGGCGATTACAGGGATGAATTCAGTTTTGAAGTGGCTTTGAGGGCCTTATATATTAGAAAGTCCCCATAAATCACCCCATTTAAAAAAAACACCCCTTAAAGTATTCAAAACAGCATTCAAAAAGTTTCTTAACCCTTTAGACATTTTACAGGAATTAAAGCAACACAGATGTGAAATTTACTAATTTCATTTTTTTTTTTTGCCAAAATTAATTTGTAATAAAAGCATTTAGTACCACAGAATGTTTTAGCCAAGAATTGCAACTCCATATTTATTACCCTGATTCTACAGTTTTTAGAAATATCCCACATGTGGCCCTAGTGTCCTCTTGGACTGAAACACGGACCTCTGAAGCAAAGCAGCACCTAGAGGATTTTGGGGCCTCCTTTTTTTAGAATATATTTTAGGCACCATGTCAGGTTTGAAGAGGTCTTGTGGTGCCAAAACAGTGGAAAGCCCGCAAAAGTGACCCCATAGTTAGCATTTTAACCCATCAAGTATTTTGCTAAATTTATTGGAAATAGTCTGTAAAATTGAAAATCCACCTTTTTTCTGAAAAGAGTTTTACAAGGAATAAAGGAGAGAAAGAACCACAGTGTTTGTAAAGCAATTTCTCCCGATTACGGCAATACTCTATATGTGGTAATAAATTGCTGCTTGGACCCACGGCAGGGCTCAGAGGGGAAACAGCGCCATTTGGATTTTGGAGCACAGATTTTGCTGGAATGTTTTTCGTTGCCATGTCGCGTTTGCAACGTCCTGGAGGTACCAAATCAGTAGGAACCCCCCAAAAGTGACCCCATTTTGGAAACTACACCCCTTAAGGAATCTATCTAGGGGTACAGTAAGCATTTAGACCACACTGATCTTTTGCAAAATTTATTGGAATTAGGCCGTAAAAATTCATATCAGCGTTTTTTCCACTAAAAGGGCTTGTTTTTTGCGGAACGGGTTGTAATTTTTATTGGTACCATTTTGGGGTACATGCGACTTTATGATCACTTTTTATTCCATGTTTCGCAAGGGGTGGTGCTAAAAAAAATAGTGACTGCCGTTTTTTTTGTATTTTTTTTGCGCTGTTCACCGTGTGGGAAAAATAATATTACAGTTTTATAGCTTGGGTCATTACGGACGCGGCGATATCAAATATGTGTACTGTTTTTAACATTTTCACTTTTTTCCAATAATAAAAGGCTTATTATAGGAAAAAAGGCAGTGTTTGTTTTTATTAACTTGAAACTTTTATTTTTACACTTTTATTCAACTTTTTATTAACTTTTTTCATTTTTTTTGTCCCACTAGGGGACTTGAGGTCCTGCACCTCTGATATTTACTCTAATACATTGCACTACCCACGTAGTGCAATGGATTAGAGCTGTCAGTCATTCACTGACAGAAAGCCTATGAGGTCCCGTCTGTGGGTGGGGCCTAATAGGCTATCGTACGTGGCAGACCAGGAGGCCATTATTAGGAATCTGATGTCGATCGCTACAAACCACTAAGATGCCGCGATCGCGGCATCTGAGGAGTTAATGGCAAGGATCAGAGCTAGCTCCGTTCCCTGCCATTACAGCACGGTGTCAGCTGTAACATACAGCTTACAGCAACGGCTGATGTCGCAGGCTCAGCCTCTGAGCCTGCGCTATCTGCGGTCGGATGCCTTTTAGGCCCCGCCTCTGTGCGTAAGCTAGCAAGCTTCCGTACATGGCAGATCGGAGGCCGTTGTTAGGCTTCCGGTCTGCCAGAGCAGTCATCGGAACCCCGTGATTTCATTGCAGGGTTTCGATCTGCTTGTAAACACCATAGATGCAGCTCTCGGTTTTGAGGGCTGCATCTACGGGGTTAATCGGCCACATCGGAGGCTATCTCCTGTGCTGGCCTTGAAGCAGTGATAGCATTAAGCGATCACTGCTTTAAAACTGTGTCTGCAGACGTGTCTGCCGACACAGTCTCCTGTTAATGCTGTGACGTAATAGTCCGTCAGTTTGCATTAACAGGACAACTCCTGTGACGGACTATTACGTCACATAGGGGGAAGGGGTTAAATGCTGACATAGTATCTGCCATCACTACCTCTTGGGGTAGGGTATTCCATAGCTTAACCACTCTAACTGTAAGGAATCCTTTTCTATATTGATGTCTGAAACATCTTTCTTCCGCACACAATGGGTGTCCCCTTGTTCTTTGTAGAATCCTCGGAAGGAAGAGATCATGCGCTAGTTCTCTGTATTGACCACACATATACTTATACATATTAATAAGATCCCCTCTAAAACTTCTTTTTTCCAAGCTGAACAAGCCCAAATTTTCTAGCCTTTCATTGTAAGCGACACCTCCTAATGCAATTTAATAATCTCGTTGCACGCATTTAAACCCTCCCAAGTTCCCCTATGTCCTTTTTACAATGTGGAGCCCCAAACTGAATTCCATATTGGAGATGTGGCCTTACAAGGGATTTATATAGTGGTAATATTACATTTGAATCCTGGGTTTTTAGCTCTCTTTTTATACACCACAAAATTCTATTTGCTTTTGCAGCTGCTGCCTGACATTGAGTGCTGCTGCTTAGCTTATTTGTTACCAGAATACCCAGGTCCTTCTTCTCTTGTTTCGTTATCCCCAGTTTTATTCCATTTAATGTATATGAATTAATACTATTATTGCGTCCTAAGTGCATTACTTTACATTTATCAATATTATACCACACACATAATACCAATTATCAGGTAATGTAATATGTTAACCTCCTATGTGTGAGAACAATCTAGAGGCTATTTCAGTGGTATACCATAACAAGGGCTGCTTACGTGGTGAAGGAAAATACCTTTTACATTTTCGTTGCACCTATTTTCTTCTGGTAGGTATGTGAAACCATTAATTATCTTAGAGTTTTTGAGGTTTTGTTTGTAAGCTCATATGTTAAGCCTCCAAAAACTGTTGTTTTCGCCAAATGATAGTTCTCCAGACGATAACACAATTTGGATATTATTAAAACTCCCTGGAATCGTTCCCAAATTATAAACAGTAATATTGATTCTATTACATTGCAGAGTGGTAGACTATGCGCCACATATCGTCATGGGGCTGGACTGGAAGATTGTAGGTCCTCTCTTTGCTACCCACCACGGTGGTGAAGTCCAGCCTCCTACAGTTAGAGAAACTCGAGTATTATTATAACGAGTGCAGGAGGAGTTTATAGGAAACTCAATTAATCTTGTAAACCCAGAATCCATTACTTTTCTTTAACAGGAGTTGCAATGTATGGCATGGACTTAGACGAAATAAGGGAATGAGTACAAACAGTTATTTATCTTGGCATGTTTAGCTATAGTGTTGTGTATACCCACTAGCTTATTTTCCCATTCCTCCTGTAAATTCAAATGTGATTCTCTTTATTTTCCTATCACCCATATTTCCATCATCCTCCTGCAATTTACTTGTTAGTTTAGAGACCTCAGCAGCAGGATCTAAAATATTAGCAGTATAGCTGGTAGTGCTAATAGAAACATGACACATGTAATCAACATATATCAAACAAGCAATTGTCGTAATGAGAAATCCACCCAACAGTATGTTTCAAAGTCCTCTATCTGGCTGTGCTCCAAACATTCTTTCTTAGAGCGTCATCTTCATGCGACGGAAGAGCAGTATATTTATTATATTTTCTTACTGCTACAGCTGCGGCTTAGGTGGCAGTCGTGAGGGAGGCTTTATTATGTCTAATCTCCTTCAGTTGCTTCTGTAATCATAAGACATAGCCTGTGTCCAGAATATTTTGCACAGTATTTTGCACAGTCAGGTATGTGTCTGAGGGTGAAAGTGGAAGATTAGGAAGTTTTCCAAAAAGTATTTCAAATGGTGACAATTGCATTGAACCATGAGGTGCGGTCCTTAGTTCCATGAGCACAAGTGGTAAAGCGTAAGGCCACTTCATACCAATCTCTTTGCAGCACTTCCCCAGCTTTTCTTTAATGGTTCGATTATACCTTACAACCTTACCTCTATATTCCGGGTGATAAGATGTATGTAATTGTTGTTTTATCCCTAGCAGAGGTCAGATTGTTTGAAATACATTACCAGTAAAAGACGGTCTGTGATCACTGGAAAGAACCTGTGGAATATCATATCTACAAACAAACTCTTTGCAAAGTTTAGCAGCAGTAACAGCAGCAGTTTGTGATGCTGTTAGATATGCTGATATATAGGGTTCAAGCCATCCTGAGAACTGATCTACACATACCAACACATATTGTAACCTTGCCACCATTAGTTAGCTGTATGTAATCAATTTGGAGAATGTGAAAAGGACCAGTTGTTGATGGAAGATGTGAAGGACAGGATTTGACTGCACCTCCTGCATTCTGTTGAAAGCAAGTGAGGCAAGACGCACACTTCCTTACCACAACAGCAGTGAAACCCGGGCCACACCAGTAAGTGAAGACCAAATTTCGCATTGCGGTCTTACCTCCATGGTTTAAACCATGCGATGCTGCAGCTAATGCCGACAGCTAATGCTTTTGGTGCTACTGGCCTACCTTGACTATCACGCCGGAGACCATCTGTGTTTTGGGTCCATCCCTTGTCCTTCCATCCGGTCTTTTCCTGTTGAGAACAGCTGTTATGCATAGTTACAAGTTTCTGAAAGTATGGTAAATTTGTCATAATATCTATTTTTACTGTTGTCAATTCATGTGTCAGGTTTGTCCCGACTGCTTGCTTTGCAGCTACATCTGCTCGGTGATTTCCCTTAGTCACTGGGTCTGTAGTGTGAGCTTGGCACTTGCAAAAGTGTACCTTGAGTCTGTGTATATGCAACAGTCTTTTTGTCCGCTAGATAACAAGCTTTTGTCAGAGCTCTCAGTTTAGCTCATGGTAGAGTCAGTGTCTGTCTATGTCCAGGACAGTCATGATCTGTGTCAGAATCAAAAAAGTAACACCCTTCATCATCCTCCCCTTCCTCTCTCTGAGACGAACATGTCTCATAAGGAAACAAACTAGTAGGGTTCAAATGTGAACACCGATGTAGTATGATCTGGCTGGGCTGTAACAGTGTCAACTTCAACCAGTGTCTACAGTATCCCACCAGTCCCAGAAATGTTCTCATCTGTTTTTTATTTTGTGGGATTATAAATTGCTGTATAGCAGCAACTCTATCTGAGAGTAGATGTCTGTACCACTGTTTTATGTAATGCCCAAGGTACGTCACCTTGGTCTGACACAACTGCATTTTGGACTTTGCTGCTTTGTGTCCATTCTCTGCCAAAAATGTAAAAGAGTTTCCGTGTCCTGAAGGCAAATCTCTTTAGACGGTGAGCAGAGCAAAAGTCATCTACATATTGTATCAATATAGATCCTCCAGGTAGATGAAGATCAGCAAGATTATTGCTGAGGGCTTGACTAAAAACAGTGGGAGAGTTTAGAAAACCCTGAGGTAGACGTGTCCATGTGTACTGCTGTCCTCTGTAAGTGAATGCAAACAGATATTGTGAGTCAGGGTGTATGGGGATGGAGAAAATGCAGAACACAAATCAATGACTGAAAAATGAGTCCTGTCAGAGGGGCTCTGCATCAATATAGTTGCTGGATTAGGGACTACTGTGTGCATGGGAACCACTATTTAATAATTCTCAGATCCTGCACCATTCCCCATGCTTAACTATTGCAATGATTCTTAATGGGGTAAATAGGGCTATTACAAGGACTATTGGTTTTCTTAAGGACGCCTTGTTTCAACAATGAGTCAACTGTAGGGCCAATTCCTATCTCTGAATTCATTGGATATTGGGGCTTTCTGGGCAGAACACAGTGCAGTTTCAGTGAAATTTGCACTGGCTGAACTTGGCTTATTGTACCTACTCCAGTGGAATTAGAGTTCCATTAATGGGTCGGTATATTTCGTATCATGACCTCTACTGCAGGATCTGTAATGAGAGTCATCTGCTTTGTTTTATATAAACTGTGGGGTAAGATATAACAGATTAACAGTATCCTCCATGTTTTTTAATGTTACCTGGAGATGTACGTCGTCTGATGTACAGTAAATGGTACATCCGAACTTACACAGCGAGTTTCGTCCCAGTGGGCTTATTGGGGCATCTGCTGCCAACAAAAAGGAATGTTCAGTAGTTATAGGACCTACAGAAATAGTGGTGGGGTTAGAAGGAGGAAGATATTATGGATCTCCTGTGACTCCCACTGTTTTCACTTTCTGATCCGATAAGGAAAGAATTTCATTATTGATTAGCGATACAATTCAGGCTCCTGTAGATGAGAAAGAGATTGTAAAAACATAAAATCCCCTTCCTGCATTTCATTTAGCAAACACTGAGGAGAGGGACCGCAATAGTTGGTAGGCGCATTAGGAATCAATACAAAAGAATGCCTGCCGCATGATAAGCCCTGTTTTCCAACTTTAAATTGATTTAATATAACAAAATTTTATTAAGCTATTATATCAAAAGACAGACTACACAGAAATTAAAAAGATTCAAGTCCGCAGCTGACAATGATCAGCATAGTGCAATATGTAGCAACTCTATTGTGTGGATACAGAGTGTCAGCGGCTGCAGAACGCCACACTCTAGTTCACAGATTAATTTAGGAAGTCAGCAGGAACAAGTGTTTAAAATTTCAAAGAAAGCCCCCCCAACATGTTTCGCTACAGATGTAGCGTCTTCAGGGGTATCGGGGCTAATGACGGCGCGCAGCGGATTTCCCATGGTTAAATGCATGACAGATTGGCCACACATGTCCCTTCATTATGGCCTAGGACAATAAGAAACGAGATAGAGGACCGTGCCCCCACCTCAGTGATGGACAGATAGTACTGCGAATGGTAAGTTCAGCAAGAAACCACCAATGAAACATTGCGTGTGCACGCATGCGCAGTGAACGATACGGCGAAAGCAGAGACAGAATATTACTGTCAGAGAGAAGCAGACCTTGGCGCATACGCGAAGAAACGGGCATCAAACATCAGTGGAGCCGAACGTGATTTAATGAATAACATTGAAATACAGTGTATTTATCACCAACAACCGTGGTATAGGAGGCCTTATGCTCGTGGGACATATGTAGCAATTAGTATTGTAAAGGAATAGAAACTGCCAATGTGTCAGCTAGGTAAAGGGAGGTGGCGGCAAGCCCTCTCCACAGTTTTGCACAACATCACCACTAGGGGCAATGAGGGGAACAACCACAACAGTCAGGTTGTAGTTGCATTTCCCACAAAAGAGAAATCGCAGCGGTAGCCGTCAAAGAATATAGTCTGAATTAAAGATAATAATAAATAAGATATTAAACTATAAGGTAATAAAGAATGGCAAAGTGGATATGTTATACACATTGTTTGTTTCAATACCAAAAGCATCTTATAGAATAATGTGCTCAAAGGTAAAGAGCACATCAATCCAAACTGGCCAGCCCGATGGTAATCAAGCATGTCAAAGCAAAGATGCTAGAAAAATATATATAGAATTTTAATTATTTCAATAAAGAAAATGTCTAAAGGGTCAAAGAAACGCCACAAAAGTGAACCCCTCATTTAGGCTACCCGGACTGAGAGAACCCAATTGATGGATCCAGCGTGCCTCCTCCTGTAGCAATCTACGATCCAAATTGCCTGCTCTAGGGCCAAGTTTTATCTGAGTAATACCCCAGAATTGTAGTGAACGGATATCCCCGCCATGTATGAAACGGATGTGTCTGGACAGTGGTGTATCATCTTTATGATTTATGTTACTCAGATATTTGGAAATTGTCATCCTTAGCTCCTGTATAGTTTCACACACATACAGCTTAGGGCACGGGCACTTTGCTACATAGATTATGCCTTTGCTCTGGCAGTTGATGAATTGTCTAACTTGATAGGATCTATCATCAAGTGGGTTGGTAAAATGCTTGACAGTAGGCATAAGGTAACAAAAAGAACATCGGCCACATGGATGGGAACCAATAGCCGATGATGTCAGCCAGCATTTCGGTGCAACAGTGGATCTAGAGTGATGACTATGCACCAAGTAGTCACGCAGGTTCCTACCTCTGCGATAAGTTATGCTGGGGGTAGGGGGGGACCACATCCTGAAGGTCAGGGTCGGCCATGAGAATTGGCCAATGTCGATGCAGGATCTCATGAACCTGGTGGGAACCAGTGTCGAAAGCACCAATGCATCGAATGTTGGTCGGTCCCATAGACTTGATGGTAGTCAAAGATTGTTGAGCACCCTGGGGTTTCCGTTCACATAACAGTTCCTTTCTATCTGTGGCCCTTGCCCCAGCATATGCTTTGTGTAGCCATTTCTTAGGGTAACCTCGTGCCAAGAATTTGGAGAAAAGTCCATCATTCTCCAATTGGAAGGACCGCTCATCGGAGCAGTTCCTTTTGGCTCGGAGGTATTGCCCTATAGGGATACCCTTCTTTAGAGCGCGAGGATGGTAACTTTCCCAATGCAATAGACTGTTAGTTGATGTTGGTTTCCGGGAGATATCAGTGTGGACACCACCAGCAGGGTGCAGAGAGATTTTAAGGTCCAGGAAAGTGATCTCTTTTTCATGTATAACGTGAGTGAATTTCATGCCCACCTGATTATTGTTAAGTGTGGTCATGAAATCGTGAAATAAAGTTAAATCTTCGTCCCATAGGAGGAGAATATCGTCGATATATCTCCCCCAGAAGAGACTATGACAGGTGTAAGAAGCTAGCTTATCAGTAAAGACTATGGTGTCTTCCCACCATCCCAGATATAAATTCGCATATGTTGGTGCACAGACGGTGCCCATGGCCGTTCCTTTTATCTGTTGATAAAATTTTTGGTCAAATAGGAAATAGTTGTGTGTCAAAAGAAATTGAAGTAGAGACAGTAAAAATGTATTATGTGCATGAAATTGAGTGCCCTTTGTGCTCAAAAAATGTGCAACTGCAGTGAGGCCAAATTTATGCTGAATGTTGGTGTAGAGCGACTCCACATCAATACTAGCAATAAGTGTGGAGGGGGTAACATTAATCTCCTGGATCCTGTTGATGGTGTCCTTAGTATCTTTCAGGAATGATGGTAGAGAGGTGACGAAAGGGGAAAGGATCTCGTCAAGATACATACCGATACCCTGAGTAAGGCTATCATTGCCTGACACAATGGGCCTGCCTGGAACTGGGCGGGATGCCTTATGGATTTTAGGCAGAGCATAAAAGGTTGCCAACGTAGGAAAAGGATTGTAAATCCGTTTAAATTCCTCACTGGTGATCATGCTCTGTGTTTTTGCCTCATCAAGTAGCGTGTGCAGATCCTTAATAAAAAGATCAGTGTTTTTTTTTTCAAGAATGATGTAAGTGGTGATATCATCCAATAATCTGCGAGCCATAGCAACATAATCGTCCAAATTCATGATCACAATATTGCCCCCTTTGTCAGAGGGTTTGATGGTAATTTGGTCATTGTGGCAAAGTTCGTCTAGTGCCACGCTTTCTGGCTCGCCGAGGTTAGCAAGTGCTCTAGTTCTATCCATTTTGATTCTTTTCAGATCTGCACATACCAGCTTAACGAAAACATCTATGTGGGCGTATTGTGAGAATGGTGGAGTGAGCTTCGACTTAGGACACAGCGAGGAAAAAGGACCAACAGCTGCAATGGGCCCAACTTCATTTTCATACAGGAGAGTTTCAAGATCTCTGAGAGTATTGGCCTCGGCCATATCAATATCCCCCGTGCTTAATGCATTATTTTTAAAATACTTATGTAGGGCCACCTTTCTGGCAAATAGATTCACATCCTTTGTCCACACAAATTTGTCGAACGGAGGAGTAGGAGTAAAAGATAGGCCTCTACGCAATAATGTCAATTGAGAGTCATTTAGGTGAACAGAGGATATGTTATACACCTGCATTTCGTCACTTCTAGTTGGGAGAGGGAATAGATTGTGGTACCATTAGCCCAGGTTCCACCGGGGGTTGGCAGTTCCTAAAAAAGGAAACGTGTTGAGGGGTCCACTTGTGTTGTTGGTAATGCCGGTAGGGCATCTGGTAATAGTAGAATTTTGGCTGGAGACAATGCCAGTTGTTCGAGGGGTTGATGGTATAATTGAGATAGCGGCAACTGTTGGTACAGAAAAGGCTGATAATGAGGGATTGGAAGTAATGGTAGGAATCGGATTTGGCTGGCATTTCGTGTTTGATCTAGTCTGTACAGTGCTTCTTTTGGAGGAATTAAATCTGTTGTTTTTTATTTTGCGTTTAGTACCCAATCTAGAACTGGGGGAACGCACAGAATCGTCGGTACCAGATACCTCGGAGTCAGAAAAATCTGTGAAGACTTGTACACGTTTAGGGGCAAGATGTGACTGTGTTCTATAAGTATATGCCTGACCAGCATCGAAATCTCTACGATCTCTAACGTACTTGCGATGCTTCCTCTCTTTTATCTCAGCTTGTAACTTTTCAATATTTTTTTGTAATTGAGTATCGCAGTTATTGAATTCACTTAAGAGTATTGAATCCCTGAATATCCCCAATTTCCTTCTCCAACTGGAGAGCAGTTTTATTATGATCAAGTTTTTCAAAGTCCAGAATATATTGTAATAATCGTAAGGAGCTCTCTGTAAAAAGCTCCTCCCAGCCTCTCACAAATTCTGCGTCACTACGATAAGAATTAGGGGTGATATTAATGCGGAGCCCCCTATACAAAATTTTCTGTTGTATATAGGTCTCGAGGCTCGCAATTTCCCAGCAAGATCTAATGTATTTCTGGTAGGTTTTTTGTAGATCTTTAAAGGCGGTGTGTATATCGAACTGATGTAATGGAATATTATCTGTAGAAAATACAAATGCTGCCTCTGCGGACAATGTTTCTGAATTGATCCTACGGTTGTTGGTGATAAATACACTGTTTTTCAGTGTTATTCATTAAATCATGTTCGGCTCCACTGATGTTTGATGCCCATTTCTTCGCGCATGCGCCAAGGTCTGCTTCTCTCTGACAGTAATATTCTGTCTCTGCTTTCGCCGTATCGTTCACTGCGCATGCGTGCAGATGCGATGTTTCATTGGTGGTTTCTTGCTGAACTTACCATTCGAAGTACTATCTTTCCATCACTGAGATGGAGGCACGGTCCTCTATCTCGTTTCTTATTGGCCTAGGCCATAATGAAGGGACATGTGTGGCCAATCTGTCGTGCATTTAACCATGGGAAATCTGCGGAGTGCCGTCATTAGCCCTGATACCCCTGAAGACAATACTAGTAGACCCATAGGTGTCTAACCGCTGGACCTTTGACTGCAGGTAACGTGGGTGAAAAACTAATAGGGCCCCAGCTAGGGATTCAGCTATTTGTTGTATGCCCAACAAGGGTAGGGGTTAATACGTTTCTTACCTCTGGCTGCTGCTCTTAGCCCCCTCCATCCGGGGGGAGGGGTTATGGTCCTTCTCCTTTCTCCCTCCTTCCTAGTGGATTTAAGGAGCTGTCTTCCTGGTCTCTGCCCCTTTTGGCCATTACATTTCAATCTCCATCCCTCCCGCCCCTTTTGAAAATTAATGTTCGGTGTTATATAAAAAAATAAATAATAATAATAATAAATTAATACATTTAAAAAAAAATATTTTGGACCAGCAAAGGCATTCGTAGGTGCAGGATAGCTGGTTTGCCTTGCGGTTAGCAATACTTCAAAGTGGCAGATGGCACTGCCTTCAGAGCGGGGGTTTTTCTACAATTGTATTGGGTGGTATTTTGCAGTTTTCTTGTGTTTATTCATTTATGTTCTGTTCATGGGTGAAATGTTGTTTTGTCACAGCTGGCAGTTTGGTAAGGTGAATTACCTACATGCCCACCTATGTCGGTAGGCCGGCATACGGGTGTTTACCTTAAAAAAATTTAAATTATATTTGTTATATTTATAATAAAAGCTGTGGCCGACCCCGAGTCAACCCACGTTAAAGGAACGTTCATGTTGTCCTGTGTCAATTTACTATCAGGCTATCCCTAGCTATGTTATCTAAGGGTTATGGTATACATGCAGTCATCTGTTGCAAAACATGTCGGGGGGGGGGGGCTTTCTTTGAAATTTTAAACACTTGTTCCTGCTGACTTCCTAAATTAATCTGTGAACTAGAGTGTGGCGTTCTGCAGCCGCTGACACTCTGTATCCCCACATTAGAGTTGCTACATATTGCACTATGCTGATCATTGTCAGCTGCGGACTTGAATCTTTTTAATTTCTGTGTAGTCTGTCTTTTGCTATAATAGCTTAATCAAATGTTGTTATTTTAAATCAATTTATAGTTGGAAAACAGGGCTTATCTTGCCGGCAGGCATTTTTTGTACTGCATTTCATTTAGACACTTATCAAATACTAAGTCATTACAGACATCATTTCTTTGTTTCTTGGACTTTCTACAGGATCTGGCTATCTGACCTTGCCCATTGCAATTGTAACACCTGATGTCATTCCTTCTCTGAACCTGGTCACTACTGTTTCCTTGTTTAGCTTTTTCTAAGATTTGTCTCTTTTGCTGCAATTTTTATTTGCAGCAGTTTTTCTGTCTTCCTGTTTTTGATTTCCAAGATTTTTCTCATGTTTATACAACAATACGTCTGGCATCTGTCTAACTTTCCCATCAGGTGGACCAGTCACAAATCTAGTTCTAAAAGCAGAGCTTAAACCATTTACAAAGGTCTGTACCAATATAACAATAACATCAGGAATGTCATACATAGCTCCAGCCTTATCTTTAATCAACTTACGAAACCTGTCGTGGTATTCTCTAACTGTTTCATTCACCTCTTGATGAATGGTGTGTATAGAACTCCAACCTACATGTTCTCTGAACATGTCAACAAAATTTTTATGTATCAAATTCCATTCACCCTCTACTGAACCTTTAAAAATCGGGGGCTTACGACTAATTCCAGTTTTCTCCAACAACCCATCCACTTCAGCAGGGGTGAAGATAGACTTCATCATCTGCAGAACATCATGACCAACCAGATCAAGAGTGGAAAACATTGTATTTAGAAATTCCCAAGCGGTTTCTGTGTGCGTTCTATAATTATCTACTTGTTTCTTCAACTCCAACAATTCAGTACAAGACCAACGCTTTCTCATACGCCACTGCTCTTTGTTAGGATCTGTCGCTACTTACAGTGGGTAGACAGAAGCACCCTTCATTTCAGAACAAGTTTTAGACTCAATCATGTTGGAGGTATCTATATTCATGTAACCATCAGTCATCAAACCACCTTTTACATCCTGTAACTCACTACTTGGATATATTCCCCTGTTCTAGGCTTTGACATTCTGCTTATCATGGTTAGTAGATCATCATCATGTAAAGTGACATACAATACATTGGTGGATCATGTGGGGTTATAGTTGCTGTAAGAGCATCTCCTCTAATATCTGCCTTAGCTAAATCCAACCATTCATAATACATGTTCTTTTCTACATCATTCTTACATTATGGAGCAATAGTTTTCAAAACTTTAGTATCTAGAGTACCCTCCATAGGTAGAGCTGGAATCACAGTTCTCCACTCGTTCCTTATTTTCTTTTGGTTCAATCTTTTTTATTACGTTTTTTCAATTGAAACAAGTATGACAATCAGTATATTGACATCTTATACAAAGTACAAATCCAGTCATACAATAATGAAATACAGCAAAAAAGCATAGAAAAACATACATTTCAGACAAACATACAAATATTCCACATGGTCTTAGTCGAACTTAATTATGTATCTTATAACAACGTTCGCAGTGAATAGTATGTGAGCCATACGCTACAATCCTTTCATATAAATATGTGGTGTTAATAGCAGAAATAACTTAAAATGGGGGAATAGATGTAGACTTCCAATACCAGGTCAGCACAATTTTCGCTATGATCAGTATCTTACAAATCAGAACTCTAAATCTCAGAGGGATAACATGAGGATCAAAAATTATAAAGCTAACTGAGGTGATCCAACGATAGAATTATTAATAATGCCGGAGATGAGAGCGAAAATAGACCTCCAATACCCCAGTATGTATGAACAGCTCCGCAAAATATGAAGTAAAGTACCCCTGTGACCGCAGCCCCTCCAACATAAGTAGAAAGAAGTCGGATATATTTTACTTAAACAATCCGGAGTGTAGTACCTTCTCAATATAGTTTTCATTGCAGATTCATAGTGTGAGCTACAGCTTAGTGATTTATTAATCCATCGAAGAGCTTTGGACCAAGCTCCATTCTCAAAGGTAATACCCAAATCCCTCTCCCACTCCCTGAACAGGTAGGACTTAACAAACAGACGCTGTCCTCTAATAAGAGAAAATATAGGCTTTAAGCCCTTTTTTTGCTGTGAAAACAATTGAAATACAGAAGTGTTACCAAAGACCATCTCACGTCTCTAAGTTGCCAGAAAAATGTTTAATCTGTATATATTTATATCTATATCTATCCGCCTCTGTTAGATCATATACGGCAGATAACTGTTCAAAAGACATAATCTTGGAATCTTCACAAAGTTTAGAGATATCGGAGACACCCTTTTGAATCCAATGGTTTATATTCAAAGCCATAGCCAATAATTCTGTGGGAGAATTGGTTATATCTAAAACAGCATTAGAATGAGAATTGTCATGAAATTTCGTCCAAAGGTGGATTGAAGCTTTAGTCAATGGAGAAACGCATGGAGAAATAGGCAACTTCCAACATGAAGCCAACAACAACATTTTCAAATTAGATGGCCCATAGTATTCAAACTGTACCCAATGTTTGTGGGTATCCATTCGCCACCACGAAACCAACGGAGACACCAAGGAAGCCATATAATAGTTTTATATGTCGGGTACCCCAACCTCCCCTGCTTTCCTATCTTTGGTTAGCAAATTATAGGAAGTCCTAGGTTTACGCCCAGCCCAAATAAATTTTAATATTATCTTTTGTATGGAAGTAAACGATGACCTGGAAACCAAGATAGGAAGAGTACGGAATAAGTACAAAAGCTTAGGGAGTAATATCATTTTAAAAGATGCTATCCGTCCTATCCAGGAAATCTCAAATTTAGTAATTCTCTGTGTCTCTAATTGAATAACATTTAACATTGGTATATAGTTGCGTTTATAAAGATGTTTATGAGATGAAGTCATAACAACCCCCAGATACTCTATACAGTCTGACTGCCAATCAAAAGAGAACCTGCTTTTCAAGAAAAAAAGCGAATGTTGAGGAATGTTCATAGGGAGAAATTGTGACTTGGAAGTATTACATTTATAATACAAGATGAACCCAAATTTTGTAATGATTTCTACAGCTGCTTCAAGAGATTTTTCTGGATCAGAAAGTGTGAGAATAATATCATCAGCATATAATGAGACGGTATGTTCGCAATCTCCTATCTTTACCCCTTTAACAAAAGGAGCTTCCCGTAATGCTTGTGCCAACGGTTCTATCGAGAGAACAAATATCAGAGGAGACAAGGGACATCCCTGCCTAGTCCCATTAGAAATGGAAATTCGTCTGAGAGAGACCCATTTGTAAAAACCCTGGCTGAGGGTGCAGAGTATAGTGCCATAATGGCTGTCAATATGTTGCCACTAAAACCCATATGTTTGAGAACCGAGAACGCAAACGACCAACTCATGCAGTCGAATGCCTTTTCAGCATCCAGTGACACCAAAATCGAAGGAATGCCACTAGACTCCAAATAGTGTAAGATGTTTAGTATACGCCTAGTATTGTCCAAGGCTTGTCTGTGCTTAACAAATCCAACCTGATCAGGGTCAACCAAATCAGGTATCAGAGGAGCCAAACGAACAGCCAATAACTTAGCATATATTTTTAGGTCCGAATTAAGCAATGATATATGGCTAAAATTTTGTGGGACATCTGAAGTCTTCCCTGGTTTAGGCAAGGTTACTATTAATGCTTCTTGGTTTTCCTTCGGGAAGGAACCTAATGACATTGCCTTATCAAACCCCCCCCCCCCCCGAATGTATGGGGCAAGAATGGAGTGAAATGTTTTGTAGTAATCATTTGCAAGGCCATCTGGACCAGGAAATTTATGGAAAGGAAGGGAAATAATAACCCTGGAGACTTCATCTGATGTTATGGGAGAATTTAACGTTTCTAATTGGTCCGTAGTCAATTTGCAAAGGTTTAATTTGGACAAGAACTGTTGAATATCTTATTCTATGATTGGGAGAGAAAATCATAAAGCATGCTATAATAGTCTTTAAATCTGTTGGCAATATCTTTAGGGCTATATAATTTTCCAGTATCCGTTTTATTTTTCAGGAATGGAATTCTATTTCTAGTATGTTGCACTTTAATACGGGAAGAGTTTAGTTGCTTTATCGTTCTGAGAATAGTATTTGGCTTTCATCTTTTTTAGATTATTTTGATATCGAAATAAAAGAGAGGTACGAAGTTGTTGTCTAAGATTCGAAAATTTATCTATTTATGCCTGCGTTTGCTGAGCTTTATTAAGTACCTCCAATTGTTTGATATCTTCAAGAAGCTTGGAGATCTGTTCATTCCGTAACTTCTTGTCCCTACGCCCCAACTTAATAAACGTTCCCCTTATGAAAGCCTTATGTGCATTCCATAGAATGTACGGGTCAGATACGGAATCAACATTAGCCCCAAAATATTCTTTTAAATCTGTCTCGAAAATATGTTGGTATTTCGAGTGAGTCATAATGTAAGAATTCGCCTCTCCATAAATAGGTCTGGTTGGAATTATACCTCTCCTCCACTGTCAGTGTGATGATCCAACCAAGTGGTAGTTTCTATTGTGGAAGCTTGAGAGATTAACAGACTGTCTTTATCTACCAGAAACATATCAATTCTTGAATATGTTTTGTGTGCTACTGAGAAAAAAAGAATAATCTCTCTCTGTGGTATGATGAGTTCTCCAAACATCATACAACTCCCTCTGCCACAGTACTTTGCCTAACAATCTGTCATTTCCTCCGACAGAAAAAGTTGTATCCACTGAAGAATCCGATACAGTATTAAAATCCCCACAGATTATAAATCTCCCCTGTTTGACCTTATTCACTCGTCTCAAAAATTTATGAACAAATCTAATTTGGCCTTTGTTCGGAGCATATATAGACGCTATGGTATAAACCACATTATTAATGGAGCAGACCAATATAACAAAACGACCCACGGGGTCTGAGACCTCAGTGATAAGCGGGAAAGCAAGGGAATCCCTTATAGCAATAAGCACTCCTCTAGACTTAGATTGATAATGGGCCTGAAAAATAAAATCGGAAACTAGGGTGTTTAATCCTAAACGCGTCCTTCTGAACAAGGTGTGTCTCCTCAGCACAGATATTATCACACGATAAAGTTTTCGCCTCAGACCACAAAGATGTCCTCTTTTGTGGGCTATTCAACCCTTTTACATTTAAGGAAAGAATTTTAAGTACCATTATAAAATAGAGCGAAATTGATATACTTTGAGGACATACCTAGTAGCAGGCGAACTGACAAAGTGCACCCATCATATATATTGCAATGCGCCATCATCATATTTGAACATTATATCATACCATGTGGAAGAACATACAGACAATAAAACAGAATAAATATGAGTAAACGTGAATTTGCAATTAATGCCCTTACGAGAATAGTAACAATAAGGTATACCATAATAGCTAACCAAAAGACTTCGGGTGTAGAGAAAATTGTCCCTGAGTACCGAGTCTGCATGAAATAGCAAACTGGATCACCTGAGATCAAGGTTAGGAACCTCAAATCTTCTTCCGTCTCCGAGGTTTAACGGACTGCCATCCATCCGATACGTCTCGGTGGTTGTTGCTGTGAGGAAGATGCATTCAGAACTTGCAAGTCCCAGTTGCGCAATAAGGCCATGCCTTCTTCCACATTTCTGACAATATGAAGCCCGTTGTTTCTGGAAATAATTAGCCGAACTGGAAATCCCCATTTATACACAATCTTGTTTTCTCTCAAGACTGAAGTAACCGGATTCAATTGTCGACGAAGTTGCAGTGTTGCTGCTGATAGATCCGTAAACAGCAATAACTGCCGATAAGGCTCCGGTAGTTTCCCCATCTTTCTTGCTGCTGCCATTAAATTTTCTTTGGTCTGGAAGAAATGTATCCTAGCCAACACATCTCTAGGAACGGACTCCTCCAAATGCTTTGGGCGAAAGAACTCTATGAGCTTTGTCAATCAGCATATCAGATGGTAAGCACGTGGGAAGCATAATCTTCATGAACGTCTGTATAAATTGCTCCAGCTCATGTGGGGCTACACTTTCAGATATACCCCTAAATTTGATGTTATTTCTTCTCGATCTGTCCTCCAGATCCGCCACTTTGGTATGGAGAAACTGCACCGCTGTATCTAAATGGTAGTGAGCATCAATCAAATCATTGTGTGAGCGTGCAAAATCTCCCATCTTAGACTCTACAACATGAGCCCTCTGATCCACTTCCTGAACTGCTGCGTGAATAGGGCTAATCAAATGGCCATTGTCAGTTTGTAATGAGCGTCTCAAAGCTTTCAACATATTTTTCATGATAGAGTCAGTGAGTGCCATACCAGAGGTAGGAATACCATCAAATATGTCTGAGGACTCCAGGACCCCCAAACCCGGAAGATCATCTTTGCTTACCTCAGTTAGGAGGACAGACGGAGGGTGCAGCTGCTTTCTTCGTGACCTCTTGCTTGTAGTAGATGGCGACGCTGGAGCAGATGAGGAGAACTCTCTGGAATGGCGTCTCTGAGGTAAGTCAGTGTCGGCATCTCTCACAGTCCCTCCATTCTGTCCCTTATCAGAAGGGAAGAGAAAAGTAGATCCGGAGGTTTTTTGTATATAAAATATAGCTTTTACTTGTTTCTCTTAAAAAATTGCTTTAGAAAAAACATACATGTACAGACAATATATATAAAAGGTAGAAAGTGTACTGAATTTTTTGATGCTCATTCATAGCCTGTATCTAGTATCGTGAGGTGATATACGACATTAACAGCAGTTCATGCATGTATATAATGAATAAAGAGTGTTCATCAATTTTTATGTCTAGAGATCCTTTCCAGTAAGTAACCAACAGGTGAAAATAAGTGACCAACAGGTACAAGAGTATAGGGCTCAATGCCCCCCTACCCGTATGGATGTCATCCGTTTTCTCTGACAACCTTTAAAGCTTGCTGTCCAGTGGATCAGGAAAAAGCTCTCCTTGTTTATATAAAGGATCTCCTCTGTGAACTCTCGTAGTATAGATAAAATCTTCCAACGCGTTTCCTCACGGCCACATGATTCTTCAGGGGAGAGGGGCCATAACCAGCTAGATCCACGTTTTCAGGAGTGCTCTTTTGAGAAGTTCAAATATAATCTAATCGAAAGAAAACACAACCAGTTTCTACGAGATCTACAGGATTTCAGAGAGAACAAAGTATATTCGTTTGAAACACCAAAAGGAAGACCAAAACCTGAAACAGACCAGTCCTCTTCTGACACGGACTTTACTGATCAGGAATCGAGCAATCGGACCCGAGTGGAGAGAGGGAGAGATACTCAGCGAACCAACAGCAGAAGGGAATACTCGAGAGAGAAAAGATGATCAACTTCAACACAACAATGATCGAAATATAAAAATATGAACTTTATTTAACATTAGACATAACAAGGATATCCTTGTTATGTCTAATGTTAAATAAAGTTCATATTTTTATATTTCGATCATTGTTGTGTTGAAGTTGATCATCTTTTCTCTCTCGAGTATTCCTATAGCTATATTTTGATCAACGCACCAAGGTTACTTGGTCATTACCACGGATTGTTTTTCATTAGTACAACTTATTTATATAGATACATTACATCTAATAGCCTGAATATCAGACATTGTACCATTACTAATGAATTAAATCCCTCCGCGGGTATTACTTTTGGTTTTCAACAGCAGAAGGGGCCTCTCAAGAGGAAAATATCCCCAAAAACGATGGGATACCCTACAAAGCTCAAACAGCTATGTCAGTCAAAATTCTGGGGCAGATACAGACATGAATCCTTTTTTATAGAGGGAAGGTTTAAAGGCCCCATATCTATTACGAAACAAATTCAGCAACCAAAAATAAGGATAGACGAATCAAAAGTAATTAATTTATCTGAAAGAAAACTAACAGACCTGGAAATATCAGTATTAAATAGAGGACTGTCCTATGTTCCCACAACTGGGTTCAACGCCTTTAACTGGGTGAAAGATATCAATCTATTCACAAGAAAACTGAAATGGCACAAAATGCATAAACTTAAGGACAAAAAGGAATGTCAAGAACTGGGACTAACCATGATGGAATTACCACATGCAAGGAACCTAGCGGAACTCCTGACCCTAAATGAGAAAAAACAAGGGACGGGTCCCTTTACAACATGAAAACGTAAAAGTCAGAAGATGCCCCCCATAGGGGAAACATCGGTTATAGATGTTTTCCAAGATCTCGTCACTAACGATCTAATGAAAATTCATATGCCATCTAAATTAGTCAACTTAACAAGAGATGAAAATAAGGCATTAATCTCCCTGGAAGGGGATAACCAGATCATAATAAAGTCATCAGATAAGGGAGGAAACGTGGTGGTCACTGACAGGAATAAATATATCAAAATGTGTCTCAACATACTTAATGACAACACGGGATAAGAAATTCTACAAGAAGATCCAACAAAAAGTACATACTGGAACTCTTCTCTATTCTGGCTGATGCAAAAGAAAGAAGCTTAATTAATGAGCAAGAATATAAGTTCATGGCAGTAGATAAACCACAAACCCCCACGTTTTATGCTCTCACCAAAATCCACAAGGGGACTAACCCCCTTAAGGGACGCCCCATTGTATCGGGAATTTCGGGTTTGACACAAAACATGGTCGTTTATATTGACAGGGTTCTCCGAAAATTTGTAGAAACCCTACCCTCATATACAAGGGATACGATGGCTCTCCTTGCAAGAGTCAACGATCTCCCTATTGAAGAGAAAGCCACCCTGTGCAGCATAGATGTGGAGGCTTTGTACTCCTCGATTCCCCATGAGTTGGGTCCACTTTTTAGACACAAGAGGGATCCACTTTAGGGACCATAGCGCGTTCACATGGAGACTGCTAGAGTTTGTTCTGACCAGGAACTTTTTTCTTTTCAATGGCCATATGTACCACCAGCTCAGAGGCACTGCTACGGGTAACTCCTGAGCCCCGAGATACGCTAATCTTTTTCTGGGCTGGTGGGAAGAAACCCTTGTCTTCAATGATGAAAGATTCAATCTTAACCTACCGATCTCAATGTGGACGCGCTATATAGACGATATTTTTGTCATATGGACGGGATCAGCTACCCTCTTTGAACAGTATGTGAAAATCCTAAATCATAACGAAATTGGTCTCAAATTCACTTTTGAATCCCAACCAAATAACTTACCCTTTCTGGACATCCTGATATCCATAGATAGAGATAACAAAATTAAAACAACAATTTACAGGAAACCAACAGCTACTAACAGTCTTCTGAGGTGGGAGAGTTGTCATCCGGCCCTCTCAAAAAGGGCATACCGAAGGGGCAATATCTCCGCCTCAGAAGAAACTGTTCTAATATTCAAGAATTCAAAATAAAAGCAAAGGATCTGGAAACCAGATTCCTAGAAAGAGGCTATCCGTCTAAAACATTGAAAGAAGCATACAAGAATGCGTATACCCCAAATAGGGAACAACTCTTGATTCCAAGAATACGGAAAGAGTCATGCAATCTTATACGCCTGGTAGGCACGTTTGATATGGCAGAACAGGCGGTTAGAGAAATCCTTAAAAAACATTGGAATATCCTTCAGCCAGATTGTGATGTTAAGGAAGCTATAACCTCCCAGGCACAGATCACGTACAGAAAGTGCAGAAGTATAGGAGACCGTGTCGTCCACAGTCACCTTACTAACATAAAAAGAGAAGGATGTTTGCTGGACAGGAAGGTCAATGGATGCTATAAGTGCGGACATTGTAAAGCATGTACACTGATGGAGGTTGCCAAAGCCTTCACGAGTGCCCTCATAGGCATTAGTTATCCCATGAAAAAATGTTGCGAACTGTAGCTCCAAAAATGTAATCTATAAAATAACTTGCCCCTGCCCACTAGATTATGTGGGTAAAACCACAAGAGAATGGAGGAAAAGAGTTCTTGAACACCGTGGGGACATTATAAATAAAAGGGATAAACCTGTATCCCGCCATGTCCACCTTGAACATAAAGGGGAGACAAAACGCTTGAAATTTATTGTGTTGGAGATATTACAACCATCCATTAGAGGGGGCGATATAGACAAAATATTATTACAAAATGAATCTAGATGGATTTTCAAATTAGGATCAGTTACACCGCACGGACTAAACGAACAACTCGACTATACATGCTTTATTTAGATTGAAAGTAATTTTAAAAATAATCATATCTTTGCCTCTGCCCAAAAACTCGAGATATGCATCATATTATTTTTTTTGTGTATGACACAACTCATTGCCACTAAATATCCCATTCAGATAACGATCACATGCTCTACTTTTAATCCTTAAGAGCGGACACCTCAACAAGGATTCCTGAAAATGAATAGAATTGCGAGGGTTAAAATTCACTGATTCCCTTGTACATCTTAATAAACCCCCACCTCATCAACCATACTTTCGCCTTTGCTAAAAAACTTGAGAAATGCAGTGTAATTTTTTACATATGTCATTACTCATTGCCCCTAAATATCCTAATTAAATAACGATCATATGATCTGTTTCTAATCCATCTGAGTGGATTCCACGATAAGGATCCCTGAAAATGGACAGAACTGCGAGGGTTAAAATTCAGATTCCCTTACATACCTTAGCAAACCCCCTCCTCTTCACCATATGACATGCAGTCATGTCCCTCCCCCTCTTCATATATATATATACACATACACTCCTGAAAACTTGGATCTAGCTGGTTATGGCCCCTCTCCCCTGAAGAATCATGTGGCCGTGAGGAAACGCGTTGGGAGATTTTATCTATACTACGAGAGTTCACAGAGGAGATCCTTTATATGAACAAGGAGAGCTTTTTCCTGATCCACTGGACAGCAAGCTTTAAAGGTTGTCAGAGAAAACGGATGACATCCATACGGGTAGGGGGGCATTGAGCCCCATACTCTTGTACCTGTTGGTCACTTATTTTCACCTGTTGGTTACTTACTGGAAAGGATCTCTAGACATAAAAATTGATGAACACTCTTTATTCATTATATACATGCATGAACTGCTGTTAATGTCGTATCACCTCACAATACTGGATACAGGCTATGAATGAGCATCAAAAAATTCAGTACACTTTCTACCTTTTATATATATTGTCTGTTCATGTATGTTTTTTCTAAAGCAATTTTTTAAGAGAAACAAGTAAAAGCTATATTTTATATACAAAAAACTCCGGATCTACTTTCCTTTTCTATATATATATATATCACGGAGAATCCATTATAAAGAAGTCTGGATGGTGGACTTTATTTTTCATCATCAATCATCACCTGATCAGAAGGGAGAGGTATCACTGGAGGACACGGAGGCGCTGAAGTACTGCGTCTCGGCATTGCCGTGTAAGACTATTGTCTAGAGGAACGGGAGGGATGTTGGACAACAAGGAACATCTTGACTCCGCACTGAAGCTTGAGAAAAGTAAAAATCCATCAGCTTCTCCGGTTTGGACTGAGGCTTCTTCTTCTTAGACATGTTGGCTGCGCCTTCGTACTGAAGTACGACTTTTTTTGAGGTAGTAGAGATAGAATTTGTGCCTGTAAATGATCTCAGGCGTCGGAGCTAAGCACTCATGCAGCCATCTCGGTCACCAGCCAGGCCATGCCCCCCTCGTTCATTATTCTTTAAACATTCTTACATGTGCCTTGATCATTATGATCATAGGACTTCCTCCTGGATATGCCACACACCGTGTCCTCTGCGGTGGGGTTTTACCATAACAGTTCCCCATATTTCACTATCATCTACCGAAGTCCCAGACTACAGGGACACAATATGGACCTCGTCAGACCATCTTTAATAGACAGGCAATATCACCGGACTAAACCTTACTACTACACGACACGTTTTGCTTCTATAGAATGCAAATATTAGTAACTCAAGCGCAGGCACAGACATATACAATAGAGAAACATTCTTATAGATAAATAGGATAATACTATTACTCAGTACACGAACATTCCCTGCTTCACTCTCTACTAACTCCTGCTACTGAGTGTAACACGGAGCATTAGATTAGACAGCGAACCTTTCATGGGATTCAGAGACTTTTACCGTCCCACATAGCATGCAGACAGTTCAGGAGTAACCCTTCACTTGCCTCATACATTCACACACCTTTCAAAGGTCCTTCATTCATTCACTGTATTGTTAGTGAGAGAACAGTCCTTACATCCACATCACAAGACAATACAACACAGAAGTATAGTGGAAACGTTTCAAACCCCAACAGAAAAGATACAGAACTTATGTATACAAAACAAGTCATACATATACTTCTATTTTTCTTTGATCAATTGTTAACTCGATAACTCACTCCTGACCATGTGCACAATAGTAGTCACAAGAGTGCTGTCCAGATTCGCGGACAGGAGTGGTTACCCGCCACTTCACACACGAAGTTTAAAATAGAATGTCTCTAACTTAGACCCACGTTCTGGTAGATAAGTCTGTAAAACAGAGAGACTATACCATATACTTCCGATCATTCAAACAGCAAACAAACAGCATAACAATATTACACATATTTTACAATCTACAATAAAAACGAAAATCTTCCCCTGGAGATTGGACATCAAATCATTAAATAAAATTGTACCTTCAGACGACTCAATGACAGAACCAGTGTATACCGGTTGACAGAGCGGAGTCACAGGCAATAAGTGCTCACCGGCTTGGGCCCAAGAATGAATCCACTGTCTCGGTCAGCACCACTCCTTGCTCCCATCTGGACGTCCTGAAGAACCATGCGGAAACACCAAATGTTAAGGCAGTATAGAATCTTCTCAATCGCCATATGAAATCACATCATTCAGCTTCTTTAGGTTAAGAAGGTTTATTGTGTGTACACAGAGCTTTGAATTCTTATTCAGAACATTATCATTAATTACAGCAGTTTATATAGCCAATATGACGTATGTGTGATATGTGCACCAGGAAACCGAAATAATTAGCATACAATAACACAATGTGGCCAAGTTAAGTTAATTATCATAAACAATAGTCTACATGTCTACATAACAAAATGTGGTAAGTCTAAGGGTATGTGCACACGAGAACTGTCTTTTACGTCTGAAAAGGGACTGTTTTCAGGAGAAAACAGCTACGTCGCTTAAGACGTAAAAGCTCCTCCTCGCATTATGCGAGGCGTCTTTGACGCCCGTAAATCTTGAACTGCTCTTCATTGACTTCAATGACGAACGGCTCAAATTACATATCAAAGAAGTGTCCTGCACTTCTTTGCCGAGGCAGTCAATTTACGTGTCGTAGTTTGACAGCTGTCAAACGACGACACGTAAATGACAGGTCGTCGGCACAGTACGTCGGCAAACCCATTCAAATGAATGGGCAGATGTTTGCCGACGTATTGTAGCCGTATTTTCAGACATAAAAGGACGCATAATACGCCTCGTTTACGTCTGAAAATAGGTCGTGTGAACCCAGCCTTAGGCTAATTTATCATATACACAATGGTTAGTTGAACAGATGAACTTCCTGTAACTTTCTGTCTGTTAGCTGACACAATAGAATCAGTATAGCTTCTGTTCTCCTACTAGACATCAGTATTCTCCATATTGATACATTAGTAAAAAGTTTAAAGCGTAGCTAAACTTTTTCAAAAAAACATATTTAAACTGCTATTATGTCCCTCTATGTGAATACATTACTCCTAGCAATTTTTTTCACTTCAAAGTACCTTTTTTGCAGCTTTTTTTCTTGTGAAACCATCCACATCTATTTTCTCACACTTCCTGATTCTGGCAGTTGCTAGGGGCATGTCTTACTGTGTATGATATTATGATTTGTCTGTATATTTCATGGGCAGTGAACTCTGAGGTGATCATTACAATACTGTGAGCGTGCACTGAGCTATGCACAGCACAACACATTATATATAGAGATGGAAATATCTCTGCACACTCCAGAAGAAAGCAATCAGAGGTTTTCTTTTCACTTTCCCTGGCAAGTGAAGGGAAGATAAGACAGGACGGCAGGGTGATGGGGGGGGGGGGGGTGGGGCGGTACAGAGCAGTCCTAGTCTTATCTCATGCTAATTAGCAGCTCAGATTACAGTGTCCTGAGACTCTTTGCTGGAGGGAAGGGGGAGAATCATCCAGGCACAGAGACCAGTGCGCACAGTGTCTTCCATGCGCTCTGCTGCTAGAGAACTGTGTAGTGTATAGAGGCAGAGAGACCTTCCTGACATCACGATGGGGGCGTGCACATCTGACGTCAGGATGGGGCCACCACCCACCCGTACTCATAGGCAGCAGAATCGGTACACTGATACATTCAAACGGTGTACAGATTTCTGCTAGCAACGGGCAAAATACAAGAAATAAAATGTGGTAGAAAAGTGTCAGAGTTGCCATTTATAACACAAAAGGGAGCCCAAATTAATTAATAAAGTATATTACAAAATATATTTATACTACACATGCTGCTAGAAAATACAAAGTTGATCGAACGTTTAGTTACGCTTTAATGTCTTAATTTTTGCCTATGACTGGGAGTTGTAGTCCTCTCCTCCCTGCGGTGTCCACTGATATATCATAATAAAAGCCTGGGCATGCTGAAAGTTGTAGTCCTCTCCTCTTATACCTCCTCCCTGTTATATATCAGAGGACACAACAGCCTGGACATGCTGGGAGCTGTAGTCCTCCTCATACTCCTCCCTGTAATGTCCTCTGATATATCATAACAGCCTGGGCATGCTGGGAGTTGTAGTCCTCCTCATACTCCTCCCTGTAATGTCTTCTGATATCACATAACAGCCTGTAAATGCTGGGAGTTGTAGTCCTCTCCTACCTCCTCCCTGTAATGTCCTCTGATATCACATAATAACAGCCTGGACATGCTGGGAGTTGTAGTCCTCTCCTTTTATATCCCACCCTGTAATGTCCCCTATCACATAATAGCTTGGACATGCTGGGACTTGTAGTCCTCTCTTCTACCTCCTCCCTGTAATGTCCTCTAATATCACATAACTGTCTGGACATGCTGGGAGTTGTAGTCCTCTCCTCTTATACCTCCTCCCTGTAATGTCCTCTGATATCACATAACAGTCTGGACATGCTGGGAGTTGTAGTTCTCTATTACACTTCTCCCTGTAATGTCCTCTGTTATCACATATTGCTATAATAAAGAATATCCATCCAATACGGAAAAGAAAATACTACATTCTTTATTAAGACACAAAACAGTTGTAAATACCATTTAAAAAGCAAACATAAAACCAAAATGTACATAAAAGAATACAAAGAGGACAGTGCATAATCGTAAGGCAGGACATATATGGCGGTAACATAGGTCAAGACCACTCAATATAATGACTCTTCAAACACAAAACGGAGCCTTTAAGACAAAATGGATTCCAAATATCCAAGATGAAGTCCACACAGAATGTACTTATTTAACCCCTTAATCACCACCCTATTTTAGACCTTAATGACCAAGCTATTTTTTACGTTTTTCCATCGTCGCATTCCAAGAGCAATAATAATTTTTTTTTTGCGTGGACATAGCAGTATAAGGTCTTGTTTTTTGCTGGACAAATTGTATTTTTTAATAGCACCATTTTGAGGTACATATTATTTATTAACATTTCTTGGGGGGGAATAGAAAAAAAAACAGAAATTTCGCCACTCTTTTTCGCGTCCTAAATCTATGCCGTTTTACCGTGTGGTATAAATAACACAATAACTTTATTCAGCGGGTTGTTACGATTGCAGCGATATCAAATTTGTATCGTATTTGTATGTTTTACTACTTTTACACAGTAAAAACGCTTTTTTTTCAAACTTATTTAATTTTGTGTCTCCATATTTGAAGAGCCATAAAAAAAAATTATTGTTCCGCTGATGCAGTTTTATGAGGGCTTTTTTTTTTTTGCGGGAAGACTTATAGTTTTTATTGGTACCATTTTGGAGTAGATGCGACTCTTTGATCACTTTTTAATCACATTTTTTTAATGTCAGGATTCACAGAAAACAGCAATTTTCCCGTAATTTATTAATTTTTTACGGTGTTCACCGTGCGGGTTAAGTAATGTAATAGCTTTATAGTCGGGGTCGTTACGGACGCGGTGATACCAAATGTGTGTAACTTTTTTTACTTTATTTTGTTTTTTTGTAATAGTAAAACAGTTTGTAAGGGGAAAAAGCGGGTTTTTCAGTTTTTTTTAATTAACTTTATTAAACAGCTTTTTTTACTAGTCCCACTAGGGGACTTTAATATGCGATCCTCCGATCGCTATTGTAATACACTGCAATACTTTTGTATTGCAGTGTATTACTGCCTGGCCGTTTAAAACGGTCAGGCATCTGCTAGGACATGCAGGCATTCGCTACAGGCAGACCTGGGGGCCTTTATTAGGCCCCCGGCTGCAATCGGAGACACAGGCACTCGGCGATCTTATCGCCGGGTGTCAATGGGATGAGAGGGAGCTCCCTCCCTTTCTCCAAAAATTACTCAGATGCGGTGCACGCTATTGATCACCGCATCTGAAGGGTTAACAGGTGAGATCGATACTTATATTGATCTCACCTGTTAGAGCAGGGACGCCCCCAGCCCTCAGATACGCCTGGCAGCTGAGAGCAGGGAGATTTGACAGCTCCCTGCTCGGTTTACTTTATTCTGATGCAGCGCCGTAAAAAGGCTTATGCATCAGAATAAAGCCCGTTAGTGGCTGCTGTGAAAAGGCATATTGGCGGTCACTAACGGGTTAAACATCAGTTAATCACTTTCACGTACACTTAATTATAAGAACGCAGTAACAGATGATTTTGGTTTCCTTAGACTTAATTTTTCTTTTTCTCTTCTGGTGAAATAATGAGAAGCAAATCAGCTAGGGCAATCCTACCCCTGACGAATTGGTCCGTTCTGTCCCTGAAACGCGTTGGAGATTTATTGTCCATGCGGATAACCCAGGCTACTATCTCTTACATTACAGTTTAGTTTTTGAGCACTAACTACACCAGTCAGGGTGCCACCTAGTACAGAGTAAAGAGAGAGCAAAAAACACACGGCGCCACCTTGTGCAGGTCAATATGTTAGGTGGGTGAAGCGAGGGGGCTTTACCATGCTCACCTAGGTCGGATGTATAAAGCGCAAAGGTAGATCCACATATGCTGCTGCCAGATCCGGATCGGTTCCCAGAAGGGACTGCTTGATTAACGGAGGAGAGGAAAAAAATGGATCGTCTGGAGGCGCTGCTGCGTGGTGGAATTTGTAAAAATGTCGGTAGAGTCCAGATATAATATCGTTTATTTCAAGATGTGGCTACACGTTTCGACGCTGAACGAGCGTCTTGCTCAGGCCATGTACACATTGTACTTCTGACACTTTATATATCATAGTGAATTCAAATCAACAGGAGTGAAAAACCGCCAAATCTGCCGAGGTCAGAGTGCGTGTTGTCAAGTGTCTACTTTCGCAAACAAAAGAATGTATTTATTTTAATAATGTTTCATCTCTGTTTTAACTGTTTTTCTGTTGAGAGAATCGGGTGTGACGTCACGGTCTCACTCTGACCTCGGCAGATTTGGCGGTTTTTCACTCCTGTTAATTTGAACTCTCTATGATATATAAAGTGTCAGAAGTACAATGTGTACATGGCCTGAGGAAGACGCTCGTTCCGCGTCGAAACGCGTAGCCACATTTTGAAATAAACAATATTATTATATCTGGACTCTACCGTCATTTTTACAAATTCCACCACGCAGCAGCGCCTCCAGACGATCCATTTTTTTCCTCTCTTCTCCTTTAATAAAATGTAGACACAATAAAGAACCAGGATGTGGTGCCAACTCCTGAGCATGAGAATAGCCCAACCAATCCTCAACAACCATCTGCCCAAGTGGCGAGTTTTCTGGTATCTTAGCTGAGTATCATCCCTATCTCTACATTTTAGACATACTAGCTTGCTTATCTACTGCATGAAATACTTAGTGAGCAAAGTTGTGTGGACTGTAGAACTTTGACAAGGTGAATTATCCCTTTATCCTGGTCCATGGTGTATCACTGTCCCCTGGATGAGCAATCCCTAGAATCTTATTTCTCACATTCCAAACAAGAATATGGTTTCATGTAAATTCTCGAAGTTTAAAAAACGTATTTCCTTGTAAAATATATTCCACATATAGAGCATCAAAACAGCTTCTCCCATGTGTGACTTCTCTGATGCTCCCTAAGTTTGCTTTTAGTAATAAAACATTTCCCACATTCTAAACATGAATATGGCTTCTCTCCTGTGTGACTTCTCTCATGTATAACAAGACATGATTTATATGTAAAATATTTACCATATTCTGGACATGAGTATGGCTTCTCCCCTGTGTGAATTCGCACATGTATAGCAAGACCTGATTTTTGTGTAAAACATTTGCCACATTCTGAACATGAATAAGGCTTCTCTCCTGTGTGAATTCTCTCATGTTTAACAAGTATTGCTTTATCTGTAAAACATTTCCTACATTCTGGACATGAATACAGCTTCTCTCCTGTGTGAATTCTCTCATGTATAGCAAGATTTGATTTACGTGTAAAACATTTCCCACATTCTGAACATGAATACAGCTTCTCTCCTGTGTGACTACTCTCATGTTTAACAAGTCTTGCTTTATCTGTAAAACATTTCCTACATTCTGGACATGAATACAGCTTCTCTCCTGTGTGAATTCTCTCATGTACAGCAAGATTTGATTTACGTGTAAAACATTTCCCACATTCTGAACATGAATACAGCTTCTCTCCTGTGTGACTTCTCTTATGTACAGCAAGATGTGATTTTTGTGTAAAACATTTCCCACATTCTGAACATGAATACGGCTTCTCTCCTGTGTGACTTCTCTCATGTACAGCAAGATGTGATTTAGCTTTAAAGGATTTCCTACATTCTGAACATGAATACGGCTTCTCTCCTGTGTGACTTCTCTCATGTACAGCAAGATGTGATTTATATGTAAAACTTTTCCCACACTTTGAACATGAATACAGGTTCTCCCCTGTGTGACTTCTCTCATGTACAGCAAGATGTGATTTATATGTAAAACCTTTCCCACATTCTGAACATGAATACGGCTTCTCCCCTGTGTGACTTCTCTCATGTACAGCAAGATCAAATTTTCGTGTAAAACATTTCTCACATGCTGAACATGAATACGGTTTCTCCCCTGTGAGAATTCTCTGTGTTAAAAGACCTGAGATTTTTGTGAATTGTTGACCACATTGAAACCTTTTACCGCCTTTCTGAGCTGTAATTGTGGTAACAATCTGTGATTGGTCAGGAGAAGGTTCCTCATGATTAGGGGAAATATATGATAGATCTTTACTGTGAAGTCCTGGATTTACATAAAGGGTAATGAGGTTTTCTCCTGAAGACTGCTGCATATCTTTATCTTCTACTTTATGATTTACCAATAGCATGAAGTTTCCCTCAGTCTTCTTACTGGAGTTTTCTGTTAGGATTAGGATGAATATCATTAGCTTTTTTTAAACCACAAAGCAGACAAAAATTATAACATTCATTTCAGACAAACACAAATGCAGTTTTGAGGGAGTTTTTTTATTTTTATTTTTTAAATTAAAGCAAGAAGTGGATCAAGCAGGAAGGAGATGTATACGTAATTGGTTTTGATTCTACTCCTGGCTTTGGCTTAAAGAGAAAACTTTGATTACAAAATAAAATATATAGATGGACTTCCGATGGCGGGACATAAAGGATGGCTGCGTTTTAACTTGGCTCCTGCTCCACGCTGCAGCACCTAGTCTCTGGACCAGGCATTCTAGGCTTTTGAGACCTGAGACACGACTACACCCCGGAGACAGCCTTACTCTGCTGCGGGAGCTCATTATCTATTGCTGAATTCGGCCCAACAGGTGGGTGTGAGATCGCTCTTAGAGGCGGCGGTGCCGTTACCCGCCAGGCCGCGGGATCTAGGGCATAATTCCCTGACACGCTACAAGAGAGTTGAGACAAACGACCACCGGAGAAAGGGCGGAAAGAGATGAGGGTCCCTTGCAGCACAGCTCCCTTCAGTATAGTGGGATGATTTGCAGTGCTTGACCGCTGACGACTTCTCACACATTCCCGCAAGACCGACCGGGACACCTCACTGGTATCGGACACTACATCACCGCCTGGATACAGAGAAGTTCTCTGCACTGCTACCCTACTTGCCTCACTGCATGACAACATATCGATGTGGTTTGCTTATCTATGTGACTTGAGGAGAATAACGTTCCTTAAAAACTACTGTTCCCTGCGTGTGAACTGGAAACACTTAGATATGACATACAACTTACTGCAGAAACTGCACAGTGTCTGACGCCATGTAGTGGCTGATTTGTAGATTTCTCTACATCCCTGTAACTTTGAATCTCTTGACGCTGAAGTGCACTATACTCTTATGTGCGGACTGACATCCATTGACTGTTTATAATGAGAATACTATTATATGCACAGGATACACTACTATCTCTGGTAATCACTACCGACTGGATCAGCGCGTTCTCTTTTATGACACAGATATTGGCAAAACTGCCCTCCTCTGTTACATCTTCTAACTAGATGATCGCAACTAGAGGGTGCCTATTCCTCAAATGAGGCAATAGAAATATGTACATGGGGACTGTGCTCTCTTTATGTAACCTATTTTGCATTTAGAACTCCGCCTCTCCCTTGCATTTGAAACGGTCCGCTGGGACCTTGCTATGGACAGATATCTTACTACAAAATCGTCTGGCAGACAGCTGCGAGCTGACCAAAGATCAGGAACGGAAAAAAATGCATATACAAAAGCTGCAGGCCAAATACAAGGCCACTTCCAAAACATCCAATACTAAGAGTAAAGTTTCACCTGATGACAGCGGATCTTTTTTCAGGAGATGACATCACTCCTCCAAACCGCTCTCCTAGTTCTAGTCCTCCGGGGCCTTCTAATAGGGATGATCTTCAAGCAGTCTTGGTGGCTGATAAAGTATCACAACTATTGATCCCATTGTTTGACAAACGTCTCGAAGTGCTCCATACCTCAATAAATTCTGTGCTATCTCAAATTACTAACAATGCGCAGAGAATAGTGGAATTGGAAACTCGGGTGCAAGGGATGGAACAAACTATTGCCCACCTTGAAACCACTCTACAACACAGCCAAACACTGGAGGCGGCACTCCGAGACAAGGTGGAAGACTTGGAAAACCAACATCGTCGAAACAATCTGCGCTTCGTTGGCATCCCAGAGGGTGTAGGAGGGGAACATCTTTTAGACTGACTAAGGAACTGCCAGCGGCTCTGAAATTGGAGACACTGAGTGACCCTCTAACAATTGAAAGAGCGCTTCGAATTGGCCCTCTGGATGCCAACAGGGGAAACGGAAATAGCAGACCACGTTAGGTTATCGCAAAAATATCTAAATTCATGGGTAAAAGAGAGAATTCTGAGGGCATATAGACAGCAAAGGGAGTTGCGCATTCAGGGTAACTGAATCTTAATATTCCAAGATTTTTCAACCGCAGTATCGCAAAAGAGGAAGACTTTTGTACCCATCTGTAAAGTGCTAGCAGAGAACAACACGAAATTTAAACTACTATACCCGGCCAAGCTGAGAATAAAAGATGGAACAAGATCACTAACCTTTGACAATACTTTGGATGCCAGGTGACACCTTCACATGGAAGATGGCTGAGAATATCAAATCATACTTAGGGGAGAGACAGTCCCCACTTTAGCACATTCCTTTAAAAACTTGTTGAATTGCAGCTGTACTATGTACTAAACGATATAGGAGATTGGATCATATCAAATGCTAGAGCTCAGTACAAATCGTACGGTGCCAGCCAGTAAGCGTAAACTATTATAATGCGAAAAGGGGAAAGGGACAAAGGGAACTGGGAAAGGGACAAAGGGAACTGGGAAAGGGGCAAGGAGAAAGGGAAATCGAGGGGAAACCACTGGTAAACTGGCACAGCGATGTATAAAAATATAAAAAATGTATTATCAGTAAGTTAAGAAACAGAGGGTAGCGATAAGTACGTCCCTGTATCAATTTAAACAATCAAACGCAAAATACATACAATAGACAAACAAGAATAGACACCACAGGCCCGGCCGGGTCACTAGTAGCTAGTACATATCAATTATCAATGATAGTCAAGGATTATAACATCAAGTTCAAGATCAAGTGTTGCAGTATGGTAAGCTAGTAATATACCTGTTCAGTAATGGGCAGTGTGCAGATCATGCGTTTAATAGACCCGTTTAGTAATGGGCAATGTGCAGATCATGCGTTTAGTGATTGAATATGTTCCACACATCAATTACAATGTGTCAGTTGTGGATACAAAAATGGGTGTAACGTCTTGATGCACTACGTGAGTGTATTCACATATATAACCTATGGATCCCACTGTAAGGATACAATGAAAGGGATGTAAACAATATGTGTAACCTATAGAACTCGCTGTAGGAAATTACAATGAAAAATTGCAATAAATTGCATCAACATAGCATGCAGATTTTAGCCAACAAGATTTGTTCAACAGCACGTCAAATAATATACTTATCGCCAATCGTTATGGCTTCTGAAGTGTAGGTTGACATGTTGTCATTAAATTCCATATGTGCTGTGGATCTGTCAGATTGCAAGCTTTGGTGCTTTTCCAGAGATCATGTTGTCGCTTGGGGTTCAGATGTTCCGGCGTCTCGCTGGGACCGGAAGGGACAGCGTCATAATGAACGACCTTACAGAGATGCCCTGGTTAACACCATACAGAGGAGTACAAACACTGATACATATCACACTCCCTCGGGTATAAAATTCTATTAGTGGAATGTAGCAGTACTCAATACTCCCATAAAACGGAAAAAGGTTCTTTCACATATTAAAAGATCATCTCCTGATATTATTTTCTTTCAAGAAACACATTGGAGATAAGACCACTCGGGTACATTAAAAGCCCCGTGGTTGGAAACATGTTATACAGCTTCCCACAGCTCCTCCTCTAGGGAAGTAGCAATTCTATTACAGAAGGGCCTGACACGTGGTGGAGGACACGATCGAAGATCCTCAGGGTCGGTATCTTATACTCAGAGTCCAAATAGATAACTTATCATATATCTTGGTTAATCTGTATGCCCCAAACCATGATCAACACATTTTTTATACGGATCTTCTGCAGCTCTTACTACCATATAACACCCATAAACTCATTATAGGGGGAGATTTTAATGGGGTACAGGACATTCATCTGGACAAATCTACTCAAGGTCCACAACTAATTTCTACCACTTCCTCTCTTGCCCACTTTAAGGAACAACTGGGTTCCTGCGATCCTTGGAGGATCACAAACTTAAACTCACGGGACTACAGATGCCATTCTGCGGCACATGACACATTTTCTCATATTGATTATTTTTTTTATATCCACTACACTCTTTACACACCACTACACTCTTTACACACCATCTCGTATCCCGAATTAACGCAATAAGAATTTCGGATCATGCACCTATACATATGTCTTTTCGGATAGCTATACCTCAACAGAGAACTATGTTCTGAAGGTTCGCATCGTACCTGGTAGATTCAGGGGACTTTAAATCCTATTTAAAGATACAATGGACTAACTACCTGGATGATAATATGGAACACCTAGAAGATGCACCTTTGCTCTGGGCAACGCTAAAAGTCGTAATCCGAGGTCACATAATGGGCTACATAGCACATAGGAAAAAAATACAACGGGAACAATTCAACAAACTACATACATATTTGCTGTCAGCCCAATCGATATATGCTCAGGACCCAACCCCTCAAGCTCAACAAATATACCTAACAGCTAAACATCTCCTAGAAACTTTTGGACAAGTGAACCCACAATGGCAGGTCAAACACACACAGAATAGATTCTATAGATGGGGAAATAAGGCAGGATCTTTACTAGCCACTATGGCAAAGTAAAATAAACCATACAAACCCATCCAGACACTGCGTAATCCTCAAACAGAGAGCTTAACCTCTAATCCGGACAAAATAGGGAAAATCTTCCAGGACTACTTTCAAGATTTAGATCGAGCTGCCCCAGAGGACCCTTTAAAAATGTGATCTTTCCTTCACACTTTACAGGTGCCCACCCTGACAGAGGAACAGCAAAATATGTTCGATTCTGTTATACAAAAGGAGGAAGTTCGTGATGTAATTAAAGCATCTGTAAATGGTAAAACACAAGGGCCGGATGAATTCTCGGCTGAATTTTATAAAATGCTGTCTCCAGAAATAATTCCAACTTTAACTAACCTATATAATTCCGCTTATACACAGACAGTTCTGTCAGACTACTTTACGGACTCCAGAATTATTCTCTTGCCAAAACTCAACAAAGATCCGATTGACCCACAGTCTTATAGACCCATATCACTGCTGAACAGCGATTATAAATTCTTATCTAAAATTCTAGCCAAATAATTACAGCCAGCTCATTGTACCACAAATACTTAGTCCAACACAGACAAGCTTCACTTAGGGAAGGCAGTGCATAAAGAATATTCATGCGGCAGTAGCGGCCACAGTGATAGCTCAAAATCAACATAGCCAGGTAACTATGCTCAGGAGTCTAGACTCGGAGAAAGCGTTTGATAAGGTGGAATGGCCTTTCTTGACTGAGGCCCTAACACAGCGCAAATTCGGTGCTACTTTTATGAACTACATAGCGCTCCTACAAACTGACACTAGGACTACAATCACGGTTAACGGACAGAACACACCTCATGTAGATATGTTTAGAGGGGCATGACTAGGATGCCCACTTTCTCCCCTGCTTTTTAATTTGTCGATAGATCCTTTATCATTTACAGATCTCCCCAGCATTTCCGGGCATAAAAAAAAGACGAGGTAGAACTCAAATTAGCAGCGTTTGCGGATGACATACTGCTGATCTCCAATCCCAAACAAGCCATACCTCATATATTGAGGGACCTGTCTACCATTTGAAGCCTTTCGGGCTACACTCTCAACATTGATAAAACGGAGGCACTTTTGCTTAGGGGACTGTCACGACCTTTATGGTCATCTGCATATCCGTTTAGGTGGCATGCTTTCTCGCTGAAATCTCCGTCCATACATACAAACTTTGGAGGTGACTCTGAAGATATGGGGATCTCTGGCCCTTTCATACCTGGGAAGAGCATACATGTTAAAAATTACCCAGACTTTTATATCTATTTCATACGTTCCCAATTTATCCCACGCCAGGGGGACAAAAAAGTCGAAATTTCTTATACCGTAATTTTATTTAGGGGGGGGGGGGTGGGGAGGCCAAGGATAGAGTACAAACTGTTACAACAACCTAAACTCAACAGAGGGATAGCTTTCACTAATATCAGAATATATAATCTGGCATCCTTACTTCGGGTAATAAGGGATTGGATAAATAACACATCACATTTTTCAGACTCCAAGTTAGAACAAGACCTCCTCCCATATTGTGCACTACCCACCATGCTTCATTTACAGCATCAAATGCTGCCGGAAGAAGTGAAAGATAATCCTCTCTTGCTTTCTACATGGAAAGGGTGGAACAAAAATCAGATGCATATTGGAAGTTTCCCCTTTGATCTCCCCTTATCTAACCTTAGTCAGGATGATGGGTCTCATGCAATATTTGGACACTGGTACAGGGCGGGTATCAAAAACATATATTTCTTACTTCATGTTGCCGAAAAGAGGATGTATACAAGAATAGAGCTTCTGCGGAAATATCCAGATATCTTATTCCCACAATTCATGTATTTTCAGGCGAAAAATTATATTAACACTTTATTACATAAACGAACCGATAGAGATTGGAACCCCACTATTCATGCGAAATTCAATAAACTCACAAATGTTAAGGGGGCGATATCACGAAACTATCAAGCTCTACACATACTAATAAATTATGCAGAGGCGGCAGTTTCTCTTTCCAAGTGGGTACTGGATGATTCAACTCTTACTTATGGAAATGTTCTGTTGGCAAAAGTACAAGCTCATAAATATTTACCGTCTGCTAGGTATTTGGAAATGAGAGTGAAGATATGTCACAGAGCGTATCTCACTCCCATAATGGGTTATTTGATGGGCATATATAATAGTCCTGTTTTAAATGTAGTGGGACTGATGCAAATCTGTACCACTGCTTGTGGCCATGCCCTGTAATGAAATAATTTGGGGATAGACTAAGAACTTTTACTTTAACACACCGGACTAACTTCGTTCCTAAAGATGCCTTGTGGCCTATTTTTGAATGCTTGGACAAAGGAAGTTATAACTATACACTGGGAGCAGGTAAATTATTGCACATGATAGCAGCAGCAGGTGTAAAATCTATTTTACAAACATGGTTACAAAAACAAGCACCGCCATTCCAATTGTTTTTTGGAAAATACATTTCCTTTTTTGTTTAAAATGGATTGGACGGAGACTTTGATACGCAAGACAGCGCTCAGACTCCTTTTTTGACACATGGGGTTTTATCTCTGTACTTCCGCACCGGATCAGGGAAGCTATACAAAATAATTTCCAGAACACTGTATGGTACCAGGAGAGGGTATTGATGGGGTCTCCGCCGATATCATAACAATATTATGAAATGTGAGTACTGGACATGCTCACTGATAGGCGGAATCGCACGATTCACTCTAAAACACTTTGGCGCATTTTTTTACCTATATATGTCGCAAGGGAATAGGGTACTTAGTCCTCATTGGGTGGCAATATCTCGGGGAACGTAGGGAGCATGGCTGGCTCTGAGTTCCTCTTAGGAACTCCTACTTATACTTATTTAAAGCACTGTTTGATACTTGACTTGGTGTTATTTTACGGTTTTCTTTACTATATGATTTATTGTACGGATAGTGGCGATGTTCATTCCTATTTAATAACTTAGTAGACGCCTCTATATACTTGGTTTGTACGCAAGATCAGCAACAAATTCTGATATAACATCGCTCCTAGATACAGTGGTGTTATCGCTTTGTTGTTTTTGTTCAACTGTAAAAGAGATATTTATTGTGCAAATAGCAATAAAAACATTTTGGAAAAATAATATATATATATATCGATGATAAAGTACAGGTTTCTGGTCTATTCCTAGTCAGCGCTTTTATTACATAAACCTTGACTTAATAAAACAAATAAATGTGCGTGCCACCTTACCTGGCAATCAAGCCTTTCTCCTACCAACACATTTGATCCTTCAATACCAATTAGAAATCACTTTAATACTACAGCTTAAAGCAACCCTCCAGTTCCAGGACAATGTATTTAATATGATAGTGTATATGGTGTAACATTACCTGGTGCCCTTCAGTTGTGCCTCTCTCGCGTGGATTTGCCATTTTAGGGTTCCCTCTGTGCTGTTCCAAAATGACTGCACTTCTTTGACTATGAGACACTCCCACTGTTCTCGAATTGGCCAGAGCAGTTCTGTCCAATACGTGAACAGATGGAGTATGTTCGACAGTCTGAGAAGCGCTATGGCTTCTTTGAGAGAACACAGAGGGGACCCTAAAACTGTGTATCCCCGGCAGAGGGGCACAACTGATGGGCGCTTTAATATATTTACTGAGAATCCAACCTTACACACAGTCTACGTTTAACAGGATACTTTTAGAGAATCATGGACATGAAAATTAGATAATAATGGCTGCAGTCACCAGATCTCCATTTTATAGAACACATTAAGTATGTAGCAAATGTCAATCTGTGGGTACGTGTACCCACTATGCCGCACCGCCGTAGCGCGGAGGCAGCTGGTCAAATAACAGAGTACCCAATAAATACAAAGTTCAGCACAAGGGTACCTGAATAGTCTGGACAGTCGCAGTAGCTAGGCACAGATGGAACTTTAGACGGCAGAGAATGTCACACATGGCGGAGGATATCAGGCGTGGCCAGGCGTGGTGTACGACAGCAGACTTGACCGATGACAGAACACGACTCCAACACGACTTAGGGATCAGGAACCAACACAGCACAGGAACAGGCAGTAGGGCACGGGAATACGATAACACAGAGGGACCATTTGCAAAGACTAACATGGGAATTACAAACAATGCTCAGGCAGGGAGTGAAAGGGGAGGGCACCTTTTATAGTCCAGAGAGATTAGGGCTGATTAATAATAAAATTCATGTGCGCGCACTGGCTCTTTAAAGCCGGACACGAGCGTGCGTGCACCCTACGGGACACAGCCGAACAGAGCGGAAGTGAGTGCTGGCGTCTCCTAGGAAGGAGATGCCGGCCAGCACTCAGATCCATGGCCGCAGCCGCTGAGGGGTGAGTAGGAACGGCGGTTCGCGCCGTGTACACTACAGTATGCCACCTCTTATTCCCCCTTTTCTTGGGACCAGAGCGAGAGAGAAATTTCTTAATGAGGGTAGGGGCATTAGGGCTCTCCTCTGGCTCCCAGGACCTCTCCTCAGAACCAAACCTTCTCCAGTCTACCAAATAGAAAGTCCTTCCTCTTACCCTCTTGCAGTCCAGGATCTCCCGCACCTAAAAAAAACACATCAGATGAACTGCTGGGAGCAACTGCGGGACTGGGAGTCTTACTGTAGTGGCTCAGGACAACCGGTTTCAGGAGGGACACATGAAAAGTTTTGGGGATTCCGAGGGTAGGAGGCAGCCGAAGCTTACAGGAGACAGGGTTTATCTGTTGTAGTATTTCAAAGGGTCCGAGGAACCTGGGAGAAAACTTGTACGAAGGCATCTTCAGACGGATATTCTGTGAGGACAACCAGACTTTGGTACCTGGAAGATACAGAGGCGGCTCTCTCCTTTTAATATCCGTTTTTCGCTTCATGCGATCAACTGCTAGCAGAATAGAGGACCGGGTCTGTTGCCAGATTTGCAGAAAGTCCCCAAATGCAGAGTCCGCAGCGGGTACCTGAGATGTAGCCAAGACAGGAAGAGGGATTCTAAAATGTTCACCGTACACAATGTAGAACGGTGTGGAAGTGGTGGACTCACTTGTGCGAGTGTTGCATGAGAACTCACACTGTACCCAGTCATCATGCTGCATGGAGATGAAGTGGCAGAGATAATTCTCCATGATCTGGTTAATCCTCTCGACTTGACAATTGGACTGGGGATGGTAGGCTGAGGAAAAGTCCAATGTCACATCCAGGAGTTTACAGAGAGCTCTTCAGAATTTCGAGGTCAACTGAACCCCTCGATCAGACAATATGTGAGAGGCAAGCCATGCAGGCGGAAGATGTGCTGAATGAAGAGAGATTAGCTAGTCAAGGAGCAGAAAATAGGCCAGTCAGCGGAACAAAATGAGCCATCTTGGAGAACCGATCCACCACCACATTGCATCACACTGATGGAGGAAGGTCAGTGATAAAGTCCATTGCAATATGCGGCGAGGGGGCGTTGGGCACCGGCAGAGGTTGGAGCAGACCGGCAGGCTTGGAGTGAGCAACCTTGTTAGAAGCACACACAGTGCAGGAAGAGAGATTGTCCACAACATCCTTGGGCAGTGTGGGCCACCAGAAATGACGAGTTATCAGGTCTCGAGTCTTACGAACACCCGCGTGTCCAGCCAGTTTGGAGCAGTGTCCCCAGCGAAGGATTATCCTCCTTTCTGCCAGCCCCACAAAAGTCCTCCCCGGCGGGATGTGTCTAATTTGAAGAGGATTAGGTCTATGATACATTGCAGGAACTCCATAATGTCCTTTGTTTCAAACGACCTGGATAGGGCATGGACCATCACATTTTTGTCAGCAGGACAGTAGGGAAGCACAAAGTGGCTTGACGGGGATTTAGCCATTAAGCCGATTGGAGAGAAGTGAGGTTCTTGTGGTCAGTGGATATAAAGATGGGATGAGCTGCGCCCTCTAGCAGATGTCTCCACTCCTCCAGAGCCAATTTGATGGCCAATAACTCCCGAACCCCAATAGAGTGATTGCGCTCAGTGGAGGAAAAAATTATTGAATAATAGCCACACACCACTGTCTTTAATTTGAAGCTTCTCTGGAACAGAACTGCACCTGCACCAACAGAGTAAGCGTCCACCTCCAGCGAAAACTGTCAAGAGACGTCAGGATGATGGAGGATTGAGGCGGAGGTAAAAGCACTCTTGAGGCTATTAAATGCAGATTCTGCCTCTCGAGTCCACACCCTAGCGTTCACACCCTTCTTGGTAACGATAGAGATTGGAGCCGTCAGTGATGAGAAGTTTGGGATAAACTGCCGGTAGAAGTTGGCAAATCCCGAAAAATGCTATATGGACCACAGGTAATGAGGACGTGGTCATTCCAGGACGGACTTTACCTTCTCAGGGTCCATCTTGATAACTTGATCCGAAATGATGTAGCCCAGGAAGGGCAGAGAATTTTTTACAAAGACACACTTCTCCAGCTTGGCAGACGATTCTCCCTTAATCACAGTAGAAGTTGACGAACATGCCTCCGATGAGTCGTGGGATCTGGAGAGAAAATCAAAATATCATCGAGATAGACCACAACACAGACATAGAGATCTCGGAAGATATTCTAATTCCTGGAAGACCGCGGGAGCGTTACATAAACCGAATGGCATCACCAGGTATTCGTAGTGCCCGTCTCGAGTTCTGAATGCCGTTTTCCACTCGTCACCTGGACTGATTTGGATCAAATAGTAAGCCCCACGCAAGTTTAGTTACGAAAAAATCCTGGCTCCTTGTATACGGTCAAACAGTTTGGATATTTGTGGCAATGGGTATTTGTTCTTGACCGTGATCTGGTTGAGACCACTGTAGTCAATGCAGGGTCGAAGAGATCCGCCTTTCCTATTAACTAAAAAGAAGGGGAGGAAGACTATCATATGGAACCCTTCTCCAGATTCTCATTGATGTAGGCTGACATGGATTGAGTCTCTGGCAAGGAGAGATGATATACCCATACACGTGGAGAAGCATTTGGAAACAGTTCAATTAGACAGTCGTAAGACCGGTGTGGGGGGAAGCATCTCAGCCTCCTTTTTGCTAAAGACATCTGCAAATTGAGAAAAATAAGTAGGTAATCCCGCTAATGACTGAGGCCGAGGAGGCTGGACGGGGTGGATCTGAAAAAGGCAACGCTGGAGACATTTGGGACCCATAAAGAACTTCTCCGGAACTCCAATCCAGGACAGGAGCATGCAGCCGGAGCCAAGGCAGGCCCAGTAGAAGCGGATTGATGGCTTTAGGCAAGACAAGGAAGTTCAATCAGTTCAGTATGAAGGACTCCAACTTGGAGCTTCAGCGGCTTGGTTTCAGACACGATTGGATCAGGCAGACGAAGACCATTCACCGAGGCAACAGCCAAAGACAGCTCCAGTGGGCAACTGGAGATGATCCACTAGGTCTTGCTGGATGAAGTGGGGTGACTAGGTCCGCGGCCGTGGACAATGGACAGAGTGGGGTTATCAATCACAATCTGTAATAAAGCTTTCCAGTACATTGTTGAATCCATTCCACTAAAAGCCTGCTTCACATGGCCGTGTTCGTACCGTATGTCGGATGGATTTCCAGGACCAAACACAGTTCAGGGAGCCGGACTTCTACCATCATAGTTATTTATAATATTAGGAGTCACTATGCCGTGCTGAAATTTTGTCTTTAGTACAGTAGTCCCATGGAGAGACAGTGACTCATAGTATCATGCATCATTATGCTGCTAGGAGTCTGGCTCCCTGAACTGTATTTGGTCAGGGAAATAAAGCCAACATACAGTCCGAACACAGCCGTCAGAAGCAGGCCTCAGAATTGAGACTGTTCTAAGAGGAAAGAGGTTTCTATCTAGCACTGAATAGGTGGACCTAGTGCAGTGCCCTCTGAGAGAAGGTGATTAACCGGCCCGATTAACCCCTTAGATGCCAAGGTCAATAGCAATCACGGAATCTAAGAGTTTTTTAGCCGACTGGCACCCCAGCGAGCCGATCATGTGGGTGCCAATGGTTGGTATGGCAACTGGAGGCCTAACAATGGCCTCCTTGTTTGCTAAGTCCGGAAGCCTGTTAGGACCTGCCTCTGGCAGGTCCTAATTGACTTGCTGACAGTGTCACACTAATAGCTCTAATACATTGCACTATGTAGGTAGTGTAATGTATTAGTATAGTGATCAGTGTTGCAGGCCTTCAAGTCCCTTAGTGAAAAAGTTAATAAAAATGTTGTATAATAAAAAAGTTTCAAAGTTAAAAACCCAACATTTTTTCCCATAATAAGCCTTTTATAATTGTAAAAAAAACAAAAACAAACAATACATAAATTGGTATTGTAGCATCCGTAAGGACACAAACTATAAAACTATTGTAATGACAGGGATAGGGAAACAGACAAGTGAGCCCTAATCTACCAGCCACTCAGTCCCTGCCTACTTGCAACGACCCGCCCTAGGCGACGGGGTACAACTGGGCGACGGTCCCTACACTCACTAAGTGCACGACAGACAACCAGACAAGGGAACACAGAACAAAAGGGAAACGGGGCAGTTGCCCACGGCAACACCGTGAGCAACAAGAGTAGTAAACGAGCAGAGTCAAACCACGAGAGTACGAGGTGCCAAACGCAGAGCAGGAGAGTAGTGAACAAGCCGAGTCAAACCAGGAGTGTACGAGGTACCAAACGCAGAGCAGGAGAGTAGTCAGTAAGCCAGGGTCAATACGAAGCAGGGACAAGTAGTACAAGAAGCTGCAGCAGGGCCAGGAAACCAACAGAGAAGAATCACAAGCAAGGAGGAACAGGAAAGGCAGGTATACATAGACAGAGGGCGGGAGCTAGCTCCGTCTGGCCAGGCTGTGATAGGCTCTCCCACTCCTAAGCCTGCCATCCTGAGTGGTGGAAGATGGAGTCAGTCTCACAGACATAGAAGCAGGTGCAGACTAATTATCTATGGGCGTTGATACAGAAGTTGTGCCTGGCAGATCCTTTACAACTATTATGTCATTTATCCCACACGGTGAATGCACAAGAAGAAAAAAATATATAAAAAAATAACACCAGAATCGCTGTTTGTAAGTCACATCTCCTCCTAAAAAATGGAATAAAGAGTGATGAAAAACTCACATTTACCCCAAAATAGAACCAATATAATGACATTCCGTCCTGCAAAAAAAACGCCCCGACACAGCTTTGTCGACGCAAAAATAATTTTTTTTATAGATCTTAGACTATGGCAAATGGTTTTATGTTGTTGTTTTTTTTTTTTAAAGTGATTTTATTGTGCAAAAGCTGGAATACTAAAAAAAACAAAAATTATATAGATTTGGTATCGCCGTGATCGTATCGACCCCGCAGAATAAAGTTAACAGGTCATTTATGGCGTACGGTGAATGCTGAAAAAATAATACTTACAATTTTCTAAAAAGAATTACATAATTGTGTAACACCCATGGCCGCGGACCATCAGGATTACTCACCTCCTGACGGCCGCAGCCATGGATCAGTGAGCAATGGCCCGTATCTCCTCCTCAGGAGACACCAACGCTCACTTCCATTTCACTCTGCTGTGTCCCGTGGGGTGCTCTTAAAGGGCCGCCAGCGCGCGCACCTGAATCTGTTACCAAATTAGCCCATGATCCTGGACTGTAAGAAGGGCCCTACCCCTTCCTGCATTGCCTGAGCATTGTTGTCATTTACCTATGTTCGTCTCTGCAAATGGTCCCTTAAGTGCTTACCAGTTCTCAGTGTTCCCATTCCTGCTTCCTGTCTCCCGTGCTATCCTGGTCCAAGTGCCGTCTAGAGTTGGAGTCGTGTTGTGCTGAGTACTATGCCTGTCTTGCCATACTACACCTAGTGTCGGCCTGCTGCCAAGGTCCCACCGAGCCTATCTTCGCTACTGTCAGAACTTACCACAGGTACACCTATTCGAACTATAGACTTTGACATGTATCCTGTTGGCCAGCTGCCATACCGTCAAGGCGGTACGGCCCAATGGGTCCACGCACCCAACGTGACAATACGCTTAGGCCATGGAGTCCGCTGGTCAGCCTAAGACTAGGCCGATCTGGGAGACCTGCGTCCACGACAGGACCAACTCCTCCCCCAGTGAATTCCACTGGACAGCGGCTTGCTGAACAAGATGCAGCCTCCTCAGCTCCTGTTCCAACTGATCCTCCTTCTACACCTCCTGTCAGCACCAGGGTTGATCCCCGATACTCTCTACCACTACCGCAACGTTACAACGGAGACGCAAGTACCTGCAGGGGATTCCTCAATCAGTGGCAGATCCCCTTCTCTCTTCATGCCAGAGCATTTCAGACTGATGGCGCCAAGATTGCCTTCATTGTTTCTCTGCTTACTTGCAAGGCCCTAGCGTGGGCGAACCCGATCTGGGAAGGACAGGGAGCAGAGACCCGTGACTTCCAGGGGTTCCTCCGGACATTTTGTACTGTGTTTGAGGAACCTGGACGAGTTTCGTCGGCAGCGGCCTCCTTGCTGAACCTGCGCCAGGGAGACACCTCCGTGGGAGAGTACGCCATTCAATTCCATACCCTGGCAGGAGAGCTGTCCTGGAACGACAAGGCCCTGGTGGCTACATTCTGGCAGGGATTGTCGTCCGAGATCAAGGACGAACTGGCTGCTCGTGATCTGCCAACCAACCTGGACGCCCTCATTTTGCTTGCCATCCGGGTTGATAGGAGGCTCCGGGAACGATGCCAGGAGATTCGTCGGGTGAGAAGACTCCCTAGGCTGGCTCCTACCTTCCAGCAGTTCCTGTTACCCTCACCAGGTGGCCCACCTGAGGAGCCTATGCAGGTAGACTGGCTTAAATTATCCGTTCAGGAGAAAAAGCGCAGATGCACTTCGGGACTTTGTCTTTATTGCGGCTTCGGATGCCATGTTGTGCGCCTGTGTCCTCAGAAGCCAAAAAACCCCAATGCCTAGGATTGATTGGGGAGACAATCCTACGCGATACTGGGCTGGACAGACACTTTTCTTCTAAACTGTCTATCCCCGTGACGATTGCGTCCGGCGAGAAGAACCACTTGGTCTCTGCCTATCTTGACTCTGGGTCCGCAGCCAGTTTTATCTTCAAGGATCTAGTGGATCTCCTCCAGTTGCCTACGACCTCTCTGGAGAGGCCATTGATTGTCGCCTCGGTGAATGGGCTACCTCTGCCAGACCGCTGAGGCTTCAGGTAGGGGCTCTGCGTTCCGAACTCATCTCATTTCTTGTTCTACCCAAGGCCGTCAAACCTGTACTGCTTGGCCTGCCCTGGCTCCGACTACACGCCCCAGTTCTGGACTGGAATTCCGGAGAGGTTCTCCAGTGGGGTCCCAACTGCCTTGACTGCTCCATCTGGCCCCGCCTCCTCCTCCTCAATCTTTGACAGGATTGCCCTCTAATTATGCTATGTTCTCGGATGTCTGCAGGAAGAAGGAGGCGGAGTCACTGCCCACACCCCGGGCGCATGACTGTCCTATCGAACGGGTGCCTGATGCATCCCTTCCCCTTGGTAGGATATATCCTCTCTCCTTGCCAGAGACTCAGTCCATGTCCGCTTATATTAAGGAGGATCTGGAGAAGGATTTCATACGGAAGTCCTAAGCCCCGGCAGGAGCCGTATTCTACTTCGTCAAGAAATACGACGGCTCTCTGCGACCCTGCATTAACTACTGGGGTCTCAACCAGATCACGGTCAAGAATAGATATCCGTTGGACATTGATTTCAGAGCTTTTTGACCGCATAGGAGGAGCTAAAAAAATCTCCAAACTAGATCTGCATGGGGCCTACAACCTAATCCGAATTCACCGGAGTGACGAATGAAAGACAGCATTTAACACCCGAGACGGGCACTATGAACATCTGGTGATGCCTTTTGGCTTGTGTAATGCTCCCGCGGCCTTCCAAGAATTTGTCAATGACATCTTCCGGGATCTCCCCTATGATTGTGTTGCAGTCTATATTGATGATCTCTTAATTTTTTCCCCAGACCCGTTGACTCATCAGAGACATGTCCGTTAAGTTCTGCTGCGATTGAGGGAAAATCGTCTGTATGCCAAGCTGGAGAAGTGCATGTTTGAGAGGAGTTCTCTACACTTCCTGGGCTACACAATCTCGGACCAAGGTCTAAAGATGAATACGTAGAAAGTAAAGGCCGTACTGGAATGGTCACGCCCTCAAGGCTTAAGGTCCATACAGCGTTTTCTGGGATCTGCCAATTTTTACCGGCAGTTCATCCCGAACCTCTCCTCACTGACATCTCCCATCTCTACCCCCACCAAGAAAGGCATGAACGACAAGGTGTGGACTCCAGAGGGGGAATCCGCATTTAATAGCCTGAAGAGTGCCTTCACGTGAGCCTCCACCCTCCATCATCCTGATGTATCTCGACAGTTTTAGTTGAAGGTGGACGCCTCCTCTGTTGGTGGTGGTGAACTCCTGTTCCAGAGAGGTTCCAAGGGCAAGCAATGGTATGTGGTTATCACTCTAAACTCTTCTCTTCCGTAGAACGCAACTACTCGATTGGGTATCGGGAGTTATTGGCCATCAAATTGGCCCTGGAGGAGTGGAGGCATCTACTAGAGGGCGCAGTTCATCCCATCTTGATATTCACGGACCACAAGAATCACACCTATCTCCAGACAGCCCAATGGCTGAACTCTCATCAGGCCAGGTGGTCACTGTTCTTTGCTCGGTTCAAGTTTCCACTACCATCTGGCCGACAAGAATGTGAGGGTCGATGCCTTGTCCAGGTTGTTCGAGACAGAGGACACCATGGAGTCTCCACAAAATATTATTGATCCGTCTTGCATTGTCTCTGTCAACCCCCTGCAAGTTAGAAACATCCCTCCGGGGAGGACATTTGTGCGCCTGGCAGACAGAGGGAGAATCCTCCGCTGGGGACACAGCTCCAGACTGGCAGATCACGTGGCTACCCGTAAAACCAGAGACCTGATTGCACGTAATTTCTGGGGGCCCACGCTGCCCAAAGACATCATGGACTTTGTTTCATCCTGCTCGGTGTCCGCAACGAACAAGGTTGCTCACTCCAAACCTGCTGGCCTGCTCCAGCCGCTGCCTATGCCCGATGCTCCCTGGCAGCATATAGCAATGGACTTTGTTACGGACCTACCTCTGCGGGATGCAGTGTGGTCTGGGTGGTGGTGGACCGATTTTCGAAGAAGGCTCACTTCGTTCCGCTGACCGGTCTACCTTCTGCTTCTCGACTGGCCAACCTTCTGCTTCACGACTGGCCAACCACTTCATCCAACACATCTTCCGCCTGCACGGCTTACAGCGGCATATCGGGTCTAATCGGGGGTTTCCGTTCACCTCAAGGTTCTAGAGAGCCCTCTGTAAACACCTCAATGTAAATTTGGACTTTTCCTCAGCCTACTATCATCAGTCCAATGGACAAGTCGAGAGGATCAATCAGATCATGGAGAACTACCTACGACACCATCTCCAGACAGCATGATGACTGGGTGCAGCTTTTTCCTTGGGCCGCGTTTTCGTACAATAACCATACAAGCGAGTCCACAATAACTACACCGTTCTTCATAGTCTACGGCCAACACCCACGAATTCCTTTCCCAGTGTCCGTTATGATGTCTGAGGTGCCTGCAGCGGATTCTGCTTTTAGGGACTTCCTGCAGATCTGGCTCTAGACCCGATCCTCCATTCTGCTGGCGGTAGACCGCATGAAACGTAAGGCAGACACAAGGAGAGGACAACCTCCCAGGTTTCTTCCAGGTACCAAGGTCTGGCTGTCCTCCAGAAATATCGGCCTGAGGGTGTCATCATACGAGTTTGCTCCAAGGTTCCTCGGACCCTTCGAGATCTTGCAATGGATCAACCTTGTCTCCTACAAGCTTCGGCTGCCTCCTGTCCTCAAGATCCCCAACTCCTTCCATGTCTCCCTCCTGAAGACTGTGGTCCTGAACGGCTACACCAAGATTCCTAGTCCTGCAGTTGCTCCCAGCGGTTCATCAGATACCGTCAGGGTTAAGGAGATCCTGGAAACCAGGAGAGTAGGAGAAATAACTTTTTATTCGGTGGATTGGAGGGGGTTTGGTCCAGAAGAGAGGTCCTGGGAACCAGAGGAGAACCTCAATTCCCCTACCCTCCTGAAGAAGATTCTCTCCCGCTCTGGTCCCAAGAGGAGGGGGCATAAGAGGGGGGATACTGTACTCACCTCTTGACGGCCGCAGCCATGGATCAGTGAGCGCTGGCCCGCATCTCCTCCTCAGGAGACGCCAGCACTCACTTCCATTTCACTCTGTGTCCCGTAGGGTGCACCTGCGCGCTCGGTCTTAAAGGGCCAGCGCGCGCACCTCAATCTGTTACCAAATTCGCCCATGATCCTGGACTATAAAGGCACTGCCCCTCCCTGCGTTGCCTGAGAGTTGTTGTCGTTTACCTATGTTCGTCTCTGCAAATGGTCCCTTAAGTGTTTTCCAGTTCCCAGTGTTCCAGTTCCTGCTTCCTGTATCCTATATCTTGTGCTATCCTGGTCCAAGTGCTGTCTAGAGTTGGAGTCGTGTTGTGCGGAGTACTATGCCTATTTTGCCATACTACGCCTAGTGTCTGCCCGCTGCTAAGGTCCCATCCGAGCCTATCTTCGCTACTGTCAGAATTTACCACAGGTACACCTATCCGAACTATAGACTTTGACTTGTATCCTGTTGGCCAGCTGCCATATCGTCAACGCGGTACAGCCCAGTGACAACGTGACAAATTGCTTGTTTTCGTTAAATTTCCTCTTCCAAAAAATGAAATAAAAAAAAGTGATCAAAAAGTTGCATTTGACCCAAAATGGAACAAATAAAATCTGCATCTTGTCCCGCAGAAAACAAGCCCTCACACATCTCCAACAACCGAAAATTAAAAAAAAGTTATGGCTCTAGAAATGCGTAGAGTAAAAAACAGCTTGACGTGGAGGAATATTCCTTCCTGTAGTACAACATAAAAAAACTATATAAATTTTATAACGCCGTAAACGTACTGACCCGCCAAATAAAGTTAACGTAATTTATACTGCACGGGAAACACCATAAAAAGAAAAATAAATAAGGAAACATTTTTTGGGTCCCTAGCCTCCCAGATAATGATGCCAGTAAAAACTATAGATCGTCCCAGGAAAAAAGACCCTGATCCAGTTATGTGGCTAGAAATAACAAAAAAGTTATGGCACTAGTAAGGCGGTGCTGAAAAAACATCCCTATGTGCAGGTCAAAGGGGAACATTCCTTCAGCTTCTAGAAGTAGTTATCAAGAACCTAGTATTTAGGAACCAGGAAGGGGAGGGCCATAGCACATCTGCCAGTAGCGTGGGCGCCCGTATCATACCAGGGCTTCACTTTCCAAGCAAAATTTCCCAAATTACAAAAAAGAGAGAAAGTCACAAAAGGGGCACTACCAAGCAAAATCCACGCTCCAAATGTTGATCTAAAACTATTTCTTAACCCCCCACCCGCAAGAGTAAGTAACTGTACGTCGTTGCGGGAGGTTACTTCCCTCACGAGGACGCATAGTTACGGAGTGGTTTCCGGTGCACATTGTCGGCGACAGTGTGCACCAGGAACCGGGAGGTCAGCTGTCGCTGACAGCTGACACACTGCTCTTGCCGACCAGCGGTCCTTTGCCGCTGATTTCGGTTAATAACCCCTTAAATTCGGCGATCGGTTGCAATCGCCAAATTTTAGGGGTTTCTAGCATATCGGCAGACAGAAATCGCGGGGTTTGCCGATAGTTAGCATGGCAAACGGAAGCCAAACAATGGCTTCCGTCTCTGCCATGGACGGAAGCTCATCAGGACCAACGGATAGGCTTCGTGTCAGAGTGACAGGAAGTTACTGTGTCGTTCCCAATGAACACTGTCGGCGACAAGGTGTGCATCGGGAACTGGGAGATCAGCTGTCCCCGACAGCGGACACTCCAGTGTTGCCGATCAGCGGCTCATCGTCGCTGATTTCGGCAATTAACCCATTAAATGTGGTGCTCGATTGCCATCACCACGTTTGTAGCACATCTGCAGCCCCCATGCAATTGTGGGGGCTGCTGATGCTTGTGATGGCATCCGGAGGCCAGGCAACAGCCTCTGGGTCTGCCATGTATGGAAGCCTATGAGGACCAGCCTCAGGCTGGTCCTCGTAAACTTACTGTCAGAGTGACTGCGACGTCACACTGACAGTTGGAATACCCAAAACTAGGTAGTGTACTGTATTCTAGCAGCGATCAGAACTGCAGGTAAAAAAAGAAAGTGTAAAAAGTAAAAAAAAAGTTAATTACAAAAGGTTTTATAAAAGTGTAAAAATAAAAGTTTTTGTTTTCCTGTAATCAGTCATATATTATAGGAAACAAATGAAACAGTTAAAAAAAAAAAAGTACACATATTTGGTATCACCGTGTTCATAAACGACCCAAACTATGAAACTATAATGTTATTTTTTACGCACGGTGAACGCCGCAAACAAAATAAACGGAAAACTCTGTCAGCATCACTATTTTTTGGTCACCACCCCTCTCAAGATATAGAATAAAAAGTGATCAAAAAGTCGCAATTATTTTATAGAAACTTAATTTTATTGCACAAACGCTGCAAAACGTAAGAAACTATACACATATGGTATCGGCGTAATCGTACCAACCTGCAGAATAAAGTAAAACATAATTTATTGAGCACGGTGAAGGCTGTAAGAAATAAAGAATGTAAAGCGACAAAATCGCTGTTTTTTGGTTACTTTAGCTCTAAAAAAGATCCTGTGGGGTCAAAATGCTCACTATACCCCTAGAAAAACTCCTTGAGGGGTGTAGTTTCCAAAATAGGGTCACTTTTGTGGGGTTTCCACTGTTTTGGTCCCTCCGGGGCGTTGCAAACCCGACATGGCACTGAAAACCAATCCAGCAAAATCTGCGCTCCAAAATCAAAAAGGCGCTCCTTCCCTCCTGAGCCCTGCTGTGGGTCCAAACATCAGTTTATGACCACATGTGGGGTATTGCCGTAATCGGGAGAAATTGCTATACAAATGTTGGGGTGCGTTTTCTCCTTTATTCCTTGTAAAAATGAAAAAATTATGTTTCCACAAGAAAAAAAATGTGATTTTTATCTTCACAGCCTAATTCCACTAAATTCTGCAAAAAAAACTGTGGGGTCAAAATGCTAACTATACCCCTACAATGCCTTGAGGGGTGTAGTTTCCAAAATGAGGTCACTTTTGGGGGGGTTTCGACTGTTTAGGTACCACAAGACCTCTTCAAACCTGACATGGTGCTTAAAATATGTTCCTAAAAAAAAGGAGGCCCCAAAATCCACTAGGTGTTCCTTTGCTTCTGAGGCCAGTGCAGAATCTGGGCAATAAATATTGAGTTGCATTTCTCCGGTAAAACCTTCTGTGTTACAGATTTTTTTTTATTACAAATGAATTTTGGACAAAAAAATGAAATTTGTAAATTTCACCTCTACTTTGCCTTAATTCCTGTGAAACGCCTTAAGGGTTAAAATACTTTCTGAATGTGGTTCTGAATACCTTGAGGCGTGCAGTTTTCAAAATGGGGTGATTTATGGGGACTTTCTAAAATAGAAGGCCCTCAAAGCCACTTCAGAACTGAACTGGTTCCTGAAAAAAAATGGCCTATTGAAATATTCTTGAAAATATGAGAAATTGCTGCTATAGTTCTAAACCTTGTAACGTCCTAGAAAAATAAAAGGACGTGAAAAAAAACAATGCAAACATAAAGTACACATATGGGAAATGTGAACTAGTAACTATTTTGTGTGGTATTACTATCGGTTTTACAAACAAATACATTTAAATTTAGAAAAATGAAAATTTTAGCTAAAATGTGACGTTTTTCACAAATAAATATTGAATTTATCGTCAAAATTTTATCACTAACATAAAGTACAATATGTCACGAGAAAACAATCTCAGAATCTCTTGGATAGGCAAAAGCATTCCGGATTTATTACCACATAAAGTGACACGTCAGATTTGAAAAAATCATCTGTGTCCACAAGGCAAAAATAGGCTGTGTCCTAAAGGGGTTAATACTAATTAATTCAGCAAAAATAACCTTTGGGGTCAAAATTCTGACTATATCCATTGAATTCCTCAAGGGGTGTAGTATCCCAAATAGAGTTACCTTCGGGGGATTTCCACTGAACTGGTACTACAGGGGCTCTGCAAATGTGACATGGCGTCCAGAAACCAATTCAGCAAAATCTACATTCCAAAATCCAAATGGCACTCCTTCCCTACTGAGCCCTGCCGTGTGTCCAAACAGCAGTTTATGAGCACATTTGGGGTGTTGTCATATGGGGTGTTGCTTTACAAAAGTGGAGGTTCTTTTTCTTCTTTTTTTTTCCTTGTGGAAATTAAAACAAATTGAGCTAAAACTACATCTTATTAGAAAAAATAGCAATTAGACCTACCGGTAATTGTATTTCCAGGAATCCATCATGACAGCACTACAGGAGGTTGCCCTATTGACCTCTGTAGGGACAGGAAGACAGAGAGGTTAAAAGGCCCCTCCCACCACCCACTTGCCAGTGTTTTTCAATTACTACACCAGGATGGATGCAACCCTATTTTATTTCTAGGGATAATAACTGACATGTTAAATGCACAAATCAGAATTCAATAAGGGAGGGATGTAATGGTGCTGTCATGATGGATTCCTGGAAATACAATTACCGGTAGGTCTAATTGCTATTTTCCAGTACATCCCTCATGACAGCACTACAGGAGCAACACCAGATTATAATGCTCAGGGCGGGACTACGGATTGAAGGACTTTCCGTCCAAAACTTAAATCCGTATCGGACAGAACATCGAGCCTATAATGTTTGCAAAACGTATGATGGCTTGACCAAGTGGCAGCTCTGCAGATTTGGTCCATAGAGGCTTCTCTTCTTTCTGCCCAGGATGCCGAAACTGCCCTCGTTGAATGGGCTCTGATGCCTTTTGGGGCACATAGTCCTTGGGACTTGTAGGCTTCTTGTATGGTGGTTTTTACCCATCTCGCTAGAGAGCCTTTTGAGGCTTTCTTTCCTCTATTCTTTCCCCCAAACAGGAGAAATAGATTTTTATCTAGTCTCCAGGAGGAGGTTCTATCCAGATACTGAAGAATTGTTCGCCTGACATCCAGGAAATGGAATTTTTCTTCTTGTTGGTTTTTTGGATCTGGATAAAAGGAAGGTAGAATTATTTCTTGTTCTCTATGGAAAGCAGTAGATACCTTTGGAATAAAGGAAGGATCCAGCTTTAGGATGATCTTATCCTCTTGTACTTTTAGGTACGGTTCTATGACTGACAGAGATTGTATTTCTCCAATCCTTCTTGCTGAAGTAATAGCGACTAAGAATGCAGTTTTTCGAGTTAAAAAATGCATACTAATTGTGTCGAGCGGCTCAAAGGGGGGGCTCACAAAGAGTTGGTAAACACCACATTCAAATCCCAGGTAGGAACTGATTTCTTTAGGGAAGGTTTCAGTTTAGAGACCGCTTGGGTGAATCTTCTGATCCACTGATGTTCAGCCAGAGGAGTGTTAAAAAAAATTACCTAAGGCTGAAATCTGTACTTTTAAGGTACTAGGGCTAAGCCCTTTCTTGAATCCCGATTGTAAAAAATCTAGGATTTTCGCAATGTTGGGAGAAAAGGGGTCTGGTCCTGGGTTTCCATGCCAGGAACAGAATTTCTTCCAAATGTTTTGATAGATTTTAGAGGTAACTTCTTTATGACTTGATAAGATAGTTGAAATTACCTCATCTGACAGACCGTGGTTCCTCAAGATCTGCCTTTCAGGATCCAGGCTGACAATTTCAGAGTTTCTATTCCCTGAAAGAATAAGGGACCCTGGGAGAGAAGATTCTCCTTGACTGGGAGCATGATAGGGTCTTCCAACGCTAGGTATTTTACGATTGGAAACCAACTTCTTTTTGGCCAATAGGGAAGAATAATGATGATCTTTGTCAAATCTTCCTGGATTTTTCTTAATACCATTGGTATTCGAGGAAACGGAGGAAAGGCATAGGCCAGTTCCATGCCCCAGGGTTGGGACAATGCATCTACTCCCAATGGGTTGTCTCTGAGATTTAGGGAGAAGAATGTCTCTACTTGAGTTTTTCCTCGTGGCAAACAGGTCTATTTGTGGATAACCCCAATTTCGGGTTAGGGACAGAAAGACTTCCCTGTTTAGGGACCATTCTCCAGGGTCTACTTTTTTCCCTACTCAGGAAATCTGCCGATAGGTTCTCTGAGCCTTTTAGGTGGACTGCAGAGACTGATAGGACATTTTCTTCTGCCCAACTGAAAATTTGTGTAGAGAGGGCCTGAAGAAGAGTGTGTCTTGTTCCCCCTTGATGGCGAAGAAAGGACACTGCTGTCGTGTTGTCCGATAAAATTCTTATATGCTTCCCTTTTATGATGGGTGAAGCTCTTCTAAGTGTCTCCCATACGGCTCTTAGTTCTTTGAAGTTTGAGGACATCATCTTCATTTGAACAGGCCATGTGCCCTGAAAGTGTTGGTCTTGGATTACCGACCCCCAGCCGTGTTTGCTGGCATCTGTGGTAATCACTACATAAGGAGAAGTTCTCCAGGGGACTCCCTTGTCTATGTTGTTTGTGCAGAGCCACCACAGGAGGGATGATTTCACAGTCTCGGAAATTTGAATTTTTGAATTCAGGGAGTTTTGTTTTCGATCCCACTGGGACAAGATCAGATTCTGTAAGGGTCTGGAGTGAAATTGGCTCCATGGAATAGATTGGATGCAAGACGTCATCATTCCCAACATCCGCATACATTCCCTTATGGAACAGGCGTCTTTCCCCAAAAATGTCCTTACTTCTGCCAGTAGGAGTATTTGTTTCTCTCTTTGGAGGAAGGAATGTTGAAGGGAGGAGTCCAGCAGTACTCCTAAGAAGACCTTCTGTTTCTGGGGAGGAAGACTCGACTTCTGAAAGTTGATTATCCATCCCAATTCCTGTAGTAGGGAAAGAACCTGTGACCGATGACTGACTAAGATAGCCGGAGTATCTACCGTCAACAAGAAGTCGTCTAGATATGGGATAATTACTATACCTTGACTTCTTATGAATGCCATGATCTCTGCAATAACTTTTGTAAAAATTCTGGGGGCGGAGGAAATGCCGAAGGGGAGGCAGACAAACTGTAAGTGGAGAATGGAAGGACCGTCCTGAATTGCGAATCTGAGGAATCTCTGGTACGCGGGGTGGATAGGAACATGATAATACGCATCCTTTAAATCGATCGTACACATTGATGCCTCTTCTCTTATTAGAGGAATCGTTGATCTGATAGACTCCATCTTGAATTTTCGATATTTCACCCATTTGTTTAGGACCTTCAGGTTGATAATTGGCCTGTAGGAACAGTTTGGTTTTTTGACTAAGAATATTTTTGAATAGTGGCCTTTGCATATTTCGTTGTGGGGAACTGGAGAAATGGCTCTCAATTTGAGTAGTTTCTGGACGTCCTGGATAAGGATCTGATGAAGGTCTTTTGCTTGGTACTGGGTTATTAGAAATTTCTCCGGAGGAATGGAGGAAAATTCTATTTTGTACCCTTCTTCTATGATCTTTAGAACCCAGGGGTTCTGGGTTATTCTCGACCATTTGGGATAAAATTGTAGGAGTCTTCCTCCTATGCTCTTGGCGTCATTGCTTTGAGGGCTGGAATGAATTATTTGCGTTAAGGAGATATCCTCGACCCCTTTTTCCTTTGGGGTAACTCCAGCGACCTGACTTCCCTTTCCCGCTGTAGTTCTGTAAGGTAGGATCCCTCTGTTGGCGAAATCTTCCAAACTGAGGGGGTTTTTTTGGTTTCTCTTCAGGAAACCCCTTTTTCCTATCTGTTGCACTTTCCAGCATGTTATCGAGGAGAGGACCGAACATCAGAGACCCTGTAAACGGGATAGAACACAATTTGTTCTTGGACTTCGTATCTCCTGACCACATTTTGAGCCATAATGCTCTTCTAGCAGCATTTGAGAGAGCCCCATTCCTGGCAGCAAATCTAATAGATTCCGCTGAAGCGTCTACCAAGAATCCGGTTGCCATTTTTTAGTAAAGGTAGAGATTCTAATAGATCTTGTCGTGATGTCTTCATCATCAAATGGGTCTCTAGCTGGTTTAGCCATATAAACATTGCTCTTGCTACTGATGTGGCCGCGATATTAGTTGAGATCAAGGCAGAGGAAGATTCCCACGCTCTTTTCAGTAGTCCGTCTGCCTTTCGGTCCATGGCGTCCCTCAACTGCGAGGAATCTTCAAATGGGATTGCGTTTTTTAAAGCAACCCTGGCTACTGGGACATCTACTTTTGGGATCTCATCCCAAGGCTTAGTGTCCTCTGGATCAAAGAGAAGTCTGTTTTTAAAATCTCTAGAAATGAAGAGCCTTTTTTCTGAATCTTCCCATTCAGTTGTCACCATTCTTTTGAGATTTTCGTTTACCGGAAAAACCCTTGTTTTCTTTTCTTTTCCGTTAGACCTCCAAACATCTCATCCTGGATGGTATGTGGTTGGTCTTCTTCGGGAATATCCATGGTTTCCCGTATTGCTTGAATTAAGGTATCCGACATCTCGGAAGAGAAGAAGAATTTTTTCTCTTGAGTGAAAGAAGTTGAAGGCAAGAGTTCCTCTCCTTCTTCTAACTCACCCTCCGATAGGTAATAACACTCCTCCTCAGAGTCAGACCCCTGAGAAGGAGGACAATATTTTTGATCCACTTCAATCTTGCGGAGGGGCGAGGGAGGCTACTGACTGACCCACTTCTTCACGAATCATAGCCCTAAGTTCAGACATGAACGTTGGTTGTTCCCCCTTTAGTATTTTTGCAATACAATCCTGACACAATTGTTTCCTATGGGACTCTGGCAATTTTTTTGCACAAGTCGCACATTTTTTAACCTTCTTTTTATCAGTTTGTCTCTGAGAGGAATCTTTTTCCTAGAGAAAACAGAAGGTAGGTAAAGTATGGTGTACATACATAAGGGGTCATAACCCTTCCCCAAGGGTGAGACTCACGTGACCCTGGGACATATCTGGAGTTCCATCAGGACGAGGAAGTTCCATACCGCGACAGGTAACAGGCAATGCAATATGCAATCCACAAAAATAATCCAAGTTAGAGTTATCAGCTCTAACTACATACCTGTGCATGTCCCTTTAAATGCGGGCGTTTTGAATTTCCCGCCTTCCAAGATGGCCACGGACCGGAAGTAGCCCAACGTCATTTCCGGTCGGCTATTAGTCTCCAGCATGTTTTCCTTTGGAGTGCAGCCACGTTTATGGAGCTGCCGGTCCCCGCCTGGTCCGCGGCCAGGCCGAAGCCTGCTTGGGAAACCCCAGCCCCCACACACTACCCGAACCCTGCCTAGGATTCCTCCGGTAGGTGTCTCAGGGTGGGAGCTAAGGGACCCCTCGTTCGAGGGGTGTTAGCCTGGGCTTTAGGGGGAAGAGAAGGGGGAGTGCACGGACCCCCCGATCTTGCCCCCTGCCCGAGTTTTCTTTCCTGCAGTAACACAGGAGCGACGTCTCTCTGCACCTGACCCTGTGGGGACAGGAAGAACACTGGCAAGTGGGCGGTGGAAGGGGCCTTTTAACCTCTCTGTCTTCCTGTCCCTACAGAGGTCAATAGGGCAACCTCCTGTAGTGCTGTCATGAGGGATGTACTGGAAAAATATATTTTTCATCTTCACTGCCCATTTCTAATAAAATCTATGAAACACCCGAAGGGTCAAAATGCTCACTACACCCCTAGATTCCTTTCTTGTGGGCTGTAGCTTCCAAAATGGTGTATTTTTGGGGTTTTTCCTATGTTTTGACACCACAAGACCTCTTTAAACCTGACATGGTGCCTAAAATATTATGTAATAAAAAGAAAGCTGCAAAATCCTAAAAAAAAAGCATTCGAATTTAATTACAATTTTTTTTTTGAAATGTCACCTTCACTTTGCTTTCATTCCTGTGAAACGCCTAAATGGTTAAGAAACTGCTGTTTTGAATACTTTTCGGGGTGCAGATTTTAAATGGAATGTTTTATGGGGGTTTCTAATATATAGGCCCCTTAAAGCCACTTCAGCACTGAACCGGTCCCTAAAAAAAAAACAGGCTTTTGAAATTTTCTTGGAAATGTGAGAAATTGCTGCTAAACTTAGAAGCCTTGTAACGTCCTAGGAAAATAAAAGGACGTTCAAAAATTATTTTTCTGCTGCTCTGCACTTTTAAATCCACTGGATAGTAGGGGCTGTGTCCTGCGCTCCCAATCTTACCAGCACACCTCAGGCGCTCTCCCAATCTTCCCATCACACCTCAGGCACGCTCCCAATCATCCCATCACACCTCAGGCGTGCTCCCAATCATCCCATCACACCTCAGGCGCGCTCCCAATCTTCCCAGCACACCTCAGGCGCGCTCCCAATCTTCCCAGCACACCTCAGGCGCGCTCCCAATCTTCCCAGCACACCTCAGGCGCGCTCCCAATCTTCCCAGCACACCTCAGGCGCGCTCCCAATCTTCCCAGCACAACTCAGGCGCGCTCCCAATCTTCCCAGCACACCTCAGGCGCGCTCCCGTACACAGGCTCCTCAGCATCCAGAGCCTGTGTTTCCTGTACTGCAGCCTCTCCAATCTGGACTTCCCTCTCTTTCGGTCTATGCTATAACAGCTTCTTTCTCAGAGGTGAAATCTGTAGATTATTTCTGATACACTTTTGCCTTCTACAGAGCTCCTGGCTTGTAAATCTTCTCCCCCTCCCCCATCCTCTCGCTTTGTCGGTATGGGTATCGTAACTATCATCTTCTTCATAGTCAGCTGTTCATACAATCTACAGAGCTCCTGGCATGTGTGTCATACATTGTATGGGCATCATAACGGGGACCCTCTGCATAGACTATGAAAGGGATCTTAGTTACTATACCCATAGAGACAAGTGGAGGGGGAGGGGACAGTTGTATTACACATACAAGGAGAGGGAGACATACCATGGGACGACTTTACATTTTGGATTATATTTCACTGTAGACTTTTATGTAACATGGACAACACAAAAAATGTGCTGTGACCCCACGAGCCCCTATCAGCATTGATGTGGTGTTTAAGAGGTTAAACTGAGTTCTCGCAGATCCCGGATCCATAGATCACCTTGTAGAGAACTTCTATGTGCAGTCACAGCTCCCTCAGCTCCTGCACTATGTATAACACATTGTCTGACGTGTAAGGGTATGTGCACACGACAACGGCAATTACGTCTGAAATTAAGGAGCTTTTTTCAGGAGAAAACAGCTCCTGAATTTCAGACGTAATTGCTCGTACCTGCATTTTTTACCGCATCTTTTCCGGACGTAATTTGGAGCGGTTCTTCATTGGAGTCAATGAAAAATGGCTCCAATTACGTCCCATGAAGTGTCCTGCACTTCTTTGACGCGGCCGTAATTGTATGCGCCGTCTTTTGACAGCGACGCGTAAAGTGACAACTCCTCTGCACAGGACATCCTAAGACCCATTGCAAGCAATGGGCAGATGTTTGCAGACGTATTGGAGCCGTCTTTTCAGGCGTATTTCGAGGCGTAAAATGCCTCAATAATACCTGAAAAGTGGTCGTGTGCACATACCCTTACTGGAATGTAGAACTAAGGAGGAACCCCACCTTAACAAACCTCCCAATTCACTTTCTAATATCATTATTACTGACCTGTGGTAACACCTCCTGGAATTTCCTCCTCCACTTCACTCTTACACGGTTGATCACCCCTCACCTGCTCTTCTTCTTCTTCATCCTGCGCTTTATTATTAGTGAGATCTTCCTCCTGATATCACATATGTAACAATTCAGTACAATACAACGGAGAGTGCGAAGAATCTAACAGATCAACATAAGAAACCACCAAAATCTATGACCCCATCTATGACCGCAGGACCAAAAATCTCCACACCCCCCTATATAGATCTGATATAGGGCTCAGCTTCATCTACCTGATGATTCTCTGGGACATTGTGATTTTCCTCTGGACAGTCCTGGGAATACAGAGGACTGGGACATCTCTCTGGTAGATTTCTCCTACTGGATCCATCTGTAGGAAACACACAGTGACTGAATACATGACTATGTATATCTGTCTATATATCAGACACTTCTCTCTACACTTCTGTTTACCGATCAGAGCCGAAATCACAATGTTGAGGTCCTCACTACCTGTGTCGATGATCCTGCATCTTGTAAGCCGCAGGCCTAAAGTTGACTGTGACCCACCAGAGTGAATGGCGGGGCGCTGACGGCTCCCTGCTCCACCATAGTATTTAACTGTATCTGTGTTCTGTGGTCGTGGATACACATGAAAGTGGCGGGACACAGGGCGCCTCTATATCGAGAGTTCCCTACAACCAAAAAAAGTGTCTGGGCGTCACCTGCTTATTTGCCTCTTAAAGCCTGTGTACACCTCTGTAGGCAATATTGTCTATACATTATTATTAACCCCTTCACAACAGCCATATGGCTATATATGTCCCAACTGCTGATGCCCGGGCAGTTGTCACATATATAAACGTAGGCAGAATGGGACAGAATTTAATGTGTGCAGCGCTGCACTTTCATGTCTGCCGGCTCTCTCCACAAGTGCAAGAACATCTCCCCCTTAGTTTCATCAAACTTAGATGCCAAACCCCTGCAGATAGCACCTTAACCCCCCTGTAGAAAGTGCCACACACCCCTGTAAACAGCGCCACCGCCCCCTGTAGATTGCGCCACTAAAGCTCCCTCTAGGAGCGGAATCCCTTGCCAGAGAATTGTGCTCCTAGAGGGAGCCCCTCACGTCTCTGTCCATATATGGACAGGGAGAGTGATGTCAGGGACTCCTCCGGGAGTGGAATCCACGGCCTATTTAAGAGAGAGGATCATTTCTCAAATCGGACGTGCCACTTTAAGGGTATGTGCACACGGGGCAGATAAGCTGCAGATTTTCTACAGAGTATTTAATTGCGGGAAAATCTGCAGCGTGTTACAGCTGCAGCAATGAGGATGAGATTTCAACAAATCTCATCCACACGCTGCGGAAAAAACACGCAGAAAAGAAGTGCGGTGCAGATTCTCAATTTACAACATGTCAACATCTCCTGTGAAAATGCTGAGGAATCTCCACACAGAAAACCCGGTCAGAAGTTCCGCAGTGTTTACACTGTTATACTGACATTATATAGAAAACTATTATACTGCCGGAGTGTGCCGATGATAATACAAGTCATGTAGAAAGACAATTATCGGCACACTCCGGCAGTATAATAGTTTCCTATATAATGTCAGTATAACCGGAGGTTCTCTTTAATATTACAAGTTATGGTTCTAGATTCTGGAGATGGGACGGTGATCCAGGGATTTATTGTGATTTCCAGATTTGGGGTCGGGGGAGGAGTTTTCCCCTAATGAGACAATTGTCATCCTCTTCATGGGGGTTTTATCTTCCTCTGGATCGACACGGTCGGATTATAGGTCGGACTTGATGGACTTGTGAGTTTTTTCCTCCTTAGTAACTATATAACACAGAATGTATGGGAAGGTTGTAACGATCAGTAACTTCTCTTGTTTTCTGTCTTTTATTAGTCTATATAAACCTTCTTAAATATTGATGATTAAAGTTAGTTTTTAGTCTCTACCCTTTACTAATCCCTTTATAGGAGTCTTGAGGACACTATTTTTTCTTAAATGATTTGCAGCCATTATCGGCGTCCTGCAGAAGTTCTTTGTTTGTGAACTACTAGTCTAAAGCCGGTCATGCACTCTAGATGTCAGGTGAACCATCGTTCCCCCCCTCCTCCATGTACATGAACGCTCGGTCTGGTGTGTATGTGTCTTCAATAGGGGAAAGTCGCTGCCAAACTCCTCTGATAGTGACTTATCTACTAACAAAAGGATCCGGCATGTTGAAATTCCACAGCCCGATCCTTCTCTCTCCGAACATCTGATGTCCGGGGAGAGTTGGGAGGTCGCCATATACATTAGAAAGTCAGCAGGTCCGGGCGACATACATCTAATGTGTATGACCAGCTTAGCACCCTGGTGGAGAGTGATGACTGGCAGTAACATACACCTGGTACGACTGCCCATCCTCCACACTACAGATGAGCGGCATGTCACAGAATATGATTGTGTTGCTCCTCCCCACAAATGTGCCGGACAGGAGGTAAAGCAAGGAACGTGTGTTTGGAGCTCCGGCATCGGCCCCCAAGAAACGTCTGTCACACCCTCAGATTTTATGATCAGGCCCACAAAGGAAAAGCTGTGAATCATTCTGTGTGGGCGGGGGATGCAGGACTCACAGGCTTTCTCTAGGAGTCCTGGCAGCATTTAGAAGGGAACCTGTCAGTAAGTTTGGAGTCATAACATTGAGCATGTCGTTATGTAGATGGAGTTTAGTGTTCCAAACCTGCCCACGTCAAAACCCTCCGTTTCAGCAAAAGTAAAAGAAGTTACAAGTTACTGAGAGGAGTCCAGCGAGAATGAGAGCATGAACATTACACACATGAAGCCGAGGACGGTGCACCTTGCTTTACTGCGCTCGTACAGCTCTGGGCTTCATTTGTGGCAAAGACAAAATCTGTCTGGTGAACGGAGCGCTCTGGATTTATTGGACATATACAGGAAGCATAAGGATCTAACGTGAGGTGAAAAGAGCAGAAATTGTAGAGCTTCTACATTACACGTCATTGTATACGTATATATGTACTGAACATGACGATATTAAGACTTCAACATGGCCGCCAGTCCAGCCTGTGCCCACAGTAATGCCAATATATATCTGTCTCTTCTCACCTTGTGATGTGCGCGGCCGGTAGTTCTCCATCATGACCTCCTCGTACAGATCCTGGTGTCCTTCTAGATACTCCCACTCCTCCATGGAGAAATAGACAGTGACATCCTGACACCTTATAGGAACCTGACACACACAATGATACAGTCATCACCCAGACACCTCCAGTGCTGTTACTGTAGAAATTCCCAGCATTCCCAGCAGTGTCACCTCTCCAGTCAGCAGCTCAGTCATCTTGTAGATCAGTTCTAAGATCTTCTTCTCATGTATCCGGGAGTGAGGGGGAGGCTCTGTGATGGGGCTCTGACTACTGCTCCATCCTCCTGACTCATGGATGATGGGAGTCGTACAGTCACCCAATGTCTTCTTCACTATTGTGTACTCCTGTGTACGGAGAGAGACACTTAGAGAACTGAGCACAGTATTCCCCCCTCAGTAGAGAGAGAGAGATTGTGACCCCGCTGTATAGAGCTCTAGTGACCCCACATCTGTAATACTGGAGACCTCACCTACAAAAAGACATTGAGAAAATAGAACGAGGCCAAAACTAAAAAGGAAATAATATTGGGGGACTAGATGGACCTTGTGCTCTCCTCCTGCCGTCATCTTCTATGTTTCTATATAGAGGTCATCCTGATCCTCCTGGTTCCTGGTCATTCTCATTGCTCTACATTACTATTGCTGCATTGGTGACATGACACATAACTGACCATATTGGTGGCTGATCTTCAGCTTTTCTGCTGGTGGCTTCTTGACGTCACTTGGAAGGTCTGGACGCTGTTATACAGGACACTGGATTCTTCCTATTACTTCCTATTATGTATTGTCCCTTCCCTATGTGTGACTTGTTCTATAATGTAGAAAAGTTTACCTCTCCGCTCAACAGGTAGATGATCTCCAAGGTGAAGTCTAATATTCTTCTGCTCATCTCATTCCTGTCCTTGTCCATCCTTGGTGGGTCACTCAGGAGAAGGAACGTTGTGGAGGAGAAGATGAGAAAACTGGAGGAACTGGAGGATCTAGTACTGCAGACGTCTTTATGAAGAAAGGAGAAGATGGAAATCATACAGGGGACAACATCATGTGTGACATACAGAACCTCACTTATTCATCGAGAGAAACATCTTCTCAGAGCCGTCACCACATGGAATAAAGGGGTATTCCCAACACTGACATTTCTCCCCAGGATATGCCAGAAATGTCTGATAGATGCGGCTCCACCTCTGGGTGACTTGTTAGGTGGTTCCTGTAACTCCTATAGAAGTGAATGGAGAGACACAATCTGCTCAGCTCCTCCTGCTATATAATATGCTGCCAACAGATCAGACTGGTGGTCAATGTGACAGATGTCCTTTATGAATTAATAGACCCCTAATATAAGTTTTTACAGATATTAGAAGTTACCCCAGGCATCCGGGATCTTCAGAGACATCTAAAATTCTTATTTATTACAGTATTCCCCAATTCCTAGATTGTTTTATCGGATAGTAACTCTGTTCACATCTGAATGACAGAAACTAATCACGGTTCATGGAAACCGGCCGCCCAGTGTGTACGAATGGAAGGTCGCGGCCGTCCAGTGTTTATGTACGGAAGGTCCCAGCTGTCCAGTGTGTACGTACGGAAGGTCCCCGCAGTGAAGTGTGAGGAAGCAGCATGTATTGTTCTGTGTGTGCAGGATCTCTGCATTATCTTATCAATTAGCAGTCGCATCTTACACACAGACTTCTGTAAAGTGTTACCTGTCCTCCGCCTTATACATTACTCTGTGTTCCTCCTTCTAGACCTGTCCTCTGCTTCTACATTACTCTGTGCTCCTCCTTCTAGACCTGTCCTCTGCTTCTACATTACTCTGTGCTCCTCTTTCTAGACCTGTCCTACGCCTTCTACATTACTCTGTGCTCCTCCTTCTAGACCTGTCCCCTGCTTCTACATTAGTCTGTGCTCCTCCTTCTAGACCTGTCCTCTGCTTCTACATTACTCTGTGCTCCTCCTTCTAGACCTGTCCTCTGCTTCTACATTACTCTGTGCTCCTCCTTCTAGACCTGTCCTCTGCTTCTACATTACTCTGTGTTCCTCCTTCTAGACGTGTCCTCTGCTTCTACATTATTCTGTCCTGCTACTTCTGGACCTGTCCTCTCTTCTACATTACTCTGTGCTCCTCCTTCTAGACCGGTCCTTCACCTTCTACATTACTCTGTGCTCCTCCTTTTAGACCTGTCCTCTGCTTCTACATTACTCTGTGCTACTCCTTCTAGACCTGTCCTCTGCTTCTACATTACTCTGTCCTCCGCCTTCTAGACCGGTCCTCCACCTTCTACATTACTCTGTTCTCCTCCTTCTAGACCTGTCCTCTGCTTCTACATTACTCTGTGCTACTCCTTCTAGACCTGTTCTCTGCTTCTACATTACTCTGTGCTCCTCCTTCTAGACCTGTCCTCCGCCTTCTACATTACTCTGTGTTCCTCCTTCTAGACCTGCCCTCTGCTTCTACATTACTCTGTTCTCCTTCCAGACCTGTCCTCTGCTTCTACATTACCCTGTGCTCCTCCTTCTAGACCTGTCCTCTGCTTCTACATTACTCTGTGCTCCTCCTTCTAGACCTGTCCTCTGCTTCTACATTACTCTGTGCTCCTCCTTCTAGACCGGTCCTCCACCTTCTACATTACTCTGTGCTCCTCCTTCTAGACCTGTCCTCTGCTTCTACATTACTCTGTGCTACTCCTTCTAGACCTGTCCTCTGCTTCTACATTACTCTGTCCTCCGCCTTCTAGACCGGTCCTCCACCTTCTACATTACTCTGTTCTCCTCCTTCTAGACCTGTCCTGTGCGTCTACATTACTCTGTGCTCCTCCTTCTAGACCGGTCCTCCACCTTCTACATTACTCTGTGCTCCTCCTTCTAGACCTGTCCTCTGCTTCTACATTACTCTGTGCTACTCCTTCTAGACCTGTCCTCTGCTTCTACATTACTCTGTCCTCCTCCTTCTAGACCGGTCCTCCACCTTCTACATTACTCTGTGCTCCTACTTCTAGACCTGTCCTCTGCTTCTACATTACTCTGTGCTACTCCTTCTAGACCTGTCCTCTGCTTCTACATTACTCTGTCCTCCGCCTTCTAGACCGGTCCTCCACCTTCTACATTACTCTGTTCTCCTCCTTCTAGACCTGTCCTCTGCTTCTATCTTATTCTGTGCTGCTCCTTCTAGACCTGTCCTCTGCTTCTACATTACTCTGTGCTCCTACTAGACCTGTCCTCTGCTTCTACATTACTCTGTGCTCCTCCTTCTAGACCTGTCCTCTGCTTCTACATTACTCTGTGCTCCTCCTTCTAGACCTGTCCTACGCCTTCTACATTACTCTGTGCTCCTCCTTCTAGACCTGTCCTCTGCTTCTACATTACTCTGCGCTCCTCCTTCTAGACCTGTCCTACGCCTTCTACATTACTTTGTGCTCCTCTTTCTAGACTTGTCCTCTGCTTCTATATTAGTCTGTGCTCCTCCTTCTAGACCTGTCCTCTGCTTCTACATTACTCTGTGATCCTCCTTCTAGACCTGTCCTCTGCTTCTACATTACTCTGTGCTCCTCCTTCTAGACCTGTCCTCTGCTTCTATCTTATTCTGTGCTGCTCCTTCTAGACCTGTCCTCTGCTTCTACATTACTCTGTCCTCCTCCTTCTAGACCTGTCCTCTGCTTCTACATTACTCTGTGCTCTTCTTTATAGACCTGTCCTACGCCTTCTACATTACTTTGTGCTCCTCTTTCTAGACCTGTCCTCTGCTTCTATATTAGTCTGTGCTCCTCCTTCTAGACCTGTCCTCTGCTTTTACATTACTCTGCGCTCCTCCTTCTAGACCTGTCCACTACCTACGACACAGTAGACCACACCCTCCTGATACAAATTCTCTAGTCCCTTGACATCATAGACTTGGCCCTCTCCTGGAACTCCTCATACCTTACCAAATAAACATTAATATCTCACACTAGCACACCACCTCGTCATCCCACCCTCTGTCTGTTAGTGTCCTATGACCCTTAGTCTTCATCTAAACTTTTGGTCAAAATTACCGCTCTGGTCTTGATGTTCCCTACCTGCTATCTAGAGTGTATAACATTTATCTCCTCCATCACCTCCCACTACCTAAAGATTAACATGGAGTAAACTGAATCATATTTACCCCATTTCACTCACCCCCCTTACCAGAACTATCAATCACAGGTAATGGCTCCACACTTTTCTCCGTCTCACACTTCCGCTGCATTTGGATAAACCTTAATTTAAAATGGCGCAGCCAAGCGCTTCCCACTTCTTGATGCCTCCACCTCATAAACCCTCTAGAAGTCAGTCTTTCCTCACCCTTGAGCAGACATAAATGGTAGTACATATTCCCTCATCATCTACCGTCTAGACTACTCCAATATCCTCCTCTGTGGCTTTCCATCTAACACTATTGCACCCTCCTACCCATTCTCAACTCTGCTGTGATTGCGCGGTGTGAGGGGTTTTATATTTCCGGTGATTGCGCGGTGTGAGGGGTTTTATATTTCCGGTGATTGCACGGTGTGAGGGGTTTTATATTTCTGGTGATTGCGCGGTGTGAGGGGTTTTATATTTCTGGTGATTGCGCAGTGTGGAGGGGTTTTATATTTCCGGTGATTGCGCGGTGTGAGGGGGTTTATATTTCCGGTGATTGCGTGGTGTGAGGGGGTTTATATTTCCGGTGATTGCGCGGTGTGAGGGGTTTATATTTCCTGTGATTGCGCAGTGTGGGGGGTTTATATTTCCTGTGATTGCGCGGTGTGGGGGGTTTTATATTTCCGGTGATTGCGCGGTGTGAGAGGGTTTATATTTCCGGTGATTGCGCGGTGTGAGGGGTTTATATTTCCGGTGATTGCGCGGTGTGAGGGGTTTTATATTTCCGGTGATTGCGCGGTGTGAGGGGTTTTATATTTCCGGTGATTGCGCGGTGTGAGGGGTTTTATATTTCCGGTGATTGCGCGGTGTGAGGGGTTTTATATTTCCGGTGATTGCGCGGTGTGAAGGGTTTTATATTTCCGGTGATTGCGCGGTGTGTGAGGGGTTTATATTTCCGGTGATTGCGCGGTGTGAGGGTTTTATATTTCCGGTGATTGCGCGGTGTGAGGGGTTTATTTTTCCGGTGATTGCGCGGTGTGGGGGGGTTTATATTTCCGGTGATTGCGCGGTGTGAGGGGTTTATATTTCCGGTGATTGCGCGGTGTGAGGGGTTTATATTTCCGGTGATTGCGCGGTGTGTGAGGGGTTTATATTTCCGGTGATTGCGCGGTGTGAGGGGTTTATATTTCCGGTGATTGCGTGGTGTGAGGGGTTTATATTTCCGGTGATTGCGCGGTGTGAGGGGTTTATATTTCCGGTGATTGCGCGGTGTGAGGGGGTTTATATTTACGGTGATTGCGCGGTGTGGGGGGTTTTATATTTCCGGTGATTGCGCGGCGTGAGGGGTTTTATATTTCCAGTGACTGCGCGGTGTGGGGGGTTTATATTTCCGGTGATTGCGCGGTGTGGGGGGGTTATATTTCCGGTGATTGCGCGGTGTGGGGGGTTTTATATTTCCGGTGATTGCGCGGTGTGAGGGGTTTTATATTTCCGGTGATTGCGCGGTGTGAAGGGTTTATATTTCCGGTGATTGCGCGGTGTGAGGGGTTTATATTTCCGGTGATTGCGCGGTGTGAGGGGTTTATATTTCCGGTGATTGCGCGGTGTGGGGGGGGGTTATATTTCCGGTGATTGAGCGGTGTGGGGGGTTTTATATTTCCGGTGATTGCGCGGTGTGGGGGGGGGGTTTATATTTCCGGCGATTGCGCGGTGTGAGGGGTTTATATTTCCGGTGATTGCGCGGTGTGAGGGGGTTTATATTTCCGGTGATTGCGCGGTGTGGGGGGGGGTTTATATTTCCGGTGATTGCGCGGTGTGAGGGGGTTTATATTTCCGGTGATTGCGCGGTGTGAGGGGTTTATATTTCCGGTGATTGCGCGGTGTGGGAGGTTTTATATTTCCGGTGATTGCGCAATGTGAGGGGTTTTATATTTCCGGTGATTGCACGGTGTGAGGGGTTTATATTTCCGGAGATTGCGCGGTGTGGGGGGGGTTATATTTCCGGTGATTGCGCGGTGTTAGGGGTTTATATTTCCGGTGATTGCGCGGTGTGAGGGGTTTATATTTCCGGTGATTGCGCGGTGTGGGGGGGGGTTATATTTCCGGTGATTGAGCGGTGTGGGGGGTTTTATATTTCCGGTGATTGCGCGGTGTGGGGGGGGGTTTATATTTCCGGCGATTGCGCGGTGTGAGGGGTTTATATTTCCGGCGATTGCGCGGTGTGAGGGGGTTTATATTTCCGGTGATTGTGCGGTGTGGGGGGGGGGTTTATATTTCCGGTGATTGCGCGGTGTGAGGGGTTTTATATTTCCAGTGATTGCGTGGTGTGGGGGGTTTATATTTCCGGTGATTGCGCGGTGTGGGGGTGTTTATATTTCCGGTGATTGCGCGGTGTGAGGGGGTTTATATTTCCGTGATTGGGCGGTGTGAGGGGGTTTATATTTCCGGTGATTGCGCGGTGTGAGGGGGTTTATATTTCTGGTGATTGCGCGGTGTGAGGGGGTTTATATTTCCGGTGATTGCGCGGTGTGAGGGGTTTATATTTCCGGTAATTGCGCGGTGTGGGAGGTTTTATATTTCCGGTGATTGCGCAATGTGAGGGGTTTTATATTTCCGGTGATTGCGTGGTGTGAGGGGTTTATATTTCCGTCGATTGCGCGGTGTGGGGGGGGGGGTTTATATTTCCGGTGATTGCGCGGTGTGGGGGGTTTTATATTTCCGGTGATTGCGCGGCGTGAGGGGTTTTATATTTCCAGTGATTGCGCGGTGTGGGGGGTTTATATTTCCGGTGATTGCGCGGTGTGGGGGGGGGTTATATTTCCGGTGATTGCGCGGTGTGAGGGGTTTATATTTCCGGTGATTGCGCGGTGTGAGGGGTTTATATTTCCGGTGATTGCGCGGTGTGAGGGGGTTTATATTTCCGGTGATTGCGCGGTGTGTGGGGGGTTATATTTCCGGTGATTGAGCGGTGTGGGGGGTTTTATATTTCCGGTGATTGCGCGGTGTGGGGGTGGGTTTATATTTACGGCGATTGTGCGGTGTGAGGGGTTTATATTTCCGGTGATTGCGCGGTGTGAGGGGGTTTATATTTCCGGTGATTGCGCGGTGTGGGGGGGGTTTATATTTCCGGTGATTGCTCGGTGTGGGGGTTTTTATATTTCCGGTGATTGCGCGGTGTGAGGGGTTTTATATTTCCGGTGATTGCGCGGTGTGAGGGGTTTTATATCTCCGGTGATTGCGCGGTGTGAGGGGTTTTATATCTCCGGTGATTGCGCGGTGTGAGGGGTTTTATATTTCCGGTGATTGCGCGGTGTGAGGGGTTTTATATTTCCGGTGATTGCGCGGTGTGGGGGGTTTATATTTCCGGTGATTGCGCGGTGTGGGGGGTTTATATTTCCGGTGATTGCGCGGTGTGGAGGGTTTATATTTCCGGTGATTGCGTGGTGTGAGGGGTTTATATTTCCAGTGATTGCGTGGTGTGAGGGGTTTATATTTCCGGTGATTGTGCGGTGTGGGGGGGGGGGTTTATATTTCCGGTGATTGCGCGGTGTGAGGGGTTTTATATTTCCAGTGATTGCGTGGTGTGGGGGGTTTATATTTCCGGTGATTGCGAGGTGTGAGGGGTTTATATTTCCGGCGATTGCGCGGTGTGGGGGGGGGGGTTATATTTCCGGTGATTGCGCGGTGTGAGGGGGTTTATATTTCCGGTGATTGCGCGGTGTGAGGGGGTTTATTTTTCCGGTGATTGCGCGGTGTGAGGGGTTTATATTTCCGGTGATTGCGCGGTGTGAGGGGTTTATATTTCCGGTGATTGCGCGGCGTGAGGGGTTTTATATTTCCAGTGATTGAGCGGTGTGGGGGGTTTATATTTCCGGTGATTGCGCGGTGTGGGGGGGGGTTATATTTCCGGTGATTGCGCGGTGTGAGGGGTTTATATTTCCGGTGATTGTGCGGTGTGAGGGGTTTATATTTCCGGTGATTGCGCGGTGTGAGGGGGTTTATATTTCCGGTGATTGCGCGGTGTGTGGGGGGTTATATTTCCGGTGATTGCGCGGTGTGGGGGGTTTTATATTTCCGGCGATTGCGCGGTGTGGGGGTGGGTTTATATTTCCGGCGATTGCGCGGTGTGAGGGGTTTATATTTCCGGTGATTGCGCGGTGTGAGGGGGTTTATATTTCCGGTGATTGCGCGGTGTGGGGGGGGTTTATATTTCCGGTGATTGCTCGGTGTGGGGGGTTTTATATTTCCGGTGATTGCGCGGTGTGAGGGGTTTTATATTTCCGGTGATTGCGCGGTGTGAGGGGTTTTATATCTCCGGTGATTGCGCAGTGTGAGGGGTTTTATATCTCCGGTGATTGCGCGGTGTGAGGGGTTTTATATTTCCGGTGATTGCGCGGTGTGAGGGGTTTTATATTTCCGGTGATTGCGCGGTGTGGGGGGTTTATATTTCCGGTGATTGCGCGGTGTGGGGGGTTTATATTTCCGGTGATTGCGCGGTGTGGAGGGTTTATATTTCCGGTGATTGCGTGGTGTGAGGGGTTTATATTTCCAGTGATTGCGTGGTGTGAGGGGTTTATATTTCCGGTGATTGTGCGGTGTGGGGGGGGGGGGTTTATATTTCCGGTGATTGCGCGGTGTGAGGGGTTTTATATTTCCAGTGATTGCGTGGTGTGGGGGGTTTATATTTCCGGTGATTGCGAGGTGTGAGGGGTTTATATTTCCGGCGATTGCGCGGTGTGGGGGGGGGGTTTATATTTCCGGTGATTGCGCGGTGTGAGGGGGTTTATATTTCCGGTGATTGCGCGGTGTGAGGGGGTTTATATTTCCGGTGATTGCGCGGTGTGTGGGGGGTTATATTTCCGGTGATTGAGCGGTGTGGGGGGTTTTATATTTCCGGTGATTGCGCGGTGTAGGGGTGGGTTTATATTTCCGGCGATTGCGCGGTGTGAGGGGTTTATATTTCCGGTGATTGCGCGGTGTGAGGGGGTTTATATTTCCGGTGATTGCGCGGTGTGGGGGGGGTTTATATTTCCGGTGATTGCTCGGTGTGGGGGGTTTTATATTTCCGGTGATTGCGCGGTGTGAGGGGTTTTATATTTCCGGTGATTGCGCGGTGTGAGGGGTTTTATATCTCCGGTGATTGCGCGGTGTGAGGGGTTTTATATCTCCGGTGATTGCGCGGTGTGAGGGGTTTTATATTTCCGGTGATTGCGCGGTGTGAGGGGTTTTATATTTCCGGTGATTGCGCGGTGTGGGGGGTTTATATTTCCGGTGATTGCGCGGTGTGGGGGGTTTATATTTCCGGTGATTGCGCGGTGTAGAGGGTTTATATTTCCGGTGATTGCGTGGTGTGAGGGGTTTATATTTCCAGTGATTGCGTGGTGTGAGGGGTTTATATTTCCGGTGATTGTGCGGTGTGGGGGGGGGGGTTTATATTTCCGGTGATTGCGCGGTGTGAGGGGTTTTATATTTCCAGTGATTGCGTGGTGTGGGGGGTTTATATTTCCGGTGATTGCGAGGTGTGAGGGGTTTATATTTCCGGCGATTGCGCGGTGTGGGGGGGGGGGGGTTATATTTCCGGTGATTGCGCGGTGTGAGGGGGTTTATATTTCCGGTGATTGCGCGGTGTGAGGGGGTTTATTTTTCCGGTGATTGCGCGGTGTGAGGGGTTTTATATTTCCGGTGATTGCGCGGTGTGAGGGGTTTATATTTCCGGCGATTGCGCGGTGTGGGGGGGGTTTATATTTCCGGTGATTGCGCGGTGTGGGGGGTTTTATATTTCCGGTGATTGCGCGGCGTGAGGGGTTTTATATTTCCAGTGATTGCGCGGTGTGGGGGGTTTATATTTCCGGTGATTGCGCGGTGTGGGGGGGGGTTTATATTTCCGGTGATTGCGCGGTGTGGGGGGTTTTATATTTCCGGTGATTGCGCGGCGTGAGGGGTTTTATATTTCCAGTGATTGCGCGGTGTGGGGGGTTTATATTTCCGGTGATTGCGCAATGTGAGGGGTTTTATATTTCCGGTGATTGCGCGGTGTGAGGGTTTTATATTTCCGCCGATTGCGCGGTGTGGGGGGGGGGTTTATATTTCCGGTGATTGCGCGGTGTGGTGGGTTTTAGATTTCCGGTGATTGCGCAGCGTGAGGGGTTTTATATTTCCAGTGATTGCGCGGTGTGGGGGGTTTATATTTCCGGTGATTGCGCGGTGTGGGGGGTTTTATATTTCCGGTGATTGCGCGGTGTGGGGGGTTTATATTTCCGGCGATTGCGCGGTGTGGGGGGGGGTTTATATTTCCGGTGATTGCGCGGTGTGGGGGGGGTTATATTTCCAGTGATTGTGTGGTGTGGGGGGTTTATATTTCCGGTGATTGCGAGGTGTGAGGGGTTTATATTTCCGGCGATTGCGCGGTGTGGGGGGGGGGTTTATATTTCCGGTGATTGCGCGGTGTGAGGGGGTTTATATTTCCGGTGATTGCGCGGTGTGAGGGGGTTTATATTTCCGGTGATTGCGCGGTGTGAGGGGTTTATATTTCCGGTGATTGCGCGGTGTGAGGGGGTTTTATATTTCCGGTGATTGCGCGGTGTGAGGGGTTTTATATTTCCGGTGATTGCGCGGTGTGAGGGGTTTATATTTCCGGCGAATGCGCGGTGTGGGGGGGGGTTTATATTTCCGGTGATTGCGCGGTGTGGGGGGTTTTATATTTCCGGTGATTGCGCGGCGTGAGGGGTTTTATATTTCCAGTGATTGCGCGGTGTGGGGGGTTTATATTTCCGGTGATTGCGCAATGTGAGGGGTTTTATATTTCCGGTGATTGCGCGGTGTGAGGGGTTTATATTTCCGGCGATTGCGCGGTGTGGGGGGAGGGGTTTATATTTCCGGTGATTGCGCGGTGTGGGGGGTTTTATATTTCCGGTGATTGCGCGGCGTGAGGGGTTTTATATTTCCAGTGATTGCGCGGTGTGGGGGGTTTATATTTCCGGTGATTGCGCGGTGTTAGGGGTTTATATTTCCGGTGATTGCGCGGTGTGAGGGGTTTATATTTCCGGTGATTGCGCGGTGTGGGGGGGGGGTTATATTTCCGGTGATTGAGCGGTGTGGGGGGTTTTATATTTCCGGTGATTGCGCGGTGTGGGGGGGGGGTTTATATTTCCGGCGATTGCGCGGTGTGAGGGGTTTATATTTCCGGCGATTGCGCGGTGTGAGGGGGTTTATATTTCCGGTGATTGTGCGGTGTGGGGGGGGGGGTTTATATTTCCGCTGATTGCGCGGTGTGAGGGGTTTTATATTTCCAGTGATTGCGTGGTGTGGGGGGTTTATATTTCCGGTGATTGCGAGGTGTGAGGGGTTTATATTTCCGGCGATTGCGCGGTGTGGGGGTGTTTATATTTCCGGTGATTGCGCGGTGTGAGGGGGTTTATATTTCCGGTGATTGCGCGGTGTGAGGGGGTTTATATTTCCGGTGATTGCGCGGTGTGAGGGGTTTATATTTCCGGTGATTGCGCGGTGTGGGAGGTTTTATATTTCCGGTGATTGCGCAATGTGAGGGGTTTTATATTTCCGGTGATTGCGCGGTGTGAGGGGTTTATATTTCCGTCGATTGCGCGGTGTGGGGGGGGGGTTTATATTTCCGGTGATTTCGCGGCGTGAGGGGTTTTATATTTCCAGTGATTGCGCGGTGTGGGGGGTTTATATTTCTGGTGATTGCGCGGTGTGGGGGGGGTTATATTTCCGGTGATTGCGCGGTGTGAGGGGGTTTATATTTCCGGTGATTGCGCGGTGTGAGGGGGTTTATATTTCCGGTGATTGCGCGGTGTGAGGGGTTTATATTTCCGGTGATTGCGCGGTGTGAGAGGGTTTTATATTTCCGGTGATTGCGCGGTGTGAGGGGGTTTATATTTCCGGTGATTGCGCAATGTGAGGGGTTTTATATTTCCGGTGATTGCGCGGTGTGAGGGGTTTATATTTCCGGCGATTGCGCGGTGTGGGGGGGGGGGTTTATATTTCCTGTGATTGCGCGGTGTGGGGGGTTTTATATTTCCGGTGATTGCGCGGCGTGAGGGGTTTTATATTTCCAGTGATTGCGCGGTGTGGGGGGTTTATATTTCCGGTGATTGCGCAATGTGAGGGGTTTTATATTTCCGGTGATTGCGCGGTGTGAGGGGTTTATATTTCCGGCGATTGCGCGGTGTGGGGGGGGGGGTTTATATTTCCGGTGATTGCGCGGTGTGGGGGGTTTTATATTTCCGGTGATTGCGCGGCGTGAGGGGTTTTATATTTCCAGTGATTGCGCGGTGTGGGGGGTTTATATTTCCGGTGATTGCGCGGTGTGAGAGGGTTTTATATTTCCGGTGATTGCGCGGTGTGAGGGGGTTTATATTTCCGGTGATTGCGCAATGTGAGGGGTTTTATATTTCCGGTGATTGCGCGGTGTGAGGGGTTTATATTTCTGGCGATTGCGCGGTGTGGGGGGGGGGGGGTTTATATTTCCTGTGATTGCGCGGTGTGGGGGGTTTTATATTTCCGGTGATTGCGCGGCGTGAGGGGTTTTATATTTCCAGTGATTGCGCGGTGTGAGGGGTTTAATATTTCTGGTGATTGCGCGGTGTGAGAGGTTTTATATTTCCGGTGATTGCGCGGTGTGAGGGGTTTTATATTTCCGGTGATTGCGCGGTGTGAGGGGTTTTATATTTCCGGTGATTGCGCGGTGTGAGGGGTTTATATTTCCAGTGATTGCGCGGTGTGGGGGGTTTATATTTCCAGTGATTGCGCGGTGTGAGGTGTTTTATATTTCCGGTGATTGCGCGGTGTGGGGGGTTTTATATTTCCGGTGATTGCGTGGTGTGGGGGGTTTATATTTCCGGTGATTGCGCGGTGTGAGGGGTTTATATTTCCGGTGATTGCCCGATGTGGGGGGTTTTATATTTCCAGTGATTGCCCGATGTGGGGGGTTTTATATTTCCGGTGATTGCGCAGTGTGAGGGGTTTTATATTTCCGGTGATTGCGCGGTGTGGGTGGTTTTATATTTCCGGTGATTGCGCGGTGTGAGGGGGGTTATATTTCCGGTGATTGCGCGGTGTGGGGGGTTTATATTTCCGGTGATTGCGCGGTGTGAGGGGGGTTATATTTCTGGTGATTGCGCGGTGTGAGGGGTTTATATTTCCGGTGATTGCGCGGTGTGGGGGGTTTATATTTCCGGTGATTGCGCGGTGTGAGGGGTCTTATATTTCCGGAGATTGCGCGGTGTGGGGGGTTTTATATTTCCGGTGATTGCGCGGTGTGAGGGGGGTTATATTTCCGGTGATTGCGCGGTGTGAGGGGTTTATATTTCCGGTGATTGCGCGGTGTGGGGGGTTTTATATTTCCAGTGATTGCGCGGTGTGGGGGGTTTTATATTTCCGGTGATTGCGCGGTGTGAGGGGGGTTTATATTTCCGGTGATTGCGCGGTGTGAGGGGTTTATATTTCCGGTGATTGCGCGGTGTGAGGGGTTTATATTTCCGGTGATTGCGTGGTGTGAGGGGTTTATATTTCCGGTGATTGCGCGGTGTGGGGGGTTTTATATTTCCGGTGATTGCGCGGTGTGGGGGGTTTTATATTTCCGGTGATTGCGCGGTGTGGGGGGTTTATATTTCCGGTGATTGCGCGGTGTGAGGGGTTTATATTTCCGGTGATTGCGCGGTGTGAGGGGGTTATATTTCTGGTGATTGCGCGGTGTGAGGGGTTTATATTTCCGGTGATTGCGCGGTGTGAGGGGGTTATATTTCTGGTGATTGCGCGGTGTGAGGGGTTTTATAGTTCCGGTGATTGCGCGGTGTGGGGGGTTTATATTTCCGGTGATTGCGCGGTGTGTGGGGGGGGGGTTATATTTCCGGTGATTGCGCGGTGTGAGGGGTTTTATATTTCCGATGATTGCGCGGTATGAGGGGGTTTATATTTCCGGTGATTGCGCGGTGTGAGGGGTTTTATATTTCCGGTGATTGCGCGGTGTGGGGGGGGGTTTATATTTCCGGTGATTGCGCGGTGTGAGGGGTTTATATTTCCGGTGATTGCGCGGTGGGGGGGGGGGGGTTATATTTCCGGTGACTGCGCGGTGTGGGTGTGGGTTTGTGGGGTGAGATGTAGATTTTGTGGGTGACATTTTGGGGACTTTTTATTCCCTATGTTGGAGAATCGCGGGGACCATAAACAGCGACGTTCACATGTGAATTATTTCTGCCGGTTAGAACTTGATAGTTAATAATTTGGATAATAACGGATGCGGCGATTCCGTTACTTATTTTTAACATTTACATCATTTATTGTAAAAAAAAACAAAAGAACACATAAAACGCACTACAATGTCTTACTCTGGTGACCGGTCGGCATCGCGCACTTTCTTCGGAGGACAGAGGAAGCCGCTATCTCTTAGGCCTCATGCACACGACCGTGGTTTCCGTGGTTCCTGCGTGGCCCAGGAGCCGGGACCAAGAAAAGAACGGGCATGTGTTATTGCGGCCGTGTTCTGCGGTCCAGACTCTTAGAAAATAATGGCCACGGCCGTGCATGAGGCCGAACTGATCAGAAGCCGCCGTCGCTATTAGTCACGGCATCTGATGGGTTACACGGCCGGGATTGCGCTGTCTCCGATCTCGGCGGTTGCAGGCGGCGATCAGAAGTCGTGTACGGTGCCGGCTCCGCTCCTTCTAGTGTGACGGCGCACGTCCAACAGAATACTATAGATCTGATGACACCAACGGGTTAAACCCTCCTGTATTTCATATTTACAGCGATAATAATAAATAATAATCACCAGCACTGTGCCAGACAAAAACGCACCAAAACCGGACAGAAACCACCTCATGTAACCTTACCTTACTACTGCATGATGGGAAATACACGAAAACAGCTGAAGGACCTGTGATTGCGTCACCACCATGTGACCGGGACATTTCTCCGCCTCTCATGCCACGTGATTCTCTTTGCAGGTCCTTCATACAGCCTCAATCTTTCCACTTCTAAGCTCCGCCCCTGATGCCGCAGTCACGTGATCCTGATATAATCACAGGTGATTCATACGTCCTCAATCTCTCCACTGATAAGCTCCACCCCTTCTGTCTGTCATGTGGAGTGACGACGTCATCACAGCTCATTCATCCACCACGTCTCTCCACTGATAAGCCCCGCCCCTCCTGCTTGGTCACGTGGTGGTCACGTCATCACAGGTCCTTCAGCTATTGCCGTGTATGAGGTAGAGAGCAGCGCTGGTCGGGTGTTCTCTCTGTTATCAGTCACCCCTGTATGAGTGTGTATACAGAGAGCTGTCAATCATTGAGTGACCCCGCCCACTGGACTCCTAGCCGGGATGTAACCCCTCCAGTGCCGGCCTCTTTGGGGTAAGTTGTTATTTGGGATGTTTTGTGGGACGAGTCGTATTTTGTAATGACATAATATTCGGGACATACAACTTATTCACTGACTTTTATACGTTTCTTGTTCATGTCGTTCACCGTGCGGTTTAAGGGAATGTTCACACGCAGCGAATCCGCGGTATAAATCGGATATCCTGCGTGTTTAGAATCCGCAGCGCCGGTTAACCCCTTCACCACCAGGCCAGCTTCTGTTTCCGGTTCCCCCTCCGTCTTCTCTGATCTATAACATTTTTATTATTCCGTGGATGGCGCGGAGTGAGGATTAGATTTTGCGGGACGAGTTGTAGATTTTTACATTTTTATTTAGACCAATAAACAGCGATTGTAGTGATTGTTTGTCTTTATTGTGTTGGCCGTGCGGGTAAATAACGTTCTATTGTAATTCTGACTTTTACGGACGCCGAGATTCCAGTTTAGTTTATCGTTTTGTTTTTTTGTTGCTTTGGAGAAAAAAATGGAAAATGGTTTTATTTAAAAAAAAAAAAATCTAATTTTTTATTTTTTTTGTACAAAACTAAAAAGTGTGACTTGTAACAGATTGTATTCCTGGAGGACGTGAACCGGTGCTGATCAGATCGCTGGGACAATGCACTGTAAGGCGGGTCTACACCAGCGGGTGCGGTTCAGCTCCGGGTATCTTCACCATATGAGGCGCGGCTGAGCCGCCATCATTATGACACTCCGTTTGGATGTTTGTAGCAGGCCGTGCTCTTCTGTTTACGTTCATTCTTTTACTGCTGTGCGAATCACGCGCGTCCCACGGAAGGGCTTCTATGGGTGCGCGATGTGCGAAAAACGCACAAATATCGGACATGTCGTGAGTTTTTCGCAGCGGACACACACTGCGCAAAAGTCACGGACTGTCTGCACGGCCCCATAGACTGGCATAGGTCCGTGCGACACGCGTGAAAAGCAGTGTAAACGAGCCCTAACACTAATGTATCGCAGTATATTGTGATTAAGGGGTTAATAGGAGCAGAAAGATGGCGGCCCTTCATTAACCCCCAGGCTGATTACATTGTGAGGGGCCGATGAGCTGTCAGAGAGGACCCCCCCCCCTCTTCTAAAAGCTTAGATTCTGCACTCGCTATTGACCGCAGCATCTAAGTAGTTAAATGTCCGGGATCGGCGTTCTCTCTGATCCTGGCCGTCAGTGCGAGGTGTCGGATGTAATACACCTGCAGCGTGTGGAGCGGGCTCAGCCTGTAAACCCGCTCCATACTTCTCTCCCCGCACCATGACATTCAGTGTTGTCATGGGGATGGCCGCCTTTGGACATGACTGATGGATTACTGGCGTCTTTCTTGTTAGTATCTAGAAGAGGTTTCTGCATTCGCACCATTAATGTTGTACAACTGACATATTGACCCTGACATTGTAGAGAGCGGATGAGATAAATGACGTGATGTGTATAATCTATATCTGTCTTACTAGTGACACCCCGTTATCTGTACAAGACCAAGAACTATTTGTAGCTTTGTTATAATTCCAGGATCGGCTTTTTATGACCACGGTGGAAATAACCTTCAGTGGTGAGACAAGTCTGACTCCGTATTTCACTCTCACATAAACTCGGGGGAGACGTTGTCCTCGTGTTGGGGTCTCTCTGGAATAACTCGTACACCATCCCGAATAATGTCATCCAGTCCTGACCGCAAATGGGAAGACACTTTACAATAATGTTTCTGAGCTCCTTATACTTCACGCTGAAAGAAGTCGTAAAATATCATCATTTATAAGTCCGGACATTATTTTTGGGGCGATCAAAATTATTTATAGTTCCAAAAAATCCATAATAAAACATTTTGTAAGGTGAAGTTTTTTTCGTTTCTGTTCACAATTGAAATTGACATCTCATCATTACTACACAATCTCGAGGTTCGGATGATCTCACAGAGGAGCCCCCTCCCAAACACTTAGGTACCTCAGTCACTATTGACCGCAGCATCAAAGGGGTTAAATGGCTGTAATCGCAGTCCTCTCCGGTCTCCGGCCTTTGCAGCAGGTGTCCGGTCTTCCCTATGTCATGTGAACAACTCCTGAGCGGTAAATGTCCTGTGCAGGAAGGGGTTAAATGAGTAAAATACAAGTTTATACTGAATCTTATCCCATTAAACAATGTATCACTCTGCTCCGCTCCACCTGCGCTATAACATGATGATAAGAGATCACACTGCATGTTCCCTATATATAAATACACCTCAGCTGCTGCAGAACCTCACAGTTCATATCAAACACTGACTGCATAGTGTGCACCACGTCTTGTGAGATGTCAGCAATGTCTCCCCAGTATCCGCCATGTGTCAGGTTGTCAGGAGTCAGGTCTTCATTGTCTGGAGGGGAAATGTCTTCATTTTACTCTTCTCACCTGAGAGATATGCCATAAATGTCTGCTATATGGGGGTCCCACCTCTATGTGGAGAACGGGGGTCCCCCGACCCGCCCGGTGAGGTGATGACTACATCCAGGGGGAGAATGAATGGAGAGGTGACCACACATGTGCACGACTCTCTCCATTCACTTGTATAGGAGTTACAGAAACCACCTAACAAAGCCACCCAGAGGTGGAGCCACATCTATCAGACATTTCTGGCATATCCTGGGGAGAAATGTCCGTGTTGGGAATACCCCTTTATTCCATGTGGTGACGGCTCTGAGAAGATGTTTCTCTCAATGATGAATAAGTGAGGTTCTGTATGTCACACATGATGTTGTCCCCTGTATGATCTCCATCTTCTCCTTTCTTCATAAAGACGTCCTCAGTACTAGATCCTCCAGTTTTCTCATCTTCTCCTCCACAACGCTCCTTCTCCTGAGTGACCCACCAAGGATGGACAAGGACAGGAATGAGATGAGCAGAAGAATATTAGACTTCACCTTGGAGATCATCTACCTGTTGAGCGGAGAGGTAAACTTTTCTACATTATAGAACAAGTCACACATAGGCAAGGGACAATACATAATAGGAAGAATCCAGTGTCCTGTATAACAGCGTCCAGACCGTCCAAGTGACGTCAAGAAGCCACCAGCAGAAAAGCTGAAGATCAGCCGCCAATATGGTCAGTTATGTGTCATGTCACCAATGCAGCAATAGTAATGTTGTAGAGCAATGAGAATGACCAGGAACCAGGAGGATCAGGATGACATCTATATAGAAACATAAAAGATGACGGCAGGAGGAGAGCACATGGTCCATCTAGTCCCCCCAATATTATTTCCTGTTTAGTTTTGGCCTCGTTCTATTTTCTCAATGTCTTATTGTAGGTGAGGTCTCCAGTATTACAGATGTGGGGTCACTAGAGCTCTACACAGCGGGGTCACAATCTCCCTCTCTCTACTGAGGGGGGACTACTGTGTTCAGTTCTCTAAGTGTGTCTCTCCATACACAGGAGTCCACAATAGTGAAGAAGACATCGGGTGACTGTACGACTCCCATCATCCATGAGTCAGGAGGATGGAGCAGTAGTCAGATCCCCATCACAGAGCCTCCCCCTCACTCCCGGATACATGAGAAGAAGATCTTAGAACTGATCTACAAGATGACTGAGCTGCTGACTGGAGAGGTGGGAATGCTGGGAAATTCTACAGTAACAGCACTGGAGGTGTCTGGGTGATGACTGTATCATTGTGTGTGTCAGGTTCCTATAAGGTGTCAGGATGTCACTGTCTATTTCTCCATGGAGGAGTGGGAGTATCTAGAAGGACACAAGGATCTGTACGAGGAGGTCATGATGGAGGACTATCGGCCGCGCACATCACAGGGTGAGATATAGATATATAATTGATATATTATTAGTTTGTTGTTGCAGTGTTAGTTTCGTCATGTGCAGTATATACAGACATGTGATTCCTGATCTCTGATCGCACGTTCCTCGCTTTGCTGCAGTGCTGCACTAGGCGATGGTCACAGATTTGTTGTAGAAGTTTCCATATATCTGAATGTTGTAGTTTCTGCAGCAGGTACATTCAGGTGAGATGGACAGTGACTTGTGTGTGTGAACATGGTCTTATATAACCAGTGACTGATCTGCGCCGCTCTTATAATCTCCTACATGAGGAGTGTAAAGTTCTACCATGTGTGAACAGCGGACAGGACAATCATGTGGAAAGATGTTCTGCAGCTTCAGTGTGAGATCTAATACTGGGGTCTTCTCTTCTGCACATGGATGAGACGTTCTCCTGGTAGACACTTCATTCTGCACTTACACCGTCGCCTTTATGTCCTGGGGCAATGTTTTCCAACCTGTGTCGCTCCTGCTGTGCAGAACTACAACTCCCAGCATGTCCTGACAGCCTCCGTTATTATTGTCCCCAGTTCCCCCATAACTGCATGGAGTGCACATCTTTACACTGCAGTATACAGAGGTATTGCCGTGCCGGGGGGGTGTATTCCCCACATGATGAGACTCTTATTGTCCGGGACCCTCTTCTGTGTCATCATGTGGGGTATACACATCCGCAGCTTGGTAATACACATCTCCATACTGCGGTGTGTGATAGACGTGTGGTCCAGGGAGTGAGCGGCTGCCTCCCCCTCCTCTCAGTACAGCGGGCGAGGTGGGAGCATGCTCACTACATACTGCTGTATTACATAATGGGGTCACCCCCCCCCCCTATTCTCTTATGTCCAGTGCTTGCTGTCCGGCATTCTATAGAGCTGTCGCTGGCAGCTCCAAACAAACACTTTGTCATGGAAATCCATCGCTCAAAATATATTAGACTGAAATTTATACGAGTCCCAACAGACTCTCAAGGCCAGACTCCATTAGTCAGAATCCTAATTAGGATATTTCACCGATATATATCGAGAGAGGAGAAGAAAACACACAGACACGCTTATATGTTCAAAATGCTCCTCTGAAGGATTTATTACCAAACTCAAACTGTTAAACTGAAATTCAGAAGGGGTGTCGGCTTGAGGTAAACCAATCAGAGACAATGTAACAATATTTGTTATTCAGTAAAAAGCATACAATAAAATACATCATTATAATACTTCACACATCAGGTTTGCAGGTGCCTTATCTCTTTTGGACAGAATGTTCTCGTGGAGATGGGGGAGACCTTCCCTCACGAATACTTGCCACCCTCCCTTCTTACTCCCTGTCCATTCTCTACCAACTACGCATGGGAACCAAGGTCAAAGATAAAACATACGAAATCAACATTACTTGTATTAAAGGAACAATGACTTTCCTATTCACTACAAAAGAACCAAGATGGGAACTCCAGACAAGATGGGAACTCCAGACAAGATGGGAACTCCAGACAAGATGGGAACTCCAGACAAGATGTGAACTCCAGACAAGATGGCTGCTGCATGAAACTAAATCATTTACACATTATCATCACTTTCACATATTACACATCTTAGTAATCGGCCTCCTGCTTGATAATTCACAATGTAATTTCATACAGAGAATATAAGCAAATAAATCATCCTTCATAACTTTATAGAAGATGTTTGACCCCAGAACATAAGGTACACGTTAGACTAAAAAAATGCTTAAAGTGTAACTAAACGTTCACCAGACTTCTGACGTCTACTGAGACCCCCACCGATCGCTAAAACGAAGCGGCAGAAGCGCTCAGAAGTTTAGTTTCTGTTCGGCTTTGCTATGGCAACTGGAGGTCTAACAATGTCCTCCAGGTCTGCCATCTACGGAAGCCTGTCAGGTCCTACCAGAGGGAGAGTCTAATAGTCAGTCTGTCAGTGTAAAGCTGACGGGTCTAATACCCTGCAACACATAAGTATTATACCAGTGACCACAACGTTGGATCTTCAAGTCCCCTAGTAAGGCGGGATTCACACGACCGGGTCCCGCCCGAGTCCGAGTATCGGCCGGTAAAATCGGCCATTTTTCCCGGCCGGTTTGCATTAGTTTTGCATCCGTGCAGGTCTGGACAGTGACATCAGCGGCCACTCCTGAAGGGGAATCCCCATGTGTTCGGCGATTCCGCTTCTGGAGTTTCCCCTGATGTCACTGCCCAGATATGGACAGAGACATCAAGCGCTCTGTCCAGGAGCGGAATCCCCGAACACGCGGGGATTCCGCTCCTTCAGGGAGCTAAAATGGAGCTAGCACATAGAGCGGGGAGATACCTCCCTGCTCTGCTATAGTGGCGTCGCTACAGCAGTAGCAGCCGCAGCAGCTGCTAGCAGCGCCATGGAAGGTGTCGACGAGCCAGGGTGCTTTTAAAACAAGCAGGGGAAGGGAGCCAGCGCAGCGCTCCCTCCACCTGCTGTACACCCCGGCCCTGCCACACAGTGTACAGCGTAGCCATTCGTCCGAATGGCATAAACTCCTCCTCACATGCGCTCTGAGGAGGAGGGGATAGAGCGCAAGCCACGGAAAACCCAGCCATCACTCGGGACACATTCCGGTGATGGCCGTGTATTACCCGGCCCCATAGACTTCTATGGGAGCCGGGCGGCCGGGTACCCGGCCGAAAATAGAGCATGTCCTATTTTTTGACGGCCGGTTTTCCCGGCCGTCAAAAAATCGGTCGTGTGAATAGCCCCATTAGGGGTCTATTATTCCTAATGCAGCCGGGTGCCGGCCGATTTATGAACGGCCGGCACCCGGCCGGGAAACCCTGTAGTGTGAATGAGGCCTAAGACGAAAAAAAGAAAAACGATTTCAAGTTTAACCCCTTTGTGACCACCAAAATGCCTTTTCATGGCAGCCCAGTCTAAGTTCTGCACGGTCGTCCCGTGCAGGCTGGAGCGGGTACCCCATAAATGCTGCAGTCAATGGTGATCGCATCATCAATTGTAGTTTACGAAGGGAGGGAGCTCCCTCTGTCACCCATGGGCGGCCCGCAAACGTGATCGCAGGCCCACGATGAGGTACCATGGAAGCCGGGGTCCTAACAAAGCCCCCAGGCCTGCCCTGGCTGTATGCCTATTAGGCCGTGCCAGAAGCAGAAATACTCCGGTATACTAAGTATACCAAAGCACTATATCTGCGATCAGAAGATCGCACAGTGAAGTCCCCTAGTGGGAGAAAAAACTAACTAATTACTGTGAAATAAATATTATTAATAAAAATGACTATATTGGAAACATTTTTTCCATTAAAAAGTGTTTTTATTTAGTAAAAGTGTAAAAAATAAATAAACGTACACAAATATGGTATCGCCGCGACCGTAATGATCCTCACAATAAAGTTAACATGTAATTTAAACCGCAGGGTGAATGCCGTAAAATAATGGCGGAATTGTTGTTTTTTTTCCATTGGCTCCCAAAAAAGTAATAATAAAAGTTAATCAAGAAGACCCATGTACCCCAAAAAAGTACCAATAAAAACTACGTCTCGTCCGGCAAATAACAAGCCCTCATATCACTACATTGATGGAAAAATAAAAAAGTTCTGGCTCTTGGAAAGCGACGATGCAAAAACAAATGATTTCGTTCAAAAGGGATTTTATTCTGCAAAAGTCGTAACACATAAAAAAACGGCATAAAGGCGTAAGTTTATAATGCATAGAACGATGGCGGAATTTCTGGGTTTTTTTTCTATTCCCCCACCCCCCCCCCCCCCCCCAAAAAAAAACACACAAGCACTGCACCTCCTTCAAAACAGCTGAACATTGGGGGTACCAGGAGTCGGACCCCGACCATTCAGCTATTGGTGGCCTATCATCAATTTGTAGGGTCTGGAAAACCCCTTTAAGGCCTCCTCAAACCTATAGTGGTGCCTAGAAAACACCCTAATGAAAAGGAGACCCCAGAATCCACAAGGTGCTCCTTCATTTCTGGGGCCCGTGTTTCACTAAATAGGACACATGCGCCACATGTGCGATATTTCTATAAAATGCGGAATCGGAGGAATAAATATTGGGTTGCGTTTCTTTGGTATCCATAGCGAGCGCCGCATCTGAGTGGTTTTGGAGAGAGGGAGGGAGCTCCCTCTCTCACCCCACCGGCACCCTGTGTAAGATCGCAGGGTGTTCTATGGCCGCCGTGGGCCTAATGAAGTGTCTGAATACATGACTACTGTATATCTGTCTATATATCAGTCACTGTGTGTTTCCTACAGATGGATCCAGTAGAAGAAATCCACCAGAGAGATGTCCCAGTCCTCTGTATTCCCAGGACTGTCCAGGGGAAAATCACAATGTGCCAGAGAATCATCAGGTAGATGCAGTGGCGGATTAAGTAGACCATAGGCCCTGGGCTGTTACCCAAACTTGGGCCCCCTTCTCCACTGCTGCACCGTAACTATTGTTAACACTACCTTTTTGTGCAATCATTGACAATTGGGTGTTACAATTCCCCTTGTCACAGGGTTGTGTCCCTACATGCTGACAATCTCCAACCATCGCTGACAGTATCACACTCTGCAGGGACACATCCTCCTGACAAGGCGAATGGTAACACACATTTGTCTATCAGTCCTGGACTGCACAAAGACATTATGCGAAATACATGGATTTCCTATAATAAACATGTCAGCAGAGGTGACAGATTCTCTGTAAATCTAGTGACTCACAGGTGACGTCTTCTCAAACTCTAGTAGTTTTTTTTTCCTCTTTTCTTCTCCATCGTATCCAGGCCATGACCCATTTCTGAAGAATTTTCCACTCAGATGTCTTCAGCTTCTCACTTTTCCAACGTTTCCACACCTATAAACGAAGATAAAATTATCATGGTACCACACATTATTCCCCTAAATATGATGGCACCAAACACTGTGCCTCTAAATATAATGGCACCACACACTGTGCCCCTGAATATAATACCACACACTGTGCCCCTAAATATAATGGCACCATACACTGCGCACCTAAATATAATAGCACCATATACTGCACCCCTAAATATAATAGCACCATATACTGCACCCCTAAATATAATAGCACCAAACACTGTAAGGTAAAGCACCACATACACAGTGCCCCCTGTACATAGTTCCACACACAGCCCCCTGTACATAGTGCCACACACAGCCCCCTGTACATAGTGCCACACACTGCTCCCTGTAGATAGTGCCACACACTGCTCCCTGTAGATATTACCACACACACTGCTCCCTGTAGATATTACCACACACACTACTCCCTGTAGATATTACCATACACACTGCTCCCTGTAGATAATCCCACACACGCTGCCCCCTGTAGATATTACCACACACGCTGCTCCCTGTATATATTACCACACACGCTGCTCCCTGTATATATTACCACACACGCTGCTCCCTGTAGATATTACCACACACGCTGCTCCCTGTAGATATTACCACACACACTGCTCCCTGTAGATATTACCACACACTGCTCCCTGTAGATATTACCACACACACACTGCTCACTGTAGATATTACCACGCACTGCCCCCTGTAGATATTACCACACACGCTGCTCCCTGTAGATATTACCACACACGCTGCTCCCTGTATATATTACCACACACACTGCTCCCTGTATATATTACCACACACACTGCTCCCTGTATATATTACCACACACACTGCTCCCTGTATATATTACCACACACACTGCTCCCTGTATATATTACCACACACACTGCACCCTGTATATATTACCACACACACTGCCCCCTGTATATATTACCACACACACATTGCTCACTGTAGATATTACCACACACACACTGCTCCCTGTATATATTACCACACACACTGCTCCCTGTATATATTACCACACACACTGCTCCCTGTATATATTACCACACACACTGCTCCCTGTATATATTACCACACACACTGCTCCCTGTATATATTACCACACACACTGCTCCCTGTATATATTACCACACACGCTGCTCCCTGTAGATATTACCACACACACTGCTCCCTGTATATATTACCACACACGCTGCTCCCTGTAGATATTACCACACACACTGCCCCCTGTATATATTACCACACACTGCTCCCTGTAGATATTACCACACACACTGCTCCCTGTAGATATTACCACACACTGCTCCCTGTAGATATTACCACACACACTGCTCCCTGTAGATATTACCACACACACTGCTCCCTGTATATATTACCACACACACTGTTCCCTGTAGATATTACCACACACACTGCCCCCTGTAGATATTACCACACACGCTGCTCCCTGTATATATTACCACACACACTGCCCCCTGTATATATTACCACACACTGCTCACTGTAGATATTACCACACACGCTGCTCTCTGTAGATATTACCACACACACTGCTCCCTGTATATATTACCACAAGCTGCTCCCTGTAGATATTACCACACACGCTGCTCCCGGTAGATATTACCACACACACTGCTCCCTGTAGATATTACCACACACACTGCTCCCTGTAGATATTACCACACACACTGCCCCCTGTAGATATTACCACACACGCTGCTCCCTGTATATATTACCACACACACTGCCCCCTGTATATATTACCACACACTGCTCACTGTAGATATTACCACACACGCTGCTCCCTGTAGATATTACCACACACACTGCTCCCTGTATATATTACCACACGCTGCTCCCTGTAGATATTACCACACACGCTGCTCCCGGTAGATATTACCACACACACTGCTCCCTGTAGATATTACCACACACACTGCTCCCTGTAGATATTACCACACACACTGCCCCCTGTAGATATTACCACACACGCTGCTCCCTGTATATATTACCACACACACTGCCCCCTGTATATATTACCACACACTGCTCACTGTAGATATTACCACACACGCTGCTCCCTGTAGATATTACCACACACACTGCTCCCTGTATATATTACCACACGCTGCTCCCTGTAGATATTACCACACACGCTGCTCCCGGTAGATATTACCACACACTGAAGCCGTGGGCTCTGCTCTGCTCTCCGCTCTGCCTGACGTGACTTATCGGATCATGTGCTCTGCGGAGCTTCCCCCCTCTTACCACCTAATTGCGCCTGGGGCACATGCTCCGCCTGCCCCCCTAGCTATGCCCCTTGGTGGCTGTTGCTAGAACCGGTCCCCCTCCGGTGCCAGCGATGCGACCAGGTATGAGGGGTCATGTGCGGTTCGGGCGGCCATGGGCCCCCTGGAAGCCTTGGGCCCCAGGCTGCTGAACAAACCCTAATGATAATCTGCCACTGGGTAGATGGTGCCGAAGTCTCATCAAAATATGACCATAAAGTAATTAACCCGAAGTTCATACTATGTTTTTTCTTTTCTTGTTTGTTTAGAGTGAAAATCTGATGGATATTAAGGTTGAGGTTAAAGATGAAGCAGAAGAGGAGACGGATGTAATGGCTGATCAGTGTAAGGAGGGGGGGGGATGTTCATTAGTTGTAAAGACAAACCCGTATTGAGGGTCACCTAGATACCACTCCCATCATCTCATCATCCCATGTAAATAATCTATTCCGTCACTGTGTGTTTTCTACAGATGGATCCAGTAGGAGAAATCCACCAGAGAGATGTCCCAGTCCTCTGTATTCCCAGGACTGTCCAGAGGAAAATCACAATGTCGCAGAGAATCATCAGGTAGATGAAGCTGAGCCCTATACCACATTTATATAGGGGGGTGTGGAGCTTTATGGTCCTGCGGTCATAGATGGGGTCATAGATTTTGGTGGTTTCTTATGTTGATCTGTTAGATTCTTCGCACTCTCCGCTGTATTGTACTGAATTGTTACATATGTGAAATCAGGGGGAAGATCTGACTAATATTAAAGCGGAGGATGAAGAAGAGCGGGTGAGGGGCGATCAACCGTGTAAGAGTGAAGTGGAGGAGGAAATTCCAGGAGGTGTTACCAGAGGTCAGTAATAATGATATTAGAAAGTGAATTGGGAGGTTTGGTAAGGTGGGGTTCCTCCTTAGTTCTACATTACAGTAAAACGTCAGACAATGTGTTATACATAGTGCCGGAGCTGAGGGAGCTGTGACTGCACATAGAAGTTCTCTACAAGGTGTTCTATGAATCCGGTCATGCACTAGGCTTAGTGTCAGATTTTGGGGGGCACCAGGAGCCTGTAAAAATGACAATAATTCAATACATTAGTATGTCTGACGATCGCTGGTCCAAATCCCGTGCAGGGACTAATAAAAAGTGTTACAAATAGTTAAAAACATTATTTAGTGGTGTACAGAAAATACAAAACAAACTTTTCCCACTTTTCCTTTTAAAGTATTGTAAAAAAATAAACCTAATTACTATCACCGCATCATTAAAAGTCTGAATTACAATATAAGAGTTCACTGAAGTGATTAATGAGTAAAATGTATCATTTTTATTAGATAACTCTCTAAAAACAGGGGTACAATCACCACCGTGACAAGAGCCCCCCCGTGCTTGTTAAAAAACGTATTCTATGTATACTGCAATTACTGGTTCGTTTGTGACCCCTCCTCTAATTGAGTGCTTGAAAATGTGGGATCAGCGGTTAAACATTGGTGTATCAGTGGATGGGACCCTGCAACACACCAGAGCCCTCAGTTACCGCTCCTCAGTACCCCAGTGCTGCCACTGTCACCTGCGCTATAATCCCTCTCTCACCTGACCTACGCGTTTCTATGTATTATTTCATCAGGGGTCTGTACTTTTATCAGCCTGGCTGAAGCGCCAGTGATGTAGAACTGTAAGAGATATTCTGTTACACACACGGAAGCGTGCTCGCATGGGTGTCAGCGGCGCGCTTCACTCAGGACTCAGTGTTTATAGAATTAATACTCCTCCCCTGGGGCTGAGGCAAAGCCTCGAAAACGGCCAATCACCGTCGCCCATGTCATCCGTGACGTATGGTCATGCGACTCCCGGCGCGCCATTAGACGGAAGTCCACCACCAACATCATGCCGAACGCGCAGGCGCAGAATTACAATATAACGTTATTTAAATCGCACGGTGAACACTGTAAAAACAAAACAATGAAACCGGCAGAATCGCTATTTTTTGGTCACTTTAGCGCTAAAAAATAATGTAATGAAAAGTGATCAAAAAGTCGTACCAATAAAAACTACAGCTCGCCCACAAAAATAACCCTTTACTCTGCTCAATCACCAAACAATAAAATAAACGGCAGGATAAAGGTAACGAGATTTATACAGAACCGGGAAAGCAAATAGAATAAAAAGTGTCTAAAAAGTTGCAAGTGCCCAAAATGGTGTTAAAGGAATAGTGTCGTCGCAAATAATTTTTTTATATGTTAAAGATGTTAGTGCTTTAATAAAAACGTTTATATTCATTTGTGTGTTTGTGTTTTACTGTTTCTTATTTTTACACTTTTTCTTCCCTATGGGGGCTGCCATTTTTTGTTCCATTTCTGTGTGTGTCGATTAACGACACACACAGACATGGAATACGGCAGCCACAGTCCCATAGGGACTGTGAACGGCTCCCGTCCCATTGACTCGCGTGTACGGCGTCTGTGTGGGAACTGCGCATGCGCCGCTCCCACACAGTCCTATTCGAAATTGGCGCCGTCCGGCGCCATTTTCCTGTGGACCGGAAGTCGCGGCCAGACAGTAATATTACTACTTCCGGTCGCGGCTTCCGGACTTGTGCACATGGAACAGCGGCAGCAAACGGAGCGGACGGGCCGGAGGGAGCGGCGGCGGCAGGAGCAGGTAAATGATTTCTATGTATGTTCGTGTTTGTGTACGTTTACTACTGTATGTAAACCTACTACGCTGTGTGTTAGCTCAAAAAATGGCGACACACAGTGTAGGAGGTTACACCGTTCAAACCCCTCGTTTATCCCGGCACTAGCCAGGATAAAGGAGGGGGGGATGCTGAGAGCTCACTAGAGCGAGAGCTTTTAACCCAATGTTGCAATGCTGCAATTTTGGGAAATAGCTCCATCTAGTGACCAAAAATGGGTAGTATTATAAATTAGAAATAATTTATAATATTTCCTGACTCGTGAAAAAAATAAAAAAAATGTGAACAATGTTTAATCACCCACACACTAAATGTTTAATTAAAAAAAAAAAAACATGTTTTTCGGGCAACACCATGCCTTTAATAAAAAGGCTCCCATTAGTCGAGGATGAAAAAATATGCAGATGAGCCGGTCCGAGGGGAACTTTCCTTCTATATCAGGAGGAGATTATCAGGGCTCTAATATTTGGGAACCAGGAAGAGAAGGGCCCAAACATCTGCTGGAAGCGAGGGGGCCCGTATTATACCAGGACAACACTTTCCCAGCAAAATACCCCAAACAACAAAGGTGCGGAGTGTGGACCAAAAGGGGGATAAGGAAGGACACCATTTATCAGTGCGACACCGGCCTGTGCATAACGGATTCATCATAGCGTAACCCACATCTATGGAGAATTGTATTATATACCCCATTATTATACCCTCTTATTATACCCTGATGTACTCCTCACAGCTTATATATACCCTGATGTACTCCTCACAGATTACATATATCCTGATGTACTCCTCACATATTACATATACCCTGATGTACTCCTCACAGATTACATATACCCTGATGTACTCCTCACATATTACATATACCCTGATGTACTCCTCACATATTACATAGATCCTGATGTACTCCTCACAGATTACATATACACTGATGTACTCCTCACAGATTACATATACCCTGATGTACTCCTCACATATTACATATACCCTGATGTACTCCTCACATATTACATATACCCTGATGTACTCCTCACATATTACATATACCCTGATGTACTCCTCACATATTACATATACCCTGATGTACTCCTCACATATTACATATATCCTAATGTACTCCTCACAGCTTACATATACCCTGATGTACTCCTCACAGATTACATATACCCTGATGTACTCCTCACATATTACATATACCCTGATGTACTCCTCACATATTACATATATCCTGATGTACTCCTCACAGCTTACATATACCCTGATGTACTCCTCACAGATTACATATACCCTGATGTACTCCTCACATATTACATATACCCTGATGTACTCCTCACATATTACATATACCCTGATGTACTCCTCACATATTACATATACCCTGATGTACTCCTCACATATTACATATATCCTGATGTACTCCTCACAGCTTACATATACCCTGATGTACTCCTCACAGATTACATATACCCTGATGTACTCCTCACATATTACATATACCCTGATGTACTCCTCACATATTACATATACCCTGATGTACTCCTCACATATTACATATACCCTGATGTACTCCTCACATATTACATATACCCTGATGTACTCCTCATAGCTAACATATACCCTGATGTACTCCTCACAGATTACATATACCCTGATGTACTCCTCACATATTACATATATCCTGATGTACTCCTCACATATTACATATACCCTGATGTACTCCTCACATATTACATATACCCTGATGTACTCCGCACAGATTACATATACCCTGATGTACTCCGCACAGATTACATATACCCTGATGTACTCTTCACACATTACATATACCCTGATGTACTCCTCACACATTACATATACCCTGATGTACTCCTCACACATTACATATACCCTGATGTACCCCTCACATATTACATATACCCTGATGTACTCCTCACATATTACATATATCCTGATGTACTCCTCACAGATTACATATATCCTGATGTACTCCTCACATATTACATATACCCTGATGTACTCCTCACATATTACATATACCCTGATGTACTCCTCACAGATTACATATACCCTGATGTGCTCCTCACATATTACATATATCCTGATGTGCTCCTCACATATTACATATACCCTGATGTACTCCTCACATATTACATATATCCTGATGTACTCCTCACAGATTACATATATCCTGATGTACTCCTCACATATTACATATACCCTGATGTACTCCTCACATATTACATATACCCTGATGTACACCTCACAGATTACATATACCCTGATGTACTCCTCACATATTACATAAACCCTGATGTACTCCTCACATATTACATATACCCTGATGTACTCCTCACATATTACATATACCCTGATGTACTCCTCACATATTACATATACCCTGATGTACTCCTCACATATTACATATACCCTGATGTACTCCGCACATATTACATATACCCTGATGTACTCCTCACATATTACATATACCCTGATGTACTCCTCACATATTACATATACCCTGATGTACTCCTCACAGATTACATATACCCTGATGTACTCCTCACAGATTACATATACCATGATGTACTCCTCACATATTACATATATCCTGATGTACTCCTCACATATACCCTGATGTACTCCTCACAGATTACATATACCCTGATGTACTCCTCACATATTACATATATCCTGATGTACTCCTCACAGATTACATAAACCCTGATGTACTCCTCACATATTACATAAACCCTGATGTACTCCTCACATATTACATATACCCTGATGTACTCCTCACATATTACATATACCCTGATGTACTCCTCACATATTACATATATCCTGATGTACTCCTCACATATTACATATATCCTGATGTACTCCTCACATATTACATATTACATATACCCTGATGTACTCCTCACATATTACATATATCCTGATGTACTCCTCACATGTTACATATATCCTGATGTACTCCTCACATGTTACATATATCCTGATGTACTCCTCACATGTTACATATACCCTGATGTACTCTTCACATATTACATATATCCTGATGTACTCCTCACATATTACATATATCCTGATGTACTCCTCACATATTACATATACCCTGATGTACTCCTCACACATTACATATACCCTGATGTACTCCTCACATATTACATATATCCTGATGTACTCCTCACACATTACATATATCCTGATGTACTCCTCACATATTACATATACCCTGATGTACTCCTCACACATTACATATATCCTGATGTACTCCTCACATATTACATATACCCTGATGTACTCCTCACATATTACATGTATCCTGATGTACTCCTCACATATTACATATATCCTGATGTACTCCTCACACATTACATATATCCTGATGTACTCCTCACATATTACATATACCCTGATGTACTCCTCACACATTACATATATCCTGATGTACTCCTCACATATTACATATACCCTGATGTACTCCTCACATATTACATGTACCCTGATGTACTCCTCACATATTACATGTATCCTGATGAACTCCTCACATATTACATGTATCCTGATGTACTCCTCACATATTGCATATATCCTGATGTACTCCTCACATATTACATATACCCTGATGTACTCCTCACATATTACATACTCCGCACATATTACATATACCCTGATGTACTCCGCACATATTACATATACCCTGATGTACTGCACACATATTACATATACCCTGATGTACTCCTCACATATTACATATACCCTGATGTACTCCTCACAGCTAACATATATCCTGATGTACTCCGCACATATTACACATATCCTGATGTACTCCTCACATATTACATATACCCTGATGTACTCCTCACATATTACATATACCCTGATGTACTCCTCACATATTACATATATCCTGATGTACTCCTCACATATTACATATATCCTGATGTACTCCGCACATATTACATATAACCTGATGTACTCCGCACATATTACACATATCCTGATGTACTCCTCACATATTACATATATCCTGATGTACTCCTCACATATTACATATACCCTGATGTACTCCTCATATATTACATATATCCTGATGTACTCCGCACGTATTACATATATCCTGATGAACTCCTCACATATTACATATACCCTGATGTACTCCTCACATATTACATATACCATGATGTACTCCTCACATATTACATATACCATGATGTACTCCTCACATATTACATATATCCTGATGTACTCCTCACATATTACATATACCCTGATGTACTCCTCACAGATTACATATATCCTGATGTACTCCTCACATATTACATATACCCTGATGTACTCCTCACATATTACATATACCCTGATGTACACCTCACAGATTACATATACCCTGATGTACTCCTCACATATTACATACTCCGCACATATTACATATACCCTGATGTACTCCGCACATATTACATACTCCGCACATATTACATATACCCTGATGTACTCCGCACATATTACATATACCCTGATGTACTGCACACATATTACATATACCCTGATGTACTCCTCACATATTACATATACCCTGATGTACTCCTCACAGCTAACATATATCCTGATGTACTCCGCACATATTACACATATCCTGATGTACTCCTCACATATTACATATACCCTGATGTACTCCTCACATATTACATATACCCTGATGTACTCCTCACATATTACATATATCCTGATGTACTCCTCACATATTACATATATCCTGATGTACTCCGCACATATTACATATAACCTGATGTACTCCGCACATATTACACATATCCTGATGTACTCCTCACATATTACATATATCCTGATGTACTCCTCACATATTACATATACCCTGATGTACTCCTCATATATTACATATATCCTGATGTACTCCGCACGTATTACATATATCCTGATGAACTCCTCACATATTACATATACCCTGATGTACTCCTCACATATTACATATACCATGATGTACTCCTCACATATTACATATACCATGATGTACTCCTCACATATTACATATATCCTGATGTACTCCTCACATATTACATATACCCTGATGTACTCCTCACAGATTACATATATCCTGATGTACTCCTCACATATTACATATACCCTGATGTACTCCTCACATATTACATATACCCTGATGTACACCTCACAGATTACATATACCCTGATGTACTCCTCACATATTACATAAACCCTGATGTACTCCTCACATATTACATATACCCTGATGTACTCCTCACATATTACATATACCCTGATGTACTCCTCACATATTACATATACCCTGATGTACTCCTCACATATTACATATACCCTGATGTACTCCGCACATATTACATATACCCTGATGTACTCCTCACATATTACATATACCCTGATGTACTCCTCACATATTACATATACCCTGATGTACTCCTCACAGATTACATATACCCTGATGTACTCCTCACAGATTACATATACCCTGATGTACTCCTCACATATTACATATATCCTGATGTACTCCTCACATATACCCTGATGTACTCCTCACAGATTACATATACCCTGATGTACTCCTCACATATTACATATATCCTGATGTACTCCTCACAGATTACATAAACCCTGATGTACTCCTCACATATTACATAAACCCTGATGTACTCCTCACATATTACATATACCCTGATGTACTCCTCACATATTACATATACCCTGATGTACTCCTCACATATTACATATATCCTGATGTACTCCTCACATATTACATATATCCTGATGTACTCCTCACATATTACATATTACATATACCCTGATGTACTCCTCACATATTACATATATCCTGATGTACTCCTCACATGTTACATATATCCTGATGTACTCCTCACATGTTACATATATCCTGATGTACTCCTCACATGTTACATATACCCTGATGTACTCTTCACATATTACATATATCCTGATGTACTCCTCACATATTACATATATCCTGATGTACTCCTCACATATTACATATACCCTGATGTACTCCTCACACATTACATATACCCTGATGTACTCCTCACATATTACATATATCCTGATGTACTCCTCACACATTACATATATCCTGATGTACTCCTCACATATTACATATACCCTGATGTACTCCTCACACATTACATATATCCTGATGTACTCCTCACATATTACATATACCCTGATGTACTCCTCACATATTACATGTATCCTGATGTACTCCTCACATATTACATATATCCTGATGTACTCCTCACACATTACATATATCCTGATGTACTCCTCACATATTACATATACCCTGATGTACTCCTCACACATTACATATATCCTGATGTACTCCTCACATATTACATATACCCTGATGTACTCCTCACATATTACATGTACCCTGATGTACTCCTCACATATTACATGTATCCTGATGAACTCCTCACATATTACATATACCCTGATGTACTCCTCACATATTACATGTATCCTGATGTACTCCTCACATATTGCATATATCCTGATGTACTCCTCACATATTACATATACCCTGATGTACTCCTCACATATTACATACTCCGCACATATTACATATACCCTGATGTACTCCGCACATATTACATATACCCTGATGTACTGCACACATATTACATATACCCTGATGTACTCCTCACATATTACATATACCCTGATGTACTCCTCACAGCTAACATATATCCTGATGTACTCCGCACATATTACACATATCCTGATGTACTCCTCACATATTACATATACCCTGATGTACTCCTCACATATTACATATACCCTGATGTACTCCTCACATATTACATATATCCTGATGTACTCCTCACATATTACATATATCCTGATGTACTCCGCACATATTACATATAACCTGATGTACTCCGCACATATTACACATATCCTGATGTACTCCTCACATATTACATATATCCTGATGTACTCCTCACATATTACATATACCCTGATGTACTCCTCATATATTACATATATCCTGATGTACTCCGCACGTATTACATATATCCTGATGAACTCCTCACATATTACATATACCCTGATGTACTCCTCACATATTACATATACCATGATGTACTCCTCACATATTACATATACCATGATGTACTCCTCACATATTACATATATCCTGATGTACTCCTCACATATTACATATACCCTGATGTACTCCTCACAGATTACATATATCCTGATGTACTCCTCACATATTACATATATCCTGATGTACTCCGCACATATTACATATACCCTGATGTACTCCTCACATATTACATATATCCTGATGTGCTCCTCACAGATTACATATACCCTGATGTACTGTTCGGGTACTAATCAGTCTCAACCGGCAGGGATAATACGCTGAGTTCGTACGAAAGGAATCACACCACACAGAGTCTGGTACAAAGCTCCTCACTCAGCATCAGGCGTCACTGACTTATTTATTACACACATTTGTTCTATATCCCCTTTCTCCTGGGGGTGGGTACATGTTATCACACTTTTATAAAAGCACGTATCACTGTAAGCCTCTTGTTACTTTGTGTCATCCTTGGATAGGTTCACCCTTATCTGGTCCTTTAGATATGTCTTCATAGTTCATAGTTCGTTCATACCAGGAAGTGACTTGTTATTTTGTTAGTGCGTAGTCCCTGTTCAGGGGCCATCTTGCCACGTATACTTATCTAATCCTACTATTGCTTCATCACAATTATGTACACAACTCTATAGTCTATATTTTATTAAAGAAAGAAAATTATTATAAACATTAACTTCTGTCCACCCCATCCTTCACAGTCCCCCCTTTTATCATTATTTTCTTCATTTCTTAACCTAAGTGTGTCCGTGCTCTGGGAAAGGGGAGTAAAAGGATTTTTTCACCAGTTTGAGACGAGCCTCCCCTATTAGGAGACCCCCCTTTGTAGCTGGACTTAAAGAGTCGGTGCACACCCTACACTATCTATTCAACTTCAGAACAATATTCTCGATAAAGGGTGGTTGTTTTCATGGATGGAGTTGGTAAAAGTCCTTCAATTTCTGAAGAAAACATAAAAGTGGGAGTTACTTCAGTTATAGTTTTAGTCATTAATTTCTTTATACATGGTAATACACAACAAGCAATAACTGCGAAAAGCACTAGAAAGATTAAGATTACAATCCCAATTTGGGCCAGAATTTTCTGCCATCCGGTTAACCATGAGAAATACTGATCCCATGGGTCTGTGAAACCTGAATTTCGTTTTAATTCCTCGGATAAAGAAACAATCTGTTTGATTGCCATGGTTACTTTGCCGTTTGGTCCTGTGTTATCTGGAATAAAAGTACAACAGGTAGTACCTATCATGGCACAAACGCCTCCTTTTTCTGCTAGTATCATATCAAGGGCCATACGGTTCTGGAAAGTCATAGTAGATGTGGGTCCTAACTGGTCAGCTAGACCTTGTAAAGCGTCCCTAGTATAGTTAACAAACCGTTGCTGGTTGTAATAGATATAATTTATCCAATCTACATTTTTGTTAACTGTGATCATAGGGATTAATGATTCAAATCCAGCTGCTACCTGATCCCGGGCCTTGAATTCATCTGGGACCCCCCTTGGGACTCCTATAGCATCTATATACACATGGGGGTCAAAACTTCCTTTCAGATCTCTTTTTTCCCTTGTAAATATGTGACTATTTTGAGAGGTGGTCTCTTGGGTCTCAGAGAGTATATGAAAAGGCATGATCGCTTTCGCCAGGGTGCATTCTCCCTTCCAGTTCCCTTCTATCCGCCGAACTGTTTCTAACTGTATACCATTCAATACTCCTAATCCCGTTCCTACCCCTCCTAATAGCGGGTCATACCATTCTCTTTTTTGTCTATGACAGCTGGGGGATTCAGGGAAGGAAATATTGAAGTGTACATTCTTTTTCTGCTGTTGGGTTACAGCGCTCTTACAAGTGTGTGGGATTCTTTCCAGACTTTGTACTGTTATATGTGGCTTAAAACTATCTCTTAAAATTGTTATCAAGAATACAAAATATCTTCTATTTCTTATTTGGCTATTATTCATACATAATATCATCCCATCAGTTTCTTTTATTACAATCGTAGAGTTGAGCCTCTCCTTGTTGCATCTTTCATAAGTCTTATTTATCATTTCGTTTCTATTTTTACTGGTTGTATATTTCTGTCGATACTGTAAATCTGGTTCATAACAACAAAACCACAGCCCCGGCGTCTCTTCTTGTATGCTAATGTTGGCTGTTTTGTCTATGTGAAGGTACACAGTCCCTCCATGTGGCCCTTTTTTCCAAGTCCCTTCGGTTGTAGTCACATTTGTAGTATAACACGGGGCATTGGCCTTACAGGTGTAGTTACCCTGCTTTCTATCACTGTGGCATTCGCCCACCCTGTCCTGAACTGTTCCAGTGATTCTGTACTGATTACGTGTACAGGAGTAGCAGTTCTGCCTTTTTGTATAAGAGCACACGCAACAACCGCCGCAACAACCGCAAAGATCTTCATTCTTCTGGCTGAAGAACCTTTTTACAATGACTGGCGTGAATCCAGCTTGCCTTTCCTTCGAGCTTCACTGAGGTGCTTGTAACGAGCAAAACTTGAAAAGGACCATCAAACCGTGGCTCAAGGCTCTTCCTCACGTGTCTTTTGACAATGACCCAATCTCCTGGTTCTAGCTTATACGTCCCTTCAACTGAATCAGGACCTGGAATGGAAGCAAAGACTTGTGCATGCACCTTGGTCAATTGTTTGTTCAGCGTTTATACATAATCTGTTAGTCTACCATACTGCATTTGGAGCACCTATGGAAAATAACATCCTAATCTGGGAGCCGACCCAAATAAGATCTCATATGGGCTGAGACCTGTTCTTTTTGTGGGCGTGTATCTTACTGAGAACAAGGCTAATGGTAGACACTCGGTCCATGGTTTCCCGTTTTCTACCATTGCTTTTTGGATTTTCAATTTGAGAGTCCCATTTAGTCTCTCAACCTTCCCACTGCTCTGTGGATTGTATGGTGTATGTAGGGCTTGACTTATGCCTAGAGCTGACAACACATGGTTCATGATTTCACCCGTAAAATAAGTTCCTCTGTCGCTCTTGATCATCTCTCGAACTCCATATCTGCACACCACCTCGTTGATCAGTTTCTTTGCTGTGGCTACGGCTGTAGCTTTGGTTACTGGAAAAGCTTCTGGCCATCCTGAAAAGAGATCAATACAAACAAGCACATACTCCTAGGTACCAACTTTGGGTAGTTGAATATAGTCTATCTGCAGTCTCTGGAACGGATATATAGGTCTGGGTGTGTGCTTCTGTGGTACTTTTACAGTTCTTCCAATATTATGTGTTGCACAGATCATGCATCCTTGTGTAAAACTGCTGGCCATCACACTAAACCCTGGAGCATACCACACCTTGTTTACCAAGTCCATCATTGCCGTTTTTGACTGGTGTGTCTCTCCATGTGTTATTTGGGCCATCATTGGGAACATTGTCTTAGGCAGGCACAGTTTATTCTGGCATTGCCAGAGGCCATCTTTTCGTAGCGTTGCTCCTTGGGCCGTCCACTTGTCTTTTTCTTCTTTTGTTGCTTGTCCTTGAAGTTTTTGCCGTAGTTCCGGGCTTACAGCTGGTCTTGTTTCCTCTGGATCTTTTATCTGACATACGGCTGCTAACACGGGTAGCTTCTGTGCTGCTTGCTTTTGCGGCTTGGTCTGCCAAAGCATTTCCTTTTGTCTCTGGTGAACTCACCTTAGTGTGAGCTTTTAATGTTTACTACTGCTAATTGAGAGTCAGTGTATATATTTGCTGTCTTTCCTTCTGCATGTTGGCATGCTGCTGCCAGGGCCTTAAGCTCCGCTTCTTGTGCTGAGCGGGACGCTGGTAAGGAGGCCGCTTCTAGGACTACATCTTCGGTGGTTACTGCATATCCTGTAAGAAAAGATCCTTCTTCACAATACTTTGAACCATCCACAAAGAGTATTAGGTCTGGGTTTTGGAGTGGGGTATCTTTTACATGTGCGAACCCCACTGTTTCCTGGGCCATAAGGGCCATACAATCATGTTCATCAGTTTCAGGCAAAAATTGTGACCATACTTTACCTACGTCTTCTCCCCCTTGCTCCAAAGGCAGTAAGGTAGCTGGGTTCAATGTAGTACAGCGGTGTAAAGTAACCTGCTCAGGAAGAAGAAGAGCACAGGTTAATCTCAAATGTCTTGCAGTGGACAAATGCTTAGGTTGTACTTGAGTTAGAATAGCAGTAATATATATATCATGTGGTGGAAATGCCAGGACCAAATCTGAGGCCTTGTTTAACATTGAATTTACAGCAATGATAGCTCTCACACATGATGGGGAACCTCGGGCCACAGGGTCTAGTCTAGCTGAATAATATGCTACCGGGCGCTGCTGTGGTCCATGACTTTGTGTGAGAACTGCAGTGTCATGTCCATTTTGTTCAGTACAGTACAAAGTATATGCTTGCGTAGAGGTACTCCATGGATTGGTGTCACAAGCCGCTACCAAACACAACTCCTCCTCATTCAGCTGATAATCCAGAATACTTTGAGAATCTCACTTTTATCAGGTTCTGCAAATACTTGATTAATACAAAAACAAATAAAAATAAAACATTCCTAAAAACTTTACATCAAATTAACAATGTCCAGACAAGTTTTGTTTTGCCTTCTCCCTCATCTAAATCCATAAAGACTCGTGTGAGTGATGTCACCTCGCCTCCTGTGTAACTTTGCTGGAGGGGGATGGTCTCTTACACATAAACCAAAATTGTACCTGATCAGTTCCTTCACCCTTCCCCCCTTTGTGGACTCTGCGAGAGTGATGTAGCAGAGTTCAAAACTACATCTCAACATAACACTAATTTAACCCCCTGTAATGTACAACAGCCTGAAACAAAAATGACTTTTCCTGACAAACATGTTATCTTTACAATGACATAACTCATGTGTGAAATCAAAAACAAAACAATTGTAGTTAGTTATTCAATAAAACAGAAAATATTATCTCTGATAACATTAATTACTGCAAACCAATAAACAGTATATAAAAATAGGGAACGGTGGGGGCACATACATTTTCAAAACCCCGTGTCTCACAGTATCTGTAGTTTAATACATCTGAATTAACATCAAAACACATGAAATCTGATCACATCATAACACATAAATATCGTAACTTTTATAACCAACAGCGCTTGCGCAAAAGAGAAGAAATGTATTTAGGTTTGTAGACATTACTGATATATATATCTCTCAGCAGTGCATATTGAAATCCCTTTGTCTCATCAGCCCTGCAGACTGCACCCAGTCAGCCCCCCTCCTCCTCCTCCCAAACACAGCACACTTTAGGGGGGAGGGAGGTCACAAACTCGCAGCTTCTCACAACTTCTTCTCTCACCATCTTAACACTTTCAATGCCGGCAAAACAACATACGTATCTGCAATCATTTATCACACCATTGTACAGGAATTATCTACGTTAATGTTTAACAGTACAATCTGACGGCCACCATCTCTATATTATGATGACGTGTTGTTTCATCAGTGAACTAGACTGGAACTTCTGTAAATAGAAAAAACACTACAAATGACAAAATTAACAAGGTGATTATTTCATACTGATTTGGTTGGGCCGGGCGTGGCCACATCCTACGGAGGGGGCTTATAAAATCCACCTTCTTGTGTGAGTACCGGATATAACGGAACAACAGGTTTAGGTGTACCAAAATGGCCTCCTGGGGCGGGGAGTGGTGCCGAAGGCGTGGCATATATGGGAGGATCGGGGCGTGGAAAGTGACATGATACACAATATTCAGCTTGGGGCGGGTTCTGTTAACCACAACTGGGACACTCCCACGAAGTTAGAATTCCACCGTCGCCATTATAGGGCGGTGGCTGGACACGTTCTTTGTAATACACATATTTGATGATTTTACCCTTTCTGTCTCGTATTTCTTGCTCAGTAAACTTGTCTTTAGTTATGGCTATGGCTGTTCTTTGCCAAGCTAATGCTTCATCTAACTTTCCTTCGTCACTTAATCTTCCCTTGTTTTCCCTAAGAGCTGCAGCCCATTCTTCCATCTATAAATATGCCACATATGTGCATAACTTTCTTACTATTTTCTACATTCTTCTTGCCTGTCTCTTTTTTTTTTTTTTTTTTTAAACACATTAAACATACTGTTCTATATTTAACACCGTCCTGAGAATGAAACCTTATTCTCGATGTTTCTGAACACAAAACACAATTAATTTTTTTTTATTTTTTTTTAAACACAAATAATTTTTTTTTTTTTTAAACACAATTATAACTGACTGTCTGTCTCTGTCGTCTTAATGGTATCAACCTATACCCTGCGACTATTTGTCTCTGTCGTCTTAATGGTATCAACCTATACCCTGCGACGAATTAAATTATTACACTTACACATGTCGTCTTAATGGTATCAACCTATACCCTGCGACTATTTAAATTATTACACTTATACTTGTCACCTATGCCGGCGAGACGCGACTATCTATACTATGATTCTTGGAACCACACAGCGGGTTAACTCTCTGTCGCTGAGAGTGTGGCCGGGATCGACTCCAAATACCTCGGTATCTTATCACCTGCTCACTCTCCCACACGGATAAGAGCCAATATTCATAAACATGAACTTAACCTTACCGTGTTTTATTTGAAGCTGATCAGACTTCCTGGGAGCGTGGCTGGTGATTCGATGTTGAGGCGTCTGGGGGTCGTCGATCACGGACACGGCTTATCCCTCGAGTGTGGCCCCACGTCGAGCGCCAAAATGTTCGGGTACTAATCAGTCTCAACCGGCAGGGATAATACGCTGAGTTCGTACGAAAGGAATCACACCACACAGAGTCTGGTACAAAGCTCCTCACTCAGCATCAGGCGTCACTGACTTATTTATTACACACATTTGTTCTATATCTCCTTTCTCCTGGGGGTGGGTACATGTTATCACACTTTTATAAAAGCACGTATCACTGTAAGCCTCTTGTTACTTTGTGTCATCCTTGGATAGGTTCACCCTTATCTGGTCCTTTAGATATGTCTTCATAGTTCATAGTTCGTTCATACCAGGAAGTGACTTGTTATTTTGTTAGTGCGTAGTCCCTGTTCAGGGGCCATCTTGCCACGTATACTTATCTAATCCTACTATTGCTTCATCACAATTATGTACACAACTCTATAGTCTATATTTTATTAAAGAAAGAAAATTATTATAAACATTAACTTCTGTCCACCCCATCCTTCACAGTACTCCTCACATATTACATATAACCTGATGTACTCCTCACATATTACATATACCCTGATGTACTCCTCACATATTACATATACCCTGATGTACTCCTCACATATTACATATGCCCTGATGTACTCCTCACAGATTACATATACCCTGATGTACTCCTCACGTATTACATATATCCTGATGTACTTCTCAGAGATTACATTTACCCTGATGTACTCCTCACATATTACATATACCCTGATGTACTCCTCACATATTACATATACCCTGATGTACTCCTCACATATTACATATATCCTGATATACTCCTCACAGATTACATATACCCTGATGTACTCCTCACGTATTACATATATCCTGATGTACTTCTCAGAGATTACATTTACCCTGATGTACTCCTCACATATTACATATACCCTGATGTACTCCTCACATATTACATATACCCTGATGTACTCCTCACATATTACATAAACCCTGATGTACTCCTCACATATTACATAAACCCTGATGTACTCCTCACATATTACATATACCCTGATGTACTCCTCACATATTACATATACCCTGATGTACTCCTCACATATTACATATATCCTGATGTACTCCTCACATATTACATATATCCTGATGTACTCCTCACATATTACATATTACATATACCCTGATGTACTCCTCACATATTACATATATCCTGATGTACTCCTCACATGTTACATATATCCTGATGTACTCCTCACATATTACATGTTCCCTGATGTACTCCTCACATATTACATATACCCTGATGTACTCCTCACATATTACATATATCCTGATGTACTCCTCACATATTACATATATCCTGATGTACTCCTCACATGTTACATATACCCTGATGTACTCCTCACATGTTACATATATCCTGATGTACTCCTCACATGTTACATATACCCTGATGTACTCCTCACATGTTACATATATCCTGATGTACTCCTCACATATTACATATATCCTGATGTACTCCTCACATATTACATATACCCTGATGTACTCCTCACACATTACATATACCCTGATGTACTCCTCACATATTACATATATCCTGATGTACTCCTCACATATTACATATATCCTGATGTACTCCTCACACATTACATATATCCTGATGTACTCCTCACATATTACATATACCCTGATGTACTCCTCACACATTACATATATCCTGATGTACTCCTCACATATTACATATACCCTGATGTACTCCTCACATATTACATGTATCCTGATGTACTCCTCACATATTACATGTATCCTGATGAACTCCTCACATATTACATATACCCTGATGTACTCCTCACATATTACATGTATCCTGATGTACTCCTCACATATTGCATATATCCTGATGTACTCCTCACATATTACATATACCCTGATGTACTCCTCACATATTACATACTCCGCACATATTACATATACCCTGATGTACTGCACACATATTACATATACCCTGATGTACTCCTCACATATTACATATACCCTGATGTACTCCTCACAGCTAACATATATCCTGATGTACTCCGCACATATTACACATATCCTGATGTACTCCTCACATATTACATATACCCTGATGTACTCCTCACATATTACATATACCCTGATGTACTCCTCACATATTACATATACCCTGATGTACTCCTCACATATTACATATATCCTGATGTACTCCTCACATATTACATATAACCTGATGTACTCCGCACATATTACACATATCCTGATGTACTCCTCACATATTACATATATCCTGATGTACTCCTCACATATTACATATACCCTGATGTTCTCCTCACATATTACATATATCCTGATGAACTCCTCACATATTACATATACCCTGATGTACTCCTCACATATTACATATACCATGATGTACTCCTCACATATTACATATACCATGATGTACTCCTCACATATTACATATACCCTGATGTACTCCTCACATATTACATATACCCTGATGTACTCCGCACATATTACATATACCCTGATGTACTCCTCACATATTACATATACCCTGATGTACTCCGCACATATTACATATATCCTGATGTACTCCTCACATATTACATATACCCTGATGTCACTTTTGTTTGGTACATCAGGGGTTTTGCAAATGCAACATGGCGTCCGCAAACCATTCCAGAAAAATCTACGCTCCAAAAGATAAATACCGCTCCTTTTCTTCTGAATTCTCCCATATACGTAAACAGCTTATTATAACCACATATGGGGTGTTACCGTACTCGGGAGAAATTACTTTACAAATGTTGGGGTGCTTTTTCTTCTCTATTCCTTGTAAAAATGAAAAATGTTGATCTAAAACGACATCTTGTTGGGAGAAAATTTTTTTTTTCATTTTCATAGCTTAATTCTAATTAATTCAGTAAAAAACCTTTGGGATCAATATTTTCACTATACCCATAGATGATTCCTCAGGGAGTGCAGTTTCCCAAATGGAGTCAATTTTGGGGTGTTTCCACTGTACTAGTACTACAGGGGCTCAGCAAATGTGACATGGCGCACAGACACTATCCATAATCCAAATGGTGCTAGTTCCATTCTGAGCCCTACCGTGTGTTTAAACAGCCGTTTATGACCACATGTGGGGTATTGTTTTACTCGGGAGAAGTTGCTTTACTAATTTTATGGTGCTTTTTCTCCTTCAGTCCTTGTGGAAATGGAAAAAAAAATAAAATAAACCTACATTTTATTTGAAAAAATGTAGATTTTCATTTTTACGACCTACTTCCAATTTGTTCTGTAAAACACCTGTGGGGTCAAACTGCTCACTGTACTCCTAGATAATTTCCTCATGGGGTGTAGTTTCCAAAATGAGGTCACTTGTTGGGGGTTTCCACTGTTTTGTCCCCTCAGGAGCTTTGCAAATGCGACGTGACCTCCGCAAACCATTCCTGCTAAATTTGAGTTCCAAAAGCCAAATGGCGCTCTTTCCCTTCTCAGCCTCGCCGTGTCTCCAAACAGCTGTTTATTACTACATGTGGGGTATTGTTTTACTTGGGAGAAATTTCTTTACAAATTTTATGGTGCTTTTTCTCCTTTCGTCCTTGTGGAAATGAAAAAAAATTAGCTAAACCTACATTTTATTTGAAAAAATGTAGATTTTCATTTTCATGGCCTAGTTCCAAAAATTTTTGCAAAAAAACTGGCCGGTCAAAATGCTTGCTACACCCCTAGATAAATTCCTCGAGGGGTATAGTTTCCAAAATGGGGTCACTTGTTGGGGGTTTCCACTGTTTTGTCCCCTAGGGGGGCTTTGCAAATGCGACATGGCGTCCGCAAACCATTCCTGCTAAATTTGAGCTCCAAGAGCCAAATGGCGCTCTTTCCATTCTAAGCCCTGCTGTGTGTCCAAATAACCGTTTATTACCACATGTGGGGTATTGTTTTACTCGGGAGAAATTGCTCTACAAATGTTGTGGTGCTTTTTCTACTTTAGGTCTTTTGGAAATGAAAAAAAATTAGCTAAACCTACATTTTATTTGAAAAAATGTAGATTTTCATTTTCATGGCCTAGTTCCAAAAATTTTTGCAAAAGAACTGGCGGGTCAAAATGCTTGCTACACCCCTAGATAAATTCCTCGAGGGGTGTAGTTTCCCAAATGGGGTCACTTTTGGGCGGTTTCCACTGTTTTAGTTCCACAAGACCTGTTCAAAGCTGACATGGTGCCTAAAATATATTCTAATAAAAAGGAGACCCAAAATCCACCAGGTGCTCCTTTGCTTCTGAGGCCGGTGCTTCAGTCCAGTAGCACACTAGAGCCACATGTAGGATATTTCCTAAAACTGCAGAATCTGGGCAATAAATATTGAGTTGCATTTCTTGGGTAAAACATTCTGTGGTACAAAAAAAATGTATTCAAAATGAATTTATGGAAAAAAATAATGAACTTTGTAAATTTCACCTCTACTTTGCCTTAATTCCTGCGCAATGTCTAAAGGGTTAAGAAACTTTCTAAATGCTGTTTTGAATACTTTGAGGGGTGCAGTTTTTAAAATGGGGTGACTTATTGGGGGTTTCTAATATCTAAGGACCTCAAAGCCACTTCACAACTGAACTGGCCCCTGTAAAAATAGCATTTTGAAATTTTCTTGAAAATGTGAGAAATTGCTGCTAAAGTTCTAAGCCTTGTAACGTCCTAGAAAAATAAAATGATGTTCAAAAAACGATGCCAATCTAAAGTAGACATATGGGGGATGTTAGTTAGCAACATTTTTGTGTGGTATAACTGCCTGTCTTACAAGCAGATACATTTAAATTGAGAAAAATGCAAATTTTTGCAATTTTTCGCTAAATTTTGGTGATTTTCACAATTAAATACTGAATGTATCGGGCAAATTTTGCCAGTAACATAAAGTCCAATGTGTCACGAGAAAACAATCTCAGAATCACTTGGATAGGTAAAAGCATTCCGGAGTTATTACCACATAAAGTGAAACATGTCAGATTTGAAAAATGAGGCTCTGTCAGGAAGGTCAAAAGTGGCCAAAGAGGGAAGGGGTTAATAGACAGGCAATATCACCGGACTAAACCTTACTACTACACGACACATTTTGCTTCTATAGAATGCAAATATTAGTAACTCAAGCGCAGGCATATACAATAGAGTAACATTCTTATAGATACATAGGATAATACTATTACTCCGTACATGAACATTCCCTGCTTCACTCTCTACTAACTCCTGCTACGGAGTGTAACACGGAGCATTAGACAGCGGACCTTTCACGGGATTCAGAGACTTTTACCGTCCCTCATAGTACGCAGACAGTTCAGGAGTAAGGCTAGATTCACACAAGGTCATTACGTCCGTAATTGACGGACGTATTTCGGCCGCAAGTTCCGGACCGAACACTGTGCAGGGAGCCGGGCTCCTAGCATCATACTTATGTACGATGCTAAGAGCCCCTGCCTCTCTGCCAGACAGCTGTCCCGTACTGAAAACATGATTACAGTACGGGACAGTTGTCCGGCAGCGAGGCAGGAACTCCTAGCATCGTACATAACTATGATGCTAGGAGCCCGACTCCCTGCACTGTGTTCGGTCCGGGACTTGCAGCCGAAATACGTCCGTCAATTACGGACGTAATGACCTCGTGTGAATCCAGCCTTACCCTTCACTTGCCTCATACATTCACACACCTTCCAAAGGTCCTTCATTCATTCATTCACTATATTGATAGCGAGAGAACCGTCCATACATCCACATCACAAGACAATACAACACAGAAGTATAGTGGAAACGCTTCTAACCCCAACAGAAAAGACACAGAACTTATGTATACAAAACAAGTCATACATATACTTCTATTTTTCTTTGATCAATTGTTAACTCGATAACTCACTCCTGACCATGTGCGCAATAGTAGTCACAAGAGTGCTGTCCAGATTCACGGACAGAAGTGGTTACCCGCCACTTCACACACGAAGTGTGACATCAAATCATTAAATAAAAAGAAATGGAGACAGCACTACCAAATTTTCAAAGTGAAGATCCTTTTATTCCACAGTGCAACGTTTCAGCTCAACACGAGCCTTTCTCAAGCATAATAATGTGACACACAGAACGCATATATATGTAATACAAGGTCATAAAGCCAATTACATACATATAGTAAAATTGTGTAATAGTGATACAGCAAGTATACAAAATTTTTTTATATCAATGGAATCCCCCATAGATGTGCTAATACATAAATAAAAAAATAAGTTAGAAACACTCCATATACATAGTGTAAATAGTGCATTCACTGTAATAAGGCCAATCAATCAGATGGGCTACATGTGTATAATAACATGTGAGAATGTTAGAAAACAGGTGTATAAAATAAAGTTAAAAACATCTTACCCTCGCTGGATCGGCTGATAGCGTTGTGCACTCTCTTACTACGTAGAACTAAACATTGCGTAATCCTAGCACCTGTGTGTATGAGTCATCGCACAATACGTCATTATGCGCATGCACATTGTCTACCAGAGGCGCTGATCGCCATATTGAAAGAGGGCTATACACCCATAGATGTTTCCCATGGATGACGTCGGATCCTGTCCGTCTCAGCTATGAGTCATTGGACATATCGTAGATTCGTGTCTGCGCAATGCCCATTAAGGATCGTTGGCCCCATTTTGAAAAAGGGCAACATCACTCCATATGTTGCAATCAATGGGAAGAAGGAAGGAGGCTGGCACTGCCAAAACCGCACAGTCGGAATGGAGTATTGAAGTGTGGCTTGCTTTCTATTTGGATAATTGCAGGTAAATTACCACGGAGTTGCTCATCGAAAGAGTAGCACAATCGGCTGAATATAAATGTGTAGAGGAATGATCGAGGCACTCACCGGAACTGGCAAACAATTTCTTTATTACAAAAAGATCTTGGTCAGGATGTGGAATTGCCAATTCCACATCCTGACCAAGATCTTTTTGTAATAAAGAATTTGTTTGCCAGTTCCGGTGAGTGCCTCGATCATTCCTCTACACATTTATCACTCCATATGTTACACATCTATTCTATCCACTATAGAGTCTAATAGGTCAAATATATAGCGATATGAACTACATGTACTATCTCTGTAATATAAATGAAGATAGATATTATGTCTCAGATCAATAATCCTTGTACCTCATCTGTAGCGATGGGGATTTTGGAGCACATATGGGTAAATATAAAACTCATAATATACAAACACAGAGATTTACATATCGTCTTAGAAATATTGTGGACGGAAGACATGAACGGCATATATGGGAAAACTTTTCCAAAAAATACGATGCATATAATCAGGTATAAGAGTAGTGCAAATATATAGCTTCAACCGATCCTTGAGGCAAATCTTGAGAATAATATCTAGGATGAAGGGAAAAATGTATAAAGTAATTTGTAGGACATTGACAATATATATCAGACCTAAACATTGTAAATAGCATATATAAAATGTAATTATAATATAGATATGGTCAAATTATTTCCTATTCTCCCAGTGCAATGAGGATGGGGAGGAACACGGGGGAGATGATGAATACACGAGCAGATGTTCAAATCGGAGTGTCCCACTTGGTTATCTAGAAAAACTTGGAAAGATCTTGAAGTCTATATTAAGACCTCTAGGGGATAAGGTATCTAATTTAAAAATCCATTCCAACTCCAACCTTTTCAATTTGGAGATCCTATCTCCACCTCGTCTATGACGCGGTACATGATCGACAATATATAACTTAAAGTCATTCTCCCCATGGTTATTTTCCACAAAATGTTTAGGTAATGGTAGGTCAATTTTCTTGGTACGAATGGTGGACTTATGGTTGTTTATGCGTTTTCTGCAATCTAGAGAGGTTTCACCTACATACAATAATTTGCAAGGACATTGGATGATATATATTACATGATCCGATTTACATGTAAGATGATGTTTAATTTTGTAGGTAGAACCTTTAATGGGATGAATGAATACCTCGCTTTTAACCATATTCCTACAATTATTACAACCTAAACACGGGAAGCAACCAAATTTTTTGGGGGCTAATAAAGACTGATAATTCTTAGTCAAAGAGCCCACATCAGCATGTACTAGACGATCTCTCAAATTTTTGGTCCTGCGGTAGGCTATACGCGGTGGGACTTCAAATTCTGGGATTTTATCAAAAGAACTCCTAAGTATACCCCATTCTTTTTTAATGATGTTGGCAATATCATTGCTCTTATGGGAGTATGTGGACACCAGTGTTAGTCTATGAGAGGGCGATTGTTTACGATTTTGCAGAAGATCATCTCGGAATCCCCTCCACTTTAGATCTTTTATTGTCCAATAATTTTTTAGGGTACCCCCGATTCCTGCATTTCTGAGACATATCACTCAACCTATCGTCGAGAGTTAAAGGATCCTGCACGATCCTCTTCACCCTCAACATCTGGCTATAGGGAGAGAAGCGATCATAGGGTGGGGATGACAGCTTTCGAACCTCAGTAAATTATTACGGTCCGTAGGTTTACTGTACAAATCCGTGGTGAGTTTATGTTCCTGAATATACACTCTAGTGTCAAGAAAATTTAGAGATGTTGTTGAAGAATCCATAGTGAATTTAATATCGTCATCTATATTATTCAGAAAGCTAAAGAAACACTCCAACTCCACTTGAGTACCTGTCCAGATGACTAAGACGTCGTCTATGTATCTCCACCACCTCAAAACCTTAGTGAAGTGGGGAGAGCCATAGACGGCGCCTTCCTCCAAAGCTGTCATGAACATATTTGCGTATGTGGGAGCCACGTTAGATCCCATGGCCGTACCCCTCCTCTGTGCATAAAAGGAGTCACCAAACAAAAAATAATTTTCTGTAAGGACAATTTCCAAGAGACACATAAGAAGATTAATGCATTCATGGGTATAATTGGACTGTTGTAACGCTTCAGATACAATATTAAGACCTCTCGTGTGGTTAATTGAAGTATAGAGACTGCACACATCAAACGATACAAGTGTGCAGTCCCCCATCAACTCAACCTCATTCAATTTGGTCAAAAAGTCAGTAGTGTCCTGAATATATGATTTAGCATTAATGGCAAAATCACGTAACATTTTATCTAAAAAAATGGCTATCGGTGAAAAAATGGAGCCGCAACCCGATATAATCGGTCTGCCCGGAGGGTCTACCAATGCCTTATGGATTTTTGGAAGACAGTACAGCACAGGGACCACCGGATGCCGCACCGTCATAAAATCCAACAGGTCACTATCAATGATACCCGCATTATGGGCCTCAACCAATATTGTGTCAATGGTATTTTTGATTCTAAATTTAGGATCCCCAGGAAGTGGCTCATAGGCATTAACATCTGACAATTGTCTAGCCAATTCAGCCAAATAGCGTGATGTGGCCATGACCACCAAGGCACCACCCTTGTCTGCGGGCTTGATGGTCAGGGACACATCACGAGAAAGGCCATCAACCGCCACTATCTCATCCCTCGTCAAGTTAGGAGGACCTACGAATCTACCATTGTCGCTCTCTCTCAGGGTACGAATACAATGTTTCACAATATCAATAAATGTATCAATTGCAGGTTCATTAATAAAGGGTTGGTGTGCACTCTTTTTATGTAGCCCAATCTCTTTTAGTGTAATTTCAGTATGGTGTACAGATCTATTGTCAAAATTTTTACCGGCAAACAATACCTTGAATTTTATTTTACGAAAAAAATCAAAAAGGTCCAGTTCTAATTGGAACCAATCCACACTAGAAGTGGGACTAAATGATAATCCCTTATTCAGGGCTGAAATTTCCACATTAGATAAGTCACGTGATGATATATTTACCACAAGATTTTCTATGGATTTTTGCTGAGTTTGTATTCCTTGTTGACAAATTGACGGTCCCTCTTTGCTCTGAAGGCTCATCAGCGATCAGCGCCTCTGGTAGACAATGCGCATGCGCATAATGACGTATTGTGCGATGACTCATACACACAGGTGCTAGGATTACGCAATGTTTAGTTCTACGTAGTAAGAGAGTGCACAACGCTATCAGCCGATCCAGCGAGGGTAAGATGTTTTTAACTTTATTTTATACACCTGTTTTCCAACATTCTCACATGTTATTATACACATGTAGCCCATCTGATTGATTGGCCTTATTACAGTGAATGCACTATTTACACTATGTATATGGAGTGTTTCTAACTTATTTTTTTATTTATGTATTAGCACATCTATGGGGGATTCCATTGATATAAACATTTTTTGTATACTTGCTGTATCACTATTACACAATTTTACTATATGTATGTAATTGGCTTTATGACCTTGTATTACATATATATGTGTTCTGTGTGTCACATTATTATGCTTGAGAAAGGCTCGTGTTGAGCTGAAACATTGCACCGTGGAATAAAAGGATCTTCACTTTGAAAATTTGGTAGTGCTGTCTCCATTTCTTTTTTTGCCTTGACTGAGGGGTCACCTCGGACTGTGACCCAGGAGACGTGCACCCTCTTGAAAAATGTATCCTGTGCTGCTGATCTATACAAATCATTAAATAAAATTGTACCTTCAGAAGACTCAATGACGGAACCAGTGTATACCGGTTGACAGAGCGGAGTCACAGGCAATAAGTGCTCACCGGCTTGGGCCCAAGAATGAATCCACTGTCTCGGTCAGCACCACTCCTTGTTCCCATCTGGACGTCCTGAAGGACCATGCGGAAACACCAAATGTTATGGCAGTATAGACTCTTCTCAATCTCCATATGAAATCACATCATTCACTTTCTTTAGGTTAAGAAGGTTTATTGTGTGTACAGAGCTCTGAAGTCTTATTCAGAACGGACATCATCATTAATTACAGCAGTTTATATAGCCAATATGACGTATGTGTGACATGTGCACCAGGAAACCGAAATAATTAGCATACAATAGCAAATGTTTACATTACACAATGTGGCCAAGTTAAATTAATTATCAAACAATAGTCTACATAACAAAATGTGGTAAGGCTAATTTATCATATACACAAAGGTTAGTTGAACAGATGAACTTCCTGTAACTTTCTGTCTGTTAGCTGACACAATAGAATCAGTATAGCTTCAGTTCTCCTACTAGACACGTCAGTATTCTCCATATTGATACATTAGTAAAAAGTTTTAAGCGTAGCTAAAAACATATTTAAACTGCTATTATGTCCCTCTATGTGAATACATTACTCCTAGCAATTTTTTTCACTTCAAAGTACCTTTTTTTGTAGCTTTTTTTTCTTGTGAAACCGTCCACATCTATTTTCTCACACTTCCTGATTCTGGCAGTTGCTAGGGGCGTGTCTTACTGTGTGTGATGTTATGATTTGTCTGTATCTTTCATGGGCAGTGAACTCCGAGGTGATCATTACAATACTGTGAGCGTGCACTGAGCTATACAAAGCACAACACATTATATATAGAGATGGAAATATCTCTGCACACTCCAGAAGAAAGCAATCAGAGGTTTTCTTTTCACTTTCCCTGGCAAGGGAAGGGAAGATAAAACGGCAGGGTGATTGGGGGGGGGGGGCGGTACGGAGCAGTCCTAGTCTTATCTGATGCTAATTAGCAGCTCAGATTACAGTGTCCAGAGACTCTTTGCTGGAGGGAAGGGGGAGAATCATCCAGGCACAGAGACCAGTGCGCACAGTGTCTTCCATGCGCTCTAATGCTAGAGAACTGTGTAGTGTATAGAGGCAGAGAGACCTTCCTGACGTCACGATGGGGGCGTGAACATCTGACGTGAGGATGGGGCCACCACCCACCCGTACTCATAGGCAGCAGACTCTGTACACTGATACATTCAAACGGTGTACAGATTTCTTCTAGCAACGGGAGAAATACAAGAAATAAAATGTGGTAGAAAAGTGTCAGAGTGGCCATTTATAATACAAAAGGGATCCAAATGAATTATTAAAGTATATTACAAAATATATTTATACTACACATGCTGCTAGAAAATACAAAGTTGATCGAACGTTTAGTTACGCTTTAATGTCTTAATTTTTGCCTATGACTGGGAGTTGTAGTCCTCTCCTCCCTGCGGTGTCCTCTGATATATCATAATAAAAGCCTGGGCATGCTGAAAGTTGTAGTCCTCTCCTCTTATACCTCCTCCCTGTTGTGTCCTCTGATATATCATAACAGCCTGGACATGCTGGGACTTTTAGTCCTCTCTTCTTCTACCTCCTCCCTGTAATGTCCTCTGATATATCATAACAGCCTGGACATGCTGGGACTTTTAGTCCTCTCCTCTTCTACCTCCTCCCTGTAATGTCCTCTGATATATCATAACAGCCTGGACATGCTGGGACTTTTAGTCCTCTCCTCTTCTACCTCCTCCCTGTAATGTCCCCTGATATCACATAATGCTATAATAAAGAATATCCACCCAATACGGAAAATAAAATACTACATTCTTTATTAAGACACAAAACAGTTGTAAATACCATTTAAATAGCAGCCATAAAACCAAAATGTACCTAAAATAAAACAAAAAGAGGACAGTGCATAATCGTAAGGCAGGACATATATGGCGGTAACATAGGTCAAGATCACTCAATATAATGACTCTTCAAACACAAAACGGAGCCTTTAAGACAAAATGGATTCCAAATATCCAAGATGAAGTCCACACAGAATGTACTTATTTAACCCCTTTAATGACCAGCCTATTTTAGACCTTAATGACCAAGCTATTTTTTACGTTTTTCCATCGTCGCATTCCAAGAACAATAATTTATTTTTTTTGCGTGGACATAGCAGTATAAGGTCTTGTTTTTTGCTGGACAAATTTTATTTTTTAATAGCACCATTTTGAGGTACATATTATTTCTTGATTAACTTTTCTTGGGGGGGGGGGGGGGGGAATAGGAAAAAAATCAGACATTTCACCACTCTTTTTCGCGTCCTGAATCTATGCCGTTTTACCGTGTGGTATAAATAACACAATAACTTTATTCAGCGGGTTGTTACGATTGCAACGATATCAAATTTGTATCGTTTTTTTGTATGTTTTACTATTTTTATACAGCAAAAACGCTTTTCTTCCATATTTAAAGAGCTATAACATTTTTTATTGTTCCGCTGATGCAGATGTATGAGGGCTTTTTTTTTTTTGCGGAAAGACTTGTAGTTTTTATTGGTAACATTTTGGAGTAGATGCGACTTTTTATCAAATTTTTTTAATATCAGGATTCACAGAAAACAGCAATTTTTCCGTAATTTTTTATTAATTTTTTACGGTGTTCACCGTGCGGGTTAAGTAATGTAATAGCTTTATGGACGGGGTCGTTATGGACGCGGTGATATCAAATGTGTGTAACTTTTTTAATAGTAAAGCAGTTTGTAAGGGGAAAAAGCGGGTTTTTCATTTTTTTTTTTAATTGACTTTATTAAACTTTTTTTTACTAGTCCCACTAGGGGACTTTAATATGCGATCCTCCGATCGCTATTGTAATACACTTCAATACTTTTGTATTGCAGTGTATTACTGCCTGGCCGTTTAAAACGGTCAGGCATCTGCTAGGACATGCCTCCGGCATGACCTAGCAGGCATTCGCTACAGGCAGACCTGGGGGCCTTTATTAGGCCCCCGGAGACACAGGACCTCGGCGATCTTATCGCCAGGTGTCAGTGGGATGAGAGGGAGCTCCCTCCTTCTCTCCAAAAATTACTCTCAAGATGCGGTGCACGCTATTGAGCACCGCATCTGAAGGGTTAACGGGCGAGATCGATACTTATATTGATCTCACCTGTTAAAATAGGGACGCCCCCAGCCCTCAGCTACGCCTGGCAGGTGAGAGCAGGGAGATTTGACAGCTCCCTGCTCTGTTTAATTTATTCTGATGCAGCGCCGTAAAAAGGCTTATGCATGAGAATAAAGCCCTTTAGTGGCCGCCGTGAAAAAGGCGTATTGGCGGTCACTAACGGGTTAAACATCAGTTAATCACTTTCACGTACACTTAATTATAAGAACGCAGTAACAGATGATTTTGGTTTCCTTAGACTTAATTCTTCTTTTTCTTATCTAGTGAAATAATGAGAAGCAGATCAGCTAGGGCAATCCTACCCCTGACGAATAGGTCCGTTCAGTCCCTGAAATGCGTTGGAGCTTTATTGTCCATGCTGATACCCCAGGCTACTATCTCTTACATTACAGTTTAGTTTTTGAGCACTAACTACACCAGTCAGGGTGCCACTATAGTACAGGCAATCCTCCATTACTTTAATAAAATGTAGACACAATAAAGAACCAGGATGTGGTGCCAACTCCTGAGCATGAGAATAGCCCAACCAATCCTCAACAACCATCTGCCCAAGTGGCGAGTTTTCTGGTATCTTAGCGGAGTATCTTCCCTATCTCTACATTTTAGACGTACTAGCTTGCTTACCTACTGCATGAAATACTTAGTGAGTAAAGTTGTGTGGACTGTAGGACTTTGATAAGGTGAATTATCCCTTTATCCTGGTCCATGGTGTATCACTGTCCCCTGGATGAGCAATCCCTAGAATCTTATTTCTCACATTCTAAACAAGAATATGGCTTCATGTAAATTCTCTAAGTTTAAAAAACGTATTTCCTTGTAAAATATATTCCACATATAGAGCATCAAAACAGCTTCTCCCCTGTGTGACTTCTCTGATGATCCTTAAGTTTGCATTTAGTAATAAAACATTTCCCACATTCTGAACATGAATATGGCTTCTCTCCTGTGTGAATTCTCAAATGTGTAACAAGACTTGCTTTATCTGTAAAACATTTCCCACATTCTGAACATGAATACGGCTTCTCTCCTGTGTGACTTCTCTCATGTATAACAAGACGTGATTTATCTGTAAAACATTTCCCACATTCTGAACATGAATATGGCTTCTCTCCTGTGTGACTTCTCTCATGTCTAACAAGATGTGATCTATATGTAAAACATTTCCCACATTCAGAACATGAATATGGCTTCTCTCCTGTGTGAATTCTCTCATGTGTAACAAGACTTGCTTTATCTCTAAAACATTTCCCACATTCTGAACATGAATACGGCTTCTCTCCTGTGTGACTTCTCTCATGTACAACAAGACGTGATTTATATGTAAAATATTTCCCACATTCTGGACATGAATATGGCTTCTCTCCTGTGTGACTTCTCTCATGTCTAACAAGATGTGATCTATATGTAAAACATTTCCCACATTCAGAACATGAATATGGCTTCTCTCCTGTGTGAATTCTCTCATGTGTAACAAGACTTGCTTTATCTGTAAAACATTTCCCACATTCTGAACATGAATACGGCTTCTCTCCTGTGTGACTTCTCTCATGTACAACAAGACGTGATTTATATGTAAAATATTTCCCACATTCTGGACATGAATATGGCTTCTCTCCTGTGTGACTTCTCTCATGTACAACAAGACGTGATTTATATGTAAAATATTTCCCACATTCTGGACATGAATATGGCTTCTCTCCTGTGTGAATTCTCTCATGTACAACAAGTCTTACTTTATCTGTAAAACATTTCCCACATTCTGGACACGAATACAGCTTCTCTCCTGTGTGAATTCTCTCATGTACAGCAAGATTTGATTTACGTGTAAAACATTTCCCACATTCTGAACATGAATATGACTTTTCTCCAGTGTGAGTTCTCTCATGTATAACAAGATCTGATTTATGTGCAAAACATTTCCCACATTCTGAACATGAATACAGCTTCTCTCCTGTGTGCCTACTCTCATGTACAGCAAGATGTGATTTTTGTGTAAAACCTCTCCCACATTCTGAACATGAATACGGCTTCTCTCCTGTGTGACTTCTCTCATGTACAGCAAGATGTGATTTCGATTTAAAGGATTTCCTACATTCTGAACATGAATACGGTTTCTTCCCGGTGTGACTTCTCTCATGTAAAGCAAGATGTGATTTATCTGTAAAACTTTTCCCACATTCTGAACATGAATACAGGTTCTCCCCTGTGTGACTTCTCTGATGTACAGCAAGATGTGATTTATGTGTAAAACATTCCCCACATTCTGAACATGAATATGGCTTCTCCCCTGTGAGAATTCTCTGTGTTAAAAGACCTGAGATTTTTGTGCATTGTTGACCACATTGAAACCTTTTACCGCCTTTCTGAGCTGTACTTGTGGTAGCAATCTGTGATTGGTCAGGAGAAGGTTCCTCATGATTAGGGGAAATATATGATAGATCTGTACTGTGAAGTCCTGGATTTACATTAAGGGTAATGAGGTTTTCTCCTGAAGACTGCTGCATATCTTTATCTTCTACTTTATGATTTATCGATAGCATGAAGTTTCCCTCAGTCTTCTTACTGGAGTTTTCTGTTAGGATTAGGATGAATATAATTAGCTTTTTTTAACCCACAAAGCAGACAAAATTTATAACATTCATTTCAGACAAACACAAATGCAGTTTTGACGGAGTTTTTTTATTTTTATTTCTTAAATTAAAGCCAGAAGTGGATCAAGCAGGAAGGAGAAGTATACGTAATTGGTTTTGATTCTACTCCTGGCTTTGGCTTAAAGAGAAAACTTTGATTACAAAATAAAATATATAGATGGACTTCCGATGGCGGGACATCCAGGATGGCCGCGTTTCAACTTGGCTCCTGCTCCACGCTGCAGCTCCTAGTCTCTGGACCAAGCATCATAGGCTTTTGAGACCTGAGACACGACTACACCCCGGAGACAGCCTTACTCTGCTGCGGGAGCTCATTATCTATTGCCGAATTCGGCCCAACAGGTGAGTGTGAGATCGCTCTTAGAGGCGGCGGTGCCATTACCCGCCAGGCCGCGGGATCTAGGGCCTAATTCCCTGACACGCTACAAGAGAGGTGACACAAACGACCACCGGAGAAAGGGCGGAAAGAGATGAGGGTCCCTTCCAGCACGGCTCCCTTCAGTGTAGTGGGATGATTTGCAGTGCTTGACCGCTGACGACTTCTCACACATTCCCGCAAGACCGACCGGGACACCTCACTGGTATCGGACACTACATCACCGCCTGGATACAGAGAAGTTCTCTGCACTGCTACCCTACTTGCCTCACTGCATGACAACATATCGATGTGGTTTGCTTATCTATGTGACTTGAGGAGAATAACGTTCCTTAAAAACTACTGTTCCCTGCGTGTGAACTGGAAACTTTTAGATATGAAATACAACTTACTGCAGAAACTGCACAGTGTCTGACGCCATGTAGTGGCTGATTTGTAGATTTCTCTACATCCCTGTAACTTTGAATCTCTTGACGCTGAAGTGCACTATACTCTTATGTGCGGACTGACATCCATTGACGGTTTATACTGAGAATACTTTTATATGCACAGGATACTCTACTATCTCTGGTAATCACTACCGACTGGATCATCACATTCACTTTTACGACACAGATATTGGGAAAACTGCCCTCCTCTGTTACATCTTCTAACTAGATGACCGCAACTAGAGGGCGCCTATTCTTCAAATGAGGCAATAGAAATAGGTACATGGGGACTGTGCTCTTTATGTAACCTATTTTGCATTTATAACTCTGCCTCTACCTTGCATTTGAAACGGTCCGCTGGGACCTTGCTATGGACAGAAATCTTACTACAAAATCGTCTGGCAGACAGCTGCGAGCTGACTAAAGATCAGGGACAGAAAAATGCATATACAAAAGCTGCAGGCCAAATACAAGGCCACTTCCAAAACATCCAATACTAAAAGTAAAGTTTCACCTGATGAGGTATCCAATACGGCTGATCTTTTTTCAGGAGATGACATCACTCCTCCAAACCGCTCTCCTAGTTCTAGTCCTCTGGGACTTTTTAATAGGGATGATCTTCAAGCAGTCTTGGTGGCTGACAAAGTATCACAACTATTGATCCCATTGTTTGACAAACGTCTCGAAGTGCTCCATACCTCAATAAATTCCACGCTATCTCAAATTACTAACAATGCGCATAGAATAGTGGAATTGGAAACTCGGGTGCAAGGGATGGAACAAACTATTGCCCACCTTGAAACCACTCTACAACACAGCCAAACATTGGAGGTGGCACTCCGAGACCAGGTGGAAGACATGGAAAACCAACATCGTCGAAACAATCTGCGCTTTGTTGGCATCCCAGAGGGTGTAGGAGGGGAACATCTTTTCGACTGACTAAGGAACTGCCAGCGGCTCTGAAATTGGAGACACTGAGTGACCCTCTAACAATTGAAAGAGCGTTTGGAATTGGCCCTCTGGATGCCAACAGGGGAAACGGAAATAGCAGACCACGTTAGGTTATTGCAAAAATATCTAAATTTATGGGTAAAAGAGAGAATTCTGAGGGCATATAGACAGCAAAGGGAGTTGCGGATTCAGGGTAACCGAATCTTAAGTTTCCAAGATTTTTCAGCCGCAGTATCGCAAAAGAGGAAGACTTTTGTACCCATCTGTAAAGTGCTAGCAGAGAACACGAAATTTCAACTACTATACCCGGCCAAGCTGAGAATAAAAGATGGAACAAGATCACTAACCTTTGACAATCCTTTGGATGCCAGGCGACACCTTCACATGGAAGATGGCTGAGAATATCAAATCATAATTAGGGGAGAGATAGTCCCCACTTTAGCACATTCCTTTAAAAACTTGTTGAATTGCAGATGTACTATGTACTAAACTATATATGAGATTGGATCATATTAAATGCTAGAGCTCAGTACAAATCGTACGGTGCCAACCAGTAAGTGTAAACTATTATAATGCGAAAAGGGGAAAGGGACAAAGGGAACTGGGAAAGGGGCAAGGAGAAAGGGAAATTGAGGGGAAACCACTGGTAAACTGGCACTCGGCTCAGCGATGTATAAAAATATCAAAAATGTATTATCAGTAAGTTAAGAAACAGAGGGTAGCGATAAGTGCGACCCTGTATCAATTTAAACAATCAAACACAAAATACATACAATAGACAAACAAAAATAGACACCACAGGCCCGGCCGGGTCACTAGTACACATGAATTATCAATAATAATCAAGGATTATAACATCAAGTTCAAGATCAAGTGTTGCAGTATGGTAAGCTAGTAATAGACCCGTTCAGTAATGGGCAGTGTGCAGATCATGCGTTTAATAGACCCGTTTAGTAATGGGCAATGTGCAGATCATGCGTTTAGCGATTGGAATTAAAGGGAATGTGTTGCCAGAAAAACATGTTTTTTTTAAAAAAAAGAAACATTTAGTGTGTGGGTGATTAAACATTGTTCAAATTTTTTTTTTTTTTTTGGCACGAGCCAGGAAATATTATAAATTATTTCTAATTTATAATACTACCCATTTTTGGTCACTAGATGGGGCTGTTTCTAAATTGCAGCATTGCAACATTGGGTTAAAAGCCCTCGCTCTAGTGAGCTCTCAGCATCCCCCCCTCCTTTATCCTGGCTAGTGCCGGGATAAACGAGGGGTTTGAAAGGTTTAACCTCCTACACTGTGTGTCGCCATTTTTTGAGGTAACCCACAGTGTAGTAGGTTTACATACAGTAGTAAACACACACAAACACTAACATACATTGAAATCTCTTACCTGCTCCTGCCGCCGCGGCTCCCTCTGGCCCGTCCGCTCCGTTTGCTGCCGCTGTTCCATGTGCACAAGTCCGGAAGCCGCGACCGGAAGTAGTAATATTACTGTCCGGCCGCGACTTCCGGTCCACAGGAAAATGGCGCCGGACGGCACCAATTTTGAATAGGTCTGTGTGGGAGCGGCGCATGCGCAGTTCCCACACAGACGACGTACACGGCAGTCAATGGGACGGGAGCCGTTCGCAGTCCCTATGGGACTGTGGCTGCCGTATTCCATGTCTGTGTGTGTCGTTAATCGGCACACACAGAAATGGAACAAAAAATGGCAGCCCCCATAGGGAAGAAAAAGTGTAAAAATAAGAAACAGTAAAACACAAACACACAAATGAATATAAACGTTTTTATTACAGCACTAACATCTTTAACATATAAAAAAATTATTTGCGATGACACTGTTCCTTTAATGTGTGGAACATATTCAATGTGTCAGGTGTGGATACAAAAATGGGTGTAACTTGATGCACTACATGAGTGCATCCACATATATAACCTATGGATCCCACTGTAAGGATACAATGAAAGGGATGTAAACAATATGTGTAACCTATAGAACTCGCTGTAGGAAATTACAATGAAAAATTGCAATAAATTGCATCAACATAGCATGCAGATTTTAGCCAACAAGATTTGTTCAACAGCCCATGTCAAATAATATACTTATCGCCAATAGTTATGGCTTCTGAAGTGGAGGTTGAGATGTTGTCATTAAATTCCATATGTGCTGTGGATCTGTCAGATTGCAAGCTTTGGTGCTTTTCCAGAGATCATGTTGTGGCCGGCATCCAGGCCAGAAATACGCAGGAGCCCAAAAGGCAATAGTGGTTTTTGAAAAGAAACAGTTATTGTTCAAATGAAGAGAGTTCCTTGATGAACCATATATCATATGGGTTAATAGGCAAGTAAACTAGGACGAAACGTATGTATATTAACCACGTCTCTCTGGTCATCAAGCTCTTGAGTCATCAGGCCCTCATCGGCATGAAGGTTATACGTTTAAAACGTGTATGCAGCAAGCGGTTCCACAGGTGAGTCCACAGATCAATCCACACAATGCTCGGCATTTGACGTCACAGAAAGAGGTGCGTACGCTGACGCGTTACGTCACCACTTGACTTTCCCAGAGCTCTGAGGAAGTTACGTGGTGACGAAACGTGTCACCACATGAGCAGTGTGTGGATTGATCTGTGGACTTTAAGGAACAACTGGGTTCCTGCGATCCTTGGAGGATCACAAACTTAAACTCACGGGAATACAGATGCCATTCTGCGGTACACAACAAATTTTCATATTGATTATTTTTTTATATCCACTACACTCTTTACACACCATCTCGTATCCCGAATTAACCCAATAACAATTTCGGATCATGCACCTATACATATGTCTTTTCGGATAGCTATACCTCAACAGAGAACTATGTTCTGAAGGTTTGCATCGTACCTGGTAGATTCAGAGGACTTTAAATACTATTTAAAGATACAATGGACTAACTACCTGGATGATAATATGGAACACCTAGAAGATGCACCTTTGCTCTGGGCAACGGCAAAAGTCGTAATCCGAGGTCACATAATTGGCTACATAGCACATAGGAAAAAATACAACGGGAACAATTCAACAAACTACATACATCTTTGCGGTCAGCCCAATCAATATATGCTCAGGACCCAACCCCTCAAGCTCAACAAATATAACAGCTAAACATCTTCTAGAAACTTTTGGACAAGTGAACCCACAATGGCAGGTCAAACACACACAGAATAGATTCTATAGATGGGGAAATAAGGCAGGATCTTTACTAGCCACTATGGCAAAGTGAATTAAACCATACAAACCCATCCAGACACTGCGTAATCCTCAAACAGAGAGCTTAACCTGTAATCCGGACAAAATAGGGAAAATCTTCCAGGACTACTTTCAAGATTTATATCGAGCTGCCCCAGCGGACCCTTTAAAAATTTGATCTTTCCTTCACACTTTACAGGTGCCCACCCAGAGGAACAGCAAAATATGTTCGATTCTGTTATACAAAAGGAGGAAGTTTGTGATGTAATTAAAGCATCTGTAAATGGTAAAACACCAGGGTCGGATGGATTCTCGGCTGAATTTTATAAAATGCTGTCTCCAGAAATAATTCCAACTTTAACTAACCTATATAATTCCGCTTATACACAGACAGTTCTGTCAGACTACTTTACGGACTCCAGAATTATTCTCTTGCCAAAACTAAACAAAGATCCGATTGACCCACAGTCTTATAGACCCATATCACTGCCGAACAGCGATTATAAATTCTTATCTAAAATTCTAGCCAAAAGATTACAGCTCATTGTACCACAAATACTTAGTCCAACACAGACAAGCTTCAGTTAGGGAAGCCAGTGCATAAAGAATATTCATGCGGCAGTAGCGGCCACAGTGATAGCTCAAAATCAACATAGCCAGGTAACTATGCTCATGAGTCTAGACTCGGAGAAAGCGTTTGATAAGGTGGAATGGCCTTTCTTGACTGAGGCCCTAACACAGCGCAAATTCGGTGCTACTTTTATGAACTACATAGCGCTCCTACAAACTGACACTAGGACTACAAATCACGGTTAACGGACATAACACACCTCATGTAGATATGTTTAGAGGGGCATGACTAGGATGCCCACTTTCTCCCCTACTTTTTAATTTGTCGATAGATCCTTTATTACATCATTTACAGATCTCCCCAGCATTTCAGGGCATAAAAAAAAGACGAGGTAGAACTCAAATTAGCAGCGTTTGCGGATGACATACTCCTGATTTCCAATCCCAAACAAGCCATACCTCATATATTGAGGGACCTGTCCACCATTTGAAGCCTTTCGGGCTACACTCTCAACATTGATAAAACTGAGGCACTTTTGCTTAGGGGACTGTCACGACCTTTATGGTCATCTGCATATCCGTTTAGGTGGCAAGCTTTCTCGCTGAAATCTCCGTCCATACATACAAACTTTGGAGGGGACTCTGAAGATATGGGGATCTCTGGCCCTTTCATAACTGGAAAGAGCATACTTATTAAAAATGACCGAATTACCCAGACTTTTATATCTATTTCATACGTTCCCAATTTATCCCACGCCAGGGGGACAAAAAAAAAGTCTAAATTTCTTATACCGTAATTTTATTGGGGGGGGGGGGGGGGGAGAGGCCAAGGATAGCGTACAAACTGTTACAACAACCTAAACTCAACAGAGGGATAGCTTTCACTAATATCAGAATATATAATCTGGCATCCTTACTTCGGGTGATAAGGGATTGGATAAATAACAAATCACATTTTTCAGACTCCAAGTTAGAACAAGACCTCCTCCCATATTGTGCACTACCCACCATGCTTCATTTACAGCATCAAATGCTGCCGGAAGGAGTGAAAGATAATCCTCTCTTGCTTTCTACATGGAAAGGGTGGAACAAAATCAGATGCATATTGGAAGTTTCCCCTTTGATCTCACCTTATCTAACCTTAGTCAAGAATCCCAACTTCCAGGATGATGGGTCTCATGCAATATTTCGACACTGGTAAAGGGCGGGTATCAAAAACATATATTTCTTACTTCATGTTGCTGAAAAGAGGATGTATACAAGAATAGAGCTTCTGCGGAAATATCCAGATATCTTATTCCCACAATTCATGTATTTTCAGGCGAAAAATTATATTAACACTTTATTACATAAACTAACCGATAGAGATTGGAACCCCACTATTCATGCGAAATTCAATAAACTCACAACTGTTAAGGGGGCGATATCACGAAACTATCAAGCTCTACACATACTAATAAATTATGCAGAGGCGGCAGTTTCTCTTTCCAAGTGGGTACTGGATTATTCAACTCTTACTTATGGAAATGTTCTGTTGGCAAAAGAACAAGCTCATAAATATTTACCGTCTGCTAGGTATTTGGAAATGAGAATGAAGATATGTCACAGAGCGTATCTCACTCCCACAATGGGTTATTTGATGGGCATATATAATAGTCCTGTTTTAAATGTAGTGGGACTGATGCAAATCTGTACCACTGCTTGTGGCCATGCCCTGTAATGAAATCATTTGGGGATAGACTAAAAACTTTTACTTTAACACACCGGACTAACTTCGTTCCTAATGATGCCTTGTGGCCTATTTTTGGATGCTTGGACAAAGGAAGTTATAACTATACACTGGGAGCAGGTAAATTATTGCACATGATAGCTGTAATGGCAGGAAGGAGGTGATGGAAGTGAGCCCTAATCTACCCACCGCTCTGTCCCTACCTACTTGCAACGACCCGCCCTAGGCGACGGGGTACAACTGGGCGGCGGTCCCTACGCTGTCTAAGTGCACGGGAGAACAAACAGGGAACACGCAAGGGAAGGGGCAGTAGCCACGGAACGCTGCGAGGAAACGCAGCGGTGAATGAGAATGCAGGACCAGGATGAAGAGTATACCAAAGTGGGCGCGGAGAAGGAAGCAAGCCAGGGACAAAGCAAAGCAGGGTAAGCGGAACTGCAGCAAGGCAGAAGCACGGCAGGAGCAGGCTGGAGCAAGCAGCAGTGAGGCCAGGAATCCAGAAGAATTACAAGCACTGAGGAAGAGAACAGGGCAGGTAATAAAGGACAGGGGGCGGAGCTAACTCCGACTGACCAGGCCACGATAGGCTCTCCCACTCCTGAGCCTGCCACCCTGGTTGGTGGGAGATGGTGTCAGTCGAACAGGTCTGGCCTCAGGTGTGGATTGATTAATCCCAGGAGTATACCTAGACGTAGTAGCTGGCAGATCCCTAACAGTACTCCCCCTTTTATGAGGGGCCACCGGACCCTTACTAAAAGGACCCGGTTTAGTAGGGAAGCGAAGGTGGAACCTCCTGATCAATACCCCAGCGTGAACATCACGGGCAGGTACCCAAGTCCTCTCCTCTGGCCCGTATCCTCTCCAATGGACCAGGTACTGGAGGGAGCCCTGGACCATCCTACTGTCCATAATCTTGGCCACCTCGAATTCCACCCCCTCAGGGATGAGAATGGGAACAGGAGGTATCCTCGAGGGGGACCAGGACGGGGAGCAGCGTTTAAGGAGGGAGGCATGGAAGACGTCATGTATGCGAAAGGATGGGGGCAGCTCCAGACGGAAGGATACAGGGCTGAGGACTTCAATGATCTTATAAGGTCCAATAAATCGGGGGGCAAACTTCCTGGACGGGACCTTAAGGCGCAAGTTCCTGGACGACAACCAGACCAATTCCCCGACGACAAAGCGGGGGTTAGCAGAACGTCTACTATCCGCCTGAATCTTTTGTGTGCTCTGGGACGCCTCTAGGTTCTTCTGAACCTGGGCCCAGACAGTGCACAGTTCCCGATGAAAATCCTCTACCTCAGGATTATCGGAACACCCAGGGGAGACGGAGGAGAACCTTGGGTTAAACCCGAAATTACAGAAAAACGGGGAGACCCCTGACGAGTTACTGACCCGGTTATTCAGGGAAAATTCAGCAAGGGGAAGGAATGAGACCCAATCATATTGACAGTCAGAGATGAAACACCTTAAATATTGTTCCAGGGACTGGTTAGTCCTTTCCGTTTGGCCATTAGTTTCGGGATGGAAGGCGGAGGAGAAGGACAGATCAATCTCCAACTTCTTACAAAAGGCTCTCCAAAATAAGGAAACAAACTGTACCCCTCTGTCAGAAACGATATTGACTGGGGCCCCATGGAGATGCAGGATGTGTTTCACAAACAAGGAAGCTAACGTCTTGGCGTTAGGTAGCTTCTTAAAGGGGCACAAAGTGACACATCTTACTGAAGCGGTCGACTACCACCCACACCACCGACTTGCCCTGAGATGGAGGCAAATCGGTGATAAAATCCATGGAGATATGGGTCCAAGGTCTCTGGGGGATGGGCAAGGGACGTAGTAGGCCCGCAGGTCGGGACCTAGGGGTTTTTGACCTAGCGCAAACCTCACAAGCGGTGACGTAAGCCCTAACGTCTTTAGGCAACCCAGGCCACCAATAGTTTCTGGTAATGAGGTGTTTGGTGCCCAAGATGCCAGGATGACCAGATAGAGCGGAGTCATGGTTCTCCCTAAGTACCCTCAGCCGGTATTGCAGGGGAACAAACAGTTTGTCCCCAGGGACGTTCCCGGGAGCTGCACCCTGATGAGCCGCGATATCAGAAGCTAAATCAGAATCCGTGGCAGAAACGATTATACCGGGGGGTAAAATACAAGCCGGATCCTTCTCAGAAGGAGGATTGGCCATGAAACTACGTGACAGAGCATCAGCCTTAATATTCTTGGACCCAGCCCTATAGGTAACCAAGAAATTAAATCTGGTAAAGAATAGTGCCCACCGAGCTTGTCTAGGATTAAGCCTCCGGGCCGATTCTAGGAAAACCAGATTCTTGTGATCCGTAAGGACCGTTACCTGGTGTCTGGCCCCCTCCAGGAAGTGCCGCCACTCCTCAAAAGCCCATTTAATGGCTAGAAGTTCGCGGTTGCCAATATCATAGTTACTCTCCGTGGGCGAAAACTTCCTAGAGAAGTAAGCACAGGGGCGGAGATGGGTGAGGGAGCTGGTACCCTGGGACAAGACGGCCCCCACTCCCACCTCGGATGCGTCAACCTCCACAATAAATGGCTCCTCTTGGTTGGGCTGAATCAGCACGGGGGCCGAGATAAAGCACTTCTTGAGGGTCTCAAAGGCCTGGACGGCCTCAAGGGGCCAATGGAGGACATCAGCACCCTTGCGAGTAAGGTCCGTAAGAGGCTTAGCGACGACCCGCCCTAGGCGACGGGGTACAACTGGGCGGCGGTCCCTACGCTGTCTAAGTGCACGGGAGAACAAACAGGGAACACGCAAGGGAAGGGGCAGTAGCCACGGAACGCCGCGAAGAAACGCCGCGGTGAATGAGAATGCAGGACCAGGATGAAGAGAGTATACCAAAGTGGGCACGGAGAAGGAAGCAAGCCAGGGACAAAGCAAAGCAGGGTAAGCGGAACTGCAGCAAGGCAGAAGCACGGCAGGAGCAGGCTGGAGCAAGCAGCAGTGAGGCCAGGAATCCAGAAGAATTACAAGCACTGAGGAAGAGAACAGGGCAGGTAATAAAGGACAGGGGGCGGAGCTAACTCCGACTGACCAGGCCACGATAGGCTCTCCCACTCCTGAGCCTGCCACCCTGGTTGGTGGGAGATGGTGTCAGTCGAACAGGTCTGGCCTCAGGTGTGGATTGATTAATCCCAGGAGTATACCTAGACGTAGTAGCTGGCAGATCCCTAACAATAGCAGCAGCAGGTGTAAAATCTATTTTACAAACATGGTTACAAAAACAAGCACCGCCATTCCAATTGTTTTTGGATAAATTTCCTTTTTTGTTTAAAATGGATTGGACGGAGACTTCGATATGCAAGACAGCGCTCAGACTCCTTTTTTGGCACATGGGGTTTTATCTCTGTACTTCCGCACCGGATCAGGGAAGCTATACAAAATAATTTCCAGAACACTGTATGGTACCAGGAAAGGGTATTGATGGGGTCTCCGCCGATATCATAACAACAATATTATGAAATGTGAGTACTGGACATGCTCACCGATAGGCGGAATCGCACGATTCACTCTAAAACACTTTGGCACATTTTTTTACCTATACATGTCGCAAGGGAATAGGGTACTTAGTCCTCATTGGGTGGCTATATCTGGTGGAACGTGGGAAGCATGGCTGGCTTTGAGTTCCTCTTAGGAACTCCTACTTATACTTATTTAAAGCACTATTTGATACTTGACTTGGTGTTATTTTATTGTTTTCTTTACTATATGATTTATTGTACTGATAGTGGCGATGTTCATTCCTATTTAATAACTTAGTAGACGCCTCTAAATACTTGAAGTTTGTACGCAAGATCAGCAACAAATTCTGATATAACATCGCTCCTAGATACAGTGGTGTTATCGCTTTGTTGTTTTTGTTCAACTGTAAAAAAGATATTTATTGTGCAAATAGCAATAAAAACATTTTGGAAAAATAATGTATATATCGATGATAAAGTACAGGTTTCTGGTCTATTCCTAGTCAGCGCTTTTATTACATAAACCTTGACTTAATAAAACAAATAAATGTGCGTGCCACCTTACCTGGCAATCAAGCCTTTCTCCTACCAACACATTTGATCCTTCAATACCAATTAGAAATCACTTTAATACTACAGCTTAAAGCAACCCTCCAGTTCCAGGACAATGTATTTAATATGATAGTGTATATGGTGTAACATTACCTGGTGCCCTTCAGTTGTGCCCCTCTCACGTGGATTTTCCGTTTTAGGGTTCCCTCTGTGCTGTTCCATAATGACTTCAGCACTTCTTTGACTATGAGACACTCCCACTGTTCTCGAATTGGCCAGAGCAGCTCACGTGAGCAGTTCTGTCCAATACTTGAACAGATAGAGTATGTTCGACAGTCTGAGAAGCGCTATGACTTCTTTGAGAGAACACAGAGGGGACCCTAAAACAGTGCATCCCCGGCAGAGGGGCACAACTGAACAGCACCAGGCAATATTACACCATGTATCCCATCACACTTATAATTTTGTCCTGAGACCAGGGGGGGGGGGGGGGGGGGCGGCTTTAATATATTTGCTGAAAATCTAACCTTACACACAGTCTTCATTTAACAGGATCATTTTAGAGATTCATGGACATGAAAATTAGATAATAATGGCTGCAGTCACCAGATGTCCATTTTCTAGAACACATTAAGTATGTAGCAAATGTCATGATCTGTGGGTACGTGTACCCACTATGCCGCACCGCCGTAGCGCGGAGGCAGCTGGTCAAATAACAGAGTACCCAAAATATACAAACTTCAGCACAAGGGTACCTGAATAATCTGGACAGTCGCAGTAGCTAGGCACAGATGGAACTTTAGACGGCAGAGAATGTCACACAAGGCGGAGGATATCAGGCTAGGCCATACGTGGTGTACGACAGCAGACTTGACCGATGACAGAACACGACTCCAACACGACTTAGGGCTCAGGAACCAACACAGCACAGTAACAGGCAGTAGGTCATGGGAACAGGATAACACAGAGGGACCATTTGCAAAGACTAACATGGGAATTACAAACAATGCTCAGTCAGGGAGTGAAAGGGGAGGGCACCTTTTATAGTGCGGAGGGCACCTTTTATAGTACAGAGAGATTAGGGCTGATTAATAATAAAATTCATGTGCGCGCACTTGCTCTTTAAAGCCGGGCATGAGCGTGCGCGTGCACCCTACGGGACACAGCCGAACAGAGCGGAAGTGAGTGCTGGCGTCTCCTAGGAAGATCCATGGCCGCAGCCGCTGAGGGGTGAGTAGGAACGGCGGTTCGCGGCCGTGTACACTACAGTATGCCACCTCTTACTCCCTCTTTTCTTGGGACCAGAGCGAGAGAGAAATTTCTTAATGAGGGTAGGGGCATTAGGGCTCTCCTCTGGCTCCAAGGACCTCTCCTCAGAACCAAACCTTCTCCAGTCTACCAAATAGAAAGTCCTTCCTCTTACCCTCTTGCAGTCCAGGATCTCCCTCACCTAAAAAAACACCACAGATGAACCGCTGGGAGCAACTGCGGGACTGGGAGTCTTACTGTAGTGGCTCAAGACAACCTGTTTCAGGAGGGACACATGAAAAGTTTTGGGGATTCCGTGGGTAGGAGGCTGCCGAAGCTTACAGGAGACAGGGTTTATCTGTTGTAGTATTTCAAAGGGTCCGAGGAACCTGGAAGAAAACTTGTACGAAGGCATCTTCAGACGGATATTCTGTGAGGACAACCAGACTTTGGTACCTGGAAGATACAGAGGCGGCTCTCTCCTTTTAATATCCGTTTTTCGCTTCATGCGATCAACTGCTAGCAGAATAGAGGACCGGGTCTGTTGCCAGATTTGCAGAAAGTCCCCAAATGCAGAGTCCGCAGCAGGTACCTGAGATGTAGCCAACACAGGAAGAGGGATTCTAAAATGTTCACCGTACACAATGTAGAACGGTGTGGAACTGGTGGACTCACTTGTGCGAGTGTTGCATGAGAACTCACACTGTACCCAGTCATCATGCTGCATGGAGATGACGTGGCAGAGATAATTATCCATGATCTGGTTAATCCTCTCGACTTGACAATTGGACTGGGGATGGTAGGCTGAGAAAAAGTACAATGTCACATCCAGGAGTTTACAGAGAGCTCTTCAGAATTTCGAGGTGAACTGAACCCCTCGATCAGACCATATGTGAGAGGCAAGCCATGCAGGCGGAAGATGTGCTGAATGAAGAGAGATTAGCTAGTCAAAGAGCAGTAGATAGGCCAGTCAGCGGAACAAAATGAGCCATCTTGGAGAACCGATCCACCACCACATTGCATCACACTGATGGAGGAAGGTCAGTGATAAAGTCCATTGCAATATGCTGCGAGGGGGCGTTGGGCACAGGCAGAGGTTGGAGCAGACCGGCAGGCTTGGAGTGAGCAACCTTGTTAGAAGCACACACAGTGCAGGAAGACAGATTGTCCACAACATCCTTGGGCAGTGTGGGCCACCAGAAATGACGAGTTGTCAGGTCTAGAGTCTTATGAACACCCGCGTGTCCAGTCAGTTTGGAGCAGTGTCCCCAGCGAAGGATTATCCTCCTTTCTGCCAGCCCCACAAAAGTCCTCCCCGGCGGGATGTCTCTAATTTGAAGAGGATTAGCTGTAATAATGCAGGATGGGTCTATGATACATTGCAGGAACTCCATAATGTCCTTTGTTTCAAACTACCTGGATAGGGAATGGACCCTCACATTTTTGTCAGCAGGACATTAGGGAAGCACAAACTGGCTTGACGGGGATTTAGCCATTAAGCCGATTGGAGATAAGGGAGGTTCTTGTGGTCAGTGGATATCAAGATGGGATGAGCTGCGCCCTCTAGCAGATGTCTCCACTCCTCCAGAGCCAATTTGATGGCCAATAACGCCCGAACCCCAATAGAGTGATTGCGCTCAGTGGAGGAAAAAATTATTGAATAATAGCCACACACCACTGCCTTTAAATTGAAGCTTCTCTGGAACAGAACTGCACCAACAGAGTAAGCGTCCACCTCCAGCAAAAACTGTCAAGAGACGTCAGGATGATGGATAATTGAGGCGGAGGTAAAAGCACTCCTGAGGCTATTAAATGCAGATTCTGCCTCTCGAGTCCACACCCTTCTTGGTAAGGGTAGAGAGACTGGAGCCGTCAGTGATGAGAAGTTTGGGATAAACTGCCGGTAGAAGTTGGCAAATCCCGAAAAATGCTATATGGATCACAGGCAATGAGGACGTGGCCATTCCAGGACGGACTTTACCTTCTCAGGGTCCATCTTGAGACCTTGATCCGAAATGATGTAGCCCAGGAAGGGCAGAGAATTATTTACAAAGACACTCTTCTCCAGCTTGCCATACAGACGGTTCTCCCTTAAATCACAGTAGAAGTTGACGAACATGCCTTCGATGAGTCGTGGGATCTGGAGAGAAAATCAAAATATCATCGAGAGAGACCACAACAGAGACATAGAGATCTCGGAAGAAATCAAGATATCCTAATTCCTGGAAGCCCGCCTTACATAAACCGAACGGCATCACCAGGTATACGTAGTGCCAGTCTCGAGTGCTTAATGCCGCTTTCCACACGTCACCTGGACTGATTCGGATCAAATAGTAAGCCCCACGCAAGTTTAGTTACGAAAAAATCCTGCAGGGTCAAAGAGATCCGCCTTTCCTCTTAACTAAAATGAACCCGGCCCCGGCCGGAGAGGAAGACATTCATATGGAACCCTTCTCCAGATTCTCCTTGATGTAGGCTGACATGGATTGAGTCTCTGGCAAGGAAAGATGATATACCCATACACGTGGAGAAGCATTTGGAAACAGTTCAATTAGACAGTCTTAAGACCGGTGTGGGGGGAAGCATCTCAGCCTCCTTTTTGCTAAAGACATCTGCAAATCGAGAAAAATAAGTAGGTAATCCCGCTAATGACTGAGGCCGAGGAGGCTGGACGGGGTGGATGTGAAAAAGGCAACGCTGGAGACATTTGGGACCCATAAAGAACTTCTCCTGAACTCCAATCCAGGACAGGAGCATGCAGCCGGAGCCAAGGCAGGCCCAGTAGAAGCGGATTGACGGCAAGAAAAGGAAGTTCAATCAGTTCAGTATGAAGGACTCCAACTTGGAGCTTCAGCGGCTTGGTTTCAGACACGATTGGATCAGGCAGACAAAGACCATTCACCGTGGCAACAGCCAAAGACGGCTCCAGTGGAACAGTGGGCAACTGGAGATGATCCACTAGGTCTTGCTGGATAAAGTTTGCCGCGGATCCGGAGTCCAGATAGGCGGAAACCCGGAGTGTCTTCTCGCCGTACACTATTGTAACAGGAATGGTTAGTTTGGAAGAGAATTTATTATTTAGTGCCATTCCGCCTAGAGTTGTCTCTCCAACCTTTCCTAGGCACTGGAATTTCTTTGGCTTCTGGGGACACAAATGCACAACACGGCCTCTGAGGCCGCAATAGAGACAAAAGGTCTAAAGTGTGTCTGCATGGTTTCTCCAGAGTAGAAAATTTGACCCGGTCCACCTGCATAGGCTCCTCTGGTGGAACAACTGATGAGGACAGCAGGGATTGCTTGAAACTAGGAGCTAGCCCAGGAAATCCTCTCTCCCGGCGAACCTCTTGGGAACGCTCCCGGATCCTCATGTCAACCCGGGTGGCTAGTAGAATGAGATTGTCCAGGGTAGGTGGCAGATTGCGAGCGGCAAGCTCGTCTTTAATCCCAGAAGACAGTTTCTGCCAGAATGTAGCCACCAAGGCCTCGTTGTTCCAGGTTAGTTCTGCCACCGGCGTACGGAACTGAATGGCATACTTGCCCACAGAGATGTCTCCCTGGTGTAGGGTCAGCAGCAGAAGAAACTCTCCCAGATTCTTCAAGTATAGAACTGAGAGTCTGTAAAAAACACTGCAAGTCACGAGTCTCTGGTCCCGGATATTCCCAAAGAGGGTCCGCCCTTGTCAGGGCCTTGCCAGTATGGAGAGAGATTATGAAGGCGATCCCTGCGTCATTAGAGGGGAAGGCCTTTGTATGTAGTCTGAAGTGGATCTGGCACTGGTTCAGAAATCCCCTGCAGGACCTCGTGTCTCCATCATAGCGAGGAGGTAGCGGCAGGGAGCATCGGGGTCGGCACTGGTACTGACAGAAGGTGTAACAGGAGGAACAGCAGGAATAGTTACATAGTTCGTACGGTTGAAAAAAGACATGTCCATCAAGTTCAACCAAGGGATGGGAAAAGGGAAGTAACAAATTTCTACACATAAGAGCTTATATTTTTTTGTTCTAGGATATTATCGAAGCCTTTTTTAAGTCCATGAAGGCTTGTTGTCTCTGCAGGTTGAACCTTTTTTTCTCCAGATGGAGGGAGTGCCCCCTTGTTTTTTTAGGGGGTTTTACATTGAATAGAATTTTACCATATTTTTTGTATGTGCCATTCATATATTTATATAAATTAATCATGTCCCCCATTAGTCGTCTTTTTTCAAGGCTAAATAGGTTTAGTTCTTTTAATCTTTCCTCATAACTTAGATTCGCCATGCCCCTTATTAGCTTCGTTGCTCTTCTTTGTATTTTTCGAACTCCAGGGCATCCTTTCTATGAACTGGAGCCCAGAACTGAACTGCATATTCTAGATAAGGCCTCACTAATGCTTTGTAAAGTGGTAATATTACATCCCTGTCCCATAAGTCCATGCCTCTTTTAATGCACGACAATATCTTGCTGGCCCTTGAAGCAGCTGATTGACATTGCATGCTGTTATTTAGTTTACGATTTACAAGTACACCCAGATCCTTCTCAACAAGTGACTCCCCCAGTGTAGCTCCTCCTAAGACATATGATGCATGCAGGTGCATAACTTTACATTTATCTACATTAAACCTCATTTGCCAAGTGGACGCCCAAACACTTAGTTTGTTTAAATCTGCCTGCAATTCACAAACATCTTCCATAGACTGAACTATATTACATAGCTTGGTGTCATCTGCAAAAATAGAAATGGTGCTATTAAACCCATCCTCTATCTCATTAATAAATAAGTTGAATAATAATGGTCCCAGCACGGAACCCTGGGGTACACCACTCATAACCGAGGACCATTCACAACAGGAATCATTGACCACAACTCTCTGGATTGAGAATTGGCTCAAGGACCGTATCCAATTACAAACTATACTTTCTAAACCTATAGTCCCCCATTAGACGTCTACGGGGGACAGTGCGGTGATGACTCCAGCTTGCGCATCCGGCAGACGTGCAATGGCATTCACCAACAGGAAAAGTTGCTCTTGTTCCGATTCCGATGTCTGCCTGCATGGCTTGTGACGTCGTCAACGTCTTTGGTTGACCAGTGGGGTCAATGGCCTGAGCGTACTGTCACAATCTGTGGGCAGGTGGACCCACTAGGCCACACCGCCGTAGCGGGGAGTCAGCTGGCCAAATAATAGAGTACCCAATAAATACAAAGTCCAGCACAAGGGTACCTGCATAGTCGCAGTCACAGTACCTAAGCACAGATGGAACTTTAGACGGCAGTGGATGCCACATGTGACGGAGGATATCAGGTGTGGCAGATGACAGCAGATGTGACTGATGACAGAACACGACTCCAACACTCGATAGGGCTCAGGAACCAACACAGTACAGGATACAGAAACAGGCAGTAGGGCACGGGAAAACTTGGGAACAGGATAACAATGAGGGACCACGTGCAAAGACTAACATGGGAATTACAAACAATGGTCAGGCAGGGAGTGAAAGGGGAGGGCCTGTTTTATAGTCCAGAACGTTTAGGGTTGATCAATAATAAAATTTATGTGCGCGCGCACCCTACCGGACACAGCCGAACAGAGAGGAAGAGAGTGTTGGACTTCTTTTAGGAAGGAGATGCCAGCCAGCACTCACAGATCCATAGCCGTGGCCCCCGTGGGGTGACTAGGAATGGCGGTCCGCGGCCGTGGACGCTGAATAGACAGAGTGGGGTTATCAATCACAATCTGTAATAAAGGTTTCCAGTACATTGTTGAATCCATTCCACTAAAAGCCTGCTTTACACGGCCGTGTTCGTACCGTATGTCGGATGGATTTCCCGGACCAAACACAGTTCAGGGAGCCGGACTTCTACCATCATAGTTATTATATAATATTAGGAGTCACTGTGCCGTGCTGCAATTTTGTCTTTAGTACGGTAGTCCCGTGGAGAGACAGTGACTCATAGTATCATGCATCATTTTGCTGCTAGGAGTCTGGCTCCCTGAACTGTATTTGGTCAGGGAAATAAAGCCAACATACAGTCCGAACACAGCCGTCAGAAGCAGGCCTCAGAATTGAGACTGTTCTAAGAGGAAAGAGGTTTCTATCTAGCACTGAATAGGTGGACCTAGTGCAGTGCCCTCTGAGAGCAGGTGATTAACCGGCCCGATTAACCCCTTAGATGCCAAGGTCAATAGCAATAACGGAATGTAAGAGTTTTTTAGCCGACTGGCACCCCTGCGAGCCGATCATGTGGGTGCCAATGGTTGGTATGGCAACTGGAGGCCTAACAATGGCCTCCTTGTTTGCTAAGTCCGTAAGCCTGTTAGGACCTGCCTCTGGCAGGTCCTAATTGACTTGCTGACAGTGTCACACTAACAGCTCTAATATATTGCACTATGTAGGTAGTGTAATTTATTAGTATAGTGATCAGTGTTGCAGGCCTTCAAGTCCCTTAGTGAAACAGTTAATAAAAATGTTGTATAATAAAAAAGTATCAAAGTTAAAAACCCAAAATTTTTTCCCATAATAAGCCTTTTATAATTGTAAAAAAAACAAAAACGAACAATACATAAATTGGTATCGTAGCATCCGTAAGGACACAAACTATAAAACTATTATGTAATTTATCCCACACGGTGAACGCACAAGAAAAAAAATATAAAAAAATAACACCAGAATCGCTGTTTGTAAGTCACATCTCCTCCTAAAAAATGGAATAAAGAGTGATGAAAAACTCATATTTACCCCAAAATAGAAACAATATAATCACATTCCATCCTGCAAAAAATAAAAACAAAAAAAAAAACGTCCTGACAGCTTTGTCGACGCAAAAATATTTTTTTTGTTATAGATCTTAGACTATGGCAAATGGTTTTATGTTGTTTTTTTTTTCTTTAAAGTGATTTTATTGTGCAAAAGCTGTAATACTAAAAAAACTAAAATGTTATAGATTTGGTATCGCCGTAATCGTATCGACCCCGCAGAATAAAGTTAACATGTCATTTATGGCGTACGGTGAATGCTGAAAAAATAATACTTTACATTTTCTAAAAAGAATTACATAATTGTGTAACACTCATGGCCGCGGACCATCAGGATTACTCACCTCCTGACGGCCGCAGCCATGGATCAGTGAGCAATGGCCCGTATCTCCTCCACAGGAGACACCAACGCTCACTTCCATTTCACTCTGCTGTGTCCCGTGGGGTGCTCTTAAAGGGCCAGCGCGCGCACCTGAATCTGTTACCAAATTAGCCAATGATCCGGGACTGTAAGAAGGGCCCTACCCCTTTTCCTGCATTGCCTGAGCATTGTTGTTATTTACCTATGTTCGTCTCTGCAAATGGTCCCTTAAGTGCTAAACAGTTCTCAGTGTTCCCGTTCCTGCTTCCTGTATCCCGTGCTATCCTGGTCCAAGTGCCGTCTAGAGTTGGAGTCGTGTTGTGCTGAGTACTACGCCTGTCTTGCCATACTACGCCTAGTGTCGGCCTGCTGCCAAGGTCCCACCGAGCCTATCTTTGCTACTGTCAGAACTTACCACGGGTACACCTATTCGAACTATAGACTTTGACTTGTATCCTGTTGGCCAGCTGCCATACCGTCAAGGCCCGCGTGACAATACGCTTAGGCCATGGAGTCCGCTGGTCAGCCTAAGACTATGTCGATGTCTTAAGCGAAGCAGGCCGATTTGGGAGACCTGCGTCCACGACAGGACCAACTCCTCCCACAGTGAATTCCATTGCACAGCGGCTTGCTGAACAAGATGCAGCCTCCTCAGCTCCTGTTCCAACTGATCCTCCTGCTACACATTCTGTCAGCACCAGGGTTGATCCCCGATTCGCTCTACCACTACAGCCTCGTTACAACGGAGACGCAAGTACCTTCAGGGGATTCCTCACTCAGTGCCAGATCCACTTCTCTCTTCATGCCAGAGCATTTTCGACTGATGGCGCCAAGATTGCCTTCATTGTTTCTCTGCTTACTGGCAAGGCCCTAGCATGGGCGAACCCGATCTGGGAAGGACAGGGACCAGAGACCCGTGACTTCCAGGGGTTCCTCCGGACATTTTGTACTGTGTTTGAGGAGCCTGGACGAGTTTCGTCGGAAGCGGCCTCCTTGCTGAACTTGCGCCAGGGAGACACCTCAGTGGGAGAGTACGCCATTCAATTCCATACCCTGGCAGGAGAGCTGTCCTGGAACGACAAGGCCCTGGTGGCTACATTCTGGCAGGGATTGTTGTCAGAGATCAAGGACGAACTGGCTGTTCGTGATCTGCCATCCACCCTGGACGCCCTCATTTTGCTTGCCATCCGAGTTGATATGAGGCTCCGGGAACGATGCCAGGAGATTCGTCGGGTGAGAAGACTCCCTAGGCTGGCTCCTACCTTCCAGCAGTTCCTCTTACCCTCACCAGGTGGCCCACCTGAGGAGCCTATGCAGGTAGACTGGCTTAAATTATCCGTTCAGGAGAAAAAGCGCAGATGCACCTCGGGACTTTGTCTTTATTGCGGCTTCGGATGCCATGTTGTGCGCCTGTGTCCTCAGAAGTAAAAAAAACCCCAACGCCTAGGATTGATTGGGGAGACAATCCGACGCGATACTGGGCTGGACAGACACTTTTATTCTAAACTGTCTATCCCCGTGACGATTCTGTCCGGCGAGAAGAACCACTTGGTCTCTGCCTATCTTGACTCTGGGTCCGCAGCCAGTTTTATCTTCAAGGATCTAGTGGATCTCCTCCAGTTGCCTACGACCTCTCTGGAGAGGCCATTGATCGTCGCCTCGGTGAATGGGCTACCTCTGCCAGACCTGATTGCTGCTGTGACCAAACGACTGAGGCTTCAGGTAGGGGCTCTGCGTTCCGAACTCATCTCATTTCTTGTTCTACCCAAGGCCGTCAAACCTGTACTGCTGGGCCTGCCCTGGCTCCGACTACACGCCCCAGTTCTGAACTGGAATTCCGGAGAGGTTCTCCAGTGGGGTCCCAAGTGCCTTGACTGCTCCATCTGGCCCCGCCTCCTCCTCCTCAATCTTTGACAGGATTGCCCTCTCATTATGCTATGTTCTCGGATGTCTGCAGGAAGAAGGAGGCCGAGTCACTGCCCACACCCCGGGCGTATAACAGTCCTATCGAGCGGGTTCCTGATGCATCCCTTCCCCTTGGTAGTATATATATCCTCTCTCTTTGCCAGAGACTCAGTCCATGTCCACTTATATTAAGGAGGATCTGGAGAAGGATTTCATACGGAAGTCCTAAGCCCCGGCAGGAGCCGTATTCTACTTAGTCAGGAAAAACTACGGCTCTCTGCGACCTTGCATTAACTACTGGGGTCTCAACCAGATCACGGTCAAGAATAGATATCCGTTGACATTGATTTCAGAGCTTTTTGACCGCATAGGAGGAGATAAAAAAATCTCCAAACTAGATCTGCATGGGGCCTACAACCTAATCCGAATTCACCGGAGTGACGAATGAAAGACAGCATTTAACACCCGAGACGGGCACTATGAATATCTGGTGATGCCTTTTGGCCTGTGTAATGCTCCCGCGGCCTTCCAAGAATTTGTCAATGACATCTTCCGGTATCTCCCCTATGTTTGTGTTGTAGTCTATTTTGATGATCTCTTCATTTTTTCCCCAGACCCATTGACTCATCAGAGACATGTCCGTCAAGTTCTGCTGCGATTGAGGGAAAATCGTCTGTATGCCAAGCTGGAGAAGTGCATATTTGAGAGGAGTTCTCTACACTTCCTGGGCTACACAATCTCGGACCAAGGTCTCAAGATGAATCCGTAAAAAGTAAAGGCCGTACTGGAATGGACACGCCCTTAAGGTCCATACAGCGTTTTCTGGCAGTTCATCCCGAACCTCTCCTCACTGACATCTCCCATCTCTACCCCCACCAAGAAAGGCATGAACGACAAAGGTGTGGACTCCAGAAGGGGAATCCGCATTTAATAGCCTGAAGAGTGCCTTTACGTGAGCCTCCACCCTCCATCATCCTGATGTATCTCGACAGTTTTCGTTGGAGGTGGACGCCTCCTCTGCTGGTGGTGGTGAACTCCTGTTCCAGAGAGGTTCCAAGGGCAAGCAATGGTATGTGGTTATTACTCTAAACTCTTCTATTCCGTAGAACGCAACTACTCGATTGGGTATCGGGAGTTATTGGCCATCAAATTGGCCCTGGAGGAGTGGAGGCATCTAACAGAGGGCGCAGTTCATCCCATCTTGATATTCACGGACCACAAGAATCTCACCTATCTCCAGACAGCCCAATGGCTGAACTCTCATCAGGCCAGGTGGTCGCTATTCTTTGCCAGGTTCCAGTTTCCACTACCATCTGGCCGACAAGAATGTGAGGGCCGATGCCTTGTCCAGGTCGTTCGAGACAGAGGACACCATGGAGTCTCCACAAAATATTATTGATCCGTCTTGCATTGTCTCTGTCAACCCCCTGCAAGTTAGAAACATCCCTCCGGGGAGGACTTTTGTGCGCCTGGCAGACAGAGGGAGAATCCTCCGCTGGGGACACAGCTCCAGACTGGCAGGTCACGTGGGTACCCGTAAAACCCGAGACCTGATTGCCCGTCATTTCTGGGGGCCCACGCTGCCCAAAGACATCATGGACTTTGTTTCATCCTGCTCGGTGTGCGCAGCGAACAAGGTTGCTCACTCCAAACCTGCTGGCCTGCTCCAGCCGCTGCCTATGCCCGATGCTCCCTGGCAGCATATAGCAATGTACTTTGTTACGGACCTGCCTCTGCGGGATGCAGTGTGGTCTGGGTGGTGGTGGACCAATTTTCGAAGAAGGCTCACTTAGTTCCGCTGACCAGTCTACCTTCTGTTTCTCGACTGGCCAACCTCTTCATCCAACACATCTTCCGCCTGCACGGCTTACAGTGGCATATCGTGTCTAATTGGGGGGTTCAGTTCACCTCAAGGTTCTAGAGAGCCCTCTGTAAACACCTCATTGTAAATTTGGACTTTTCCTCATCCTACTATCATCAGTCCAATGGTCAAGTCGAGAGGATCAATCAGATCATGGAGAACTACCTATGACACTTCATCTCCAGACAGCATGATGAGTGGGTGCAGCTTTTTCCTTGGGTCGCGTTTTCGTACAATAACCATACAAGCAAGTCCACAATAACTACACCGTTCTTCATAGTCTACGGCCAACACCCACAAATTCCTTTCCCAGTGTCCGTTATGTCTGAGGTGCCTGCAGCGGATTCTGCTTTTAGGGACTTCCTGCAGATCTGGCTGCAGACCCGATCCTCCATTCTGCTGGCGGTCGACCGCATGAAATGTAAGGCAGACACAAGGAGAGGACAACCTCCCAGGTTTCTTCCAGGTACCAAGGTCTGGCTGTCCTCCAGAAATATCGAGCTGAGGGTGTCATCATATGAGTTTGCTCCAAGGTTCCTCGGACCCTTCGAGATCTTGCTTGTCTCCTACAAGCTTCGGCTGCCTCCTGTCCTCAAGATCCCCAACTCCTTCCATGTCTCCCTCCTGAAGCCTGTGTTCCTGAACCGCTACACCAAGATTCCTAGTCCTGCAGTTGCTCCCAGCGGTTCATCAGATACTGTCAGGGTTAAGGAGATCCTGGAAAGTAGGAGAAATAACTTTTTATTCGGTGGATTGGAGGGGGTTTGGTCCAGAAGAGAGGTCCTGGGAGCCAGAGGAGAACCTCAATTCCCCTACCCTCCTGAAGAAGATTCTGTCCCACTCTGGTCCCAAGAGGAGGGGGCGTAAGAGGGGGGATACTGTACTCACCTCTTGACGGCCGCAGCCATGGATCAGTGAGCGCTGGCCCGCATCTCCTCCTCAGGAGACACCAGCGCTCACTTCCGTTTCACTCTGCTGTGTCCTGGAGGGTGCGCCTGCGCGCTCGGTCTTAAAGGGCCAGCGCGCGCACCTCAATCTGTTACCAAATTCACCCATGATCCTGGACTATAAAAGGCACTGCCCCTCCCTGCGTTGCCTGAGAGTTGCTGTCGTTTATCTATGTTCGTCTCTGGAAATGGTCCCTTAAGTGTTTTCCAGTTCCCAGTGTTCCAGTTCCTGCTTCCTGTATCCTATATCCTGTGCTATCCTGGTCCAAGTGCCGTCTAGAGTTGGAGTCGTGTTGTGCTGAGTACTATGCCTATTTTGCCATACTACGCCTAGCGTCTGCCTGATGCTAAGGTCCCATCCGAGCCTATCTTCGCTACTGTCAGAATTGATCACAGATATACCTATCCGAACTATAGACTTTGACTTGTATCCTGTTGGCCAGCTGCCATATCGTCAAGGCGGTACGGCCCTGTGGGTCCGCGCACCCAACGTGACAAAGTGCTTGTTTTCGTTAAATTTCCTCTTCCAAAAAGTGAAATAAAAAAAGTGATCAAAAAGTTGCATTTGACCCAAAATGGAACCAATAAAATCTGCATCTTGTCCCGCAAAAAACAAGCCCTCACACATCAACAACCGAAAAATAAAAAAAGTTATGGCTCTAGAAACGCGTAGAGTAAAAAACAGCTTGACGTGGAGGAATATTCCTTCCTGTAGTACAATATAAAAAAACTATATAAATTTTATAACGCCGTAAACGTACTGACCCGCCAAATAAAGTTAACGTAATTTATACTGCACGGGAAACACCATAAAAAGAAAAATAAATAAGGAAACATTTTTTGGGTCCCTAGCCTCCCAGATAATGATGCCAGTAAAAACTATAGATCGTCCCAGGAAAAAAGACCCTATGTGCAGGTCGAAGGGGAACATTCCTTCAGTTTCTAGAAGTAGTTATCAAGGACCTAGTATTTAGGAACCAGGAAGGGGAGGGTTATAGCACATCTGCCAGTAGCGTGGGCACCCGTATCATACCAGGGCTTCACTTTCCAAGCAAAACTTCCCAAATTACAAAAGAGAGAAAGTCACAAAAAGGGCACTACCAAGCAAAATCCACGCTGCAAATGTTGATCTAAAAATATTTCTGTAATGGCAGGAAGGAGGTGATGGAAGTGAGCCCTAATCTACCCACCGCCCTGTCCCTGCCTACTTGCAACGACCCGCCCTAGGCGACGGGGTACAACTGGGCGGCGGTCCCTACGCTGTCTAAGTGCACGGGAGAACAAACAGGGAACACGCAAGGGAAGGGGCAGTAGCCACGGAACGCCGCAAGGAAACGCAGCGGTGAAAGAAAATGCAGGACCAGGATGAAGAGCGTATACCAAAGTGGGCACGGAGAAGGAAGCAAGCCAGGGGCAAAGCAAAGCAGGCTAAGCGGAACTGCAGCAAGGCAGAAGCACGGCAGGAGCAGGCTGGAGCAAGCAGCAGTGAGGCCAGGAATCCAGAAGAATTACAAGCACTGAGGAAGAGAACAGGGCAGGTAATAAAGGACAGGGGGCGGAGCTAACTCCGACTGACCAGGCCACGATAGGCTCTCCAACTCCTGAGCCTGCCACCCTGGTTGGTGGGAGATGGTGTCAGTCGAACAGGTCTGGCCTCAGGTGTGGATTGATTAATCCCAGGAGTATACCTAGACGTAGTAGCTGGCAGATCCCTAACAATTTCTTAACCCCCACCCGCAAGAGTAAGTAACTGTACGTCGTTGCGGGAGGTTACTTCCCGCACGAGGATGCATAGTTACTGTGTTGTTTCCGGTGCACATTGTCGGCGACAGTGTGCACCAGGAACCGGGAGGTCAGCTGTCGCTGACAGCTGACGCACTACTCTTGCCGGCCAGCGGTCCTTTGCCGCTGATTTCGGTTAATAACCCCTTAAATTCGGCGATCGGATGCAATCGCCGAATTTTAGGGGTTTCTAGCATATCGGCAGACCGAAATCGCGGGGTTTGCCGATAGTTAGCAAACGGAAGCCATTGTGGTGTCTGCCATGGTGTCTGCCGTTTGTGGTGTCTGCCATGGACGGAAGTTCATCAGGACCAACGGATAGGCTTCGTGTCAGTGACAGGAAGTCACTGTGTCGTTCCCGATTAACACTGTCGGCGACAAGGTGTGCATCGGGAACTGAGAGATCAGCTGTCCCCGACAGCTGACACTCCAGTGTTGCCGATCAGCGGCTCATCGTCGCTGATTTCGGCAATTAACCCGTTAAATGTGGTGCTCGATTGCCATCACCACATTTAGGGGGTTTGTAGCACATCAGCAGCCCCCATGCAATTGTGGGGGCTGCTGATGCTTGTGATGGCATCCGGAGGCCAGGCAACAGCCTCTGGGTCTGCCATGTATGGAAGCCTATGAGGACCAGCCTCAGGCTGGTCCTCATAGACTTACTGTCAGAGTGACTGCGACATCACACTGACAGTTGGAATACACACTACTAGGTAGTGTACTGTATTCTAGCAGCGATCGGAACTGCAGGTAAAAAAAAGAAAGTGTAAAAAGTAAAAAAAAAGTTAAATACAAAAGGTTTTATAAAAGTGTAAAAATAAAAGTTTTTGTTTTCCTGTAATCAGTCATTTATTATAGGAAACAAATGAAACCGTTAAAAAAAAAAAGTACACATATTTGGTATCACCGTGTTCATAACGACCCAAACTATGAAACTATAATGTTATTTTTTACGCACGGTGAACGCCGCAAACAATATAAACTGAAAACTCTGTCAGCATCGCTGTTTTTTGGTCACCACCCCTCCCAAGATATAGAATAAAAAGTGATCAAAAAGTCGCAATTATTTTATAGAAACTTAATTTTATTGTGCAAACGTTGAAAAACGTAAGAAACTATACACATATGGTATCGGCGTAATCGTACCAACCTGCAGAATAAAGTAAAACGTAAATTATTGAGCACGGTAAAGGCTGTAAGAAGTAAAGAACGTAAAGCTTTTTGTAATGTTTTTTGGTCACATTAGCTCTAAAAAAGATCCTGTGGGGTCAAAATGCTCACTATATCCCTAGAAAAACTCATTGAGGGGTGTAGTTTCCAAAATAGGGTCACTTTTGTGGGGTTTCCACTGTTTTGGTCACTCCGGGGCGTTGCAAACCCGACATGGCACTGAAAACCAATCCAGCAAAATCTGCGCTCCAAAGTCAAAAAGGAGCTCCTTCCCTCCTGAGCCCTGCTGTGGGTCCAAACATCAGTTTATGACCACATATGGGGTATTGCCGTAATCGGGAGAAATTGCTTTACAAATGTTGGGGTACTTTTCTCCTTTATTCCTTGTAAAAATGAAAAAATTATGTTTCCACAAGTAAAAGTGTGATTTTGATCTTCTCAGCCTAATTCCACTAAATTCTGCAAAAAAAACTGTGGGGTCAAAATGCTAACTATACCCCTAGAAAAATGCCTTGAGGGGTGTAGTTTCCAAAATGGGGTCACTTTTGGTGGGTTTCGACTGTTTAGGTACCACAAGACCTCTTCAAACCTGACATGGTGCCTAAAATATATTCCTAAAAAAAGGAGGCCCCAAAATCCACTAGGTGCTCCTTTGCTTCTGAGGCCAGTGCAGAATATGGGCAATAAATATTGAGTTGCATTTCTCTGGTAAAACCTTCTGTGTTACAGATTTATTTTTTATCACAAATGAATTTTGGCCCAAAAAATTAAATTTGTAAATTTCACCTCTACTTTGCCTTAATTCCTGTGAAACGCCTTAAGGGTTAAAATACTTTCTGAATGTGGTTTTGAATACCTTGAGGGGTGCAGTTTTCAAAATGGGGTGATTTATGGGGACTTTCTAAAATAGAAGGCCCTCAAAGCCACTTCAGAACTGAACTGGTCCCTGAAATAAATGGCCTATTGAAATATTCTTGAAAACATGAGAAATTGCTGCTATAGTTCTAAACCTTGTAACGTCCTAGAAAAATAAAAGGACGTGAAAAGAAACGATGCAAACATAAAGTAGACATATGGCATATGTTAACTAGTAACGATTTTGTGTGGTATTACTATCGGTTTTACAAACAAATACATTTAAATTTAGAAAAATGAAAATTTTTGCTAAAATGTGAAGTTTTTCACAAATAAATATTGAATTTAGCGACAAAATTTTATCACTAACATAAAGTACAATACGTCACGAGAAAACAATCTCAGAATCTCTTGGATAGGCAAAAGCATTCCGGATTTTTAACCACATAAAGTGACACGTCAGATTTGAAAAAATCATCTGTGTCCACAAGGCAAAAACAGGCTGTGTCCTAAAGGAGTTAATACGAATTAATTTAGCAAAAATAACCTTTGGGGTCAAAATTCTGACTATATCCATTGAATTCCTCAAGGGGTGTAGTATCCCAAATAGTTACCTTTGGGGGGTTTCCACTGTACTGGTACTACAGGGACTCTGCAAATGTGACATAGTGACCAGAAACCAATTCAGCAAAATCTACATTCCAAAATCCAAATGGCACTCCTTCCCTACTGAGCCCTGCCGTGTGTCCAAACAGCAGTTTATGAGCACATATGGGGTGTTGTCATATGGGGTGTTGCTTTACAAATGTGGGAGGTTCTTTTTCTCCTTTTTTTTCCTTGTGGAAATTAAAACAAATTGAGCTAAAACTACATCTTATTGGAAAAAAATATATTTTTCATTTTCACTGCCCATTTGTAATAAAATCTATGAAACACCCGTATGGTCAAAATGCTCACTACACCCCTAGATTCATTTCTTGTGGGCTGTAGCTTCCAAAATGGGGTATTTTGGGGGTTTTTCCTATGTTTTGACACCACAAGACCTCTTTAAACCTGACATGGTGCCTAAAAAATTATGTAATAAAAAGAAAGCTGCAAAATCCGGAAAAAAAAAGCATTAGAATTTAATTACAATTTTTTTTGGGAAATGTCACCTTCACTTTGCTTTCATTCCTGTGAAACACCTAAATGGTTAAGAAACTGCTGTTTTGAATACTTTTCGGGGTTCAGATTTTAAATGGAATGTTTTATGGGGGTTTCTAATATATAGGCCCCTTAAAGCCACTTCAGCACTGAACCGGTCCCTAAAAAAAAAACAGGCTTTTGAAATTTTCTTGAAAATGTGAGAAATTGCTGCTTAACTTATAAGCCTTGTAACGTCCTAGAAAAATAAAAAGGGCGTTCAAAAATTATTTTTCTGCTGCTCTGCTCTTTTAAATCAACTGGATAGCAGGGGCTGTGTCCTGCGCTCCCAATCTTGCCAGCACACCTCAGGCGCTCTCCCAATCTTCCCATCACACCTCAGGCACGCTCCCAATCTTCCCATCACACCTCAGGCGCGCTCCCAATCTTCCCATCACACCTCAAGCGCGCTCCCATCTTAGAAAAAAAGAGTTATTATATATATATATTCTCAATGCCTGAGTAGGTTCTCATCCACAATACTTTTGCTGTCCTGTAAATGTATTCCTCTAATTTTAAATGATGCTCCTGTATATATACCGCTTTCTATCATTGGATATGGGCAACTGCTACGGCCTTGCACTTGTCCAAGATGGATGCGGTGGTCCGTGGCTGTTGTGCGCATGCGCGGGGTGGGGGGCCGTTCATGATGTAGTCCACGGCGGAACATGGACATGAGCTCTGTGCAGCTGCGCACTACTCACTTCCGGACGCCGTGCACTGCGTGATTGAGGTGCCGCCTCTCCTCGTGCATGTGCCAGCTGAACATCCTATGGACAAGTAAGTGAGGTACACTTCCAGCTGTGTACCTCCTATTTAAATCCTCTGGTCACACTCTTCCAGCACCCCCTGACGAAGCCAGGTGCGAATCGCGTGTTCGAGTGTTCTGACAGTGTTGTGGCAGTGGAATGGCTCATGGTGGGTTCTGGTATGCGTGTCATGAGGTTTTAATGTTTTCCCTATGATTGTTACCATATATGTTTTGTGGTCATACTTCAGGTAATAGGCTGTGTAATATTGGTACAAGTATATTTATACCCATGGTACATACTTCATATTTCATGATATAGTATGCCTAGTACACCATGGTTTGCCCTGCCTTATATTCAACACGGTCTATTTCTTTGTACTGATTGTACATTGTTTTTATGGGTGTTCATTTTTAAAGTGTCTTGATCAACTGTGTTGTTTGTCTTCAATAAAGTCTTTTTGTATCTTTCTACGATACGTTTGATTTGGTCTTATTGCAGCATGTAGGGATAACTTTTTGGTGTTTCTATGCAGGGGGTCCCATATGTGTAACTATACTCATTGATATATGACCTTTAAATATATAGGTATTCTTTTTTGGGTATTTTAACTAGCGCTCCCAATCTTGCCAGCACACCTCAGGCGCGCTCCCAATCTTGCCAGTACACCTCAGGCGCGCTCCCAATCTTGCCAGCACACCTCAGGCGCGCTCCCAATCTTGCCAGAACACCTCAGGCGCACTCCCAATCTTGCCAGTACAACTCAGGCACGCTCCCAACCTTCCCAGTACACCTCAGGCGCGCTCCCAATCTTCCCAGCACACCTCAGGCGCGCTCCCAACCTTCCCAGCACACCTCAGGCGCGCTCCCAACCTTCCCAGCACACCTCAGGCGCGCTCCCAATCTTCCCAGCACACCTCAGGCGCGCTCCCAATATTCCCAGCACACCTCAGGCGCGCTCCCAATCTTCCCAGTACACCTCAGGCGCGCTCCCAATCTTCCCAGTACACCTCAGGCGCGCTCCCAATCTTTCCAGCACACCTCAGGCGCGCTCCCAATCTTCCCAGCACACCTCAGGCGCGCTCCCAATCTTCCCAGCACACCTCAGGGGCGCTCCCGTACACAGGCTTCTCAGCATCCAGAGCCTGTGTTTCCTGTACTGCAGCCTCTCCAATCTGGACTTCCCTCTCTTTCGGTCTATGTTATAACAGCTTCTTTCTCAGAGGTGTAATCTGTAGATTATTTCTGATACACTTATGCTTTCTACAGAGCTCCTGGCTTATAAATCTTCTCCCCCTCCCCCATCCTCCCGCTTTGTCTGTATGGGTATCGTAACTATCATCTTCTTCATAGTCAGCTGTTCATACAATCTACAGAGCTCCTGGCATGTGTGTCATACATTGTATGGGCATCATAATGGGGGACCCTCTGCATAGACTATGAAAGGGATCTTAGTTACTATACCCATAGAGACAAGTGGAGTGGGAGGAGGGGGGACAGTTGTATTACACATACAAGGAGAGGGAGACATACCATGGGACGACTTTGCATTTTGTTGGATTATATTTCACTGTAGACTTTTATGTAACATGGACAACACAAAAAATGTGCTGTGACCCCACGAGCCCATATCAGCATTGATGTGGTGTTTAAGAGGTTAAACTGAGTTCTCTCAGATCCCGGATCCATAGGTCACCTTGTAGAGAACTTCTATGTGCAGTCACAGCTCCCTCAAGTCCTGCACTATGTATAACACATTGTCTGACGTGTAAGGGTATGTGCACACGACAACGGCAATTACGTCTGAAATTAAGCTTTTTTCAGGAGAAAAGAGGTCCTGAATTTCAGACGTAATTTCTCGTACCTGCATTTTTTGCCGCATCTTTTTCGGACGTAATTTGGAGCGGTTCTTCATTGGAGTCAATGAAAATCGGCTCCAATTACGTCCCATGAAGTGTCCTGCACTTCTTTGAGATGGCCGTTATTTTATGCGCCGTCTTTTGACAGCGACGCGTAAAATGACAGCTCGTCTGCACAGGACATCCTAAGACCCATTGCAAGCAATGCGCAGATGTTTGCCGACGTATTGGAGCCGTCTTTTCAGGCGTATTTCGAGGCGTAAAACGCCTCCATAACACCTGAAAAGTGGTCGTGTGCACATACCCTTACTGGAATGTAGAACTAAGGAGGAACCCCACCTTAACAAAACTCCCAATTCACTTTCTAATATCATTATTACTGACCTGTGGTAACACCTCCTGGAATTTCCTCCTCCACTTCACGGTTACACGGTTGATCGCCCCTCACCCGCTCTTCTTCTGCTTCATCCTCCGCTTTATTATTAGTCAGATCTTCCCCCTGATGTCACATATGTAAAAATTCAGTACAATACAGCAGAGAGTGCGAAGAATCTAACAGACCAACATAAGAAACCACCAAAATCTATGACCCCATCTATGATCGCAGGACCAAAAAGCTCCACACCCCCCTATATAGATGTGGTATAGGGCTCAGCTTCATCTACCTGATGATTCTCTGGGACATTGTGATTTTCCTCTGGACAGTCCTGGGAATACAGAGGACTGGGACTTCTCTCTGGTGGATTTCTCCTACTGGATCCATCTGTAGGAAACACACAGTGACTGAATACATGACTACTGTATATCTGTCTATATATCACACACTTCTCTCTACACTTCTATGTTTACTGATCAGAGCTGAGATTACAATGTTGAGGTCCTCACTACCTGTGCCGATGTTCCTGCACTTTGTAAGCCGCAGGCCTAAAGTAGACTGTAACATACCAGAGTGAATAGCGGGGCGCTGACGGCTCCCTGCTTCGCCATAGTATTTAACTGTATCTGTGTTCTGTGGATACACATGAAAGTGGCGGGACACAGGGCGCTTCTATATCGAGAGTTCCCTACAACCAAAAAAAGTGCCAGGGTGTCACCTGCTTATTTGCCTCTTAAAGGCTGTGTACACGTCTGTAGGCAATATTGTCGATACATTATTATTAACCTGATGCCCCGGCAGTTGTCACATATATAAACGTAGGCAGAATGGGACAGAATTTAATGTGTGCAGCGCTGCACTTTCATGTCCGCCGACTCTCTCAACAAGTGCAAGTTTCATCAAACTTAGATGCCAAACCCCTGCAGATAGCACCTTAACCCCCTGTAGAAAGTGCCACACACCCCTGTAAACAGCGCCACCGCCCCCTGTAGATAGCGCCACTAAAGCTCCCTCTAGGAGCGGAATCCCTTGCCAGAGCGTTGCTGTCATTTTTGGCTGAGAATTGTGCTCCTAGAGGGAGCCCCTCACGTCTCTGTCCATATATGGACAGGGAGAGTGATGTCAGAGACTCCTCCGGGAGTGGAACCCACGGCCTATTTAAGAGAGAGGATAATTTCTCAAATCTATCTATAATTTCTCAAAATATGTGCACACGGGGCGGATAAGCTGCAGATTTTCTACAAAGTATTTAATTGCGGGAAAATCTGCAGCGTGTTACAGTAGCAGCAATGAGGATGAGATTTCAACAAATCTCATCCACACGCTGCGGAAAAAACACGCAGAAAAGAAGGGCGGTGCAGATTCTCAAAATATAATGTGTCAACATCTCCTGTGAAAATGCTGCGGAATCTCCACACAGAAAACCCGGTCAGAAGTTCCGCAGTGTTTACACGGTTATACTGACATTATACAGAAAACTATTATACTGCCGGAGTGTGCCGATGATAATACAAGTCATGTAGAAGGACGATTATCGGCACACTCCGGCAGTATAATAGTTTCCTATATAATGTCAGTATAACCGGAGGTTCTCTTTAATATTACCAGTTATGGGTTCTAGATTCTGGAGATGGGACGGTGATCCAGGGATTTATTGTGATTTCCAGGTTTGGAGTCGGGGGAGGAGTTTTCCCCTAATGAGACAATTATCATCCTCCTCATGGGGGTTTTATCTTCCTCTGGATCGACACGGTGGGATTATAGGTCGGACTTGGTGCACTTGTGACTTTTTCCCTCCTTAGTAACTATATAACACAGAATGTATGGGAAGGTTGTAACGATCGGTAACTTCTCTTGTTTTCTGTCTGTTTTAGGAGTCTATATAAACCTTCTTAAATGGTGATTATTAAAGTTAGTTTTTAGTCTCTACCCTTTACTAATCCCTTTATATGAGTCTTGAGGTCACTATTTTTTCTTAAATGATTTGCAGCCATTATCGGAGTCCTGCAGAAGTTCTTCATTTGTGAACTACTAGTCTAAAGCCGGTCATACACTCTAGATGTCAGGTGAACCATCGTTCCTCCCCTCCTCCATGTACATGAACGCTCGGTCGGGTGTGTATGTGTCTTCAATAGGGGAAAGTCGCTGCCAAACTCCTCTGATAGTGACTTATCTACTAACAAAAGGATCCGGCATGTTGAAATTCCACAGCCTGATCCTTCTCTCTCCGGACATCTGACCTCCGGGGAGAGTTGGGAGGTCGCCATATACATTAGAAAGTCAGCAGGTCCGGGCGACATACATCTAATGTGTATGACCAGCTTAGCACCCTGGTGGAGAGTGATGACCGGCAGTAACATACACCTGGTACGACTGCCCATCCTCCAATCTACAGATGAGCGGCATGTCACAGAATATGATTGTGTTGTTTCTCCCCACAAATGTGCCCAGATGTGTAAAGTAATGGCCCCCACATCACAGATTTCCAGCAGCTGATCTCAATGTCTGTTGGGGGCTGATATTAACCCTTCCATCATTGCTCCTTACATGTTCTGCACGAACAGGAGGTAAAGCAAGGAACGTGTGTTTGGAGCTCAGGCATCGGCCCCCAAGAAACGTCTGTCACATCCTCAGATTTTAGTAGCAGGACCACAAAGGAAAACCTGTCAATCATTCTGAGTGGGCGGGGGATGCAGGACTCACAGGCTTTCTCTAGGAGTCCTGGCAGCATTTAGAAGGGAACCTGTCAGTAAGTTTGGAGCCATAACATTGAGCATGTCGTTATGTAGATGGAGTTTAGTGTTCCAAACCTGCCCACGTCAAAACCCTCCGTTTCAGCAAAAGTAAAAGAAATTACAAGTTACTGAGAGGAGTCCAGCGGGAATGAGAGCATGAACATTACACACAAGAAGCCGAGGACGGTGCCCCTCGCTTTCCTGCGCTCGTACAGTGTACTGCTCTGGGCTTCATTTGTGGCAAAGACAAAATCTCTCTGGAGAACGGAGCGCTCTGGATTTATTGGACATATACAGGAAACATAAGGATCTAACGTGAGGTGAAAAGAGCAGAAATTGTGGAGCTCCTACATTACACGTCATTGTACACACATGTATATGTACTGCACATGACGATATTAAGACTTCAACATGGCCGCCAGTCCAGCCTGTGCCCCCAGTAATGCCAATATATATATATATCTGTCTCTTCTCACCTTGTGATGTGCGCGGCCGGTACTCCTCCATCATGACCTCCTCGTACAGATCCTTGTGTCCTTCTAGATACTCCCACTCCTCCATGGAGAAATAGACAGTGACATCCTGACACCTTATAGGAACCTGACACACACAATGACACAGTCATCACCCAGACACCTCCAGTGCTGTTACTGTAGAATTTCCCAGCATTCCCAGCAGTGTCACCTCTCCAGTCAGCAGCTCAGTCATCTTGTAGATCAGTTCTAAGATCTTCTTCTCATGTATCCGGGAGTGAGAGGGAGGCTCTGTGATGGGGCTCTGACTACTGCTCCATCCTCCTGACTCATGGATGATGGGAGTCGTACAGTCACCCGATGTCTTCTTCACTATTGTGTACTCCTGTGTATGGAGAGAGACACTTAGAGAACTGAACACAGTATTCCCCCCTCAGTAGAGAGGGAGATTGTGACCCCGCTGTATAGAGCTCTAGTGACCCCACATCTGTAATACTGGAGACCTCACCTACAAAAAGACATTGAGAAAATAGAACGAGGCCAAAACTAAAAAGGAAATAATATTGGGGGGACTAGATGGACCATGTGTTCTCCTCCTGCCGTCATCTTCTATGTTTCTATATAGAGGTCATCCTGATCCTCCTGGTTCCTTGTCAATCTCATTGCTCTACAACATTACTATTGCTGCATTGGTGACATGACACATAACTGACCATACTGGTGGCTGATCTTCAGCTTTTCTCCTGGTGGCTTCTTGATGTCACTTGGAAGGTCTGGACGCTGTTATACAGGACACTGGATTCTTCCTATTACTTCCTATTATGTATTGTCCCTTCCCTATGTGGGACTTGTTCTATAATGTAGAAAAGTTTACCTCTCCGCTCAACAGGTAGATGATCTCCAAGGTGAAGTCTAATATTCTTCTGCTCATCTCATTCCTGTCCTTGTCCATCCTTGGTGGGTCACTCAGGAGAAGGAGCGTTGTTGAGGAGAAGATGAGAAAACTGGAGGAACTGGAGGATCTAGTACTGCAGACGTCTTTATGGAGAAAGGAGAAGATGGAAATCATACAGGGGACAACATCATGTGTGACATACAGAACCTCACTTATTCATCATTGAGAGAAACATCTCAGAGCCGTCACCACATGGAATAAAGGGGTATTCCCAACACGGACATTTCTCCCCAGGATATGCCAGAAATGTCTCATAGATGCGGCTCCACCTCTGGGTGACTTGTTAGGTGGTTCCTGTAACTCCTATAGTAGTGAATGGAGAGACACAATCTGCTCAGCTCCCCCTGCTATGTAATTTGCTGCCAACAGATCAGACTGGTGGTCAATGTGACAGATGTCCTTTATGAATTAATACATCCCCTAATATAAGTTTTTACAGATATTAGAAGTTACCCCAGGCATCCGGGATCTTCAGAGACATCTAAAATTCTTATTTATTACAGTATTCCCCAATTCCTTGTAGATTGTTTTACCGGATAGTAACTCTGTTCACATCTGAATGACAGAAACTAATCACGGTTCATGGAAACCGGCCGCCCAGTGTGTTCGAATGGAAGGTCGCGGCCGTCCAGTGTTTATGTACGGAAGGTCCCAGCTGTCCAGTGTGTACGTACGGAAGGTCCCCGCAGTGAAGTGTGAGGAAGCAGCATGTATTGTGCTGTGTGTGCAGGATCTCTGCATTATCTTATCAATTAGCAGTCACATCCTACACACAGACTTCTGTAAAGTGTGACTTGTCCTCCGCCTTATACATTACTCTGTGCTCCTCCTTCTAGATCTGTCCTCTGTCTTCTACATTACTCTGTGCTCCTCCTTCTAGACCTGTCCTCTGCTTCTACATTACTCTGTGATCCTCCTTCTAGACCTGTCCTCTGCTTCTACATTACTCTGTGCTCCTCCTTCTAGACCTGTCCTCTGCTTCTACATTACTCTGTGCTCCTCTTTCTAGACCTGTCCTACGCCTTCTACATTACTCTGTGCTCCTCCTTCTAGACCTGTCCTCTGCTTCTACATTACTCTGTGCTCCTCTTTCTAGACCTGTCCTACGCCTTCTACATTACTCTGTGCTCCTCCTTCTAGACCTGTCCCCTGCTTCTACATTAGTCTGTGCTCCTCCTTCTAGACGTGTCCTCTGCTTCTACATTACTCTGTCCTGCTACTTCTGGACCTGTCCTCTCTTCTACATTACTCTGTGCTCCTCCTTCTAGACCGGTCCTCCACCTTCTACATTACTCTGTGCTCCTCCTTTTAGACCTGTCCTCTGCTTCGACATTACTCTGTGCTACTCCTTCTAGACCTGTCCTCTGCTTCTACATTACTCTGTCCTCCGCCTTCTAGACCGGTCCTCCACCTTCTACATTACTCTGTTCTCCTCCTTCTAGACCTGTCCTCTGCTTCTACATTACTCTGTGCTCCTCCTTCTAGACCTGTCCTCTCCTTCTACATTACTCTGTGCTCCTCCTTCTAGACCTGTCCTCCGCCTTCTACATTACTCTGTCCTCCTCCTTCTACATTACTCTGTCCTCCTCCTTCTAGACCTGTCCTCCGCTTTCTACATTACTCTGTCCTCCTCCTTCTAGACCTGTCCTCTGCTTCTACATTACCCTGTGCTCCTCCTTCTAGACCTGTCCTCTGCTTCTACATTACTCTGTCCTCCGCCTTCTAGACCGGTCCTCCACCTTCTACATTACTCTGTTCTCCTCCTTCTAGACCTGTCCTCTGCTTCTACATTACTCTGTGCTCCTCCTTCTAGACCTGTCCTCTGCTTCTACATTACTCTGTGCTCCTCCTTCTAGACCTGTCCTCCGCCTTCTACATTACTCTGTCCTCCTCTTTCTAGACCTGTCCTCTGCTTCTAAGATATACAAAAAAAATGGGACATAGAATGTAATTAAAACCACAGAAAAGGCCATACTCACAGATTAGGTGGTGGGTAAAATACCCGTTCCAAACAATGATAGCCACTCCCACTAACCTTGAGGGGAGTGGTGTGTTGGGCATGGAAGCAAATGTGTAATAATAATAAATAAATAATAAAGTACTGTGTATAGTGCACATGTGAGGTATAGGGGACATGACTAAGTGTAGTGTGTAGAAATCAGGGCTGTGAGTGAAACAAAAAAAAAAGTGTGTAGAGTGTAAAACATGGAGGCATAGTGTTTGGATAGTGAGGCACAGCGTTTGGATAGTGAGGCACAGCATATATCGCCGAATAGCAGCCTATTTATAGCGCCCATACTGTAAGAGAGCGGGCTGCCCTGCATGCAGTGCCAAACATCCGCACACCAGGCTATCCCAGCCTCATAAGACCCGGGCGCGTCCTGAAAAAAAGTATGTACAATGTAAGTAACCATGAAAAAACATGGGGTATTAGTTGTTGTTTTGGCCAAAAAAACGCAAGCTGCTGTCCTCTGCTTCTACATTACTCTGTGCTCCTCCTTCTAGACCTGTTCTCTGCTTCTACATTACTCTGTGCTCCTCCTTCAAGACCTGTCCTCTGCTTCTACATTACTCTGTGTTCCTCCTTCTAGACCTGCCCTCTGCTTCTACATTACTCTGTTCTCCTTCCAGACCTGTCCTCTGCTTCTACATTACCCTGTGCTCCTCCTTCTAGACCTGTCCTCTGCTTCTACATTACTCTGTGCTCCTCCTTCTAGACCGGTCCTCCACCTTCTACATTACTCTGTGCTCCTCCTTCTAGACCTGTCCTCTGCTTCTACATTACTCTGTGCTACTCCTTCTAGACCTGTCCTCTGCTTCTACATTACTCTGTCCTCCGCCTTCTAGACCGGTCCTCCACCTTCTACATTACTCTGTTCTCCTCTTTCTAGACCTGTCCTCTGCTTCAATATTAGTCTGTGCTCCTCCTTCTAGACCTGTCCTCTGCTTCTACATTACTCTGTGATCCTCCTTCAAGACCTGTCCTCTGCTTCTACATTACTCTGTGTCCTCCTTCTAGACCTGTCCTCTGCTTCTATCTTATTCTGTGCTGCTCCTTCTAGACCTGTCCTCTGCTTCTACATTACTCTGTGCTCCTACTAGACCTATCCTCTGCTTCTACATTACTCTGTGCTCCTCCTTCTAGACCTGTCCTACGCCTTCTACATTACTCTGTCCTCCTCCTTCTAGACCTGTCCTCTGCTTCTACATTACTCTGTGCTCTTCTTTATAGACCTGTCCTACGCCTTCTACATTACTTTGTGCTCCTCTTTCTAGACCTATCCTCTGCTTCTATATTAGTCTGTGCTCCTCCTTCTAGACCTGTCCTACGCCTTCTACATTACTCTGTGCTCCTCCTTCTAGACCTGTCCTCTGCTTCTACATTACTCTGCGCTCCTCCTTCTAGACCTGTCCTACGCCTTCTACATTACTTTGTGCTCCTCTTTCTAGACCTGTCCTCTGCTTCAATATTAGTCTGTGCTCCTCCTTCTAGACCTGTCCTCTGCTTCTACATTACTCTGTGATCCTCCTTCAAGACCTGTCCTCTGCTTCTACATTACTCTGTGCTCCTCCTTCAAGACCTGTCCTCTGCTTCTACATTACTCTGTGCTCCTCCTTCTAGACCTGTCCTCTGCTTCTATCTTATTCTGTGCTGCTCCTTCTAGACCTGTCCTCTGCTTCTACATTACTCTGTGCTCCTACTAGACCTATCCTCTGCTTCTACATTACTCTGTGCTCCTCCTTCTAGACCTGTCCTACGCCTTCTACATTACTCTGTCCTCCTCCTTCTAGACCTGTCCTCTGCTTCTACATTACTCTGTGCTCTTCTTTATAGACCTGTCCTACGCCTTCTACATTACTTTGTGCTCCTCTTTCTAGACCTATCCTCTGCTTCTATATTAGTCTGTGCTCCTCCTTCTAGACCTGTCCTACGCCTTCTACATTACTCTGTGCTCCTCCTTCTAGACCTGTCCTCTGCTTCTACATTACTCTGCGCTCCTCCTTCTAGACCTGTCCTACGCCTTCTACATTACTTTGTGCTCCTCTTTCTAGACCTGTCCTCTGCTTCAATATTAGTCTGTGCTCCTCCTTCTAGACCTGTCCTCTGCTTCTACATTACTCTGTGATCCTCCTTCAAGACCTGTCCTCTGCTTCTACATTACTCTGTGCTCCTCCTTCTAGACCTGTCCTCTGCTTCTATCTTATTCTGTGCTGCTCCTTCTAGACCTGTCCTCTGCTTCTACATTACTCTGTGCTCCTACTAGACCTATCCTCTGCTTCTACATTACTCTGTGCTCCTCCTTCTAGACCTGTCCTACGCCTTCTACATTACTCTGTCCTCCTCCTTCTAGACCTGTCCTCTGCTTCTACATTACTCTGTGCTCTTCTTTATAGACCTGTCCTACGCCTTCTACATTACTTTGTGCTCCTCTTTCTAGACCTATCCTCTGCTTCTATATTAGTCTGTGCTCCTCCTTCTAGACCTGTCCTCTGCTTCTACATTACTCTGCGCTCCTCCTTCTAGACCTGTCCACTACCTACGACACAGTAGACCACACCCTCCTGATACAAATTCTCTAGTCCCTTGACATCATAGACTTGGCCCTCTCCTGGATCTCCTCATACCTTACCAAATAAACATTAATATCTCACACTAGCACACCACCTCGTCGTCCCACCCTCTGTCTGTTAGTGTCCTATGACCCTTAGTCTTCTCCATCTAAACTTTTGGTCAAATTTACCGCTCTGGTCTTGATGTTCCCTACCTGCTATCTAGAGTGTATAACATTTATCTCCTCCTTCACCTCCCGCTACCTAAAGATTAACATGGAGCAAACTGAATCATATTTACCCAATTTCACTCACCCCCCTTACCAGAACTATCAATCACAGGTAATGGCTCCACACTTTTCTCCGTCTCACACTTCCGCTGCATTTGGATAAACCTTAATTTAAAATGGCGCAGCCAAGCGCTTCCCACTTCTTGATGCCTCCACCTCATAAACCCTCTAGAAGTCAGTCTTTCCTCACCCTTGAGCAGACATAAATGGTAGTACATATGCCCTCATCATCTACCGTCTAGACTACTCCAATATCCTCCTCTGTGGCTTTCCATCTAACACTATTACACCCTCCTACCCATTCTCACCTCTGCTGTGATTGCGCGGTGTGAGGGGGTTTTATATTTCCGATGATTGCGCGGTGTGAGGGGGTTTGTATTTCCGGTGATTGCGCGGTGTGAGGGGGTTTATATTTCCGGTGATTGCGCGGTGTGGGGGGTTTTATATTTCCGGTGATTGCACGGTGTGAGGGGTTTTATATTTCTGGTGATTGCGCAGTGTGGAGGGGGTTTGTATTTCCGGTGATTGCTCTGTGTGAGGGGTTTTATATTTCCGGTGATTGCGCGGTGTGAGGGGGTTTATATTTCCAGTGATTGCGCGGTGTGGGGGGGGTAATATTTCCGGTGATTGCGCGGTGTGGGGGGGGGGGTTATATTTCCGGTGATTGCGCGGTGTGGGGGGTTTATATTTCCAGTGATTGCGCGGTGTGAGGGGTTTTATATTTCCGGTGATTGCGCGGTGTGAGGGGTTTTATATTTCCGGTGATTGCGCGGTGTGAGGGGTTTATATTTCCGGTGATTGCGCGGTGTGGGGGGGGTAATATTTCCGGTGATTGCGCGGTGTGGGGGGGGGGGTTTATATTTCCGGTGATTGCGCGGTGTGAGGGGGTTTATATTTCCGATGATTGCGCGGTGTGAGGGGTTTTATATTTCCGGTGATTGCGCGGTGTGAGGGGTTTTATATTTCCAGTGATTGCGCGGTGTGAGGGGTTTATATTTCCGGTGATTGCGCGGTGTGGGGGGGGTTTATATTTCCGGTGATTGCGCGGTGTGAGGTGTTTTATATTTACGGTGATTGCGCGGTGTGAGGGGTTTATATTTCCGGTGATTGCGAGGTGTGGGGGGTTTATATTTCCGGTGATTGCGCGGTGTGAGGGGGTTTATATTTCCGGTGATTGCGCGGTGTGAGGGGTTTATATTTCCGGTGATTGCCCGGTGTGAGGGGTTTTATATTTCCGGTGATTGCGCGGTGTGAGGGGTTTATATTTCCGGTGATTGCGCGGCGTGAGGGCGGTTTTATATTTCCGGTGATTGCGCGGCGTGAGGGGTTTTATATTTCCGGTGATTGCGCGGTGTGAGGGGTTTTATATTTCCGGTGATTGCGCGGTGTGAGGGGTTTTATATTTCCGGTGATTGCGCGGTGTGGGGGGGGGTTATATTTCCGGTGATTGCGCGGTGTGGGGGGTTTATATTTCCGGTGATTGCGCGGTGTGGGGGGGTTTTATATTTCCGGTGATTGCGCGGTGTGGGGGGTTTATATTTCCGGTGATTGCGCGGTGTGGGGGGGTTTTATATTTCCGGTGATTGCGCGGTGTGAGGGGTTTATATTTCCGGTGATTGCGCGGTGTGAGGGGTTTATATTTCCGGTGATTGCGCGGTGTGGGGGGTTTTATATTTCCGGTGATTGCGCGGTGTGAGGGGTTTTATATTTCCGGTGATTGCGCGGTGTGAGGGGTTTTATATTTCCGGTGATTGCGCGGTGTGGGGGGTTTATATTTCCGGTGATTGCGCGGTGTGAGTGGTTTATATTTCCGGTGATTGCGCGGTGTGAGGGTTTATATTTCCGGTGATTGCGCGGTGTGAGGGGTTTTATATTTCCAGTGATTGCACGGTGTGAGGAGTTTTATATTTCCGGTGATTGCGCGGTGTGAGGGGTTTTATATTTCCGGTGATTGCGCGGTGTGAGGGGTTTTATATTTCCGGTGATTGCGCGGTGTGAGGGGTTTTATATTTCCGGTGATTGCGCGGTGTGAGGGGTTTATATTTCCGGTGATTGCGCGGTGTGAGGAGTTTTATATTTCCGGTGATTGCGCGGTGTGAGGGGTTTTATATTTCCGGTGATTGCGCGGTGTGGGGGGGGGTTTTATATTTCCGGTGATTGCGCGGTGTGGGGGGTTTTATATTTCCGGTGATTGCGCGGTGTGAGGGGTTTATATTTCCGGTGATTGCGAGGTGTGAGGGGTTTATATTTCCGGTGATTGCGCGGTGTGGGGGGGGGGGTTTATATTTCCGGTAATTGCGTGGTGTGAGGGGTTTATATTCCCGGTGATTGCGTGGTGTGAGGGGTTTATATTTCCGGTGATTGCACGGTGTGAGGGGTTTTATATTTCCGGTGATTGCGTGGTGTGAGGGGTTTTATATTTCCGGTGATTGCGCGGTGTGAGGGGTTTTATATTTCCGGTGATTGCGCGGTGTGAGGGGTTTATATTTCCGGTGATTGCGCGGTGTGGGGGGGTTTTATATTTCCGGTGATTGCGCGGTGTGAGGGGTTTATATTTCCGGTGATTGCGCGGTGTGAGGGGTTTTATATTTACGGTGATTGCGCGGTGTGGGGGGGGGGTTTATATTTCCGGTGATTGCGCGGTGTGAGGGGTTTTATATTTCCGGTGATTGCGCGGTGTGAGGGGTTTTATATTTCCGGTGATTGCGCGGTGTGAGGGGTTTATATTTCCGGTGATTGCGCGGTGTGAGGGGTTTATATTTCCGGTGATTGCGCGGTGTGAGGGGGGTTTTATATTTCCGGTGATAGCGCGGTGTGAGGGGTTTTATATTTCCGGTGATTGCGCGGTGTGAGGGGTTTATATTTCCGGTGATTGCGCGGTGTGGGGGGTTTTATATTTCCGGTGATTGCGCGGTGTGGGGGGTTTTATATTTCCGGTGATTGCGCGGTGTGAGGGGTTATATTTCCGGTGATTGCGCGGTGTGAGGGGTTTATATTTCCGGTGATTGCGCGGTGTGAGGGGGGTTTTATATTTCCGGTGATTGCGCGGTGTGGGGGGTTATATTTCCGGTGATTGCGCGGTGTGAGGGGTTTATATTTCCGGTGATTGCTCTGTGTGAGGGGTTTTATATTTCCGGTGATTGCGCGGTGTGAGGGGTTTTATATTTCCGGTGATTGAGCGGTGTGAGGGGTTTATATTTCCGGTGATTGAGCGGTGTGAGGGGTTTATATTTCCGGTGATTGCGCGGTGTGGGGGGTTTATATTTCCGGTGATTGCGCGGTGTGAGGGGTTTTATATTTCCGGTGATTGCGCGGTGTGGGGGGGGGGTTTATATTTCCGGTGATTGCGCGGTGTGAGGGGTTTATATTTCCGGTGATTGCGCGGTGTGAGGGGTTTATATTTCCGGTGATTGCGCGGTGTGAGGGGTTTATATTTCCGGTGATTGCGCGGTGTGGGGGGTTTATATTTCCGGTGATTGCGCGGTGTGAGGGGTTTATATTTCCGGTGATTGCGCGGTGTGGGGGGTTTATATTTCCGGTGATTGCGCGGTGTGGGGGGTTTATATTTCCGGTGATTGCGCGGTGTGGGGGGTTTTATATTTCCGGTGATTGCGCGGTGTGGTGGGTTTTATATTTCCGGTGATTGCGCGGTGTGGGGGGTTTATATTTCCGGTGATTGCGTGGTGTTGGGGGGGGGGTTTATATTTCCGGTGATTGCGCGGTGAGGGGGGGGGGGGGGTTTGTGGGGTGAGATGTAGATTTTGTGGGTGACATTTTGGGGACTTTTTATTCCCTATGTTGGAGAATCGCGGGGACCATAAACAGCGACGTTCACATGTGAATTATTTCTGCCGGTTAGAACTTGATAGTTAATAATTTGGATAATAACGGATGCGGCGATTACGTTACTGATTATTAATATTTACATCATTTATTGTAAAAACAAAACATAAAACCCTCTTACAATGTCTTACTCTGGTGACCGGTCGGCATCGCGCACTTTCTTCGGAGGACAGAGGAAGCCGCTATCTCTTAGGCCTCATGCACACGACCGTGGTTTCCGTGGTTCCTGCGTGGCCCAGGAGCCGGGACCATAGAAAGAACGGGCATGTGTTATTGCGGCCGTGTTCTGCGGTCCAGACTCTTAGAAAATAATGGCCATGGCCGTGCATGAGGCCGAACTGATCAGAAGCCGCCGTCGCTATTAATCACGGCATCTGAGGGGTTACACGGCCGGGATTGCGCTGTCTCCGATCTCGGCGGTTGCAGGCGGCGGTCAGAAGTCGTGTACGGTGCCGGCTCTGCTCCTTCTAGTGTGACGCCGCACGTCCAACAGAATACTATAGATCTGATGTCACCAACGGGTTAAACCCTCCTGTATTTCATATTTACAGCGATAATAATAAATAATCACCAGCACTGTGCCGGACAAAAACGCACCAAAACCGGACAGAAACCACCTCATGTAACCTTACCTTACTACTGCATCGTGGGAAATACAAGGAAACAGCTGAAGGACCTGTGATTACGTCACCACCATGTGACCGGGACATTTCTCCGCCTCTCATGCCACGTGATTCTCGTCGCAGGTCCTTCATACAGCCTCAATCTTTCCACTTCTAAGCTCCGCCCCTGATGCCGCAGTCACGTGATCCTGATATAATCACAGGTGATTCATACGTCCTCAATCTCTCCACTGATAAGCTCCACCCCTTCTGTCTGTCATGTGGAGTGTCGACGTCATCACAGCTCATTCATCCTCCACGTCTCTCCACTGATAAGCCCCGCCCCTCCTGCCCTCCGATCACGTGGTGGTCACGTCATCACAGGTCCTTCAGCTATTGCCGTGTATGAGGTAGAGAGCAGCGCTGGTCGGGTGTTCTCTCTGTTATCAGTCACCCCTGTATGAGTGTGTATACAGAGAGCTGTCAATCATTGAGTGACCCCGCCCACTGGACTCCTAGCCGGGATGTAACCCCTCCAGTGCCGGCCTCTTTGGGGTAAGTTGTTATTTCGGATGTTTTGTGGGACGAGTCGTATTTTGTAATGACATAATATTCGGGACATACAACTTATTCACTGACTTTTATACATTTCTTGTTCATGTTGTTCACCGTGCGGTTTAAGGGAATGTTCACACGCAGCGAATCCGCGTTATAAATCCGATATCCTGCGTGTTTAGAATCCGCAGCGCCGGTTAACCCCTTCACCACCAGGCCAGCTTCTGTTTCCGGTTCCCCCTCCGTCTTCTCTGATCTATAACGTTTTTATTATTCCGTGGATGGCGCGGAGTGAGGATTAGATTTTGCGGGACGAGTTGTAGATTTAGACCAATAAACAGCGATTGTAGTGATTGTTTGTTTTTATTGTGTTGGCCGTGCGGGTAAATAACGTTATATCGTAACTCTGACTTTTACGGACGCCGAGATTCCAGTTTAGTTTATCATTTTGTTTTTTTGTTGCTTTGGAGAAAAAATGGGAAATCTAATTTTTTTATTTTTTTTGTACAAAACTAAAAAGTGTGACTTGTAACAGATTGTATTCCTGGAGGACGTGAACCGGTGCTGATCAGATCGCTGGGACAATCCACTGTAAGGCGGGTCTACACCAGCGGGTGCGGTTCAGCTCTGAGTGTCATCACCATATGAGGCGCCATCATTATGACACTCCGTTTGGATGTTTGTAGCAGGCGGTGCTTTTCTGTTTACGTTCATTCTTTTACTGTTGTTGTGCGAATCACGCGCATCCCACGGAAGGGCTTCTATGGGTGCGCGATGTGCGAAAAACGCACAAATATCGGACATGTCGTGAGTTTTTCGCAGCGGACACACGCCTGCACGGCCCCATAGACTGGCATAGGTCCGTGCGACACGCGTGAGAAGCAGTGTAAACGAGCCCTAACACTAATGTATCGCAGTATATTGTGATTAAGGGGTTAATAGGAGCAGAAAGATGGCGGCCCTTCATTAACCCTCAGGCTGATTGCATTGTGAGGGGACGATGAGCTGTCAGAGAGGACCCCCCCCCCTCTTCTAAAAGCTTAGATTCTGCACTCGCTATTGACCGCAGCATCTAAGTAGTTAAATATCCGGGATCGGCGTTCTCTCTGATCCTGGCCGTCAGTGCGAGGTGTCGGCTGTAATACACCCGCAGCGTGTGGAGCGGGCTCAGCCTGTAAACCAGCTCTATACTTCTCCCCCTCGCACTATGACATTCAGTGTTGTCATGGGGTTGGCCGCCTTTGGACATGACTGATGGATTACTGGCGTCTTTCTTGTTAGTATCTAGAAGAGGTTTATGTATTCGCACCATTAATGTTGTACAACTGACATATTGACCCTGACATTGTAGAGAGCGGATGAGATAAATGACGTGATGTGTATAATCTATATCTGTCTTACTAGTGACACCCCGTTATCTGTACAAGACCAAGAACTATTTGTAGCTCTGTTATAATTCCAGGATCGGCTTTTTATGACCACGGTGGAAATAACCTTCAGTGGTGAGACAAGTCTGACTCCGTATTTCACTCTCACATAAACTCGGGGGAGACGTTGTCCTCGTGTTGGGGTCTCTCTGGAATAACTCGTACACCATCCCGAATAATGTCATCCAGTCCTGACCGCAAATGGGAAGACACTTTACAATAATGTTTCTGAGCTCCTTATACTTCACGCTGAAAGAAGTCGTAAAATATCATCATTTATAAGTCCGGACATTATTTTTGGGGCGATCAAAATTATTTATAGTTCCAAAAAATCCATAATAAAACATTTTGTAAGGTGAAGTTTTTTTCGTTTCTGTTCACAATTGAAATTGACATCTCATCATTACTCCACAATCTCAAGGTGAGGACGATCTCACAGAGGAGCCCGCTCCCAAACCTCAAACCCATGCCTCAGTCGCTATTGACCGCAGCATCAAAGGGGTTAAATGGCTGTAATCGTAGTCCTCTCCGGTCTCCGGCCTTTGCAGCAGGTGTCCGGTCTTCTCTATGTCATGTGAACAACTCCTGAGCGGTAAATGTCCTGTGCAGGAAGGGGTTAAATGAGTAAAATAAAAGTTTATACAGAATCTTATCCCACAAAACAATGTATCACTGTGCTCCGCTCCACCTGCGCTATAACATGATGATAAGAGATCACACTGCATGTTCCCTATATATAAATACACCTCAGCTGCTGCAGAACCTCACACCTCATATCAAACACTGACTGCATAGTGTGCACCACGTCTTGTCAGATGTCAGCAATGTCTCCCCAGTATCCGCCATGTGTCAGGTTGTCAGGAGTCAGGTCTTCATTGTCTGGGGGGAAATGTCTTCATTTTACTCTCCTTACCTGAGAGATCTGCCATAAATGTCTGATATGTGGGGGTCCCACCTCTATGTGGAGAATGGGGGTCCCCCGACCCGCCTATTGAGGTGATGACTGCATCCAGGTGGAGAATGAATGGAGAGGTGACCACACATGTGCACGACTCTCTCCATTCACTTGTATAGGAGGTCCAGAAACAGCCGAGCACGGCCAGAGGTGGAGCCGCATCTATCAGACATTTCTGGCATATCCTGGGGAGAAATGTCCGTGTTGGGAATAGACCTTTATTCCATGTGGTGACGGCTCTGAGAAGATGTTTCTCTCAATGATGAATAAGTGAGGTTCTGTATGTCACACATGATGTTGTCCCCTGTATGATTCCCATCTTCTCCTTTCTTCATAAAGACGTCTCCAGTACTAGATCCTCCAGTGCCTCCAGTTTTCTCATCTTCTCCTCCACAACGCTCCTTCTCCTGAGTGACCCACCAAGGATGGACAAGGACAGGAATGAGATGAGCAGAAGAATATTAGACTTCACCTTGGAGATCATCTACCTGTTGAGCGGAGAGGTAAACTTTTCTACATTATAGAACAAGTCACACATAGGGAAGGGACAATACATAATAGGAAGAGTCCAGTGTCCTGTATAACAGCGTCCAGACCTTCCAAGTGACGTCAAGAAGCCACCAGCAGAAAAGCTGCAGATCAGCCACCAATATGGTCAGTTATGTGTCATGTCACCAATGCAGCAATAGTAATGTTGTAGAGCAATGAGAATGACCAGGAACCAGGAGGATCAGGATGACCTCTATATAGAAACATAGAAGATGACGGCAGGAGGAGAGCACATGGTCCATCTAGACCCCCAATATTATTTCCTTTTTAGTTTTGGCCTCGTTCTATTTTCTCAATGTCTTTTTGTAGGTGAGGTCTCCAGTATTACAGATGTGGGGTCACTAAAGCTCTATACAGCGGGGTCACAATCTCCCTCTTTCTACTGAGGGGGGAATACTGTGTTCAGTTCTCTAAGTGTGTCACTCCATACACAGGAGTCCACAATAGTGAAGAAGACATCGGGTGACTGTACGACTCCCATCATCCATGAGTCAGGAGGATGGAGCAGTAGTCAGAGCCCCATCACAGAGCCTCCCCCTCACTCCCGGATACATGAGAAGAAGATCTTAGAACTGATCTACAAGATGACTGAGCTGCTGACTGGAGAGGTGACACTGCTGGGAATGCTGGGAAATTCTACAGTAACAGCACTGGAGGTGTCTGGGTGATGACTGTATCATTGTGTGTGTCAGGTTCCTATAAGGTGTCAGGATGTCACTGTCTATTTCTCCATGGAGGAGTGGGAGTATCTAGAAGGACACAAGGATCTGTACGAGGAGGTCATGATGGAGGACTATCGGCCGCGCACATCACAGGGTGAGATATAGATATATAATTGATATATTATTAGTTTGTTGTTGCAGTGTTAGTTTCGTCATGTGCAGTATATACAGACATGTGATTCCTGATCTCTGATCGCACGTTCCTCGCTTTGCTGCAGTGCTGCACTAGGCGATGGTCACAGATTTGTTGTAGAAGTTTCCATATATCTGAATGTTGTAGTTTCTGCAGCAGGTACATTCAGGTGAGATGGACAGTGACTTGTGTGTGTGAACATGGTCTTATATAACCAGTGACTGATCTGCGCCGCTCTTATAATCTCCTACATGAGGAGTGTAAAGTTCTACCATGTGTGAACCTCGGACATGACAATCATGTGGAAAGATGTTCTGCAGCTTCAGTGTGAGATCTAATACTGGGGTCTTCTCTTCTGCACATGGATGAGACGTTCTCCTGGCAGACACTTCATTCTGCACTTACACCGTCGCCTTTATGTCCTGGGGCAATGTTTTCCAACCTGTGTCGCTCCTGCTGTGCAGAACTACAACTCCCAGCATGTCCTGACAGCCTCCGTTATTATTGTCCTCCGTTCCCCCATAACTGCATGGAGTGCACATCTTTACACTGCAGTATACAGAGGTATTGCCGTGCCGGGGGGGTGTATTCCCCACATGATGAGACTGTTGTTGTCCGGGACCCTCTTCTGTGTCATCATGTGGGGTATACACATCCGCAGCTTGGTAATACACATCTCCATACTGCGGTGTGTGATAGACGTGTGGTCCAGGGAGTGAGCGGCTGCCTCCCCCTCCTCTCAGTACAGGGGGCGAGGTGGGAGCATGCTCACTACACACTGCTGTATTACATAATGGGGTCACCCCCCCCCCTATTCTCTTATGTCCAGTGCTTGCTGTCCGGCATTCTATAGAGCTGTCACTGGCAGCTCCAAACAAACACTTTATAGAAGATGTTTGACCCCAGAACATAATTTAAACGTTAGACTAAAAAAATGCTTAAAGTGTAACTAAACGTTCACCAGACTTCTGACGTCTACGGAGACCCCCACCGATCGCTAAAACGAAGCGGCAGAAGCGCTCAGCAGTTTAGTTTCTGTTCGGCTTTGCTATGGCAACTGGAGGTCTAACAATGTCCTCCAGGTCTGCCATCTACGGAAGCCTGTCAGGCCCTACCAGAGGGGGAGTCTAATAGTCAGTCTGTCAGTGTAAAGCTGACGGGTGTAATACCCTGCAACACATAAGCGTTATACCAGTGACCACAACGTTGGATCTTCAAGTCCCCTAGTAAGGCGGGATTCACACAACCGGGTCCCGCCCGAGCCCGAGTATCGGCCGGTAAAATCGGCCATTTTTCCCGGCCGGTTTGCATTAGTTTTGCATCCGTGCCGGGCCGGGCAGGTCTGGACAGTGACATCAGCGGCCACTCCTGAAGGGGAATCCCCATGTGTTCGGCGATTCCGCTTCTGGAGTTTCCCCTGATGTCACTGGCCAGATATGGACAGAGACATCAAGCGCACTGTCCAGGAGCGGAATCCCCGAACACACGGGGATTCCGCTCCTTCAAGGAGCTAAAATGGAGCTAGCACATAGCAGAGCGGGGAGATACCTCCCTGCTCTGCTATAGTGGCGTCGCTACAGCAGCCGCAGCAGCTGCTAGCAGCGCCATGGAAAGTGTCGCCGGGCCAGGGCGCTTTTAAAACAAGCAGGGGAAGGGAGCCAGCGCAGCGCTCCCTCCACCTGCTGTACACCCCGACCCTGCCACACAGTGTACAGCGTAGCCATTCGTCCGAATGGCATAAACTCCTCCTCCTCACATGCACTCTGCGCTCTGAGGAGGAGGAGATAGAGCGCAAGCCACGGAAAACCCGGCCATCACTCGGGACACATTCCGGTGATGGCCGTGTATTACCCGGCCCATAGACTTCTATGGGAGCCGGGCGGCCGGGTACCCGGCCGAAAATAGAGCATGTCCTATTTTTTTTCCCGGCCGTCAAAAAATCGGTCGTGTGAATAGCCCCATTAGGGGTCTATTATTCCTAATGCAGCCGGGTGCCGGCCGATTTATGAACGGCCGGCACCCGGCCGGGAAACCCTGTAGTGTGAATGAGGCCTAAGATGAAAAAAAGAAAAACGATTTCAAGTTTAACCCCTTTGTGACCACCAAAATGCCTTTTCATGGCAGCCCAGTCTAAGTTCTGCACGGTCGTCCCGTGTAGGCTGGAGCGGGTACCCCATAAATGCTGCAGTCAATGGTGATCGCATCATCAATTGTAGTTTACGAAGGGAGGGAGCTCCCTCTGTCACCCATGGGCGGCCCGCAAACGTGATCGCGGGCCCACGATGAGGTACCATGGAAGCCGGGGTCCTAACAAAGCCCCCAGGCCTGCCCTGGCTGTGCCTATTAGGCCGTACCAGAAGCAGAAATGCTCCGGTATACTAAGTATACCAAAGCACTATATCTGCGATCAGAAGATCGCACAGTGAGGTGCCCTAGTGGGAGAAAAAAATAAGTAATTACTGTGAAATAAAAATTATTAATAAAAATGACTACATTGGAAACATTTTTTTCCATTAAAAAGTGTTTTTATTTAGTAAAAGTGTAAAAAATAAATAAAAGTACATAAATATGGTATCGCCGCGACCGTAATGATCCTCACAATAAAGTTAACATGTAATTTAAACCGCAGGGTGAATGCCGTAAAATAATTGCGGAATTGTTGTTTTTTTTTCCATTGGCTCCCAAAAAAGTAATAATAAAAGTTAATCAAGAAGACCCATGTACCCCAAAAAAGTACCAATAAAAACTACGTCTCGTCCGGCAAATAACAAGCCCTCATATCACTACATTGATGGAAAAATAAAAAAGTTCTGGCTCTTGGAAAGCGACGATGCAAAAACAAATAATTTCGTTCAAAAGGGATTTTATTCTGCAAAAGTCGTAAAACATAAAAAAAAACGCCGTAAAGGCGTAAGTTTATAATGCATAGAACGATGGCGGAATTTCTGGGTTTTTTTTTCTATTTCCCCCACCCCCCCCCCAAAAAAAACACACAAGCACTGCACCTCCTTCAAAACAGCTGAACATTGGGGGTACCAGGAGTCGGACCCCGACCGTTCAGCTATTTGTGGCCTATCATCAATTTTTAGGGTCTGAAAACCCCTTTAAGGCCTCCTCAAACCTATAGTGGTGCCTAGAAAACACCCTAATGAAAAGGAGACCCCAGAATCCACAAGGTGCTCCTTCATTTCTGGGGCCCGTGTTTCACTAAATAGGACACATGCGCCACATGTGCGATATTTCTATAAAATGCGGAATCGGAGGAATAAATATTGGGTTGCGTTTCTTTGGTATCCATAGCGAGCGCCGCATCTGAGTGGTTTTGGAGAGAGGGAGGGAGCTCCCTCTCTCACCCCACCGGCACCCTGTGTAAGATCGCAGGGTGTTCTATGGCCGCCGTGGGCCTAATGAAGTGTCTGAATACATGACTACTGTATATCTGTCTATATATCAGTCACTGTGTGTTTCCTACAGATGGATCCAGTAGAAGAAATCCACCAGAGAGATGTCCCAGTCCTCTGTATTCCCAGGACTGTCCAGGGGAAAATCACAATGTCCCAGAGAATCAGCAGGTAGATGCAGTGGTGGATTAAGTAGACCATAGGCCCTGGGCTGTTACCCAAACTTGGGCCCCCCTTCTCCACTGCTGCGCCGTAACTATTGTTAACACTACCTTTTTGTGCAATCATTGACAATTGGGTGTTACAATTCCCCTTGTCACAGGGTTGTGTCCCTACATGCTGACAATCTCCAACCATCGCTGACAGTATCACACTCTGCAGGGACACATCCTCCTGACAAGGCGAATGGTAACACACATTTGTCTATCAGTCCTGGACTGCACAAAGACATTATGCGAAATACATGGATTTCCTATAATAAACATGTCAGCAGAGGTGACAGATTCTCTGTAAATCTAGTGACTCACAGGTGACGTCTTCTCAGACTCCAGTAGTTTTGTTTTCCTCTTTTCTTCTCCATCGTATCCAGGCCATGACCCATTTCTGAAGAATTTTCCACTCAGATGTCTTCAGCTTCTCACTTTTCCATTGTTTCCACACCTATAAACGAAGATAAAATTATCATGGTACCACACATTATTCCCCTAAATATGATGGCACCAAACACTGTGCCTCTAAATATAATGGCACCACACACTGTGCCCCAGAATATAATACCACACACTGCGCCCCTAAATATAATGGCACCATACACTGCGCACCTAAATATAATAGCACCATATACTGCACCCCTAAATATAATAGCACCATATACTGCAACCCTAAATATAATAGCACCATATACTGCAACCCTAAATATAATAGCACCAAACACTGTAAGGTAAAGCACCACATACACAGTGCCCCCTGTACATAGTTCCACACACAGCCCCCTGTACATAGTGCCACACACAGCCCCCTGTACATAGTGCCACACACTGCTCCCTGTAGATAACGCCACACACAGCCCCCTGTAGATATTACCACACACACTGCTCCCTGTAGATAATCCCACACACGCTGCCCCCTGTATATATTACCACACACACTGCTCCCTGTAGATAATCCCACACACGCTGCCCCCTGTAGATATTACCACACACGCTGCTCCCTGTATATATTACCACACACGCTGCTCCCTGTAGATATTACCACACACACTGCCCCCTGTAGATATTACCACACACGCTGCTCCCTGTATATATTACTACACACGCTGCTCCCTGTAGATATTACCACACACACTGCTCCCTGTATATATTACCACACACTGCTCCCTGTAGATAGTACCACACACACTGCCCCCTGTAGATAGTACCACACACACTGCCCCCTGTAGATAGTACCACACACACTGCCCCCTGTATATATTACCACACACACTGCCCCCTGTAGATATTACCACACACTGCCCCCTGTATATATTACCACACACACTGCTCCCTGTATATATTACCACACAACTGCTCCCTGTATATATTACCACACACACTGCTCCCTGTATATATTACCACACACTGCCCCCTGTATATATTACCACACACACTGCTCCCTGTAGATATTACCACACACGCTGCTCCCTGTATATATTACCACACACGCTGCTCCCTGTATATATTACCACACACGCTGCTCCCTGTATATATTACCACACACACTGCTCCCTGTATATATTACCACACACGCTGCTCCCTGTATATATTACCACACACACTGCTCCCTGTAGATATTACCACACACACTGCTCCCTGTAGATATTACCACACACGCTGCTCCCTGTAGATATTACCACACACGCTGCTCCCTGTAGATATTACCACACACGCTGCTCCCTGTATATATTACCACACACTGCTCCCTGTATATATTACCACACACACTGCTCCCTGTATATATTACCACACACTGCTCCCTGTAGATATTACCACACACTGCCCCCTGTATATATTACCACACACGCTGCTCCCTGTATATATTACCACACGCTGCTCCCTGTATATATTACCACACACACTGCCCCCTGTAGATATTACCACACACACTGCTCCCTGTATATATTACCACACACGCTGCCCTGTATATATTACCACACACGCTGCTCCCTGTATATATTACCACACACGCTGCCTCCCTGTAGATATTACCACACACGCTGCTCCCTGTAGATATTACCACACACGCTGCTCCCTGTTGATTACCCACACACTGCCCCCTGTAGATATTACCACACACGCTGCTCCCTGTAGATATTACCACACACGCTGCCCCCTGTATATATTACCACACACGCTGCCCCTGTATATATTACCACACACGCTGCTCCCTGTAGATATTACCACACACGCTGCTCCCTGTATATATTACCACACACACTGCTCCCTGTATATATACCACACACGCTGCTCCCTGTATATATTACCACACACGCTGCTCCCTGTAGATATTACCACACACGCTGCTCCCTGTATATATTACCACACACGCTGCTCCCTGAGATATTACCACACACGCTGCTCCCTGTATATATTACCACACACGCTGCTCCCTGTAGATATTACCACACACGCTGCTCCCTGTAGATATTACCACACACGCTGCTCCCTGTATATATTACCACACACGCTGCTCCCTGTATATATTACCACACACGCTGCTCCCTGTATATATTACCACACACGCTGCTCCCTGTATATATTACCACACACGCTGCTCCCTGTATATATTACCACACACGCTGCTCCCTGTATATATTACCACACACGCTGCTCCCTGTATATATTACCACACACGCTGCTCCCTGTATATATTACCACACACACTGCTCCCTGTATATATTACCACACACACTGCCCCCTGTAGATAGTACCACACACACTGCCCCCTGTAGATAGTACCACACACACTGCCCCCTGTAGATATTACCACACACACTGCTCCCTGTATATATTACCACACACACTGCCCCCTGTAGATATTACCACACACACTGCTCCCTGTATATATTACCACACACACTGCTCCCTGTATATATTACCACACACACTGCTCCCTGTAGATAGTACCACACACACTGCCCCCTGTAGATAGTACCACACACACTGCTCCCTGTATATATTACCACACACACTGCTCCCTGTAGATATTACCACACACACTGCTCCCTGTAGATATTACCACACACACTGCTCCCTGTATATATTACCACACACACTGCTCCCTGTATATATTACCACACACACTGCTCCCTGTAGATAGTACCACACACACTGCCCCCTGTAGATATTACCACACACACTGCTCCCTGTATATATTACCACACACCTGCCCCCTGTAGATATTACCACACACGCTGCTCCCTGTAGATATTACCACACACACTGCTCCCTGTATATATTACCACACACGCTGCTCCCTGTATATATTACCACACACACTGCTCCCTGTAGATATTACCACACACTGCTCCCTGTAGATATTACCACACACACACTGCCCCCTGTATATATTACCACACACGCTGCTCCCTGTAGATATTACCACACACACTGCTCCCTGTAGATATTACCACACACACGCTGCTCCCTGTAGATATTACCACACACACACTGCCCCCTGTATATATTACCACACACACTGCTCCCTGTATATATTACCACACACTGCCCCCTGTAGATATTACCACACACTGCTCCCTGTATATATTACCACACACTGCCCCCTGTATATATTACCACACACGCTGCTCCCTGTATATATTACCACACACACTGCTCCCTGTAGATATTACCACACACGCTGCTCCCTGTAGATATTACCACACACACGCTGCTCCCTGTAGATATTACCACACACACGCTGCTCCCTGTAGATATTACCACACACACTGCTCCCTGTAGATATTACCACACACACTGCCCCTGTAGATATTACCACACACACTGCCCCTGTATATATTACCACACACACTGCCCCCTGTATATATTACCACACACACTGCTCCCTGTATATATTACCACACACACTGCTCCCTGTATATATTACCACACACACTGCTCCCTGTATATATTACCACACACGCTGCTCCCTGTAGATATTACCACACACGCTGCTCCCTGTATATATTACCACACACGCTGCTCCCTGTATATATTACCACACACTGCTCCCTGTATATATTACCCACACACTGCTCCCTGTATATATTACCACACACACTGCTCCCTGTATATATTACCACACACACTGCTCCCTGTATATATTACCACACACTGCTCCCTGTATATATTACCACACACGCTGCTCCCTGTAGATATTACCACACACGCTGCTCCCTGTATATATTACCACACACACTGCTCCCTGTAGATATTACCACACACACTGCTCCCTGTATATATTACCACACACACTGCTCCCTGTATATATTACCACACACACTGCCCCCTGTAGATATTACCACACACTGCTCCCTGTAGATATTACCACACACTCTGCTCCCTGTATATATTACCACACACACTGCTCCCTGTATATATTACCACACACACTGCCCCCTGTAGATATTACCACACACTGCTCCCTGTAGATATTACCACACACTCTGCTCCCTGTATATATTACCACACACACTGCTCCCTGTAGATATTACCACACACACTGCTCCCTGTAGATATTACCACACACACTGCTCCCTGTATATATTACCACACACACTGCTCCCTGTATATATTACCACACACGCTGCTCCCTGTAGATATTACGACACACACTGCTCCCTGTAGATATTACCACACGCTGCTCCCTGTAGATATTACCACACACTGCTCCCTGTATATATTACCACACACGCTGCTCCCTGTAGATATTACCACACACGCTGCCCCCTGTATATATACCACACACGCTGCTCCCTGTAGATATTACCACACACGCTGCTCCCTGTAGATATTACCACACACGCTGCTCCCTGTAGATATTACCACACACGCTGCTCCCTGTAGATATTACCACACACACTGCCCCCTGTATATATTACCACACACTGCTCCCTGTAGATATTACCACACACACTGCTCCCTGTATATATTACCACACACACTGCTCCTGTAGATATTACCACACACACTGCTCCCTGTAGATATTACCACACACACTGCTCCCTGTATATATTACCACACACGCTGCTCCCTGTAGATATTACCACACACTGCTCCCTGTAGATATTACCACACACGCTGCTCCCGGTAGATATTACCACACACTGAAGCCCTGGCCTACCGCTACCACTCTCCGCTCTGCCTGACGTGACTTATCGGATCATCTGCTCTGCGGAGCTTCCCCCCTCTTACCACCTAATTGCGCCTGGGGCACATGCTCCGCCTGCCCCCCTAGCTATGCCCCTTGGTGGCTGTTGCTAGAACCGGTCCCCCTCCGGTGCCAGCGATGCGACCAGGTATGAGGGGTCATGTGCGGTTCGGGCGGCCATGGGCCCCCTGGAAGCCTTGGGCCCCAGGCTGCTGAACAAACCCTAATGATAATCTGCCACTGGGTAGATGGTGCCGAAGTCTCATCAAAATATGATCATAAAGTAATTAACCCGAAGTTCATACTATGTTTTTCTTTTCTTGTTTGTTTAGAGTGAAAATCTGATGGATATTAAGGTTGAGGTTAAAGATGAAGCAGAAGAGGAGACGGATGTAATGGCTGATCAGTGTAAGGAGGGGGGGGGATGTTCATTAGTTGTAAAGACAAACCCGTATTGAGGGTCACCTAGATACCACTCCCATCATCTCATCATCCCATGTAAATAATCTATTCCCGTCACTGTGTGTTTTCTACAGATGGATCCAGTAGGAGAAATCCACCAGAGAGATGTCCCAGTCCTCTGTATTCCCAGGACTGTCCAGAGGAAAATCACAATGTCGCAGAGAATCATCAGGTAGATGAAGCTGAGCCCTATACCACATTTATATAGGGGGGTGTGGAGCTTTATGGTCCTGCGGTCATAGATGGGGTCATAGATTTTGGTGGTTTCTTATGTTGATCTGTTAGATTCTTCGCACTCTCCGCTGTATTGTACTGAATTGTTACATATGTGAAATCAGGGGGAAGATCTGACTAATATTAAAGCGGAGGATGAAGAAGAGCGGGTGAGGGGCGATCAACCGTGTAAGAGTGAAGTGGAGGAGGAAATTCCAGGAGGTGTTACCAGAGGTCAGTAATAATGATATTAGAAAGTGAATTGGGAGGTTTGGTAAGGTGGGGTTCCTCCTTAGTTCTACATTACAGTAACACGTCAGACAATGTGTTATACATAGTGCAGGACCTGAGGGAGCTGTGACTGCACATAGAAGTTCTCTACAAGGTGATCTATGACTCCGGTCATGCACTGGGCTTAGTGTCAGATTTTGGGGGGCACCAGGAGCCTGTAAAAATGACAATAATTCAATACATTAGTATGTCTGACGATCGCTGGTCCAAATCCCGTGCAGGGACTAATAAAAAGTGTTACAAATAGTTAAAAACATTATTTAGTGGTGTACAGAAAATACAAAACAAACTTTTCCCACTTTTCCTTTTAAAGTATTGTAAAAAAATAAACCTAATTACTATCACCGCATCATTAAAAGTCTGAATTACAATATAAGAGTTCACTGAAGTGATTAATGAGTAAAATGTATCATTTTTATTAGATAACTCTCTAAAAACAGGGGCACAATCACCACCGTGACAAGAGCCCCCCCGTGCTTGTTAAAAAACGTATTCTATGTATACTGCAATTACTGGTTCGTTTTGTGACCCCTCCTCTAATTGAGTGCTTGAAAATGTGGGATCAGCGGTTAAACATTGGTGTATCAGTGGATGGGACCCTGCAACACACCAGAGCCCTCAGTTACCGCTCCTCAGTACCCCAGTGCTGCCACTGTCACCTGCGCTATAATCCCGCTCTCATCTGACCTACGCGTTTCTATGTATTATTTCATCAGGGGTCTGTACTTTTATCAGCCTGGCTGAAGCGCCAGTGATGTAGAACTGTAAGAGATATTCTGTTACACACACGGAAGCGTGCTCGCATGGGTGTCAGCGGCGCGCTCCACTCAGGACTCAGTGTTTATAGAATTAATACTCCTCCCCTGGGGCTGAGGCAAAGCCTCGAAAACGGCCAATCACCGTCGCCCATGTCATCCGTGAACACTGTAAAAACAAAACAATGAAACCGGCAGAATCGCTATTTTTTTTGTCACTCTAGCGCTAAAAAATAATGTAATAAAAAGTGATCAAAAAGTCGTACCAATAAAATCTACAGCTCGCCCACAAAAATAACCCTTTACTCTGCTCAATCACCAAACAATAAAATAACCGGCAGGATAAAGGTAACGAGATTTATACAGAACCGGGAAAACAAATGGAATAAAACGTGTTTCAAAAGTTGCAAGTGCCCAAAATGGTGTTAATAAAAAGGCTCCCATTAGTCGAGGATGAAAAAATATGCAGATGAGCCGGTCCGAGGGTATATTACATATACCCTGATGTACTCCTCACATATTACATATACCCTGATGTACTCCTCACATATTACATATACCCTGATGTACTCCGCACATATTACATATACCCTGATGTACCCCTCGCATATTACATATACCCTGATGTACTCCTCACATATTACATATACCCTGATGTACTCCTCACATATTACATATATCCTGATGTACTCCTCACATATTACATATATCCTGATGTACTCCTCACATATTACATATACCCTGATGTACTCCTCACATATTACATATACCCTGATGTACTTCTCACATATTACATATACCCTGATGTACTCCTCACATATTACATATACCCTGATGTACTCCTCACATATTACATATACCCTGATGTACTCCTCACATATTACATATACCCTGATGTACTCCTCACATATTACATATACCCTGATGTACTCCTCACATATTACATATACCCTGATGTACTCCTCACATATTACATATATCCTGATGTACTGCTCACATATTACATATACCCTGATGTACTCCTCACATATTACATATACCCTGATGTACTCCTCACATATTACATATACCCTGATGTACTCCTCACATATTACATATACCCTGATGTACTCCTCACATATTACATATACCCTGATGTACTCCTCACATATTACATATACCCTGATGTACTCCTCACATATTACATATACCCTGATGTACTCCTCACATATTACATATACCCTGATGTACTCCTCACACATTACATATACCCTGATGTACTCCTCACATATTACATATATCCTGATGTACTCCTCACATATTACATATACCCTGATGTACTCCTCACATATTACATATACCCTGATGTACTCCTCACATATTACATATACACTGATGTACTCCTCACATATTACATATACCCTGATGTACTCCTCACAGATTACATATACCCTGATGTACTCCTCACATATTACATATATACTGATGTACTCCTCACATATTACATATATCCTGATGTACTCCTCACATATTACATATATCCTGATGTACTCCTCACATATTACATATACCCTGATGTACTCCTCACATATTACATATACACTGATGTACTCCTCACATATTACATATACCCTGATGTACTCCTCACAGATTACATATATCCTGATGTACTCCTCACATATTACATATACCCTGATGTACTCCTCAGATATTATATATACCCTGATGTACTCCTCACATATTACATATATCCTGATGTACTCCTCACAGATTACATATACCCTGATGTGCTCCTCACATATTACATATATCCTGATGTGCTCCTCACATATTACATATACCCTGATGTACTCCTCACAGATTACATATACCCTGATGTACTCCTCACACATTACATATACCCTGATGTACTCCTCACACATTACATATATCTAGATGTACTCCTCACATATTACATATATCCTGATGTACTCCTCACATATTACATATATCCTGATGTACTCCTCACATATTACATATATACTGATGTGCCCCTCACAGATTACATATACCCTGATGTACCCCTCACATATTACATATATCCTGATGTACTCCTCACATATTACATATATCCTGATGTGCTCCTCACATATTACATATACCCTGATGTACTCCTCACATATTACATATATCCTGATGTACTCCTCACAGATTACATATACCCTGATGTACTCCTCACATATTACATATACCCTGATGTACTGCACACATATTACATATACCCTGATGTACTCCTCACATATTACATATATCCTGATGTACTCCTCACAGATTACATATACCCTGATGTATCCTCACATATTACATATATCCTGATGTACTCCTCACATATTACATATATCCTGATGAACTCCTCACATATTACATATACCCTGATGTACTCCTCACATATTACATATACCCTGATGTACTCCTCACATATTACATATACCCTGATGTACTCCTCACATATTACATATACCCTGATGTACTCCGCACATATTACATATACCCTGATGTACTCCGCACATATTACATATACCCTGATGTACTCCTCACATATTACATATACCCTGATGTACTCCGCACATATTACATATATCCTGATGTACTCCTCACATATTACATATACCCTGATGTACTCCTCACATATTACATATATCCTGATGTACTCCGCACATATTACATATACCCTGATGTACTCCTCACAGATTACATATACCCTGATGTACTCCTCACACATTACATATACCCTGATGTACTCCTCACATATTACATATTACATATACCCTGATGTACTCCTCACGTATTACATATATCCTGATGTACTCCACACATATTACATATACCCTGATGTACTCCTCACATATTACATATACCCTGATGTACTCCTCACATATTACATATATCCTGATGTACTCCTCACATATTACATATACCCTGATGTACTCCTCACATATTACATATAGCCTGATGTACTCCTCACATATTACATATATCCTGATGTACTCCTCACATATTACATATACCCTGATGTACTCCGCACATATTACATATATCCTGATGTACTCCTCACATATTACATATACCCTGATGTACTCCTCACATATTACATATACCCTGATGTACTCCTCACATATTACATATACCCTGATGTCACTTTTGTTTGGTACATCAGGGGTTTTGCAAATGCAACATGGCGTCCGCAAACCATTCCAGAAAAATCTACGCTCCAAAAGATAAATACCGCTCCTTTTCTTCTGAATTCTCCCATATACGTAAACAGCCTATTATAACCACATATGGGGTGTTACCGTACTCGGGAGAAATTACTTTACAAATGTTGGGGTGCTTTTTCTTCTCTATTCCTTGTAAAAATGAAAAATGTTGATCTAAAACGACATCTTGTTGGGAGAAAAATTTTTTTTTCATTTTCATAGCTTAAAGGGGTTGTCCCAAGTTGATAAATGGAGCCATAAAGCTCCCCCATGTAAAAATAAGAAGAATTCTAATTACCTGTCCGTCGTCCAGCGATGTCGTTTTCTTGATATCGTTGATTGAAGTTGCGGTCAGTCCCTCTTTGTATCCTGCTCGTTGCCTAGGTTCCCGGCCACCGCTATTTACCTTTAGCGGTGGCCGCGCATGCGTAGACATCCTCTGCGTCCGGAGCAGAGGATGTCATTTGCTCGTGAACGCGCATCGCGGCGCTTCTCGGCGCATGCGCAGAAGATGTAGTGGAAGGCACCCGTCGCAAGGAGAAGTCTGCGCTCCGCTAAAGGTAAGTGTGTATATGTTTGTTTGTGTGTGTGTGTGTGTGTGTGTGTGTCTGTGTTTGTGTATATATGGGTGTGTTTCTGTATATGTTTGTGTATGTGTGTTTGTGTATATTTGGGTGTGTTTGTGTACATGTGTTTGTGTATATGTTTGTGTGTGTATGTATGTGTGTGTGTTTGTGTATATATGGGTGTGTTTGTGTGTGTCTGTGTTTGTGTATATATGGGTGTGTTTGTGTATATGTGTTTGTGCATATGTGTGTTTATGTGTGAGTGTATATATGGGTGTATTTGTGTGTATGTGTATATGTTTGTGTATATTTTTGGGTATGTGTGTGTGTGTGTGTATATATGGGTGTGTTTGTGTATATGTTTGTGTGTATATGTTTGTGTGTGTGTGTTTTTGTATATGTGTGTGTTTGTGTATGTGTATATATGGGTGTGTTTGTGTATGTGTGTATATGTTTGTGTGTGTATATGTGTGTGTGTGTGTGTATATGTGTGTTTGTGTATATATGGGTGTGTTTCTGTATATGTTTGTGTATATTTGGGTGTGTTTGTGTACATGTGTTTGTGTATATGTTTGTGTGTATGTGTGTGTGTATATGTGTGTGTGTGTGTGTATATATGGGTGTGTTTGTGTATATATGGGTGTGTTTGTGTATATATGGGTGTGTTTGTTTATATGTTTGTGTATGTGTGTTTGTGTATATTTGGGTGTGTTTGTGTACATGTGTTTTCTGTGTATATGTGTGTGTGTGTGTTTGTGTATATATGGGTGTGTTTGTGCATATGTGTATATGTTTGTGTGTGTGTGTGTATTTTTGTATATGTATATGTATATTTGTGTGTTTGTTTATATGTGTGTTTGTGTATATATGGGTGTGTTTGTGTACATGTGTTTGTGTATATGTTTGTGTGTATATGTGTGTGTTTGTGTGTATATGTGTTTGTGTATATGTTTGTGTTTATGTGTGTGTTTGTGTAATATATGGGTGTATGTTTATATGTGTTTGTGTATATGTTTATGTGTGGGGTTGTTTGTGTAGGAGAGTATAAGTATCGGTATTGTTCACATTGATAACTTTTTTTTATGTTGTTGCAGATTTTGATGTACCGATTGGACTACGTCTTCGATTCGTTGGACTACTGCGTAGATCTACGTTTTTTTAAAATTTTAATAAAATGGTTAACGAGGGTTTTGTTGGGGATTTCTTATTTCAATAAAAAAAAAATTGTCTTTGTGTTTTTTTTTAAACTTTATTAGTGCCTAGATAATGGCAGTTGGCTGATTGACAGCGTCCATTATTAAGGCGGTACTTAGTGTTAGCCGGTGCAGAGGCTAGCACTAACCACCCATTATTACCCCGGTACCCACCACCACCAGGGGTGCCGGGAAGAGCTTGGTACGATCCAGTACCCGACCATCTGTTGTGATGGTCGGGTACTGGGGCGGCCGTAGGCTGGTATTATGAGGCTGGGAAGGGCCAAAAACAGTGGATCTTCCCACCCTTGTACTGCTAGGCTGCTGCTGCTGTGTTGTATCGGGCTGGTTATAAAAATGTGGGGGATCCCCACGTCGTTTTTTTTTTAAATTTAACAATAGACGTTGGGTCCCCCACATTTTTAATAACCAGCCATATACAAGGCCGCAGCAGCCTGGCATTACACGGGTGGGAGGGGCCACTGGTTTTGTCCATTCCCAGGCTAATAACACTGTGTTGTATGTGGCTGGTTCTGATAAATTGGGTGGAACCCCATGTCTTTTTAATAAAAATAATAAATAAATAATAAATAAAAAAAATGACGTGGTGTCCCCCCCCATTTTTATAACCAGCCAGATACAACACAGCAGCAGCAGCCTAGCATTACAAGGGTGGGAAGGTCCACTGTTTTTGGCCCTTCCCAGCCTCATGATACCAGCCTGCGGCCGCCCCAGAGCCCGCCCATCACAACAGATGGTCGGGTACTGGATCGTACCCAGCTCTTCCCGGCACCCCTGGTGGTGGTGGGTACCGGGGTAATAATGGGTGGTTAGTGCTAGCCTCTGCACCGGCTAACACTAAGCCTCCCCTTAGTAATGGACCTTGTCACTCAGACAGCGGCCATTACTAAAGTGATAGTAATAAAACTTGAAAATAAAACACAAAGATATAGATAAAATATTTTATTGAAATAAAGCACCCCCAACACAACCCTCATTAACCATTTTATTGATGAAATAAAAAAGCGTCATCTAAGTAGTCCTCGAAACCGACGTAGTCCAAACACCAAACCTGTAAAAAATCAAAAATATAAAAAAAATATGAAATAAAACATGTCGTAGGCTTAGTTTCACTTTCATGTGTGATACTGACTGTTATACCATGTATAGAAGCCTGCAGCAAAGTTGGCTTAGATACAGGGCGCCAGCAGACAGTATCATACATGGCCATACAGACATTTATACAAACAAACATACATACATACATGCAAACATACATGCACATATAGACATACATACAAGCAAACATACATACAAGCAAACATACATACAAGCAAACATACATACATTCAAGCAAACATACATACATACAAGCAAACATACATACAAGCAAACATACATCAAAACATACATACATGCAAACATACATACATGCACATATACACATACAAACATACATACATGCAAACATACATGCACATATACACATACAAACATGACAACATACATACATGAAAACATACATGCAAGCAAACATACATACATGCAAACATACATGCATGCAAACGTACATACATGAAAACATACATGCACATATACACATACAAACATGACAACATACATACAAGAAAACATATATGCACATATACACATACATACATACATGCAAACATACATACATGCAAACATACATACATACATACATACATACATGACAACATACATACAAAAATAAACTCACTAAGACGTTCCCACGAAGAGCTGAACGGTCCCGTCACTTTTCTTCTCCCATTCACAATAACATAGCGGTGGGCGCAGATGACATAATCACGTGGGCCTGATATGATTACGTCATCTGCGCCACAACGCATTGTTACTATGAATGCGAGCGGCGCCAAGTAGAAGGAAGATGGCAAGTGACGGGACTGTTCAGAGCGCCGTTAGAACGTCTTAGGTGAGTTTATTTTTTTTATATATTTTTAGTTGTTCGCCGGGTGCTGATGCAGCACCGGTACGGCGGCTACAAACATTACATGTAGTGACAGGGTGGGGGAGAAGTTGTTTGCCGAAACGGTGTGAGTGTAGTGTAGTGTAGTGTAGTGTAGTGTAGTGTAGTATAGTGTAGTGTAGTTGACATTCACGGTAAGTTCGTCTCAATCGGGCTTACCATGCCCGCTTGAGACGAACATTCTCCCGATGTTGCTAGAACTACAGTATCTAGCAACATCGGGAGCGCGCACACTGCGGAGCGGAGCGGCTTGATTGACATCAAGCCGCTCACGCCCCTTTTTAGAAAAGATAACCAGCACTTGCTGAGTTATCAAGTGTAAAAAAAAGGCACTTAGGAAATGAATTTTAAATTTTTTTTAACAGCAAATGTTTTAAAATTCATTTCCTGCTTAGAATGTTTAAAAAAAAAAATTTGAGTCAACTTGGGACAACCCCTTTAATTCTAATTAATTCAGTAAAAAACCTTTGGGATCAAAATTTTCACTATACCCCTAGATGATTCCTCAGGGAGTGCAGTTTCCCAAATGGAGTCAATTTTGGGGTGTTTCCACTGTACTAGTACTACAGGGGCTCAGCAAATGTGACATGGCGCACAGACACTATCCATAATCCAAATGGTGCTAGTTCCATTCTGAGCCCTACCGTGTGTCCAAACAGCCGTTTATGACCACATGTGGGGTATTGTTTTACTCGGGAGAAGTTGCTTTACTAATTTTATGGTGCTTTTTCTCCTTCAGTCCTTGTGGAAATGAAAAAAAAAAAAACTAAACCTACATTTTATTTGAAAAAATGTAGATTTTCATTTTTACGACCTACTTCCAATTTGTTCTGTAAAACACCTGTGGGGTCAAACTGCTCACTGTACTCCTAGATAATTTCCTCATGGGGTGTAGTTTCCAAAATGAGGTCACTTGTTGGGGGTTTCCACTGTTTTGTCCCCTCAGGAGCTTTGCAAATGCGACGTGGCCTCCGCAAACCATTCCTGCTAAATTTGAGTTCCAAAAGCCAAATGGCGCTCTTTCCCTTCTCAGTCTCGCCGTGTCTCCAAACAGCTGTTTATTACCACATGTGGGGTATTGTTTTACTTGGGAGAAATTTCTTTACAAATTTTATGGTGCTTTTTCTCCTTTCGTCCTTGTGGAAATGAAAAAAAATTAGCTAAACCTACATTTTATTTGAAAAAATGTAGATTTTCATTTTCATGGCCTAGTTCCAAAAATTTTTGCAAAAAAACTGGCCGGTCAAAATGCTTGCTACACCCCTAGATAAATTCCTCGAGGGGTATAGTTTCCAAAATGGGGTCACTTGTTGGGGGTTTCCACTGTTTTGTCCCCTAGGGGGCTTTGCAAATGCGACATGGCGTCCGCAAACCATTCCTGCTAAATTTGAGCTCCAAGAGCCAAATGGCGCTCTTTCCATTCTAAGCCCTGCTGTGTGTCCAAATAACCGTTTATTACCACATGTGGGGTATTGTTTTACTCGGGAGAAATTGCTCTACAAATGTTGTGGTGCTTTTTCTACTTTAGTTCTTTTGGAAATGAAAAAAAATTAGCTAAACCTACATTTTATTTGAAAAAATGTAGATTTTCATTTTCATGGCCTAGTTCCAAAAATTTTTGCAAAAAAACTGGCGGGTCAAAATGCTTGCTACACCCCTAGATAAATTCCTCGAGGGGTGTAGTTTCCCAAATGGGGTCACTTTTGGGGGGTTTCCACTGTTTTAGTTCCACAAGACCTGTTCAAAGCTGACATGGTGCCTAAAATATATTCTAATAAAAAGGAGACCCAAAATCCACCAGGTGCTCCTTTGCTTCTGAGGCCGGTGCTTCAGTCCAGTAGCACACTAGAGCCACATGTAGGATATTTCCTAAAACTGCAGAATCTGGGCAATAAATATTGAGTTGCATTTCTTGGGTAAAACATTCTGTGGTACAAAAAAAATGTATTCAAAATGAATTTATGGAAAAAAATAATGAACTTTGTAAATTTCACCTCTACTTTGCCTTAATTCCTGCGCAATGTCTAAAGGGTTAAGAAACTTTCTAAATGCTGTTTTGAATACTTTGAGGGGTGCAGTTTTTAAAATGGGGTGACTTATTGGGGGTTTCTAATATCTAAGGACCTCAAAGCCACTTCACAACTGAACTGGCCCCTGTAAAAATAGCATTTTGAAATTTTCTTGAAAATGTGAGAAATTGCTGCTAAAGTTCTAAGCCTTGTAACGTCCTAGAAAAATAAAATGATGTTCAAAAAACGATGCCAATATAAAGTAGACATATGGGGGATGTTAGTTAGCAACATTTTTGTGTGGTATAACTGCCTGTCTTACAAGCAGATACATTTAAATTGAGAAAAATGCAAATTTTTGCAATTTTTCGCTAAATTTTGGTGATTTTCACAATTAAATACTGAATGTATCGGGCAAATTTTGCCAGTAACATAAAGTCCAATGTGTCACGAGAAAACAATCTCAGAATCACTTGGATAGGTAAAAGCATTCCGGAGTTATTACCACATAAAGTGAAACATGTCAGATTTGAAAAATGAGGCTCTGTCAGGAAGGTCAAAAGTGGCCAAAGAGGGAAGGGGTTAATAGACAGGCAATATCCCCGGACTAAACCTTACTACTACACGACACATTTTGCTTCTATAGAATGCAAATATTAGTAACTCAAGCGCAGGCATATACAATAGAGTAACATTCTTATAGATACATTGGATAATACTATTACTCCGTACATGAGTGCTGTCCAGATTCACGGACAGGAGTGGTTACCCGCCACTATACACACGAAGTGTGACATCAAATCATTAAATAAAAAGAAATGGAGACAGCACTACCAAATTTTCAAAGTGAAGATCCTTTTATTCCACAGTGCAACGTTTCAGCTCAACACGAGCCTTTCTCAAGCATAATAATGTGACACACAGAACGCATATATATGTAATACAAGGTCATAAAGCCAATTACATACATATAGTAAAATTGTGTAATAGTGATACAGCAAGTATACAAAATTTTTTTATATCAATGGAATCCCCCATAGATGTGCTAATACATAAATAAAAAAATAAGTTAGAAACACTCCATATACATAGTGTAAATAGTGCATTCACTGTAATAAGGCCAATCAATCAGATGGGCTACATGTGTATAATAACATGTGAGAATGTTAGAAAACAGGTGTATAAAATAAAGTTAAAAACATCTTACCCTCGCTGGATCGGCTGATAGCGTTGTGCACTCTCTTACTACGTAGAACTAAACATTGCGTAATCCTAGCACCTGTGTGTATGAGTCATCGCACAATACGTCATTATGCGCATGCACATTGTCTACCAGAGGCGCTGATCGCCATATTGAAAGAGGGCTATACACCCATAGATGTTTCCCATGGATGACGTCGGATCCTGTCCGTCTCAGCTATGAGTCATTGGACATATCGTAGATTCGTGTCTGCGCAATGCCCATTAAGGATCGTTGGCCCCATTTTGAAAAAGGGCAACATCACTCCATATGTTGCAATCAATGGGAAGAAGGAAGGAGGCTGGCACTGCCAAAACCGCACAGTCGGAATGGAGTATTGAAGTGTGGCTTGCTTTCTATTTGGATAATTGCAGGTAAATTACCACGGAGTTGCTCATCGAAAGAGTAGCACAATCGGCTGAATATAAATGTGTAGAGGAATGATCGAGGCACTCACCGGAACTGGCAAACAATTTCTTTATTACAAAAAGATCTTGGTCAGGATGTGGAATTGCCAATTCCACATCCTGACCAAGATCTTTTTGTAATAAAGAATTTGTTTGCCAGTTCCGGTGAGTGCCTCGATCATTCCTCTACACATTTATCACTCCATATGTTACACATCTATTCTATCCACTATAGAGTCTAATAGGTCAAATATATAGCGATATGAACTACATGTACTATCTCTGTAATATAAATGAAGATAGATATTATGTCTCAGATCAATAATCCTTGTACCTCATCTGTAGCGATGGGGATTTTGGAGCACATATGGGTAAATATAAAACTCATAATATACAAACACAGAGATTTACATATCGTCTTAGAAATATTGTGGACGGAAGACATGAACGGCATATATGCGAAAACTTTTCCAAAAAATACGATGCATATAATCAGGTATAAGAGTAGTGCAAATATATAGCTTCAACCGATCCTTGAGGCAAATCTTGAGAATAATATCTAGGATGAAGGGAAAAATGTATAAAGTAATTTGTAGGACATTGACAATATATATCAGACCTAAACATTGTAAATAGCATATATAAAATGTAATTATAATATAGATATGGTCAAATTATTTCCTATTCTCCCAGTGCAATGAGGATGGGGAGGAACACGGGGAAGATGATGAATACACGAGCAGATGTTCAAATCGGAGTGTCCCACTTGGTTATCTAGAAAAACTTGGAAAGATCTTGAAGTCTATATTAAGACCTCTAGGGGATAAGGTATCTAATTTAAAAATCCATTCCAACTCCAACCTTTTCAATTTGGAGATCCTATCTCCACCTCGTCTATGACGCGGTACATGATCGACAATATATAACTTAAAGTCATTCTCCCCATGGTTATTTTCCACAAAATGTTTAGGTAATGGTAGGTCAATTTTCTTGGTACGAATGGTGGACTTATGGTTGTTTATGCGTTTTCTGCAATCTAGAGAGGTTTCACCTACATACAATAATTTGCAAGGACATTGAATGATGTATATTACATGATCCGATTTACATGTAAGATGATGTTTAATTTTGTAGGTAGAACCTTTAATGGGATGAATGAATACCTCGCTTTTAACCATATTCCTACAATTATTACAACCTAAACACGGGAAGCAACCAAATTTTTTGGGGGCTAATAAAGACTGATAATTCTTAGTCAAAGAGCCCACATCAGCATGTACTAGACGATCTCTCAAATTTTTGGTCCTGCGCTATACGCGGTGGGACTTCAAATTCTGGGATTTTATCAAAAGAACTCCTAAGTATACCCCATTCTTTTTTAATGATGTTGGCAATATCATTGCTCTTATGGGAGTATGTGGACACCAGTGTTAGTCTATGAGAGGGCGATTGTTTACGATTTTGCAGAAGATCATCTCGGAATCCCCTCCACTTTAGATCTTTTATTGTCCAATAATTTTTTAGGGTACCCCCGATTCCTGAATTTCTGAGACATATCACTCAACCTATCGTCGAGAGTTAAAGGATCCTGCACGATCCTCTTCACCCTCAACATCTGGCTATAGGGGAGAGAAGCGATCATAGGGTGGGGATGACAGCTTTCGAACCTCAGTAAATTATTACGGTCCGTAGGTTTACTGTACAAATCCGTGGTGAGTTTATGTTCCTGAATATACACTCTAGTGTCAAGAAAATTTAGAGATGTTGTTGAAGAATCCATAGTGAATTTAATATCGTCATCTATATTATTCAGAAAGCTAAAGAAACACTCCAACTCCACTTGAGTACCTGTCCAGATGACTAAGACGTCGTCTATGTATCTCCACCACCTCAAAACCTTAGTGAAGTGGGGAGAGCCATAGACGGCGCCTTCCTCCAAAGCTGTCATGAACATATTTGCGTATGTGGGAGCCACGTTAGATCCCATGGCCGTACCCCTCCTCTGTGCATAAAAGGAGTCACCAAACAAAAAATAATTTTCTGTAAGGACAATTTCCAAGAGACACATAAGAAGATTAATGCATTCATGGGTATAATTGGACTGTTGTAACGCTTCAGATACAATATTAAGACCTCTCGTGTGGTTAATTGAAGTATAGAGACTGCACACATCAAACGATACAAGTGTGCAGTCCCCCATCAACTCAACCTCATTCAATTTGGTCAAAAAGTCAGTAGTGTCCTGAATATATGATTTAGCATTAATGGCAAAATCACGTAACATTTTATCTAAAAAAATGGCTATCGGTGAAAAAATGGAGCCGCAACCCGATATAATCGGTCTGCCCGGAGGGTCTACCAATGCCTTATGGATTTTTGGAAGACAGTACAGCACAGGGACCACCGGATGCCGCACCGTCATAAAATCCAACAGGTCACTATCAATGATACCCGCATTATGGGCCTCAACCAATATTGTGTCAATGGTATTTTTGATTCTAAATTTAGGATCCCCAGGAAGTGGCTCATAGGCATTAACATCTGACAATTGTCTAGCCAATTCAGCCAAATAGCGTGATGTGGCCATGACCACCAAGGCACCACCCTTGTCTGCGGGCTTGATGGTCAGGGACACATCACGAGAAAGGCCATCAACCGCCACTATCTCATCCCTCGTCAAGTTAGGAGGACCTACGAATCTACCATTGTCGCTCTCTCTCAGGGTACGAATACAATGTTTCACAATATCAATAAATGTATCAATTGCAGGTTCATTAATAAAGGGTTGGTGTGCACTCTTTTTATGTAGCCCAATCTCTTTTAGTGTAATTTCAGTATGGTGTACAGATCTATTGTCAAAATTTTTACCGGCAAACAATACCTTGAATTTTATTTTACGAAAAAAATCAAGAAGGTCCAGTTCTAATTGGAACCAATCCACACTAGAAGTGGGACTAAATGATAATCCCTTATTCAGGGCTGAAATTTCCACATTAGATAAGTCACGTGATGATATATTTACCACAAGATTTTCTATGGATTTTTGCTGAGTTTGTATTCCTTGTTGACAAATTGACGGTCCCTCTTTGCTCTGAAGGCTCATCAGCGATCAGCGCCTCTGGTAGACAATGCGCATGCGCATAATGACGTATTGTGCGATGACTCATACACACAGGTGCTAGGATTACGCAATGTTTAGTTCTACGTAGTAAGAGAGTGCACAACGCTATCAGCCGATCCAGCGAGGGTAAGATGTTTTTAACTTTATTTTATACACCTGTTTTCTAACATTCTCACATGTTATTATACACATGTAGCCCATCTGATTGATTGGCCTTATTACAGTGAATGCACTATTTACACTATGTATATGGAGTGTTTCTAACTTATTTTTTTATTTATGTATTAGCACATCTATGGGGGATTCCATTGATATAAACATTTTTTGTATACTTGCTGTATCACTATTACACAATTTTACTATATGTATGTAATTGGCTTTATGACCTTGTATTACATATATATGCGTTCTGTGTGTCACATTATTATGCTTGAGAAAGGCTCGTGTTGAGCTGAAACATTGCACCGTGGAATAAAAGGATCTTCACTTTGAAAATTTGGTAGTGCTGTCTCCATTTCTTTTTTTGCCTTGACTGAGGGGTCACCTCGGACTGTGACCCAGGAGACGTGCACCCTCTTGAAAAATGTATCCTGTGCTGCTGATCTATACAAATCATTAAATAAAATTGTACCTTCAGAAGACTCAATGACGGAACCAGTGTATACCGGTTGACAGAGCGGAGTCACAGGCAATAAGTGCTCACCGGCTTGGGCCCAAGAATGAATCCACTGTCTCGGTCAGCACCACTCCTTGTTCCCATCTGGACGTCCTGAAGGACCATGCGGGAACACCAAATGTTATGGCAGTATAGACTCTTCTCAATCTCCATATGAAATCACATCATTCACTTTCTTTAGGTTAAGAAGGTTTATTGTGTGTACACAGAGCTCTGAAGTCTTATTCAGAACGGACATCATCATTAATTACAGCAGTTTATATAGCCAATATGACGTATGTGTGACATGTGCACCAGGAAACCGAAAGAATTAGCATACAATAGCAAATGTTTACATTACACAATGTGGCCAAGTTAAATTAATTATCAAACAATAGTCTACATAACAAAATGTGGTAAGGCTAATTTATCATATACACAATGGTTAGTTGAACAGATGAACTTCCTGTAACTTTCTGTCTGTTAGCTGACACAATAGAATCAGTATAGCTTCAGTTCTCCTACTAGACACGTCAGTATTCTCCATATTGATACATTAGTAAAAAGTTTTAAGCGTAGCTAAAAACATATTTAAACTGCTATTATGTCCCTCTATGTGAATACATTACTCCTAGCAATTTTTTTCACTTCAAAGTACCTTTTTTGCAGCTTTTTTTCTTGTGAAACCGTCCACATCTATTTTCTCACACTTCCTGATTCTGGCAGTTGCTAGGGGCGTGTCTTACTGTGTGTGATGTTATGATTTGTCTGTATCTTTCATGGGCAGTGAACTCCGAGGTGATCATTACAATACTGTGAGCGTGCACTGAGCTATACAAAGCACAACACATTATATATAGAGATGGAAATATCTCTGCACACTCCAGAAGAAAGCAATCAGAGGTTTTCTTTTCACTTTCCCTGGCAAGGGAAGGGAAGATAAAACGGCAGGGTGATTGGGGGGGGGGGGCGGTACGGAGCAGTCCTAGTCTTATCTGATGCTAATTAGCAGCTCAGATTACAGTGTCCAGAGACTCTTTGCTGGAGGGAAGGGGGAGAATCATCCAGGCACAGAGACCAGTGCGCACAGTGTCTTCCATGCGCTCTAATGCTAGAGAACTGTGTAGTGTATAGAGGCAGAGAGACCTTCCTGACGTCACGATGGGGGCGTGAACATCTGACGTGAGGATGGGGCCACCACCCACCCGTACTCATAGGCAGCAGACTCTGTACACTGATACATTCAAACGGTGTACAGATTTCTTCTAGCAACGGGAGAAATACAAGAAATAAAATGTGGTAGAAAAGTGTCAGAGTGGCCATTTATAACACAAAAGGGATCCAAATGAATTATTAAAGTATATTACAAAATATATTTATACTACACATGCTGCTAGAAAATACAAAGTTGATCGAACGTTTAGTTACGCTTTAATGTCTTAATTTTTGCCTATGACTGGGAGTTGTAGTCCTCTCCTCCCTGCGGTGTCCTCTGATATATCATAATAAAAGCCTGGGCATGCTGAAAGTTGTAGTCCTCTCCTCTTATACCTCCTCCCTGTTGTGTCCTCTGATATATCATAACAGCCTGGACATGCTGGGACTTTTAGTCCTCTCTTCTTCTACCTCCTCCCTGTAATGTCCTCTGATATATCATAACAGCCTGGACATGCTGGGACTTTTAGTCCTCTCCTCTTCTACCTCCTCCCTGTAATGTCCTCTGATATATCATAACAGCCTGGACATGCTGGGACTTTTAGTCCTCTCCTCTTCTACCTCCTCCCTGTAATGTCCTCTGATATATCATAACAGCCTGGACATGCTGGGACTTTTAGTCCTCTCCTCTTCTACCTCCTCCCTGTAATGTCCCCTGATATCACATAATGCTATAATAAAGAATATCCACCCAATACGGAAAATAAAATACTACATTCTTTATTAAGACACAAAACAGTTGTAAATACCATTTAAATAGCAGCCATAAAACCAAAATGTACCTAAAATAAAACAAAAAGAGGACAGTGCATAATCGTAAGGCAGGACATATATGGCGGTAACATAGGTCAAGATCACTCAATATAATGACTCTTCAAACACAAAACGGAGCCTTTAAGACAAAATGGATTCCAAATATCCAAGATGAAGTCCACACAGAATGTACTTATTTAACCCCTTTAATGACCAGCCTATTTTAGACCTTAATGACCAAGCTATTTTTTACGTTTTTCCATCGTCGCATTCCAAGAGCAATAATTATTTTTTTTTGCGTGGACATAGCAGTATAAGGTCTTGTTTTTTGCTGGACAAATTTTATTTTTTAATAGCACCATTTTGAGGTACATATTATTTCTTGATTAACTTTTCTTGGGGGGGGGGGAATAGAAATAAAATCAGACATTTCACCACTCTTTTTCGCGTCCTAAATCTATGCCGTTTTACCGTGTGGTATAAATAACACAATAACTTTATTCAGCGGGTTGTTACGATTGCAACGATATCAAATTTGTATAGTTTTTTTGTATGTTTTACTATTTTTATACAGCAAAAACGCTTTTCTTCCATATTTAAAGAGCTATAACATTTTTTATTGTTCCGCTGATGCAGATGTATGAGGTCTTTTTTTTTTTTGCGGAAAGACTTGTAGTTTTTATTGGTAACATTTTGGAGTAGATGCGACTTTTTATCAAATTTTTTTAATATCAGGATTCACAGAAAACAGCAATTTTTCCGTAATTTTTTATTAATTTTTTACGGTGTTCACCGTGCGGGTTAAGTAATGTAATAGCTTTATGGACGGGGTCGTTATGGACGCGGTGATATCAAATGTGTGTAACTTTTTTAATAGTAAAGCAGTTTGTAAGGGGAAAAAGCGGGTTTTTCATTTTTTTTTTTAATTGACTTTATTAAACTTTTTTTTACTAGTCCCACTAGGGGACTTTAATATGCGATCCTCCGATCGCTATTGTAATACACTTCAATACTTTTGTATTGCAGTGTATTACTGCCTGGCCGTTTAAAACGGTCAGGCATCTGCTAGGACATGCCTCCGGCATGACCTAGCAGGCATTCGCTACAGGCAGACCTGGGGGCCTTTATTAGGCCCCCGGCTGCCATCGGAGACACAGGACCTCGGCGATCTTATCGCCAGGTGTCAGTGGGATGAGAGGGAGCTCCCTCCTTCTCTCCAAAAATTACTCTCAAGATGGGCGAACGGGCGAGATCGATACTTATATTGATCTCACCTGTTAAAATAGGGACGCCCCCAGCCCTCAGCTACGCCTGGCAGGTGAGAGCAGGGAGATTTGACAGCTCCCTGCTCTGTTTAATTTATTCTGATGCAGCGCCGTAAAAAGGCTTATGCATGAGAATAAAGCCCTTTAGTGGCCGCCGTGAAAAAGGCGTATTGGCGGTCACTAACGGGTTAAACATCAGTTAATCACTTTCACGTACACTTAATTATAAGAACGCAGTAACAGATGATTTTGGTTTCCTTAGACTTAATTCTTCTTTTTCTTTTCTAGTGAAATAATGAGAAGCAGATCAGCTAGGGCAATCCTACCCCTGACGAATAGGTCCGTTCAGTCCCTGAAATGCGTTGGAGCTTTATTGTCCATGCTGATACCCCAGGCTACTATCTGTTACATTACAGTTTAGTTTTTGAGCACTAACTACACCAGTCAGGGTGCCACTATAGTACAGGCAATCCTCCATTACTTTAATAAAATGTAGACACAATAAAGAACCAGGATGTGGTGCCAACTCCTGAGCATGAGAATAGCCCAACCAATCCTCAACAACCATCTGCCCAAGTGGCGAGTTTTCTGGTATCTTAGCGGAGTATCTTCCCTATCTCTAAATTTTAGACGTACTAGCTTGCTTACCTACTGCATGAAATACTTAGTGAGTAAAGTTGTGTGGACTGTAGGACTTTGATAAGGTGAATTATCCCTTTATCCTGGTCCATGGTGTATCACTGTCCCCTGGATGAGCAATCCCTAGAATCTTATTTCTCACATTCCAAACAAGAATATGGCTTCATGTAAATTCTCTAAGTTTAAAAAACGTATTTCCTTGTAAAATATATTCCACATATAGAGCATCAAAACAGCTTCTCCCCTGTGTGACTTCTCTGATGATCCTTAAGTTTGCATTTAGTAATAAAACATTTCCCACATTCTGAACATGAATATGGCTTCTCTCCTGTGTGAATTCTCAAATGTGTAACAAGACTTGCTTTATCTGTAAAACATTTCCCACATTCTGAACATGAATACGGCTTCTCTCCTGTGTGACTTCTCTCATGTATAACAAGACGTGATTTATCTGTAAAACATTTCCCACATTCTGAACATGAATATGGCTTCTCTCCTGTGTGACTTCTCTCATGTCTAACAAGATGTGATCTATATGTAAAACATTTCCCACATTCTGAACATGAATACGGCTTCTCTCCTGTGTGACTTCTCTCATGTATAACAAGACGTGATTTATCTGTAAAACATTTCCCACATTCTGAACATGAATACGGCTTCTCTCCTGTGTGACTTCTCTCATGTACAACAAGACGTGATTTATATTCAAAATATTTCCCACATTCTGGACATGAATATGGCTTCTCTCCTGTGTGACTTCTCTCATGTACAACAAGACATGATTTATATGTAAAATATTTCCCACATTCTGGACATGAATATGGCTTCTCCCCTGTGTGAATTCGCATATGCATAGCAAGACCTGATCTTTGTGTAAAACATTTCCCACATTCTGAACATGAATATGGCTTCTCTCCTGTGTGAATTCTCTCATGTACAACAAGTCTTACTTTATCTGTAAAACATTTCCCACATTCTGGACACGAATACAGCTTCTCTCCTGTGTGAATTCTCTCATGTACAGCAAGATTTGATTTACGTGTAAAACATTTCCCACATTCTGAACATGAATATAGCTTCTCTCCTGTGTGCCTACTCTCATGTACAGCAAGATGTGATTTTTGTGTAAAACCTCTCCCACATTCTGAACATGAATACGGCTTCTCTCCTGTGTGACTTCTCTCATGTATAGCAAGATGTGATTTAGCTTTAAAGGATTTCCTACATTCTGAACATGAATACGGTTTCTCTCCTGTGTGACTTCTCTCATGTACAGCAAGATGTGATTTCGATTTAAAGGATTTCCTACATTCTGAACATGAATACGGTTTCTTCCCGGTGTGACTTCTCTGATGTACAGCAAGATGTGATTTATGTGTAAAACATTCCCCACATTCTGAACATGAATACGGCCTCTCCCCTGTGTGACTTCTCTCATGTACAGTAAGATCAAATTTTCGTGTAAAACATTTCTCACATTCTGAACATGAATACGGCTTCTCTCCTGTGTGAATTCTCCAATGTCTAACAAGACCTGATTTATACTTAAAACATGTGCCACATTCTGAACATGAATACGGCTTCTCCCCTGTGAGAATTCTCTGTGTTAAAAGACCTGAGATTTTTGTGCATTGTTGACCACATTGAAACCTTTTACCGCCTTTCTGAGCTGTACTTGTGGTAGCAATCTGTGATTGGTCAGGAGAAGGTTCCTCATGATTAGGGGAAATATATGATAGATCTGTACTGTGAAGTCCTGGATTTACATTAAGGGTAATGAGGTTTTCTCCTGAAGACTGCTGCATATCTTTATCTTCTACTTTATGATTTATGGATAGCATGAAGTTTCCCTCAGTCTTCTTACTGGAGTTTTCTGTTAGGATTAGGATGAATATAATTAGCTTTTTTTAACCCACAAAGCAGACAAAATTTATAACATTCATTTCAGACAAACACAAATGCAGTTTTGACGGAGTTTTTTTATTTTTATTTCTTAAATTAAAGCCAGAAGTGGATCAAGCAGGAAGGAGAAGTATACGTAATTGGTTTTGATTCTACTCCTGGCTTTGGCTTAAAGAAAAAACTGATTACAAAATAAAATATATAGATGGACTTCCGATGGCGGGACATCCAGGATGGCCGCGTTTCAACTTGGCTCCTGCTCCACGCTGCAGCTCCTAGTCTCTGGACCAAGCATCATAGGCTTTTGAGACCTGAGACACGACTACACCCCGGAGACAGCCTTACTCTGCTGCGGGAGCTCATTATCTATTGCCGAATTCGGCCCAACAGGTGAGTGTGAGATCGCTCTTAGAGGCGGCGGTGCCATTACCCGCCAGGCCGCGGGATCTAGGGCCTAATTCCCTGACACGCTACAAGAGAGGTGACACAAACGACCACCGGAGAAAGGGCGGAAAGAGATGAGGGTCCCTTCCAGCACGGCTCCCTTCAGTGTAGTGGGATGATTTGCAGTGCTTGACCGCTGACGACTTCTCACACATTCCCGCAAGACCGACCGGGACACCTCACTGGTATCGGACACTACATCACCGCCTGGATACAGAGAAGTTCTCTGCACTGCTACCCTACTTGCCTCACTGCATGACAACATATCAATGTGGTTTGCTTATCTATGTGACTTGAGGAGAATAACGTTCCTTAAAAACTACTGTTCCCTGCGTGTGAACTGGAAACTTTTAGATATGAAATACAACTTACTGCAGAAACTGCACAGTGTCTGACGCCATGTAGTGGCTGATTTGTAGATTTCTCTACATCCCTGTAACTTTGAATCTCTTGACGCTGAAGTGCACTATACTCTTATGTGCGGACTGACATCCATTGACGGTTTATACTGAGAATACTTTTATATGCACAGGATACTCTACTATCTCTGGTAATCACTACCGACTGGATCATCGCATTCACTTTTACGACACAGATATTGGGAAAACTGCCCTCCTCTGTTACATCTTCTAACTAGATGACCGCAACTAGAGGGCGCCTATTCTTCAAATGAGGCAATAGAAATATGTACATGGGGACTGTGCTCTTTATGTAACCTATTTTGCATTTATAACTCTGCCTCTCCCTTGCATTTGAAACGGTCCGCTGGGACCTTGCTATGGACAGAAATCTTACTACAAAATCGTCTGGCAGACAGCTGCGAGCTGACTAAAGATCAGGGACAGAAAAATGCATATACAAAAGCTGCAGGCCAAATACAAGGCCACTTCCAAAACATCCAATACTAAAAGTAAAGTTTCACCTGATGAGGTATCCAATACGGCTGATCTTTTTTCAGGAGATGACATCACTCCTCCAAACCGCTCTCCTAGTTCTAGTCCTCTGGGACTTTTTAATAGGGATGATCTTCAAGCAGTCTTGGTGGCTGACAAAGTATCACAACTATTGATCCCATTGTTTGACAAACGTCTCGAAGTGCTCCATACCTCAATAAATTTTGCGCTATCTCAAATTACTAACAATGCGCATAGAATAGTGGAATTGGAAACTCGGGTGCAAGGGATGGAACAAACTATTGCCCACCTTGAAACCACTCTACAACACAGCCAAACATTGGAGGTGGCACTCCGAGACCAGGTGGAAGACATGGAAAACCAACATCGTCGAAACAATCTGCGCTTTGTTGGCATCCCAGAGGGTGTAGGAGGGGAACATCTTTTCGACTGACTAAGGAACTGCCAGCGGCTCTGAAATTGGAGACACTGAGTGACCCTCTAACAATTGAAAGAGCGTTTGGAATTGGCCCTCTGGATGCCAACAGGGGAAACGGAAATAGCAGACCACGTTAGGTTATTGCAAAAATATCTAAATTTATGGGTAAAAGAGAATTCTGAGGGCATATAGACAGCAAAGGGAGTTGCGGATTCAGGGTAACCGAATCTTAAGTTTCCAAGATTTTTCAGCCGCAGTATCGCAAAAGAGGAAGACTTTTGTACCCATCTGTAAAGTGCTAGCAGAGAACACGAAATTTCAACTACTATACCCGGCCAAGCGGAGAATAAAAGATGGAACAAGATCACTAACCTTTGACAATCCTTTGGATGCCAGGCGACACCTTCACATGGAAGATGGCTGAGAATATCAAATCATAATTAGGGGAGAGACAGTCCCCACTTTAGCACATTCCTTTAAAAACTTGTTGAATTGCAGATGTACTATGTACTAAACTATATATGAGATTGGATCATATTAAATGCTAGAGCTCAGTACAAATCGTACGGTGCCAACCAGTAAGTGTAAACTATTATAATGCGAAAAGGGGAAAGGGACAAAGGGAACTGGGAAAGGGGCAAGGAGAAAGGGAAATTGAGGGGAAACCACTGGTAAACTGGCACTCGGCTCAGCGATGTATAAAAATATCAAAAATGTATTATCAGTAAGTTAAGAAACAGAGGGTAGCGATAAGTGCGACCCTGTATCAATTTAAACAATCAAACACAAAATACATACAATAGACAAACAAAAATAGACACCACAGGCCCGGCCGGGTCACTAGTACACATGAATTATCAATAATAATCAAGGATTATAACATCAAGATCAAGTGTTGCAGTATGGTAAGCTAGTAATAGACCCGTTCAGTAATGGGCAGTGTGCAGATCATGCGTTTAATAGACCCGTTTAGTAATGGGCAATGTGCAGATCATGCGTTTAGCGATTGTAATTAATGTGTGGAACATATTCAATGTGTCAGGTGTGGATACAAAAATGGGTGTAACGTCTTGATGCACTACATGAGTGCATCCACATATATAACCTATGGATCCCACTGTAAGGATACAATGAAAGGGATGTAAACAATATGTGTAACCTATAGAACTCGCTGTAGGAAATTACAATGAAAAATTGCAATAAATTGCATCAACATAGCATGCAGATTTTAGCCAACAAGATTTGTTCAACAGCCCATGTCAAATAATATACTTATCGCCAATAGTTATGGCTTCTGAAGTGGAGGTTGAGATGTTGTCATTAAATTCCATATGTGCTGTGGATCTGTCAGATTGCAAGCTTTGGTGCTTTTCCAGAGATCATGTTGTGGCCGGCATCCAGGCCAGAAATACGCAGGAGCCCAAAAGGCAATAGTGGTTTTTGAAAAGAAACAGTTATTGTTCAAATGAAGAGAGTTCCTTGATGAACCATATATCATATGGGTTAATAGGCAAGTAAACTAGGACGAAACGTATGTATATTAACCACGTCTCTGTGGTCGTCAAGCTCTTGAGTCATCAGGCTCTCATCGGCATGAAGGTTATACGTTTAAAACGTGTATGCAGCAAGCGGTTCCACAGGTGAGTCCACAGATCAATCCACACAATGCTCGGCATTTGACGTCACAGAAAGAGGTGCGTACGCTGACGCGTTACGTCACCACTTGACTTTCCCAGAGCTCTGAGGAAGTTACGTGGTGACGAAACGTGTCACCACATGAGCAGTGTGTGGATTGATCTGTGGACTTTAAGGAACAACTGGGTTCCTGCGATCCTTGGAGGATCACAAACTTAAACTCACGGAAATACAGATGCCATTCTGCGGTACACAACAAATTTTCATATTGGTTATTTTTTTATATCCACTACACTCTTTACACACCATCTCGTATCCCGAATTAACCCAATACCAATTTCGGATCATGCACCTATACATATGTCTTTTCGGATAGCTATACCTTAACAGAGAACTATGTTCTGAAGGTTCGCATCGTACCTGGTAAATTCAGAGGACTTTAAATACTATTTAAAGATACAATGGACTAACTACCTGGATGATAATATGGAACACCTAGAAGATGCACCTTTGCTCTGGGCAACGGCAAAAGTCGTAATCCGAGGTCACATAATTGGCTACATAGCACATAGGAAAAAATACAACGGGAACAATTCAACAAACTACATACATCTTTGCGGTCAGCCCAATCAATATATGCTCAGGACCCGACCCCTCAAGCTCAACAAATATAACAGCTAAACATCTTCTAGAAACTTTTGGACAAGTGAACCCACAATGGCAGGTCAAACACACACAGAATAGATTCTATAGATGGGGAAATAAGGCAGGATCTTTACTAGCCACTATGGCAAAGTGAATTAAACCATACAAACCCATCCAGACACTGCGTAATCCTCAAACAGAGAGCTTAACCTGTAAACCGGACAAAATAGGGAAAATCTTCCAGGACTACTTTCAAGATTTATATCGAGCTGCCCCAGCGGACCCTTTAAAAATTTGATCTTTCCTTCACACTTTACAGGTGCCCACCCAGAGGAACAGCAAAATATGTTCGATTCTGTTATACAAAAGGAGGAAGTTTGTGATGTAATTAAAGCATCTGTAAATGGTAAAACACCAGGGTCGGATGGATTCTCGGCTGAATTTTATAAAATGCTGTCTCCAGAAATAATTCCAACTTTAACTAACCTATATAATTCCGCTTATACACAGACAGTTCTGTCAGACTACTTTACGGACTCCAGAATTATTCTCTTGCCAAAACTAAACAAAGATCCGATTGACCCACAGTCTTATAGACCCATATCACTGCCGAACAGCGATTATAAATTCTTATCTAAAATTCTAGCCAAAAGATTACAGCTCATTGTACCACAAATACTTAGTCCAACACAGACAAGCTTCAGTTAGGGAAGCCAGTGCATAAAGAATATTCATGCGGCAGTAGCGGCCACAGTGATAGCTCAAAATCAACATAGCCAGGTAACTATGCTCATGAGTCTAGACTCGGAGAAAGCGTTTGATAAGGTGGAATGGCCTTTCTTGACTGAGGCCCTAACACAGCGCAAATTCGGTGCTACTTTTATGAACTACATAGCGCTCCTACAAACTGACACTAGGACTACAAATCACGGTTAACGGACATAACACACCTCATGTAGATATGTTTAGAGGGGCATGACTAGGATGCCCACTTTCTCCCCTACTTTTTAATTTGTCGATAGATCCTTTATTACATCATTTACAGATCTCCCCAGCATTTCAGGGCATAAAAAAAAGACGAGGTAGAACTCAAATTAGCAGCGTTTGCGGATGACATACTCCTGATCTCCAATCCCAAACAAGCCATACCTCATATATTGAGGATCCTGTCCACCATTTGAAGCCTTTCGGGCTACACTCTCAACATTGATAAAACTGAGGCACTTTTGCTTAGGGGACTGTCACGACCTTTATGGTCATCTGCATATCCGTTTAGGTGGCAAGCTTTCTCGCTGAAATCTCCGTCCATACATACAAACTTTGGAGGGGACTCTGAAGATATGGGGATCTCTGGCCCTTTCATAACTGGAAAGAGCATACTTCTTAAAAATGACCGAATTACCCAGACTTTTATATCTATTTCATACGTTCCCAATTTATCCCACGCCAGGGGGACAAAAAAAAGTCTACATTTCTTATACCGTAATTTTATTGGGGGGGGGGGGCAAGGATAGCGTACAAACTGTTACAACAACCTAAACTCAACAGAGGGATAGCTTTCACTAATATCAGAATATATAATCTGGCATCCTTACTTCGGGTGATAAGGGATTGGATAAATAACAAATCACATTTTTCAGACTCCAAGTTAGAACAAGACCTCCTCCCATATTGTGCACTACCCACCATGCTTCATTTACAGCATCAAATGCTGCCGGAAGGAGTGAAAGATAATCCTCTCTTGCTTTCTACATGGAAAGGGTGGAACAAAATCAGATGCATATTGGAAGTTTCCCCTTTGATCTCACCTTATCTAACCTTAGTCAAGAATCCCAACTTCCAGGATGATGGGTCTCATGCAATATTTCGACACTGGTAAAGGGCGGGTATCAAAAACATATATTTCTTACTTCATGTTGCCGAAAAGAGGATGTATACAAGAATAGAGCTTCTGCGGAAATATCCAGATATCTTATTCCCACAATTCATGTATTTTCAGGCGAAAAATTATATTAACACTTTATTACATAAACTAACCGATAGAGATTGGAACCCCACTATTCATGCGAAATTCAATAAACTCACAACTGTTAAGGGGGCGATATCACGAAACTATCAAGCTCTACACATACTAATAAATTATGCAGAGGCGGCAGTTTCTCTTTCCAAGTGGGTACTGGATTATTCAACTCTTACTTATGGAAATGTTCTGTTGGCAAAAGAACAAGCTCATAAATATTTACCGTCTGCTAGGTATTTGGAAATGAGAATGAAGATATGTCACAGAGCGTATCTCACTCCCACAATGGGTTATTTGATGGGCATATACAATAGTCCTGTTTTAAATGTAGTGGGACTGATGCAAATCTGTACCACTGCTTGTGGCCATGCCCTGTAATGAAATCATTTGGGGATAGACTAAAAACTTTTACTTTAACACACCGGACTAACTTCGTTCCTAATGATGCCTTGTGGCCTATTTTTGGATGCTTGGACAAAGGAAGTTATAACTATACACTGGGAGCAGGTAAATTATTGCACATGATAGCTGTAATGGCAGGAAGGAGGTGATGGAAGTGAGCCCTAATCTACCCACCGCTCTGTCCCTACCTACTTGCAACGACCCGCCCTAGGCGACGGGGTACAACTGGGCGGCGGTCCCTACGCTGTCTAAGTGCACGGGAGAACAAACAGGGAACACGCAAGGGAAGGGGCAGTAGCCACGGAACGCCGCGAAGAAACGCCACGGTGAATGAGAATGCAGGACCAGGATGAAGAGTATACCAAAGTGGGCGCGGAGAAGGAAGCAAGCCAGGGACAAAGCAAAGCAGGGTAAGCGGAACTGCAGCAAGGCAGAAGCACGGCAGGAGCAGGCTGGAGCAAGCAGCAGTGAGGCCAGGAATCCAGAAGAATTACAAGCACTGAGGAAGAGAACAGGGCAGGTAATAAAAGGACAGGGGGCGGAGCTAACTCCGACTGACCAGGCCACGATAGGCTCTCCCACTCCTGAGCCTGCCACCCTGGTTGGTGGGAGATGGTGTCAGTCGAACAGGTCTGGCCTCAGGTGTGGATTGATTAATCCCAGGAGTATACCTAGACGTAGTAGCTGGCAGATCCCTAACAATAGCAGCAGCAGGTGTAAAATCTATTTTACAAACATGGTTACAAAAACAAGCACCGCCATTCCAATTGTTTTTGGATAAATTTCCTTTTTTGTTTAAAATGGATTGGACGGAGACTTCGATATGCAAGACAGCGCTCAGACTCCTTTTTTGGCACATGGGGTTGTATCTCTGTACTTCCGCACCGGATCAGGGAAGCTATACAAAATAATTTCCAGAACACTGTATGGTACCAGGAAAGGGTATTGATGGGGTCTCCGCCGATATCATAACAACAATATTATGAAATGTGAGTACTGGACATGCTCACCGATAGGCGGAATCGCACGATTCACTCTAAAACACTTTGGCACATTTTTTTACCTATACATGTCGCAAGGGAATAGGGTACTTAGTCCTCATTGGGTGGCTATATCTGGTGGAACGTGGGAAGCATGGCTGGCTTTGAGTTCCTCTTAGGAACTCCTACTTATACTTATTTAAAGCACTATTTGATACTTGACTTGGTGTTATTTTATTGTTTTCTTTACTATATGATTTATTGTACTGATAGTGGCGATGTTCATTCCTATTTAATAACTTAGTAGACGCCTCTAAATACTTGAAGTTTGTACGCAAGATCAGCAACAAATTCTAATATAACATCGCTCCTAGATACAGTGGTGTTATCGCTTTGTTGTTTTTGTTCAACTGTAAAAAAGATATTTATTGTGCAAATAGCAATAAAAACATTTTGGAAAAATAATGTATATATCGATGATAAAGTACAGGTTTCTGGTCTATTCCTAGTCAGCGCTTTTATTACATAAACCTTGACTTAATAAAACAAATAAATGTGAGCGCCACCTTACCTGGCAATCAAGCCTTTCTCCTACCAACACATTTGATCCTTCAATACCAATTAGAAATCACTTTAATACTACAGCTTAAAGCAACCCTCCAGTTCCAGGACAATGTATTTAATATGATAGTGTATATGGTGTAACATTACCTGGTGCCCTTCAGTTGTGCCCCTCTCACGTGGATTTTCCGTTTTAGGGTTTCCTCTGTGCTGTTCCATAATGACTTCAGCACTTCTTTGACTATGAGACACTCCCACTGTTCTCGAATTGGCCAGAGCAGCTCACGTGAGCAGTTCTGTCCAATACTTGAACAGATAGAGTATGTTCGACAGTCTGAGAAGCGCTATGACTTCTTTGAGAGAACACAGAGGGGACCCTAAAACAGTGTATCCCCGGCAGAGGGGCACAACTGAACAGCACCAGGCAATATTACACCATGTATCCCATCACACTTATAATTTTGTCCTGAGACCAGGGGGGGGGGGGGGGGGGGGGGGGTTTAATATATTTGCTGAAAATCTAACCTTACACACAGTCTTCATTTAACAGGATCATTTTAGAGATTCATGGACATGAAAATTAGATAATAATGGCTGCAGTCACCAGATGTCCATTTTCTAGAACACATTAAGTATGTAGCAAATGTCATGATCTGTGGGTACGTGTACCCACTATGCCGCACCGCCGTAGCGTGGAGGCAGCTGGTCAAATAACAGAGTACCCAAAATATACAAACTTCAGCACAAGGGTACCTGAATAATCTGGACAGTCGCAGTAGCTAGGCACAGATGGAACTTTAGACGGCAGAGAATGTCACACAAGGCGGAGGATATCAGGCTAGGCCATACGTGGTGTACGACAGCAGACTTGACCGATGACAGAACACGACTCCAACACGACTTAGGGCTCAGGAACCAACACAGCACAGTAACAGGCAGTAGGTCATGGGAACAGGATAACACAGAGGGACCATTTGCAAAGACTAACATGGGAATTACAAAACAATGCTCAGGCAGGGAGTGAAAGGGGAGGGCACCTTTTATAGTGCGGAGGGCACCTTTTATAGTACAGAGAGATTAGGGCTGATTAATAATAAAATTCATGTGCGCGCACTTGCTCTTTAAAGCCGGGCATGAGCGTGCGCGTGCACCCTACGGGACACAGCCGAACAGAGCGGAAGTGAGTGCTGGCGTCTCCTAGGAAGATCCATGGCCGCAGCCGCTGAGGGGTGAGTAGGAACGGCGGTTCGCGGCCGTGTACACTACAGTATGCCACCTCTTACTCCCTCTTTTCTTGGGACCAGAGCGAGAGAGAAATTTCTTAATGAGGGTAGGGGCATTAGGGCTCTCCTCTGGCTCCAAGGACCTCTCCTCAGAACCAAACCTTCTCCAGTCTACCAAATAGAAAGTCCTTCCTCTTACCCTCTTGCAGTCCAGGATCTCCCTCACCTAAAAAAACACCACAGATGAACCGCTGGGAGCAACTGCGGGACTGGGAGTCTTACTGTAGTGGCTCAAGACAACCTGTTTCAGGAGGGACACATGAAAAGTTTTGGGGATTCCGTGGGTAGGAGGCTGCCGAAGCTTACAGGAGACAGGGTTTATCTGTTGTAGTATTTCAAAGGGTCCGAGGAACCTGGAAGAAAACTTGTACGAAGGCATCTTCAGACGGATATTCTGTGAGGACAACCAGACTTTGGTACCTGGAAGATACAGAGGCGGCTCTCTCCTTTTAATATCCGTTTTTCGCTTCATGCGATCAACTGCTAGCAGAATAGAGGACCGGGTCTGTTGCCAGATTTGCAGAAAGTCCCCAAATGCAGAGTCCGCAGCAGGTACCTGAGATGTAGCCAAGACAGGAAGAGGGATTCTAAAATGTTCACCGTACACAATGTAGAACGGTGTGGAACTGGTGGACTCACTTGTGCGAGTGTTGCATGAGAACTCACACTGTACCCAGTCATCATGCTGCATGGAGATGAAGTGGCAGAGATAATTCTCCATGATCTGGTTAATCCTCTCGACTTGACAATTGGACTGGGGATGGTAGGCTGAGGAAAAGTACAATGTCACATCCAGGAGTTTACAGAGAGCTCTTCAGAATTTCGAGGTGAACTGAACCCCTCGATCAGACCATATGTGAGAGGCAAGCCATGCAGGCGGAAGATGTGCTGAATGAAGAGAGATTAGCTAGTCAAAGAGCAGTAGATAGGCCAGTCAGCGGAACAAAATGAGCCATCTTGGAGAACCGATCCACCACCACATTGCATCACACTGATGGAGGAAGGTCAGTGATAAAGTCCATTGCAATATGCTGCGAGGGGGCGTTGGGCACAGGCAGAGGTTGGAGCAGACCGGCAGGCTTGGAGTGAGAAACCTTGTTAGAAGCACACACAGTGGAGGAAGACAGATTGTCCACAACATCCTTGGGCAGTGTGGGCCACCAGAAATGACGAGTTGTCAGGTCTAGAGTCTTATGAACACCCGCGTGTCCAGCCAGTTTGGAGCAGTGTCCCCAGCGAAGGATTATCCTCCTTTCTGCCAGCCCCACAAAAGTCCTCCCCGGCGGGATGTCTCTAATTTGAAGAGGATTAGTTGTAATAATGCAGGATGGGTCTATGATACATTGCAGGAACTCCATAATGTCCTTTGTTTCAAACTACCTGGATAGGGAATGGACCCTCACATTTTTGTCAGCAGGACATTAGGGAAGCACAAACTGGCTTGACGGGGATTTAGCCATTAAGCCGATTGGAGATAAGGGAGGTTCTTGTGGTCAGTGGATATCAAGATGGGATGAGCTGCGCCCTCTAGCAGATGTCTCCACTCTTCCAGAGCCAATTTGATGGCCAATAACGCCCGAACCCCAATAGAGTGATTGCGCTCAGTGGAGGAAAAAATTATTGAATAATAGCCACACACCACTGCCTTTAAATTGAAGCTTCTCTGGAACAGAACTGCACCAACAGAGTAAGCGTCCACCTCCAGCAAAAACTGTCAAGAGACGTCAGGATGATGGATAATTGAGGCGGAGGTAAAAGCACTCCTGAGGCTATTAAATGCAGATTCTGCCTCTCGAGTCCACACCCTTCTTGGTAAGGGTAGAGAGACTGGAGCCGTCAGTGATGAGAAGTTTGGGATAAACTGCCGGTAGAAGTTGGCAAATCCCGAAAAATGCTATATGGATCACAGGCAATGAGGACGTGGCCATTCCAGGACGGACTTTACCTTCTCAGGGTCCATCTTGAGACCTTGATCCGAAATGATGTAGCCCAGGAAGGGCAGAGAATTATTTACAAAGACACTCTTCTCCAGCTTGCCATACAGACGGTTCTCCCTTAATCACAGTAGAAGTTGACGAACATGCCTTCGATGAGTCGTGGGATCTGGAGAGAAAATCAAAATATCATCGAGAGAGACCACAACACAGACATAGAGATCTCGGAAGAAATCAAGATATCCTAATTCCTGGAAGCCCGCCTTACATAAACCGAACGGCATCACCAGGTATACGTAGTGCCCGTCTCGAGTGCTTAATTCCGCTTTCCACACGTCACCTGGACTGATTCGGATCAAATAGTAAGCCCCACGCAAGTTTAGTTACGAAAAAATCCTGGCTCCTTGTATACGGTCAAACAGTTTGGATATTAGTGCCAATGGGTATTTGTTCTTGACCGTTATCTGGTTGAGACCACTGTAGTCAATGCAGGGTCAAAGAGATCCGCCTTTCCTCTTAACTAAAATGAACCCGGCCCCGGCCGGAGAGGACGACATTCATATGGAACCCTTCTCCAGATTCTCCTTGATGTAGGCTGACATGGATTGAGTCTCTGGCAAGGAGAGATGATATACCCATACACGTGGAGAAGCATTTGGAAACAGTTCAATTAGACAGTCGTAAGACCGGTGTGGGGGGAAGCTTCTCAGCCTCCTTTTTGCTAAAGACATCTGCAAATCGAGAAAAATAAGTAGGTAATCCCGCTAATGACTGAGGCCGAGGAGGCTGGACGGGGTGGATGTGAAAAAGGCAACGCTGGAGACATTTGGGACCCATAAAGAACTTCTCCTGAACTCCAATCCAGGACAGGAGCATGCAGCCGGAGCCAAGGCAGGCCCAGTAGAAGCGGATTGACGGCAAGAAAAGGAAGTTCAATCAGTTCAGTATGAAGGACTCCAACTTGGAGCTTCAGCGGCTTGGTTTCAGACACGATTGGATCAGGCAGACAAAGACCATTCACCGAGGCAACAGCCAAAGACGGCTCCAGTGGAACAGTGGGCAACTGGAGATGATCCACTAGGTCTTGCTGGATAAAGTTTGCCGCGGATCCGGAGTCCAGATAGGCGGAAACCCGGAGTGTCTTCTCGCCGTACACTATTGTCACAGGAATGGTTAGTTTGGAAGAGAATTTATTATTTAGTGCCATTCCGCCTAGAGTTGTCTCTCCAACCATTCCTAGGCACTGGAGTTTCTTTGGCTTCTGGGGACACAAATGCACAACACGGCCTCTGAGGCCGCAATAGAGACAAAAGGTCTAAAGTGTGTCTGCATGGTTTCTCCAGAGTAGAAAATTTGACCCGGTCCACCTGCATAGGCTCCTCTGGTGGAACAACTGATGAGGACAGCAGGGATTGCTTGAAACTAGGAGCTAGCCCAGGAAATCCTCTCTCCCGGCGAACCTCTTGGGAACGCTCCCGGATCCTCATGTCAACCCGGGTGGCTAGTAGAATGAGATTGTCCAGGGTAGGTGGCAGATTGCGAGCGGCAAGCTCGTCTTTAATCCCAGAAGACAGTTTCTGCCAGAATGTAGCCACCAAGGCCTCGTTGTTCCAGGTTAGTTCTGCCACCGGCGTACGGAACTGAATGGCATACTTGCCCACAGAGATGTCTCCCTGGTGTAGGGTCAGCAGCAGAAGGAACTCTCCCAGATTCTTCAAATATAGAACTGAGTCTGTAAAAAACACTGCAAGTCACGAGTCTCTGGTCCCGGATATTCCCAAAGAGGGTCCGCCCTTGTCAGGGCCTTGCCAGTATGGAGAGAGATTATGAAGGCGATCCCTGCGTCATTAGAGGGGAAGGCCTTTGTATGTAGTCTGAAGTGGATCTGGCACTGGTTCAGAAATCCCCTGCAGGACCTCGTGTCTCCATCATAGCGAGGAGGTAGCGGCAGGGAGCATCGGGGTCGGCACTGGTACTGACAGAAGGTGTAACAGGAGGAACAGCAGGAATAGTTACATAGTTCGTACGGTTGAAAAAAGACATGTCCATCAAGTTCAACCAAGGGATGGGAAAAGGGAAGTAACAAATTTCTACCCATAAGAGCTTATATTTTTTTGTTCTAGGATATTATCGAAGCCTTTTTTAAGTCCATGAAGGCTTGTTGTCTCTGCAGGTTGAACCTTTTTTTCTCCAGATGGAGGGAGTGCCCCCTTGTTTTTTTAGGGGGTTTTACATTGAATAGAATTTTACCATATTTTTTGTATGTGCCATTCATATATTTATATAAATTAATCATGTCCCCCATTAGTCGTCTTTTTTCAAGGCTAAATAGGTTTAGTTCTTTTAATCTTTCCTCATAACTTAGATTCGCCATGCCCCTTATTAGCTTCGTTGCTCTTCTTTGTATTTTTCGAACTCCAGGGCATCCTTTCTATGAACTGGAGCCCAGAACTGAACTGCATATTCTAGATAAGGCCTCACTAATGCTTTGTAAAGTGGTAATATTACATCCCTGTCCCATAAGTCCATGCCTCTTTTAATGCACGACAATATCTTGCTGGCCCTTGAAGCAGCTGATTGACATTGCATGCTGTTATTTAGTTTACGATTTACAAGTACACCCAGATCCTTCTCAACAAGTGACTCCCCCAGTGTAGCTCCTCCTAAGACATATGATGCATGCAGGTGCATAACTTTACATTTATCTACATTAAACCTCATTTGCCAAGTGGACGCCCAAACACTTCGTTTGTTTAAATCTGCCTGCAATTCACAAACATCTTCCATAGACTGAACTATATTACATAGCTTGGTGTCATCTGCAAAAATAGAAATGGTGCTATTAAACCCATCCTCTATCTCATTAATAAATAAGTTGAATAATAATGGTCCCAGCACGGAACCCTGGGGTACACCACTCATAACCGAGGACCATTCACAACAGGAATCATTGACCACAACTCTCTGGATACGGTCCTTGAGCCAATTCTCATTCCAATTACAAACTATACTTTCTAAACCTATAGTCCCCCATTAGACGTCTACGGGGGACAGTGCGGTGATGACTCCAGCTTGCGCATCCGGCAGATGTGCAATGGCATTCACCAACAGGAAAAGTTGCTCTTGTTCCGATTCCGATGTCTGCCTGCATGGCTTGTGACGTCGTCAACGTCTTTGGTTGACCAGTGGGGTCAATGGCCTGAGCGTACTGTCACAATCTGTGGGCAGGTGGACCCACTAGGCCACACCGCCGTAGCGGGGAGTCAGCTGGCCAAATAATAGAGTACCCAATAAATACAAAGTCCAGCACAAGGGTACCTGCATAGTCGCAGTCACAGTACCTAAGCACAGATGGAACTTTAGACGGCAGTGGATGCCACATGTGACGGAGGATATCAGGTGTGGCAGATGACAGCAGATGTGACTGATGACAGAACACGACTCCAACACTCGATAGGGCTCAGGAACCAACACAGTACAGGATACAGAAACAGGCAGTAGGGCACGGAAAAACTTGGGAACAGGATAACAATGAGGGACCACGTGCAAAGACTAACATGGGAATTACAAACAATGGTCAGGCAGGGAGTGAAAGGGGAGGGCCTGTTTTATAGTCCAGAACGTTTAGGGTTGATCAATAATAAAATTTATGTGCGCGCGCACCCTACCGGACACAGCCGAACAGAGAGGAAGAGAGTGTTGGACTTCTTTTAGGAAGGAGATGCCAGCCAGCACTCACAGATCCATAGCCGTGGCCCCCGTGGGGTGACTAGGAATGGCGGTCCGCGGCCGTGGACGCTGAATAGACAGAGTGGGGTTATCAATCACAATCTGTAATAAAGGTTTCCAGTACATTGTTGAATCCATTCCACTAAAAGCCTGCTTTACACGGCCGTGTTCGTACCGTATGTCGGATGGATTTCCCGGACCAAACACAGTTCAGGGAGCCGGACTTCTACCATCATAGTTATTATATAATATTAGGAGTCACTGTGCCGTGCTGCAATTTTGTCTTTAGTACGGTAGTCCCGTGGAGAGACAGTGACTCATAGTATCATGCATCATTTTGCTGCTAGGAGTCTGGCTCCCTGAACTGTATTTGGTCAGGGAAATAAAGCCAACATACAGTCCGAACACAGCCGTCAGAAGCAGGCCTCAGAATTGAGACTGTTCTAAGAGGAAAGAGGTTTCTATCTAGCACTGAATAGGTGGACCTAGTGCAGTGCCCTCTGAGAGCAGGTGATTAACCGGCCCGATTAACCCCTTAGATGCCAAGGTCAATAGCAATAACGGAATGTAAGAGTTTTTTAGCCGACTGGCACCCCTGCGAGCCGATCATGTGGGTGCCAATGGTTGGTATGGCAACTGGAGGCCTAACAATGGCCTCCTTGTTTGCTAAGTCCGGAAGCCTGTTAGGACCTGCCTCTGGCAGGTCCTAATTGACTTGCTGACAGTGTCACACTAACAGCTCTAATACATTGCACTATGTAGGTAGTGTAATTTATTAGTATAGTGATCAGTGTTGCAGGCCTTCAAGTCCCTTAGTGAAACAGTTAATAAAAATGTTGTATAATAAAAAAGTATCAAAGTTAAAAACCCAAATTTTTTTCCCATAATAAGCCTTTTATAATTGTAAAAAAAACAAAAACGAACAATACATAAATTGGTATCGTAGCATCCGTAAGGACACAAACTATAAAACTATTATGTAATTTATCCCACACGGTGAACGCACAAGAAAAAATATATAAAAAAATAACACCAGAATCGCTGTTTGTAAGTCACATCTCCTCCTAAAAAATGGAATAAAGAGTGATGAAAAACTCATATTTACCCCAAAATAGAAACAATATAATCACATTCCATCCTGCAAAAAATAAAAACAAAAAAAAAAACGTCCTGACAGCTTTGTCGACGCAAAAATATTTTTTTTGTTATAGATCTTAGACTATGGCAAATGGTTTTATGTTGTTTTTTTTTTTCTTTAAAGTGATTTTATTGTGCAAAAGCTGTAATACTAAAAAAACTAAAATGTTATAGATTTGGTATCGCCGTAATCGTATCGACCCCGCAGAATAAAGTTAACATGTAATTTATGGCAATTAACAAGAAATGTCTCACAGGTATATTAGTTAGGCTAGATGTCACCCACGCAGTGGTGTTGAGACACCTCCAAAAATATCACTAGAAACTAGCGAAACTCCAAAATTACATAAGAAACAAGAGAAAACGGAGTCGTAAGCCAAAAGTACACAAAAAATATATATAATTTTATTATTACATCAAACACACAAAGTATTAAAAACACAACGAGGTATTAAAACTGAAGAGTAAGCCAGCGGATCAATCAAAAAACACCTCCACATAGGTATGCTGAAGATACTATCTAAAGAGTGGTTCTGTTTGGCTGAAAGTAAATAGGGGAAGGGAAAACGCACCGCTGTCCCATACAGACAATGCTGAATAACTGCAACAGCATGTGCGTGGTCCCATCACCAAAAGACACATATAAGATAGTCACAATAAGATAGCGTCTAACTCAGCTTAATGCATGGTCTTGGATACCGGACAGGGAATAAACGTAACCCAAAGTAACCCGATATAACAAAAGGACCAAGGTCCGCAAAACAGACACCAGTACATAAGGAATGGCAGCTTACCCATGGAGGGCTTAGAAGAGGATCCGCCTAGTGTTCAGAGGACACTAGGCGGATCCTCTTACTTCTAAGCCCTCCATGGGTAAGCTGCAATTCCTTATGTACTGGTGTCTGTTTTGCGGACCTTGGTCCTTTTGTTATATCGGGTTACTTTGGGTTACGTTTATTCCCTGTCCGGTATCCAAGACCATGCATTAAGCTGAGTTAGACGCTATCTTATTGTGACTATCTTATATGTGTCTTTTGGTGATGGGACCACGCACATGCTGTTGCAGTTATTCAGCATTGTCTGTATGGGACAGCGGTGCGTTTTCCCTTCCCCTATTTACTTTCAGCCAAACAGAACCACTCTTTAGATAGTATCTTCAGCATACCTATGTGGAGGTGTTTTTTGATTGATCCGCTGGCTTACTCTTCAGTTTTAATACCTCGTTGTGTTTTTAATACTTTGTGTGTTTGATGTAATAATAAAATTATATATATTTTTTGTGTACTTTTGGCTTACGACTCCGTTTTCTCTTGTTTCTTATGTAATTTATGGCGTACGGTGAATGCTGAAAAAATAATACTTTACATTTTCTAAAAAGAATTACATAATTGTGTAACACTCATGGCCGCGGACCATCAGGATTACTCACCTCCTGACGGCCGCAGCCATGGATCAGTGAGCAATGGCCCGTATCTCCTCCACAGGAGACACCAACGCTCACTTCCATTTCACTCTGCTGTGTCCCGTGGGGTGCTCTTAAAGGGCCAGCGCGCGCACCTGAATCTGTTACCAAATTAGCCCATGATCCTGGACTGTAAGAAGGGCCCTACCCCTTTTCCTGCATTGCCTGAGCATTGTTGTTATTTACCTATGTTCGTCTCTGCAAATGGTCCCTTAAGTGCTAAACAGTTCTCAGTGTTCCCGTTCCTGCTTCCTGTATCCCGTGCTATCCTGGTCCAAGTGCCGTCTAGAGTTGGAGTCGTGTTGTGCTGAGTACTACGCCTGTCTTGCCATACTACGCCTAGTGTCGGCCTGCTGCCAAGGTCCCACCGAGCCTATCTTTGCTACTGTCAGAACTTACCACAGGTACACCTATTCGAACTATAGACTTTGACTTGTATCCTGTTGGCCAGCTGCCATACCGTCAAGGCCCGCGTGACAATACGCTTAGGCCATGGAGTCCGCTGGTCAGCCTAAGACTATGTCGATGTCTTAAGCGAAGCAGGCCGATTTGGGAGACCTGCGTCCACGACAGGACCAACTCCTCCCACAATGAATTCCATTGCACAGCGGCTTGCTGAACAAGATGCAGCCTCCTCAGCTCCTGTTCCAACTGATCCTCCTGCTACACATTCTGTCAGCACCAGGGTTGATCCCCGATTCGCTCTACCACTACAGCCTCGTTACAACGGAGACGCAAGTACCTTCAGGGGATTCCTCACTCAGTGCCAGATCCACTTCTCTCTTCATGCCAGAGCATTTTCGACTGATGGCGCCAAGATTGCCTTCATTGTTTCTCTGCTTACTGGCAAGGCCCTAGCGTGGGCGAACCCGATCTGGGAAGGACAGGGACCAGAGACCCGTGACTTCCAGGGGTTCCTCCGGACATTTTGTACTGTGTTTGAGGAGCCTGGACGAGTTTCGTCGGCAGCGGCCTCCTTGCTGAACTTGCGCCAGGGAGACACCTCAGTGGGAGAGTACGCCATTCAATTCCATACCCTGGCAGGAGAGCTGTCCTGGAACGACAAGGCCCTGGTGGCTACATTCTGGCAGGGATTGTTGTCAGAGATCAAGGACGAACTGGCTGTTCGTGATCTGCCATCCACCCTGGACGCCCTCATTTTGCTTGCCATCCGAGTTGATATGAGGCTCCGGGAACGATGCCAGGAGATTCGTCGGGTGAGAAGACTCCCTAGGCTGGCTCCTACCTTCCAGCAGTTCCTCTTACCCTCACCAGGTGGCCCACCTGAGGAGCCTATGCAGGTAGACTGGCTTAAATTATCCGTTCAGGAGAAAAAGCGCAGATGCACCTCGGGACTTTGTCTTTATTGCGGCTTCGGATGCCATGTTGTGCGCCTGTGTCCTCAGAAGTAAAAAAAAACCCAACGCCTAGGATTGATTGGGGAGACAATCCTACGCGATACTGGGCTGGACAGACACTTTTATTCTAAACTGTCTATCCCCGTGACGATTCTGTCCGGCGAGAAGAACCACTTGGTCTCTGCCTATCTTGACTCTGGGTCCGCAGCCAGTTTTATCTTCAAGGATCTAGTGGATCTCCTCCAGTTGCCTACGACCTCTCTGGAGAGGCCATTGATCGTCGCCTCGGTGAATGGGCTACCTCTGCCAGACCTGATTGCTGCTGTGACCAAACGACTGAGGCTTCAGGTAGGGGCTCTGCGTTCCGAACTCATCTCATTTCTTGTTCTACCCAAGGCCGTCAAACCTGTACTGCTGGGCCTGCCCTGGCTCCGACTACACGCCCCAGTTCTGAACTGGAATTCCGGAGAGGTTCTCCAGTGGGGTCCCAAGTGCCTTGACTGCTCCATCTGGCCCCGCCTCCTCCTCCTCAATCTTTGACAGGATTGCCCTCTCATTATGCTATGTTCTCGGATGTCTGCAGGAAGAAGGAGGCCGAGTCACTGCCCACACCCCGGGCGTATAACAGTCCTATCGAGCGGGTTCCTGATGCATCCCTTCCCCTTGGTAGTATATATATCCTCTCTCTTTGCCAGAGACTCAGTCCATGTCCACTTATATTAAGGAGGATCTGGAGAAGGATTTCATACGGAAGTCCTAAGCCCCGGCAGGAGCCGTATTCTACTTCGTCAGGAAAAACGACGGCTCTCTGCGACCTTGCATTAACTACTGGGGTCTAAACCAGATCACGGTCAAGAATAGATATCCGTTGACATTGATTTCAGAGCTTTTTGACCGCATAGGAGGAGATAAAAAAATCTCCAAACTAGATCTGCATGGGGCCTACAACCTAATCCGAATTCACCGGAGTGACGAATGAAAGACAGCATTTAACACCCGAGACGGGCACTATGAATATCTGGTGATGCCTTTTGGCCTGTGTAATGCTCCCGCGGCCTTCCAAGAATTTGTCAATGACATCTTCCGGTATCTCCCCTATGTTTGTGTTGTAGTCTATTTTGATGATCTCTTAATTTTTTCCCCAGACCCATTGACTCATCAGAGACATGTCCGTCAAGTTCTGCTGCGATTGAGGGAAAATCGTCTGTATGCCAAGCTGGAGAAGTGCATATTTGAGAGGAGTTCTCTACACTTCCTGGGCTACACAATCTCGGACCAAGGTCTCAAGATGAATCCGTAAAAAGTAAAGGCCGTACTGGAATGGACACGCCCTTAAGGTCCATACAGCGTTTTCTGGCAGTTCATCCCGAACCTCTCCTCACTGACATCTCCCATCTCTACCCCCACCAAGAAAGGCATGAACGACAAATGTGTGGACTCCAGAAGGGGAATCCGCATTTAATAGCCTGAAGAGTGCCTTTACGTGAGCCTCCACCCTCCATCATCCTGATGTATCTCGACAGTTTTCGTTGGAGGTGGACGCCTCCTCTGCTGGTGGTGGTGAACTCCTGTTCCAGAGAGGTTCCAAGGGCAAGCAATGGTATGTGGTTATTACTCTAAACTCTTCTATTCCGTAGAACGCAACTACTCGATTGGGTATCGGGAGTTATTGGCCATCAAATTGGCCCTGGAGGAGTGGAGGCATTTAACAGAGGGCGCAGTTCATCCCATCTTGATATTCACGGACCACAAGAATCTCACCTATCTCCAGACAGCCCAATGGCTGAACTCTCATCAGGCCAGGTGGTCGCTATTCTTTGCCTGGTTCCAGTTTCCACTACCATCTGGCCGACAAGAATGTGAGGGCCGATGCCTTGTCCAGGTCGTTCGAGACAGAGGACACCATGGAGTCTCCACAAAATATTATTGATCCGTCTTGCATTGTCTCTGTCAACCCCCTGCAAGTTAGAAACATCCCTCCGGGGAGGACTTTTGTGCGCCTGGCAGACAGAGGGAGAATCCTCCGCTGGGGACACAGCTCCAGACTGGCAGGTCACGTGGGTACCCGTAAAACCCGAGACCTGATTGCCCGTCATTTCTGGGGGCCCACGCTGCCCAAAGACATCATGGACTTTGTTTCATCCTGCTCGGTGTGCGCAGCGAACAAGGTTGCTCACTCCAAACCTGCTGGCCTGCTCCAGCCGCTGCCTATGCCCGATGCTCCCTGGCAGCATATAGCAATGTACTTTGTTACGGACCTGCCTCTGCGGGATGCAGTGTGGTCTGGGTGGTGGTGGACCAATTTTCGATGAAGGCTCACTTAGTTCCGCTGACCGGTCTACCTTCTGTTTCTCGACTGGCCAACCTCTTCATCCAACACATCTTCCGCCTGCACGGCTTACAGTGGCATATCGTGTCTAATTGGGGGGTTCAGTTCACCTCAAGGTTCTAGAGAGCCCTCTGTAAACACCTCATTGTAAATTTGGACTTTTCCTCATCCTACTATCATCAGTCCAATGGTCAAGTCGAGAGGATCAATCAGATCATGAAGAACTACCTATGACACTTCATCTCCAGACAGCATGATGAGTGGGTGCAGCTTTTTCCTTGGGTCGCGTTTTCGTACAATAACCATACAAGCGAGTCCACAATAACTACACCGTTCTTCATAATCTACGGCCAACACCCACAAATTCCTTTCCCAGTGTCCGTTATGTCTGAGGTGCCTGCAGCGGATTCTGCTTTTAGGGACTTCCTGCAGATCTGGCTGCAGACCCGATCCTCCATTCTGCTGGCGGTCGACCGCATGAAATGTAAGGCAGACACAAGGAGAGGACAACCTCCCAGGTTTCTTCCAGGTACCAAGGTCTGGCTGTCCTCCAGAAATATCCAGCTGAGGGTGTCATCATATGAGTTTGCTCCAAGGTTCCTCGGACCCTTCGAGATCTTGCTTGTCTCCTACAAGCTTCGGCTGCCTCCTGTCCTCAAGATCCCCAACTCCTTCCATGTCTCCCTCCTGAAGCCTGTGGTCCTGAACCGCTACACCAAGATTCCTAGTCCTGCAGTTGCTCCCAGCGGTTCATCAGATACGGTCAGGGTTAAGGAGATCCTGGAAAGTAGGAGAAAGAACTTTTTATTCGGTGGATTGGAGGGGGTTTGGTCCAGAAGAGAGGTCCTGGGAGCCAGAGGAGAACCTCAATTCCCCTACCCTCCTGAAGAAGATTCTGTCCCGCTCTGGTCCCAAGAGGAGGGGGCGTAAGAGGGGGGATACTGTACTCACATCTTGACGGCCGCAGCCATGGATCAGTGAGCGCTGGCCCGCATCTCCTCCTCAGGAGACGCCAGCGCTCACTTCCGTTTCACTCTGCTGTGTCCTGGAGGGTGCGCCTGCGCGCTCGGTCTTAAAGGGCCAGCGCGCGCACCTCAATCTGTTACCAAATTCACCCATGATCCTGGACTATAAAAGGCACTGCCCCTCCCTGCGTTGCCTGAGAGTTGCTGTCGTTTATCTATGTTAGTCTCTGGAAATGGTCCCTTAAGTGTTTTCCAGTTCCCAGTGTTCCAGTTCCTGCTTCCTGTATCCTATATCCTGTGCTATCCTGGTCCAAGTGCCGTCTAGAGTTGGAGTCGTGTTGTGCTGAGTACTATGCCTATTTTGCCATACTACGCCTAGTGTCTGCCTGATGCTAAGGTCCCATCCGAGCCTATCTTCGCTACTGTCAGAATTGACCACCGATATACCTATCCGAACTATAGACTTTGACTTGTATCCTGTTGGCCAGCTGCCATATCGTCAAGGCGGTACGGCCCAGTGGGTCCGCGCACCCAACGTGACAAAGTGCTTGTTTTCGTTAAATTTCCTCTTCCAAAAAGTGAAATAAAAAAAGTGATCAAAAAGTTGCATTTGACCCAAAATGGAACCAATAAAATCTGCATCTTGTCCCGCAAAAAACAAGCCCTCACACATCAACAACCGAAAAATAAAAAAAGTTATGGCTCTAGAAACGCGTAGAGTAAAAAACAGCTTGACGTGGAGGAATATTCCTTCCTGTAGTACAATATAAAAAAACTATATAAATTTTATAACGCCGTAAACGTACTGACCCGCCAAATAACGTTAACGTAATTTATACTGCACGGGAAACACCATAAAAAGAAAAATAAATAAGGAAACATTTTTTGGGTCCCTAGCCTCCCAGATAATGATGCCAGTAAAAACTATAGATCGTCCCAGAAAAAAAGACCCTATGTGCAGGTCGAAGGGGAACATTCCTTCAGTTTCTAGAAGTAGTTATCAAGGACCTAGTATTTAGGAACCAGGAAGGGGAGGGTTATAGCACATCTGCCAGTAGCGTGGGCACCCGTATCATACCAGGGCTTCACTTTCCAAGCAAAACTTCCCAAATTACAAAAGAGAGAAAGTCACAAAAAGGGCACTACCAAGCAAAATCCACGCTGCAAATGTTGATCTAAAACTATTTCTGTAATGGCAGGAAGGAGGTGATGGAAGTGAGCCCTAATCTACCCACCGCCCTGTCCCTGCCTACTTGCAACGACCCGCCCTAGGCGACGGGGTACAACTGGGCGGCGGTCCCTACGCTGTCTAAGTGCACGGGAGAACAAACAGGGAACACGCAAGGGAAGGGGCAGTAGCCACGGAACGCCGCAAGGAAACGCAGCGGTGAAAGAAAATGCAGGACCAGGATGAAGAGCGTATACCAAAGTGGGCACGGAGAAGGAAGCAAGCCAGGGGCAAAGCAAAGCAGGCTAAGCGGAACTGCAGCAAGGCAGAAGCACGGCAGGAGCAGGCTGGAGCAAGCAGCAGTGAGGCCAGGAATCCAGAAGAATTACAAGCACTGAGGAAGAGAACAGGGCAGGTAATAAAGGACAGGGGGCAGAGCTAACTCCGACTGACCAGGCCACGATAGGCTCTCCAACTCCTGAGCCTGCCACCCTGGTTGGTGGGAGATGGTGTCAGTCGAACAGGTCTGGCCTCAGGTGTGGATTGATTAATCCCAGGAGTATACCTAGACGTAGTAGCTGGCAGATCCCTAACAATTTCTTAACCCCCACCCGCAAGAGTAAGTAACTGTACGTCGTTGCGGGAGGTTCCCGCACGAGGATGCATAGTTACTGTGTTGTTTCCGGTGCACATTGTCGGCGACAGTGTGCACCAGGAACCGGGAGGTCAGCTGTCGCTGACAGCTGACGCACTACTCTTGCCGGCCAGCGGTCCTTTGCCGCTGATTTCGGTTAATAACCCCTTAAATTCGGCGATCGGATGCAATCGCCGAATTTTAGGGGTTTCTAGCATATCGGCAGACCGAAATCGCGGGGTTTGCCGATAGTTAGCATGGCAAACGGAAGCCAAACAATGGATTCCGTCTCTGCCATGGACGGAAGCTCATCAGGACCAACGGATAGGCTTCGTGTCAGTGACAGGAAGTCACTGTGTCGTTCCCGATTAACACTGTCGGCGACAAGGTGTGCATCGGGAACGGAGAGATCAGCTGTCCCCGACAGCTGACACTCCAGTGTTGCCGATCAGCGGCTCATCGTCGCTGATTTCGGCAATTAACCCATTAAATGTGGTGCTCGATTGCCATCACCACATTTAGGGGGTTTGTAGCACATCAGCAGCCCCCATGCAATTGTGGGGGCTGCTGATGCTTGTGATGGCATCCGGAGGCCAGGCAACAGCCTCTGGGTCTGCCATGTATGGAAGCCTATGAGGACCAGCCTCAGGCTGGTCCTCATAGACTTACTGTCAGAGTGACTGCGACGTCACACTGACAGTTGGAATACACACTACTAGGTAGTGTACTGTATTCTAGCAGCGATCGGAACTGCAGGTAAAAAAAAGAAAGTGTAAAAAGTAAAAAAAAAGTTAAATACAAAAGGTTTTATAAAAGTGTAAAAATAAAAGTTTTTGTTTTCCTGTAATCAGTCATTTATTATAGGAAACAAATAAAACCGTTAAAAAAAAAAAGTACACATATTTGGTATCACCGTGTTCATAACGACCCAAACTATGAAACTATAATGTTATTTTTTACGCACGGTGAACGCCGCAAACAATATAAACTGAAAACTCTGTCAGCATCGCCATTTTTTGGTCACCACCCCTCCCAAGATATAGAATAAAAAGTGATCAAAAAGTCGCAATTATTTTATAGAAACTTAATTTTATTGTGCAAACGTTGAAAAACGTAAGAAACTATACACATATGGTATCGGCGTAATCGTACCAACCTGCAGAATAAAGTAAAACGTAAATTATTGAGCACGGTAAAGGCTGTAAGAAATAAAGAACGTAAAGCTTTTTGTAATGTTTTTTGGTCACATTAGCTCTAAAAAAGATCCTGTGGGGTCAAAATGCTCACTATATCCCTAGAAAAACTCATTGAGGGGTGTAGTTTCCAAAATAGGGTCACTTTTGTGGGGTTTCCACTGTTTTGGTCACTCCGGGGCGTTGCAAACCCGACTTGGCACTGAAAACCAATCCAGCAAAATCTGCGCTCCAAAGTCAAAAAGGAGCTCCTTCCCTCCTGAGCCCTGCTGTGGGTCCAAACATCAGTTTATGACCACATATGGGGTATTGCCGTAATCGGGAGAAATTGCTTTACAAATGTTGGGGTACTTTTCTCCTTTATTCCTTGTAAAAATGAAAAAATTATGTTTCCACAAGTAAAAGTGTGATTTTGATCTTCTCAGCCTAATTCCACTAAATTCTGCAAAAAAAACTGTGGGGTCAAAATGCTAACTATACCCCTAGAAAAATGCCTTTGAGGGGTGTAGTTTCCAAAATGGGGTCACTTTTGGTGGGTTTCGACTGTTTAGGTACCACAAGACCTCTTCAAACCTGACATGGTGCCTAAAATATATTCCTAAAAAAAGGAGGCCCCAAAATCCACTAGGTGCTCCTTTGCTTCTGAGGCCAGTGCAGAATATGGGCAATAAATATTGAGTTGCATTTCTCTGGTAAAACCTTCTGTGTTACAGATTTATTTTTTATCACAAATGAATTTTGGCCCAAAAAATTAAATTTGTAAATTTCACCTCTACTTTGCCTTAATTCCTGAATGTGGTTTTGAATACCTTGAGGGGTGCAGTTTTCAAAATGGGGTGATTTATGGGGACTTTCTAAAATAGAAGGCCCTCAAAGCCACTTCAGAACTGAACTGGTCCCTGAAATAAATGGCCTATTGAAATATTCTTGAAAACATGAGAAATTGCTGCTATAGTTCTAAACCTTGTAACGTCCTAGAAAAATAAAAGGACGTGAAAAGAAACGATGCAAACATAAAGTAGACATATGGGAAATGTGAACTAGTAACGATTTTGTGTGGTATTACTATCGGTTTTACAAACAAATACATTTAAATTTAGAAAAATGAAAATTTTTGCTAAAATGTGAAGTTTTTCACAAATAAATATTGAATTTAGCGACAAAATTTTATCACTAACATAAAGTACAATACGTCACGAGAAAACAATCTCAGAATCTCTTGGATAGGCAAAAGCATTCCGGATTTTTAACCACATAAAGTGACACGTCAGATTTGAAAAAATCATCTGTGTCCACAGGGCAAAAACAGGCTGTGTCCTAAAGGAGTTAATACGAATTAATTTAGCAAAAATAACCTTTGGGGTCAAAATTCTGACTATATCCATTGAATTCCTCAAGGGGTGTAGTATCCCAAATAGTTACCTTTGGGGGGTTTCCACTGTACTGGTACTACAGGGACTCTGCAAATGTGACATAGTGTCCAGAAACCAATTCAGCAAAATCTACATTCCAAAATCCAAATGGCACTCCTTCCCTACTGAGCCCTGCCGTGTGTCCAAACAGCAGTTTATGAGCACATATGGGGTGTTGTCATATGGGGTGTTGCTTTACAAATGTGGGAGGTTCTTTTTCTCCTTTTTTTTCCTTGTGGAAATTAAAACAAATTGAGCTAAAACTACATCTTATTGGAAAAAAATATATTTTTCATTTTCACTGCCCATTTGTAATAAAATCTATGAAACACCCGTATGGTCAAAATGCTCACTACACCCCTAGATTCATTTCTTGTGGGCTGTAGCTTCCAAAATGGGGTATTTTGGGGGTTTTTCCTATGTTTTGACACCACAAGACCTCTTTAAACCTGACATGGTGCCTAAAAAATTATGTAATAAAAAGAAAGCTGCAAAATCCGGAAAAAAAAAGCATTAGAATTTAATTACAATTTTTTTTGGGAAATGTCACCTTCACTTTGCTTTCATTCCTGTGAAACACCTAAATGGTTAAGAAACTGCTGTTTTGAATACTTTTCGGGGTTCAGATTTTAAATGGAATGTTTTATGGGGGTTTCTAATATATAGGCCCCTTAAAGCCACTTCAGCACTGAACCGGTCCCTAAAAAAAAAACAGGCTTTTGAAATTTTCTTGAAAATGTGAGAAATTGTTGCTTAACTTATAAGCCTTGTAACGTCCTAGAAAAATAAAAAGGGCGTTCAAAAATTATTTTTCTGCTGCTCTGCTCTTTTAAATCAACTGGATAGCAGGGGCTGTGTCCTGCGCTCCCAATCTTGCCAGCACAACTCAGGTGCGCTCCCAATCTTCCCATCACACCTCAGGCGCGCTCCCAATCTTCCCATCACACCTCAAGCGCGCTCCCATCTTAGAAAAAAAGAGTTATTATATATATATATTCTCAATGCCTGAGTAGGTTCTCATCCACAATACTTTTGCTGTCCTGTAAATGTATTCCTCTAATTTTAAATGATGCTCCTGTATATATACCGCTTTCTATCATTGGATATGGGCAACTGCGACGGCCTTGCCCTTGTCCAAGATGGATGCGGTGGTCCGTGGCTGTTGTGCGCATGCGCGGGGTGGGGGGCCGTTCATGATGTAGTCCACGGCGGAACATGGACATGAGCTCTGTGCAGCTGCGCACTACTCACTTCCGGACGCCGTGCACTGCGTGATTGAGGTGCCGCCTCTCCTCGTGCATGCGCCAGCTGAACATCCTATGGACAAGTAAGTGAGGTACACTTCCAGCTGTGTACCTCCTATTTAAATCCTCTGGTCACACTCTTCCAGCACCCCCTGACGAAGCCAGGTGCGAATCGCGTGTTCGAGTGTTCTGACAGTGTTGTGGCAGTGGAATGGCTCATGGTGGGTTCTGGTATGCGTGTCATGAGGTTTTAATGTTTTCCCTATGATTGTTACCATATATGTTTTGTGGTCATACTTCAGGTAATAGGCTGTGTAATATTGGTACAAGTATATTTATACCCATGGTACATACTTCATATTTCATGATATAGTATGCCTAGTACACCATGGTTTGCCCTGCCTTATATTCAACACGGTCTATTTCTTTGTACTGATTGTACATTGTTTTTATGGGTGTTCATTTTTAAAGTGTCTTGATCAACTGTGTTGTTTGTCTTCAATAAAGTCTTTTTGTATCTTTCTACGATACGTTTGATTTGGTCTTATTGCAGCATGTAGGGATAACTTTTTGGTGTTTCTATGCAGGGGGTCCCATATGTGTAACTATACTCATTGATATATGACCTTTAAATATATAGGTATTCTTTTTTGGGTATTTTAACTAGCGCTCCCAATCTTGCCAGCACACCTCAGGCGCGCTCCCAATCTTGCCAGTACACCTCAGGCGCGCTCCCAATCTTGCCAGCACACCTCAGGCGCGCTCCCAATCTTGCCAGAACACCTCAGGCGCACTCCCAATCTTGCCAGTACAACTCAGGCACGCTCCCAACCTTCCCAGTACACCTCAGGCGCGCTCCCAATCTTCCCAGCACACCTCAGGCGCGCTCCCAACCTTCCCAGCACACCTCAGGCGCGCTCCCAACCTTCCCAGCACACCTCAGGCGCGCTCCCAATCTTCCCAGCACACCTCAGGCGCGCTCCCAATATTCCCAGCACACCTCAGGCGCGCTCCCAATCTTCCCAGTACACCTCAGGCGCGCTCCCAATCTTCCCAGTACACCTCAGGCGCGCTCCCAATCTTTCCAGCACACCTCAGGCGCGCTCCCAATCTTCCCAGCACACCTCAGGCGCGCTCCCAATCTTCCCAGCACACCTCAGGGGCGCTCCCGTACACAGGCTTCTCAGCATCCAGAGCCTGTGTTTCCTGTACTGCAGCCTCTCCAATCTGGACTTCCCTCTCTTTCGGTCTATGTTATAACAGCTTCTTTCTCAGAGGTGTAATCTGTAGATTATTTCTGATACACTTATGCTTTCTACAGAGCTCCTGGCTTATAAATCTTCTCCCCCTCCCCCATCCTCCCGCTTTGTCTGTATGGGTATCGTAACTATCATCTTCTTCATAGTCAGCTGTTCATACAATCTACAGAGCTCCTGGCATGTGTGTCATACATTGTATGGGCATCATAATGGGGGACCCTCTGCATAGACTATGAAAGGGATCTTAGTTACTATACCCATAGAGACAAGTGGAGTGGGAGGAGGGGGGACAGTTGTATTACACATACAAGGAGAGGGAGACATACCATGGGACGACTTTGCATTTTGTTGGATTATATTTCACTGTAGACTTTTATGTAACATGGACAACACAAAAAATGTGCTGTGACCCCACGAGCCCATATCAGCATTGATGTGGTGTTTAAGAGGTTAAACTGAGTTCTCTCAGATCCCGGATCCATAGGTCACCTTGTAGAGAACTTCTATGTGCAGTCACAGCTCCCTCAAGTCCTGCACTATGTATAACACATTGTCTGACGTGTAAGGGTATGTGCACACGACAACGGCAATTACGTCTGAAATTAAGCTTTTTTCAGGAGAAAAGAGGTCCTGAATTTCAGACGTAATTTCTCGTACCTGCATTTTTTGCCGCATCTTTTTCGGACGTAATTTGGAGCGGTTCTTCATTGGAGTCAATGAAAATCGGCTCCAATTACGTCCCATGAAGTGTCCTGCACTTCTTTGAGATGGCCGTTATTTTATGCGCCGTCTTTTGACAGCGACGCGTAAAATGACAGCTCGTCTGCACAGGACATCCTAAGACCCATTGCAAGCAATGCGCAGATGTTTGCCGACGTATTGGAGCCGTCTTTTCAGGCGTATTTCGAGGCGTAAAACGCCTCCATAACACCTGAAAAGTGGTCGTGTGCACATACCCTTACTGGAATGTAGAACGAAGGAGGAACCCCACCTTAACAAACCTCCCAATTCACTTTCTAATATCATTATTACTGACCTGTGGTAACACCTCCTGGAATTTCCTCCTCCACTTCACGGTTACACGGTTGATCGCCCCTCACCCGCTCTTCTTCTGCTTCATCCTCCGCTTTATTATTAGTCAGATCTTCCCCCTGATGTCACATATGTAAAAATTCAGTACAATACAGCAGAGAGTGCGAAGAATCTAACAGACCAACATAAGAAACCACCAAAATCTATGACCCCATCTATGATCGCAGGACCAAAAAGCTCCACACCCCCCTATATAGATGTGGTATAGGGCTCAGCTTCATCTACCTGATGATTCTCTGGGACATTGTGATTTTCCTCTGGACAGTCCTGGGAATACAGAGGACTGGGACTTCTCTCTGGTGGATTTCTCCTACTGGATCCATCTGTAGGAAACACACAGTGACGGAATACATGACTACTGTATATCTGTCTATATATCACACACTTCTCTCTACACTTCTATGTTTACTGATCAGAGCTGAGATTACAATGTTGAGGTCCTCACTACCTGTGCCGATGTTCCTGCACTTTGTAAGCCGCAGGCCTAAAGTAGACTGTAACATACCAGAGTGAATAGCGGGGCGCTGACGGCTCCCTGCTTCGCCATAGTATTTAACTGTATCTGTGTTCTGTGGATACACATGAAAGTGGCGGGACACAGGGCGCTTCTATATCGAGAGTTCCCTACAACCAAAAAAAGTGCCAGGGTGTCACCTGCTTATTTGCCTCTTAAAGGCTGTGTACACGTCTGTAGGCAATATTGTCGATACATTATTATTAACCTGATGCCCCGGCAGTTGTCACATATATAAACGTAGGCAGAATGGGACAGAATTTAATGTGTGCAGCGCTGCACTTTCATGTCCGCCGACTCTCTCAACAAGTGCAAGTTTCATCAAACTTAGATGCCAAACCCCTGCAGATAGCACCTTAACCCCCTGTAGAAAGTGCCACACACCCCTGTAAACAGCGCCACCGCCCCCTGTAGATAGCGCCACTAAAGCTCCCTCTAGGAGCGGAATCCCTTGCCAGAGCGTTGCTGTCATTTTTGGCTGAGAATTGTGCTCCTAGAGGGAGCCCCTCACGTCTCTGTCCATATATGGACAGGGAGAGTGATGTCAGAGACTCCTCCGGGAGTGGAACCCACGGCCTATTTAAGAGAGAGGATAATTTCTCAAATCTATCTATAATTTCTCAAAATATGTGCACACGGGGCGGATAAGCTGCAGATTTTCTACAAAGTATTTAATTGCGGGAAAATCTGCAGCGTGTTACAGTAGCAGCAATGAGGATGAGATTTCAACAAATATCATCCACACGCTGCGGAAAAAACACGCAGAAAAGAAAGGCGGTGCAGATTCTCAAAATATAATGTGTCAACATCTCCTGTGAAAATGCTGCGGAATCTCCACACAGAAAACCCGGTCAGAAGTTCCGCAGTGTTTACACGGTTATACTGACATTATACAGAAAACTATTATACTGCCGGAGTGTGCCGATGATAATACAAGTCATGTAGAAGGACGATTATCGGCACACTCCGGCAGTATAATAGTTTCCTATATAATGTCAGTATAACCGGAGGTTCTCTTTAATATTACCAGTTATGGGTTCTAGATTCTGGAGATGGGACGGTGATCCAGGGATTTATTGTGATTTCCAGGTTTGGAGTCGGGGGAGGAGTTTTCCCCTAATGAGACAATTATCATCCTCCTCATGGGGGTTTTATCTTCCTCTGGATCGACACGGTCGGATTATAGGTCGGACTTGGTGCACTTGTGACTTTTTCCCTCCTTAGTAACTATATAACACAGAATGTATGGGAAGGTTGTAACGATCGGTAACTTCTCTTGTTTTCGGTCTGTTTTATGAGTCTATATAAACCTTCTTAAATGGTGATTATTAAAGTTAGTTTTTAGTCTCTACCCTTTACTAATCCCTTTATATGAGTCTTGAGGTCACTATTTTTTCTTAAATGATTTGCAGCCATTATCGGAGTCCTGCAGAAGTTCTTCATTTGTGAACTACTAGTCTAAAGCCGGTCATACACTCTAGATGTCAGGTGAACCATCGTTCCTCCCCTCCTCCATGTACATGAACGCTCGGTCGGGTGTGTATGTGTCTTCAATAGGGGAAAGTCGCTGCCAAACTCCTCTGATAGTGACTTATCTACTAACAAAATGATCCGGCATGTTGAAATTCCACAGCCTGATCCTTCTCTCTCCGGACATCTGACCTCCGGGGAGAGTTGGGAGGTCGCCATATACATTAGAAAGTCAGCAGGTCCGGGCGACATACATCTAATGTGTATGACCAGCTTAGCACCCTGGTGGAGAGTGATGACCGGCAGTAACATACACCTGGTACGACTGCCCATCCTCCAATCTACAGATGAGCGGCAGGTCACAGAATATGATTGTGTTGTTTCTCCCCACAAATGTGCCCAGATGTGTAAAGTAATGGCCCCCACATCACAGATTTCCAGCAGCTGATCTCAATGTCTGTTGGGGGCTGATATTAACCCTTCCATCATTGCTCCTTACATGTTCTGCACGAACAGGAGGTAAAGCAAGGAACGTGTGTTTGGAGCTCAGGCATCGGCCCCCAAGAAACGTCTGTCACATCCTCAGATTTTAGTAGCAGGACCACAAAGGAAAACCTGTCAATCATTCTGAGTGGGCGGGGGAAGCAGGACTCACAGGCTTTCTCTAGGAGTCCTGGCAGCATTTAGAAGGGAACCTGTCAGTAAGTTTGGAGCCATAACATTGAGCATGTCGTTATGTAGATGGAGTTTAGTGTTCCAAACCTGCCCACGTCAAAACCCTCCGTTTCAGCAAAAGTAAAAGAAATTACAAGTTACTGAGAGGAGTCCAGCGGGAATGAGAGAATGAACATTACACACATGAAGCCGAGGACGGTGCACCTCGCTTTCCTGCGCTCGTACAGTGTACTGCTCTGGGCTTCATTTGTGGCAAAGACAAAATCTCTCTGGAGAACGGAGCGCGCTGGATTTATTGGACATATACAGGAAACATAAGGATCTAACGTGAGGTGAAAAGAGCAGAAATTGTGGAGCTCCTACATTACACGTCATTGTACACACATGTATATGTACTGCACATGACGATATTAAGACTTCAACATGGCCGCCAGTCCAGCCTGTGCCCCCAGTAATGCCAATATATATATATATCTGTCTCTTCTCACCTTGTGATGTGCGTGGCCGGTACTCCTCCATCATGACCTCCTCGTACAGATCCTTGTGTCCTTCTAGATACTCCCACTCCTCCATGGAGAAATAGACAGTGACATCCTGACACCTTATAGGAACCTGACACACACAATGACACAGTCATCACCCAGACACCTCCAGTGCTGTTACTGTAGAATTTCCCAGCATTCCCAGCAGTGTCACCTCTCCAGTCAGCAGCTCAGTCATCTTGTAGATCAGTTCTAAGATCTTCTTCTCATGTATCCGGGAGTGAGAGGGAGGCTCTGTGATGGGGCTCTGACTACTGCTCCATCCTCCTGACTCATGGATGATGGGAGTCGTACAGTCACCCGATGTCTTCTTCACTATTGTGTACTCCTGTGTATGGAGAGAGACACTTAGAGAACTGAACACAGTATTCCCCCCTCAGTAGAGAGGGAGATTGTGACCCCGCTGTATAGAGCTCTAGTGACCCCACATCTGTAATACTGGAGACCTCACCTACAAAAAGACATTGAGAAAATAGAACGAGGCCAAAACTAAAAAGGAAATAATATTGGGGGGACTAGATGGACCATGTGTTCTCCTCCTGCCGTCATCTTCTATGTTTCTATATAGAGGTCATCCTGATCCTCCTGGTTCCTTGTCAATCTCATTGCTCTACAACATTACTATTGCTGCATTGGTGACATGACACATAACTGACCATACTGGTGGCTGATCTTCAGCTTTTCTCCTGGTGGCTTCTTGATGTCACTTGGAAGGTCTGGACGCTGTTATACAGGACACTGGATTCTTCCTATTACTTCCTATTATGTATTGTCCCTTCCCTATGTGGGACTTGTTCTATAATGTAGAAAAGTTTACCTCTCCGCTCAACAGGTAGATGATCTCCAAGGTGAAGTCTAATATTCTTCTGCTCATCTCATTCCTGTCCTTGTCCATCCTTGGTGGGTCACTCAGGAGAAGGAGCGTTGTTGAGGAGAAGATGAGAAAACTGGAGGAACTGGAGGATCTAGTACTGCAGACGTCTTTATGGAGAAAGGAGAAGATGGAAATCATACAGGGGACAACATCATGTGTGACATACAGAACCTCACTTATTCATCATTGAGAGAAACATCTCAGAGCCGTCACCACATGGAATAAAGGGGTATTCCCAACACGGACATTTCTCCCCAGGATATGCCAGAAATGTCTCATAGATGCGGCTCCACCTCTGGGTGACTTGTTAGGTGGTTCCTGTAACTCCTATAGTAGTGAATGGAGAGACACAATCTGCTCAGCTCCCCCTGCTATGTAATTTGCTGCCAACAGATCAGACTGGTGGTCAATGTGACAGATGTCCTTTATGAATTAATACATCCCCTAATATAAGTTTTTACAGATATTAGAAGTTACCCCAGGCATCCGGGATCTTCAGAGACATCTAAAATTCTTATTTATTACAGTATTCCCCAATTCCTTGTAGATTGTTTTACCGGATAGTAACTCTGTTCACATCTGAATGACAGAAACTAATCACGGTTCATGGAAACCGGCCGCCCAGTGTGTTCGAATGGAAGGTCGCGGCCGTCCAGTGTTTATGTACGGAAGGTCCCAGCTGTCCAGTGTGTACGTACGGAAGGTCCCCGCAGTGAAGTGTGAGGAAGCAGCATGTATTGTGCTGTGTGTGCAGGATCTCTGCATTATCTTATCAATTAGCAGTCACATCCTACACACAGACTTCTGTAAAGTGTGACTTGTCCTCCGCCTTATACATTACTCTGTGCTCCTCCTTCTAGATCTGTCCTCTGTCTTCTACATTACTCTGTGCTCCTCCTTCTAGACCTGTCCTCTGCTTCTACATTACTCTGTGATCCTCCTTCTAGACCTGTCCTCTGCTTCTACATTACTCTGTGCTCCTCCTTCTAGACCTGTCCTCTGCTTCTACATTACTCTGTGCTCCTCTTTCTAGACCTGTCCTACGCCTTCTACATTACTCTGTGCTCCTCCTTCTAGACCTGTCCTCTGCTTCTACATTACTCTGTGCTCCTCTTTCTAGACCTGTCCTACGCCTTCTACATTACTCTGTGCTCCTCCTTCTAGACCTGTCCCCTGCTTCTACATTAGTCTGTGCTCCTCCTTCTAGACGTGTCCTCTGCTTCTACATTACTCTGTCCTGCTACTTCTGGACCTGTCCTCTCTTCTACATTACTCTGTGCTCCTCCTTCTAGACCGGTCCTCCACCTTCTACATTACTCTGTGCTCCTCCTTTTAGACCTGTCCTCTGCTTCGACATTACTCTGTGCTACTCCTTCTAGACCTGTCCTCTGCTTCTACATTACTCTGTCCTCCGCCTTCTAGACCGGTCCTCCACCTTCTACATTACTCTGTTCTCCTCCTTCTAGACCTGTCCTCTGCTTCTACATTACTCTGTGCTCCTCCTTCTAGACCTGTCCTCTCCTTCTACATTACTCTGTGCTCCTCCTTCTAGACCTGTCCTCCGCCTTCTACATTACTCTGTCCTCCTCCTTCTAGACGTGTCCTCCGCCTTCTACATTACTCTGTCCTCCTCCTTCTAGACCTGTCCTCTGCTTCTACATTACCCTGTGCTCCTCCTTCTAGACCTGTCCTCTGCTTCTACATTACTCTGTCCTCCGCCTTCTAGACCGGTCCTCCACCTTCTACATTACTCTGTTCTCCTCCTTCTAGACCTGTCCTCTGCTTCTACATTACTCTGTGCTCCTCCTTCTAGACCTGTCCTCTGCTTCTACATTACTCTGTGCTCCTCCTTCTAGACCTGTCCTCCGCCTTCTACATTACTCTGTCCTCCTCTTTCTAGACCTGTCCTCTGCTTCTAAGATATACAAAAAAAATGGGACATAGAATGTAATTAAAACCACAGAAAAGGCCATACTCACAGATTAGGTGGTGGGTAAAATACCCGTTCCAAACAATGATAGCCACTCCCACTAACCTTGAGGGGAGTGGTGTGTTGGGCATGGAAGCAAATGTGTAATAATAATAAATAAATAATAAAGTACTGTGTATAGTGCACATGTGAGGTATAGGGGACATGACTAAGTGTAGTGTGTAGAAATCAGGGCTGTGAGTGAAACAAAAAAAAAAGTGTGTAGAGTGTAAAACATGGAGGCATAGTGTTTGGATAGTGAGGCACAGCGTTTGGATAGTGAGGCACAGCATATATCGCCGAATAGCAGCCTATTTATAGCGCCCATACTGTAAGAGAGCGGGCTGCCCTGCATGCAGTGCCAAACATCCGCACACCAGGCTATCCCAGCCTCATAAGACCCGGGCGCGTCCTGAAAAAAAGTATGTACAATGTAAGTAACCATGAAAAAACATGGGGTATTAGTTGTTGTTTTGGCCAAAAAAACGCAAGCTGCTGTCCTCTGCTTCTACATTACTCTGTGCTCCTCCTTCTAGACCTGTTCTCTGCTTCTACATTACTCTGTGCTCCTCCTTCAAGACCTGTCCTCTGCTTCTACATTACTCTGTGTTCCTCCTTCTAGACCTGCCCTCTGCTTCTACATTACTCTGTTCTCCTTCCAGACCTGTCCTCTGCTTCTACATTACCCTGTGCTCCTCCTTCTAGACCTGTCCTCTGCTTCTACATTACTCTGTGCTCCTCCTTCTAGACCGGTCCTCCACCTTCTACATTACTCTGTGCTCCTCCTTCTAGACCTGTCCTCTGCTTCTACATTACTCTGTGCTACTCCTTCTAGACCTGTCCTCTGCTTCTACATTACTCTGTCCTCCGCCTTCTAGACCGGTCCTCCACCTTCTACATTACTCTGTTCTCCTCTTTCTAGACCTGTCCTCTGCTTCAATATTAGTCTGTGCTCCTCCTTCTAGACCTGTCCTCTGCTTCTACATTACTCTGTGATCCTCCTTCAAGACCTGTCCTCTGCTTCTACATTACTCTGTGTCCTCCTTCTAGACCTGTCCTCTGCTTCTATCTTATTCTGTGCTGCTCCTTCTAGACCTGTCCTCTGCTTCTACATTACTCTGTGCTCCTACTAGACCTATCCTCTGCTTCTACATTACTCTGTGCTCCTCCTTCTAGACCTGTCCTACGCCTTCTACATTACTCTGTCCTCCTCCTTCTAGACCTGTCCTCTGCTTCTACATTACTCTGTGCTCTTCTTTATAGACCTGTCCTACGCCTTCTACATTACTTTGTGCTCCTCTTTCTAGACCTATCCTCTGCTTCTATATTAGTCTGTGCTCCTCCTTCTAGACCTGTCCTACGCCTTCTACATTACTCTGTGCTCCTCCTTCTAGACCTGTCCTCTGCTTCTACATTACTCTGCGCTCCTCCTTCTAGACCTGTCCTACGCCTTCTACATTACTTTGTGCTCCTCTTTCTAGACCTGTCCTCTGCTTCAATATTAGTCTGTGCTCCTCCTTCTAGACCTGTCCTCTGCTTCTACATTACTCTGTGATCCTCCTTCAAGACCTGTCCTCTGCTTCTACATTACTCTGTGCTCCTCCTTCAAGACCTGTCCTCTGCTTCTACATTACTCTGTGCTCCTCCTTCTAGACCTGTCCTCTGCTTCTATCTTATTCTGTGCTGCTCCTTCTAGACCTGTCCTCTGCTTCTACATTACTCTGTGCTCCTACTAGACCTATCCTCTGCTTCTACATTACTCTGTGCTCCTCCTTCTAGACCTGTCCTACGCCTTCTACATTACTCTGTCCTCCTCCTTCTAGACCTGTCCTCTGCTTCTACATTACTCTGTGCTCTTCTTTATAGACCTGTCCTACGCCTTCTACATTACTTTGTGCTCCTCTTTCTAGACCTATCCTCTGCTTCTATATTAGTCTGTGCTCCTCCTTCTAGACCTGTCCTACGCCTTCTACATTACTCTGTGCTCCTCCTTCTAGACCTGTCCTCTGCTTCTACATTACTCTGCGCTCCTCCTTCTAGACCTGTCCTACGCCTTCTACATTACTCTGTCCTCCGCCTTCTAGACCGGTCCTCTGCTTCTACATTACTCTGTGCTCTTCTTTATAGACCTGTCCTACGCCTTCTACATTACTCTGTGCTCCTCTTTCTAGACCTGTCCTCTGCTTCAATATTAGTCTGTGCTCCTCCTTCTAGACCTGTCCTCTGCTTCTACATTACTCTGTGATCCTCCTTCAAGACCTGTCCTCTGCTTCTACATTACTCTGTGCTCCTCCTTCTAGACCTGTCCTCTGCTTCTATCTTATTCTGTGCTGCTCCTTCTAGACCTGTCCTCTGCTTCTACATTACTCTGTGCTCCTACTAGACCTATCCTCTGCTTCTACATTACTCTGTGCTCCTCCTTCTAGACCTGTCCTACGCCTTCTACATTACTCTGTCCTCCTCCTTCTAGACCTGTCCTCTGCTTCTACATTACTCTGTGCTCTTCTTTATAGACCTGTCCTACGCCTTCTACATTACTCTGTGCTCCTCTTTCTAGACCTGTCCTCTGCTTCAATATTAGTCTGTGCTCCTCCTTCTAGACCTGTCCTCTGCTTCTACATTACTCTGTGATCCTCCTTCAAGACCTGTCCTCTGCTTCTACATTACTCTGTGCTCCTCCTTCTAGACCTGTCCTCTGCTTCTATCTTATTCTGTGCTGCTCCTTCTAGACCTGTCCTCTGCTTCTACATTACTCTGTGCTCCTACTAGACCTATCCTCTGCTTCTACATTACTCTGTGCTCCTCCTTCTAGACCTGTCCTACGCCTTCTACATTACTCTGTCCTCCTCCTTCTAGACCTGTCCTCTGCTTCTACATTACTCTGTGCTCTTCTTTATAGACCTGTCCTACGCCTTCTACATTACTTTGTGCTCCTCTTTCTAGACCTATCCTCTGCTTCTATATTAGTCTGTGCTCCTCCTTCTAGACCTGTCCTCTGCTTCTACATTACTCTGCGCTCCTCCTTCTAGACCTGTCCACTACCTACGACACAGTAGACCACACCCTCCTGATACAAATTCTCTAGTCCCTTGACATCATAGACTTGGCCCTCTCCTGGATCTCCTCATACCTTACCAAATAAACATTAATATCTCACACTAGCACACCACCTCGTCGTCCCACCCTCTGTCTGTTAGTGTCCTATGACCCTTAGTCTTCTCCATCTAAACTTTTGGTCAAATTTACCGCTCTGGTCTTGATGTTCCCTACCTGCTATCTAGAGTGTATAACATTTATCTCCTCCTTCACCTCCCGCTACCTAAAGATTAACATGGAGCAAACTGAATCATATTTACCCAATTTCACTCACCCCCCTTACCAGAACTATCAATCACAGGTAATGGCTCCACACTTTTCTCCGTCTCACACTTCCGCTGCATTTGGATAAACCTTAATTTAAAATGGCGCAGCCAAGCGCTTCCCACTTCTTGATGCCTCCACCTCATAAACCCTCTAGAAGTCAGTCTTTCCTCACCCTTGAGCAGACATAAATGGTAGTACATATGCCCTCATCATCTACCGTCTAGACTACTCCAATATCCTCCTCTGTGGCTTTCCATCTAACACTATTACACCCTCCTACCCATTCTCACCTCTGCTGTGATTGCGCGGTGTGAGGGGGTTTTATATTTCCGATGATTGCGCGGTGTGAGGGGGTTTGTATTTCCGGTGATTGCGCGGTGTGAGGGGGTTTATATTTCCGGTGATTGCGCGGTGTGGGGGGTTTTATATTTCCGGTGATTGCACGGTGTGAGGGGTTTTATATTTCTGGTGATTGCGCAGTGTGGAGGGGGTTTGTATTTCCGGTGATTGCTCTGTGTGAGGGGTTTTATATTTCCGGTGATTGCGCGGTGTGAGGGGGTTTATATTTCCAGTGATTGCGCGGTGTGGGGGGGGTAATATTTCCGGTGATTGCGCGGTGTGGGGGGGGGGGGTTATATTTCCGGTGATTGCGCGGTGTGGGGGGTTTATATTTCCAGTGATTGCGCGGTGTGAGGGGTTTTATATTTCCGGTGATTGCGCGGTGTGAGGGGTTTTATATTTCCGGTGATTGCGCGGTGTGAGGGGTTTATATTTCCGGTGATTGCGCGGTGTGGGGGGGGTAATATTTCCGGTGATTGCGCGGTGTGGGGGGGGGGTTTATATTTCCGGTGATTGCGCGGTGTGAGGGGGTTTATATTTCCGATGATTGCGCGGTGTGAGGGGTTTTATATTTCCGGTGATTGCGCGGTGTGAGGGGTTTTATATTTCCAGTGATTGCGCGGTGTGAGGGGTTTATATTTCCGGTGATTGCGCGGTGTGGGGGGGGTTTATATTTCCGGTGATTGCGCGGTGTGAGGGGTTTATATTTCCGGTGATTGCCCGGTGTGAGGGGTTTTATATTTCCGGTGATTGCGCGGTGTGAGGGGTTTATATTTCCGGTGATTGCGCGGCGTGAGGGCGGTTTTATATTTCCGGTGATTGCGCGGTGTGAGGGGTTTTATATTTCCGGTGATTGCGCGGTGTGAGGGGTTTTATATTTCCGGTGATTGCGCGGTGTGAGGGGTTTTATATTTCCGGTGATTGCGCGGTGTGGGGGGGTTTTATATTTCCGGTGATTGCGCGGTGTGAGGGGTTTATATTTCCGGTGATTGCGCGGTGTGAGGGGTTTATATTTCCGGTGATTGCGCGGTGTGGGGGGTTTTATATTTCCGGTGATTGCGCGGTGTGAGGGGTTTTATATTTCCGGTGATTGCGCGGTGTGAGGGGTTTTATATTTCCGGTGATTGCGCGGTGTGGGGGGTTTATATTTCCGGTGATTGCGCGGTGTGAGTGGTTTATATTTCCGGTGATTGCGCGGTGTGAGGGTTTATATTTCCGGTGATTGCGCGGTGTGAGGGGTTTTATATTTCCAGTGATTGCACGGTGTGAGGAGTTTTATATTTCCGGTGATTGCGCGGTGTGAGGGGTTTTATATTTCCGGTGATTGCGCGGTGTGAGGGGTTTTATATTTCCGGTGATTGCGCGGTGTGAGGGGTTTTATATTTCCGGTGATTGCGCGGTGTGAGGGGTTTATATTTCCGGTGATTGCGCGGTGTGAGGAGTTTTATATTTCCGGTGATTGCGCGGTGTGAGGGGTTTTATATTTCCGGTGATTGCGCGGTGTGGGGGGTTTTATATTTCCGGTGATTGCGCGGTGTGAGGGGTTTATATTTCCGGTGATTGCGAGGTGTGAGGGGTTTATATTTCCGGTGATTGCGCGGTGTGGGGGGGGAGTTTATATTTCCGGTAATTGCGTGGTGTGAGGGGTTTATATTCCCGGTGATTGCGTGGTGTGAGGGGTTTATATTTCCGGTGATTGCACGGTGTGAGGGGTTTTATATTTCCGGTGATTGCGTGGTGTGAGGGGTTTTATATTTCCGGTGATTGCGCGGTGTGAGGGGTTTTATATTTCCGGTGATTGCGCGGTGTGAGGGGTTTATATTTCCGGTGATTGCGCGGTGTGGGGGGGTTTTATATTTCCGGTGATTGCGCGGTGTGAGGGGTTTATATTTCCGGTGATTGCGCGGTGTGAGGGGTTTTATATTTACGGTGATTGCGCGGTGTGGGGGGGGGTTTATATTTCCGGTGATTGCGCGGTGTGAGGGGTTTATATTTCCGGTGATTGCGCGGTGTGGGGGGTTTTATATTTCCGGTGATTGCGCGGTGTGGGGGGTTTTATATTTCCGGTGATTGCGCGGTGTGAGGGGTTATATTTCCGGTGATTGCGCGGTGTGAGGGGTTTATATTTCCGGTGATTGCGCGGTGTGAGGGGGGTTTTATATTTCCGGTGATTGCGCGGTGTGGGGGGTTATATTTCCGGTGATTGCGCGGTGTGAGGGGTTTATATTTCCGGTGATTGCTCTGTGTGAGGGGTTTTATATTTCCGGTGATTGCGCGGTGTGAGGGGTTTTATATTTCCGGTGATTGCGCGGTGTGAGGGGTTTATATTTCCGGTGATTGCGCGGTGTGGGGGGTTTATATTTCCGGTGATTGCGCGGTGTGGGGGGGTTTATATTTCCGGTGATTGCGCGGTGTGAGGGGTTTATATTTCCGGTGATTGCGCGGTGTGGGGGGTTTATATTTCCGGTGATTGCGCGGTGTGGGGGGTTTATATTTCCGGTGATTGCGCGGTGTGGGGGGTTTATATTTCCGGTGATTGCGCGGTGTGGGGGGTTTATATTTCCGGTGATTGCGTGGTGTTGGGGGGGGGGTTTATATTTCCGGTGATTGCGCGGTGAGGGGGGGGGGGGGTTTGTGGGGTGAGATGTAGATTTTGTGGGTGACATTTTGGGGACTTTTTATTCCCTATGTTGGAGAATCGCGGGGACCATAAACAGCGACGTTCACATGTGAATTATTTCTGCCGGTTAGAACTTGATAGTTAATCATTTGGATAATAACGGATGCGGCGATTCCGTTACTGATTATTAATATTTACATCATTTATTGTAAAAACAAAACATAAAACCCTCTTACAATGTCTTACTCTGGTGACCGGTCGGCATCGCGCACTTTCTTCGGAGGACAGAGGAAGCCGCTATCTCTTAGGCCTCATGCACACGACCGTGGTTTCCGTGGTTCCTGCGTGGCCCAGGAGCCGGGACCATAGAAAGAACGGGCATGTGTTATTACGGCCGTGTTCTGCGGTCCAGACTCTGAGAAAATAATGGCCACGGCCGTGCATGAGGCCGAACTGATCAGAAGCCGCCGTCGCTATTAATCACGGCATCTGAGGGGTTACACGGCCGGGATTGCGCTGTCTCCGATCTCGGCGGTTGCAGGCGGCGGTCAGAAGTCGTGTACGGTGCCGGCTCCGCTCCTTCTAGTGTGACGCCGCACGTCCAACAGAATACTATAGATCTGATGTCACCAACGGGTTAAACCCTCCTGTATTTCATATTTACAGCGATAATAATAAATAATCACCAGCACTGTGCCGGACAAAAACGCACCAAAACCGGACAGAAACCACCTCATGTAACCTTACCTTACTACTGCATCGTGGGAAATACAAGGAAACAGCTGAAGGACCTGTGATTACGTCACCACCATGTGACCGGGACATTTCTCCGCCTCTCATGCCACGTGATTCTCGTCGCAGGTCCTTCATACAGCCTCAATCTTTCCACTTCTAAGCTCCGCCCCTGATGCCGCAGTCACGTGATCCTGATATAATCACAGGTGATTCATACGTCCTCAATCTCTCCACTGATAAGCTCCACCCCTTCTGTCTGTCATGTGGAGTGTCGACGTCATCACAGCTCATTCATCCTCCACGTCTCTCCACTGATAAGCCCCGCCCCTCCTGCCCTCCGATCACGTGGTGGTCACGTCATCACAGGTCCTTCAGCTTTTGCTGTGTATGAGGTAGAGAGCAGCGCTGGTCGGGTGTTCTCTCTGTTATCAGCCACCCTTGTATGAGTGTGTATACAGAGAGCTGTCAATCATTGAGTGACCCCGCCCACTGGACTCCTAGCCGGGATGTAACCCCTCCAGTGCCGGCCTCTTTGGGGTAAGTGGTTATTTCGGATGTTTTGTGGGACGAGTCGTGTTTTGTAATGACATAATATTCGGGACATACAACTTATTCACTGACTTTTATACATTTCTTGTTCATGTTGTTCACCGTGCGGTTTAAGGGAATGTTCACACGCAGCGAATCCGCGGTATAAATCGGATATCCTGCGTGTTTAGAATCCGCTCCGCAGGTTAACCCCTTCACCACCAGGCCAGCTTGTTTCCGGTTCCCCCTCCGTCTTCTCTGATCTATAACATTTTTATTATTCCGTGGATGGCGCGGAGTGAGGATTAGATTTTGCGGGACGAGTTGTAGATTTTTACATTTTTATTTAGACCAATAAACAGCGATTGTAGTGATTGTTTGTCTTTATTGTGTTGGCCGTGCGGGTAAATAACGTTCTATTGTAATTCTGACTTTTACGGACGCCGAGATTCCAGTTTAGTTTATCGTTTTGTTTTTTTGTTGCTTTGGAGAAAAAAATGGAAAATGGTTTTATTTAAAAAAAAAAAAATCTAATTTTTTATTTTTTTTGTACAAAACTAAAAAGTGTGACTTGTAACAGATTGTATTCCTGGAGGACGTGAACCGGTGCTGATCAGATCGCTGGGACAATGCACTGTAAGGCGGGTCTACACCAGCGGGTGCGGTTCAGCTCCGGGTATCTTCACCATATGAGGCGCGGCTGAGCCGCCATCATTATGACACTCCGTTTGGATGTTTGTAGCAGGCCGTGCTCTTCTGTTTACGTTCATTCTTTTACTGCTGTGCGAATCACGCGCGTCCCACGGAAGGGCTTCTATGGGTGCGCGATGTGCGAAAAACGCACAAATATCGGACATGTCGTGAGTTTTTCGCAGCGGACACACACTGCGCAAAAGTCACGGACTGTCTGCACGGCCCCATAGACTGGCATAGGTCCGTGCGACACGCGTGAAAAGCAGTGTAAACGAGCCCTAACACTAATGTATCGCAGTATATTGTGATTAAGGGGTTAATAGGAGCAGAAAGATGGCGGCCCTTCATTAACCCCCAGGCTGATTACATTGTGAGGGGCCGATGAGCTGTCAGAGAGGACCCCCCCCCCTCTTCTAAAAGCTTAGATTCTGCACTCGCTATTGACCGCAGCATCTAAGTAGTTAAATGTCCGGGATCGGCGTTCTCTCTGATCCTGGCCGTCAGTGCGAGGTGTCGGATGTAATACACCTGCAGCGTGTGGAGCGGGCTCAGCCTGTAAACCCGCTCCATACTTCTCTCCCCGCACCATGACATTCAGTGTTGTCATGGGGATGGCCGCCTTTGGACATGACTGATGGATTACTGGCGTCTTTCTTGTTAGTATCTAGAAGAGGTTTATGTATTCGCACCATTAATGTTGTACAACCGACATATTGACCCTGACATTGTAGAGAGCGGATGAGATAAATGACGTGATGTGTATAATCTATATCTGTCTTACTAGTGACACCCCGTTATCTGTACAAGACGACAAACTATTTGTAGCTCTGTTATAATTCCAGGATCGGCTTTTTATGACCACGGTGGAAATAACCTTCAGTGGTGAGACAAGTCTGACTCCGTATTTCACTCTCACATAAACTCGGGGGAGACGTTGTCCTCGTGTTGGGGTCTCTCTGGAATAACTCTTACACCATCCCGAATAATGTCATCCAGTCCTGACCGCAAATGGGAAGACACTTTACAATAATGTTTCTGAGCTCCTTATACTTCACGCTGAAAGAAGTCGTAAAATATCATCATTTATCAGTCTGGACATTATTTTTGGGGCGATCAAAATTATTTATAGTTCCAAAAAATCCATAATAAAACATTTTGTAAGGTGAAGTTTTTTTGTTTCTGTTCACAATTGAAATTGACATCTCATCATTACTACACAATCTCAAGGTGAGGACGATCTCACAGAGGAGCCCCCTCCAAACCTCAAACCCATGCCTCAGTCGCTATTTACCGCAGCATCAAAGGGGTTAAATGGCTGTAATCGCAGTCCTCTCCGGTCTCCGGCCTTTGCAGCAGGTGTCCGGTCTTCCCTATGTCATGTGAACAAGTCCTGAGCGGTAAATGTCCTGTGCAGGAAGGGGTTAAATGAGTAAAATACAAGTTTATACAGAATCTTATCCCACAAAACAATGTATCACTCTGCTCCGCTCCACCTGCGCTATAACATGATGATAAGAGATCACACTGCATGTTCTGTATATAATATCACCTCAGCTGCTGCAGAACCTCACAGTTCATATCAAACACTGACTGCATAGTGTGCACCACGTCTTGTGAGATGTCAGCAATGTCTCCCCAGTATCCGCCATGTGTCAGGAGTCAGGTCTTCATTGTCTGGGGGGAAATGTCTTCATTTTACTCTCCTTACATGAGAGATCTGCCATAAATGTCTGATATGTGGGGGTCCCACCTCTATGTGGAGAATGGGGGTCCCCCGACCCGCCTATTGAGGTGATGACTGCATCCAGGTGGAGAATGAATGGAGAGGTGACCACACATGTGCACGACTCTCTCCATTCACTTGTATAGGAGGTCCAGAAACAGCCGAGCACGGCCAGAGGTGGAGCCGCATCTATCAGACATTTCTGGCATATCCTGGGGAGACATGTCCGTGTTGGGAATACCCCTTTATTCCATGTGGTGACGGCTCTGAGAAGATGTTTCTCTCAATGATGAATAAGTGAGGTTCTGTATGTCACACATGATGTTGTCCCCTGTATGATCTCCATCTTCTCCTTTCTTCATAAAGACGTCTGCAGTACTAGATCCTCCAGTTTTCTCATCTTCTCCTCCACAACGCTCCTTCTCCTGAGTGACCCACCAAGGATGGACAAGGACAGGAATGAGATGAGCAGAAGAATATTAGACTTCACCTTGGAGATCATCTACCTGTTGAGCGGAGAGGTAAACTTTTCTACATTATAGAACAAGTCCCACATAGGGAAGGGACAATACATAATAGGAAGAATCCAGTGTCCTGTATAACAGCGTCCAGACCTTCCAAGTGACGTCAAGAAGCCACCAGCAGAAAAGCTCAAGATCAGCCACCAATATGGTCAGTTATGTGTCATGTCACCAATGCAGCAATAGTAATGTTGTAGAGCAATGACAAGGAACCAGGAGGATCAGGATGACATCTATATAGAAACATAGAAGATGACGGCAGGAGGAGAGCACATGGTCCATCTAGTCCCCCCAATATTATTTCCTTTTTAGTTTTGGCCTTGTTCTATTTTCTCAATGTCTTTTTGTAGGTGAGGTCTCCAGTATTACAGATGTGGGGTCACTAGAGCTCTATACAGCGGGGTCACAATCTCTCTCTTTCTACTGAGGGGGGAATACTGTGTTCAGTTCTCTAAGTGTCTCTCTCCATACACAGGAGTACACAATAGTGAAGAAGACATCGGGTGACTGTGCGACTCCCATCATCCATGAGTCAGGAGGATGGAGCAGTAGTCAGAGCCCCATCACAGAACCTCTCCCTCACTCCCGGATACATGAGAAGAAGATCTTAGAACTGATCTACAAGATGACTGAGCTGCTGACTGGAGAGGTGACACTGCTGGGAATGCTGGGAAATTCTACAGTAACAGCACTGGAGGTGTCTGGGTGATGACTGTGTCATTGTGTGTGTCAGGTTCCTATAAGGTGTCAGGATGTCACTGTCTATTTCTCCATGGAGGAGTGGGAGTATCTAGAAGGACACAAGGATCGGTACGAGGAGGTCATGATGGAGGACTATCGGCCGCGCACATCACAGGGTGAGATATAGATATATAATTGATATATTATTAGTTTGTTGTTGCAGTGTTAGTTTCGTCATGTGCAGTATATACAGACATGTGATTCCTGATCTCTGATCGCACGTTCCTCGCTTTGCTGCAGTGCTGCACTAGGCGATGGTCACAGATTTGTTGTAGAAGTTTCCATATATCTGAATGTTGTAGTTTCTGCAGCAGGTACATTCAGGTGAGATGGACAGTGACTTGTGTGTGAACATGGTCTTATATAACCAGTGACTGATCTGCGCCGCTCTTATAATCTCCTACATGAGGAGTGTAAAGTTCTACCATGTGTGAACAGCGGACAGGACAATCATGTGGAAAGATGTTCTGCAGCTTCAGTGTGAGATCTAATACTGGGGTCTTCTCTTCTGCACATGGATGAGACGTTCTCCTGGTAGACACTTCATTCTGCACTTACACCGTCACCTTTATGTCCTGGGGCAATGTTTTCCAACCTGTGTCGCTCCTGCTGTGCAGAACTACAACTCCCAGCATGTCCTGACAGCCTCCGTTATTATTGTCCCCAGTTCCCCCATAACTGCATGGAGTGCACATCTTTACACTGCAGTATACAGAGGTATTGCCGTGCCGGGGGGGTGTATTCCCCACATGATGAGACTGTTGTTGTCCGGGACCCTCTTCTGTGTCATCATGTGGGGTATACACATCCGCAGCTTGGTAATACACATCTCCATACTGCGGTGTGTGATAGACGTGTGGTCCAGGGAGTGAGCGGCTGCCTCCCCCTCCTCTCAGTACAGGGGGCGAGGTGGGAGCATGCTCACTACACACTGCTGTATTACATAATGGGGTCACCCCCCCTCCTCCTATTCTCTTATGTCCAGTGCTTGCTGTCCGGCATTCTATAGAGCTGTCGCTGGCAGCTCCAAACAAACACTTTGTCATGGAAATCCATCGCTCAAAATATATTAGACTAAAATTTATACGGGTCCCAACAGACTCTCAAGGCCAGACTCCATTAGTCAGAATCCTAATTAGGATATTTCACCGATATATATCGAGAGAGGAGAAGAAAACACACAGACTCTGCTTATATGTTCAAAATGCTCCTCTGAAGGATTTATTACCAAACTCAAACTGTTAAACTGAAATTCAGAAGGGGTGTCGGCTTGAGGTAAACCAATCAGAGACAATGTAACAATATTTGTTATTCAGTAAAAAGCATACAATAAAATACATCATTATAATACTTCACACATCAGGTTTGCAGGTGCCTTATCTCTTTTGGACAGAATGTTCTCGTGGAGATGGGGGAGACCTTCCCTCACGGATACTTGCCACCCTCCCTTCTTACTCCCTGTCCATTCTCTACCAACTTCGCATGGGAACCAAGGTCAAAGATAAAACATACGAAATCAACATTACTTGTATTAAAGGAACAATGACTTTCCTATTCACTACAAAAGAACCAAGATGGGAACTCCAGACAAGATGGGAACTCCAGACAAGATGGGAACTCCAGACAAGATGGGAACTCCAGACAAGATGGGAACTCCAGACAAGATGTGAACTCCAGACAAGATGGCTGCTGCATGAAACGAAATCATTTACACATTATCATCACTTTCACATATTACACATCTTAGTAATCGGCCTCCTGCTTGATAATTCACAATGTAATTTCATACAGAGAATATAAGCAAATAAATCATCCTTCATAACTTTATAGAAGATGTTTGACCCCAGAACATAAGGTACACGTTAGACTAAAAAAATGCTTAAAGTGTAACTAAACGTTCACCAGACTTCTGACGTCTACTGAGACCCCCACCGATCGCTAAAACGAAGCGGCAGAAGCGCTCAGAAGTTTAGTTTCTGTTCGGCTTTGCTATGGCAACTGGAGGTCTAACAATGTCCTCCAGGTCTGCCATCTACGGAAGCCTGTCAGGTCCTACCAGAGGGAGAGTCTAATAGTCAGTCTGTCAGTGTAAAGCTGACGGGTCTAATACCCTGCAACACATAAGTATTATACCAGTGACCACAACGTTGGATCTTCAAGTCCCCTAGTAAGGCGGGATTCACACGACCGGGTCCCGCCCGAGTCCGAGTATCGGCCGGTAAAATCGGCCATTTTTCCCGGCCGGTTTGCATTAGTTTTGCATCCGTGCAGGTCTGGACAGTGACATCAGCGGCCACTCCTGAAGGGGAATCCCCATGTGTTCGGCGATTCCGCTTCTGGAGTTTCCCCTGATGTCACTGCCCAGATATGGACAGAGACATCAAGCGCTCTGTCCAGGAGCGGAATCCCCGAACACACGGGGATTCCGCTCCTTCAGGGAGCTAAAATGGAGCTAGCACATAGAGCGGGGAGATACCTCCCTGCTCTGCTATAGTGGCGTCGCTACAGCAGTAGCAGCCGCAGCAGCTGCTAGCAGCGCCATGGAAGGTGTCGACGAGCCAGGGCGCTTTTAAAACAAGCAGGGGAAGGGAGCCAGCGCAGCGCTCCCTCCACCTGCTGTACACCCCGGCCCTGCCACACAGTGTACAGCGTAGCCATTCGTCCGAATGGCATAAACTCCTCCTCACATGCGCTCTGAGGAGGAGGGGATAGAGCGCAAGCCACGGAAAACCCAGCCATCACTCGGGACACATTCCGGTGATGGCCGTGTATTACCCGGCCCCATAGACTTCTATGGGAGCCGGGCGGCCGGGTACCCGGCCGAAAATAGAGCATGTCCTATTTTTTGACGGCCGGTTTTCCCGGCCGTCAAAAAATCGGTCGTGTGAATAGCCCCATTAGGGGTCTATTATTCCTAATGCAGCCGGGTGCCGGCCGATTTATGAACGGCCGGCACCCGGCCGGGAAACCCTGTAGTGTGAATGAGGCCTAAGACGAAAAAAAGAAAAACGATTTCAAGTTTAACCCCTTTGTGACCACCAAAATGCCTTTTCATGGCAGCCCAGTCTAAGTTCTGCACGGTCGTCCCGTGCAGGCTGGAGCGGGTACCCCATAAATGCTGCAGTCAATGGTGATCGCATCATCAATTGTAGTTTACGAAGGGAGGGAGCTCCCTCTGTCACCCATGGGCGGCCCGCAAACGTGATCGCGGGCCCACGATGAGGTACCATGGAAGCCGGGGTCCTAACAAAGCCCCCAGGCCTGCCCTGGCTGTATGCCTATTAGGCCGTGCCAGAAGCAGAAATACTCCGGTATACTAAGTATACCAAAGCACTATATCTGCGATCAGAAGATCGCACAGTGAAGTCCCCTAGTGGGAGAAAAAACTAACTAATTACTGTGAAATAAATATTATTAATGAAAATGACTATATTGGAAACATTTTTTCCATTAAAAAGTGTTTTTATTTAGTAAAAGTGTAAAAAATAAATAAACGTACACAAATATGGTATCGCCGCGACCGTAATGATCCTCACAATAAAGTTAACATGTAATTTAAACCGCAGGGTGAATGCCGTAAAATAATGGCGGAATTGTTGTTTTTTTTCCATTGGCTCCCAAAAAAGTAATAATAAAAGTTAATCAAGAAGACCCATGTACCCCAAAAAAGTACCAATAAAAACTACGTCTCGTCCGGCAAATAACAAGCCCTCATATCACTACATTGATGGAAAAATAAAAAAGTTCTGGCTCTTGGAAAGCGACGATGCAAAAACAAATGATTTCGTTCAAAAGGGATTTTATTCTGCAAAAGTCGTAACACATAAAAAAACGGCATAAAGGCGTAAGTTTATAATGCATAGAACGATGGCGGAATTTCTGGGTTTTTTTTCTATTCCCCCCCCCCCCCCCCCAAAAAAACCACACAAGCACTGCACCTCCTTCAAAACAGCTGAACATTGGGGGTACCAGGAGTCGGACCCCGACCATTCAGCTATTGGTGGCCTATCATCAATTTTTAGGGTCTGGAAAACCCCTTTAAGGCCTCCTCAAACCTATAGTGGTGCCTAGAAAACACCCTAATGAAAAGGAGACCCCAGAATCCACAAGGTGCTCCTTCATTTCTGGGGCCCGTGTTTCACTAAATAGGACACATGCGCCACATGTGCGATATTTCTATAAAATGCGGAATCGGAGGAATAAATATTGGGTTGCGTTTCTTTGGTATCCATAGCGAGCGCCGCATCTGAGTGGTTTTGGAGAGAGGGAGGGAGCTCCCTCTCTCACCCCACCGGCACCCTGTGTAAGATCGCAGGGTGTTCTATGGCCGCCGTGGGCCTAATGAAGTGTCTGAATACATGACTACTGTATATCTGTCTATATATCAGTCACTGTGTGTTTCCTACAGATGGATCCAGTAGAAGAAATCCACCAGAGAGATGTCCCAGTCCTCTGTATTCCCAGGACTGTCCAGGGGAAAATCACAATGTGCCAGAGAATCATGAGGTAGATGCAGTGGCGGATTAAGTAGACCATAGGCCCTGGGCTGTTACCCAAACTTGGGCCCCCTTCTCCACTGCTGCACCGTAACTATTGTTAACACTACCTTTTTGTGCAATCATTGACAATTGGGTGTTACAATTCCCCTTGTCACAGGGTTGTGTCCCTACATGCTGACAATCTCCAACCATCGCTGACAGTATCACACTCTGCAGGGACACATCCTCCTGACAAGGCGAATGGTAACACACATTTGTCTATCAGTCCTGGACTGCACAAAGACATTATGCGAAATACATGGATTTCCTATAATAAACATGTCAGCAGAGGTGACAGATTCTCTGTAAATCTAGTGACTCACAGGTGACGTCTTCTCAGACTCTAGTAGTTTTTTTTTCCTCTTTTCTTCTCCATCGTATCCAGGCCATGACCCATTTCTGAAGAATTTTCCACTCAGATGTCTTCAGCTTCTCACTTTTCCAACGTTTCCACACCTATAAACGAAGATAAAATTATCATGGTACCACACATTATTCCCCTAAATATGATGGCACCAAACACTGTGCCTCTAAATATAATGGCACCACACACTGTGCCCCTGAATATAATACCACACACTGTGCCCCTAAATATAATGGCACCATACACTGCGCACCTAAATATAATAGCACCATATACTGCACCCCTAAATATAATAGCACCATACACTGCGCCCCTAAATATAATAGCACCAAACACTGTAAGGTAAAGCACCACATACACAGTGCCCCCTGTACATAGTTCCACACACAGCCCCCTGTACATAGTGCCACACACAGCCCCCTGTACATAGTGCCACACACTGCTCCCTGTAGATAGTGCCACACACTGCTCCCTGTAGATATTACCACACACACTGCTCCCTGTAGATAACGCCACACACAGCCCCCTGTAGATATTACCACACACACTGCTCCCTGTAGATATTACCACACACACTGCTCCCTGTAGATAATCCCACACACGCTGCCCCCTGTAGATATTACCACACACGCTGCTCCCTGTATATATTACCACACACGCTGCTCCCTGTAGATATTACCACACACGCTGCTCCCTGTAGATATTACCACACACGCTGCTCCCTGTAGATATTACCACACACACTGCTCCCTGTAGATATTACCACACACTGCTCCCTGTAGATATTACCACACACACACTGCTCACTGTAGATATTACCACACACGCTGCTCCCTGTAGATATTACCACACACGCTGCTCCCTGTATATATTACCACACACACTGCTCCCTGTATATATTACCACACACACTGCCCCCTGTATATATTACCACACACTGCTCACTGTAGATATTACCACACACGCTGCTCCCTGTAGATATTACCACACGCTGCTCCCTGTAGATATTACCACACACGCTGCTCCCGGTAGATATTACCACACACACTGCTCCCTGTAGATATTACCACACACACTGCTCCCTGTAGATATTACCACACACACTGCCCCCTGTAGATATTACCACACACGCTGCTCCCTGTATATATTACCACACACACTGCCCCCTGTATATATTACCACACACACTGCCCCCTGTATATATTACCACACACTGCTCACTGTAGATATTACCACACACGCTGCTCCCTGTAGATATTACCACACACACTGCTCCCTGTATATATTACCACACGCTGCTCCCTGTAGATATTACCACACACGCTGCTCCCGGTAGATATTACCACACACTGAAGCCGTGGGCCTACCACTCTCCGCTCTGCCTGACGTGACTTATCGGATCATCTGCTCTGCGGAGCTTCCCCCCTCTTACCACCTAATTGCGCCTGGGGCACATGCTCCGCCTGCCCCCCTAGCTATGCCCCTTGGTGGCTGTTGCTAGAACCGGTCCCCCTCCGGTGCCAGCGATGCGACCAGGTATGAGGGGTCATGTGCGGTTCGGGCGGCCATGGGCCCCCTGGAAGCCTTGGGCCCCAGGCTGCTGAACAAACCCTAATGATAATCTGCCACTGGGTAGATGGTGCCGAAGTCTCATCAAAATATGACCATAAAGTAATTAACCCGAAGTTCATACTATGTTTTTTCTTTTCTTGTTTGTTTAGAGTGAAAATCTGATGGATATTAAGGTTGAGGTTAAAGATGAAGCAGAAGAGGAGACGGATGTAATGGCTGATCAGTGTAAGGAGGGGGGGGGATGTTCATTAGTTGTAAAGACAAACCCGTATTGAGGGTCACCTAGATACCACTCCCATCATCTCATCATCCCATGTAAATAATCTATTCCGTCACTGTGTGTTTTCTACAGATGGATCCAGTAGGAGAAATCCACCAGAGAGATGTCCCAGTCCTCTGTATTCCCAGGACTGTCCAGAGGAAAATCACAATGTCGCAGAGAATCATCAGGTAGATGAAGCTGAGCCCTATACCACATTTATATAGGGGGGTGTGGAGCTTTATGGTCCTGCGGTCATAGATGGGGTCATAGATTTTGGTGGTTTCTTATGTTGATCTGTTAGATTCTTCGCACTCTCCGCTGTATTGTACTGAATTGTTACATATGTGAAATCAGGGGGAAGATCTGACTAATATTAAAGCGGAGGATGAAGAAGAGCGGGTGAGGGGCGATCAACCGTGTAAGAGTGAAGTGGAGGAGGAAATTCCAGGAGGTGTTACCAGAGGTCAGTAATAATGATATTAGAAAGTGAATTGGGAGGTTTGGTAAGGTGGGGTTCCTCCTTAGTTCTACATTACAGTAAAACGTCAGACAATGTGTTATACATAGTGCCGGAGCTGAGGGAGCTGTGACTGCACATAGAAGTTCTCTACAAGGTGTTCTATGAATCCGGTCATGCACTAGGCTTAGTGTCAGATTTTGGGGGGCACCAGGAGCCTGTAAAAATGACAATAATTCAATACATTAGTATGTCTGACGATCGCTGGTCCAAATCCCGTGCAGGGACTAATAAAAAGTGTTACAAATAGTTAAAAACATTATTTAGTGGTGTACAGAAAATACAAAACAAACTTTTCCCACTTTTCCTTTTAAAGTATTGTAAAAAAATAAACCTAATTACTATCACCGCATCATTAAAAGTCTGAATTACAATATAAGAGTTCACTGAAGTGATTAATGAGTAAAATGTATCATTTTTATTAGATAACTCTCTAAAAACAGGGGCACAATCACCACCGTGACAAGAGCCCCCCCGTGCTTGGTAAAAAACGTATTCTATGTATACTGCAATTACTGGTTCGTTTGTGACCCCTCCTCTAATTGAGTGCTTGAAAATGTGGGATCAGCGGTTAAACATTGGTGTATCAGTGGATGGGACCCTGCAACACACCAGAGCCCTCAGTTACCGCTCCTCAGTACCCCAGTGCTGCCACTGTCACCTGCGCTATAATCCCTCTCTCACCTGACCTACGCGTTTCTATGTATTATTTCATCAGGGGTCTGTACTTTTATCAGCCTGGCTGAAGCGCCAGTGATGTAGAACTGTAAGAGATATTCTGTTACACACACGGAAGCGTGCTCGCATGGGTGTCAGCGGCGCGCTTCACTCAGGACTCAGTGTTTATAGAATTAATACTCCTCCCCTGGGGCTGAGGCAAAGCCTCGAAAACGGCCAATCACCGTCGCCCATGTCATCCGTGACGTATGGTCATGCGACTCCCGGCGCGCCATTAGACGGAAGTCCACCACCAACATCATGCCGAACGCGCAGGCGCAGAATTACAATATAACGTTATTTAAATCGCACGGTGAACACTGTAAAAACAAAACAATGAAACCGGCAGAATCGCTATTTTTTGGTCACTTTAGCGCTAAAAAATAATGTAATGAAAAGTGATCAAAAAGTCGTACCAATAAAAACTACAGCTCGCCCACAAAAATAACCCTTTACTCTGCTCAATCACGAAACAATAAAATAACCGGCAGGATAAAGGTAACGAGATTTATACAGAACCGGGAAAACAAATAGAATAAAAAGTGTCTAAAAAGTTGCAAGTGCCCAAAATGGTGTTAAAGGAATAGTGTCGTCGCAAATAATTTTTTTATATGTTAAAGATGTTAGTGCTTTAATAAAAACGTTTATATTCATTTGTGTGTTTGTGTTTTACTGTTTCTTATTTTTACACTTTTTCTTCCCTATGGGGGCTGCCATTTTTTGTTCCATTTCTGTGTGTGTCGATTAACGACACACACAGACATGGAATACGGCAGCCACAGTCCCATAGGGACTGTGAACGGCTCCCGTCCCATTGACTGCCGTGTACGGCGTCTGTGTGGGAACTGCGCATGCGCCGCTCCCACACAGTCCTATTCGAAATTGGCGCCGTCCGGCGCCATTTTCCTGTGGACCGGAAGTCGCGGCCGGACAGTAATATTACTACTTCCCGTCGCGGCTTCCGGACTTGTGCACATGGAACAGCGGCAGCAAACGGAGCGGACGGGCCGGAGGGAGCGGCGGCGGCAGGAGCAGGTAAATGATTTCTATGTATGTTCGTGTTTGTGTACGTTTACTACTGTATGTAAACCTACTACGCTGTGTGTTAGCTCAAAAAATGGCGACACACAGTGTAGGAGGTTACACCGTTCAAACCCCTCGTTTATCCCGGCACTAGCCAGGATAAAGGAGGGGGGGATGCTGAGAGCTCACTAGAGCGAGAGCTTTTAACCCAATGTTGCAATGCTGCAATTTTGGGAAATAGCTCCATCTAGTGACCAAAAATGGGTAGTATTATAAATTAGAAATAATTTATAATATTTCCTGACTCGTGAAAAAAATAAAAAAAATGTGAACAATGTTTAATCACCCACACACTAAATGTTTAATTAAAAAAAAAAAAACATGTTTTTCGGGCAACACCATGCCTTTAATAAAAAGGCTCCCATTAGTCGAGGATGAAAAAATATGCAGATGAGCCGGTCCGAGGGGAACTTTCCTTCTATATCAGGAGGAGATTATCAGGGCTCTAATATTTGGGAACCAGGAAGAGAAGGGCCCAAACATCTGCTGGAAGCGAGGGGGCCCGTATTATACCAGGACAACACTTTCCCAGCAAAATACCCCAAACAACAAAGGTGCGGAGTGTGGACCAAAAGGGGGATAAGGAAGGACACCATTTATCAGTGCGACACCGGCCTGTGCATAACGGATTCATCATAGCGTAACCCACATCTATGGAGAATTGTATTATATACCCCATTATTATACCCTCTTATTATACCCTGATGTACTCCTCACAGCTTATATATACACTGATGTACTCCTCACAGATTACATATATCCTGATGTACTCCTCACATATTACATATACCCTGATGTACTCCTCACAGATTACATATACCCTGATGTACTCCTCACATATTACATATACCCTGATGTACTCCTCACATATTACATAGATCCTGATGTACTCCTCACAGATTACATATACACTGATGTACTCCTCACAGATTACATATACCCTGATGTACTCCTCACATATTACATATACCCTGATGTACTCCTCACATATTACATATACCCTGATGTACTCCTCACATATTACATATACCCTGATGTACTCCTCACATATTACATATATCCTGATGTACTCCTCACAGCTTACATATACCCTGATGTACTCCTCACAGATTACATATACCCTGATGTACTCCTCACAGATTACATATACCCTGATGTACTCCTCACATATTACATATACCCTGATGTACTCCTCACATATTACATATACCCTGATGTACTCCTCACATATTACATATACCCTGATGTACTCCTCACATATTACATATACCCTGATGTACTCCTCATAGCTAACATATACCCTGATGTACTCCTCACAGATTACATATACCCTGATGTACTCCTCACATATTACATATATCCTGATGTACTCCTCACATATTACATATACCCTGATGTACTCCTCACATATTACATATACCCTGATGTACTCCGCACAGATTACATATACCCTGATGTACTCCGCACAGATTACATATACCCTGATGTACTCTTCACACATTACATATACCCTGATGTACTCCTCACACATTACATATACCCTGATGTACTCCTCACACATTACATATACCCTGATGTACCCCTCACATATTACATATACCCTGATGTACTCCTCACATATTACATATATCCTGATGTACTCCTCACAGATTACATATATCCTGATGTACTCCTCACATATTACATATACCCTGATGTACTCCTCACATATTACATATACCCTGATGTACTCCTCACAGATTACATATACCCTGATGTGCTCCTCACATATTACATATATCCTGATGTGCTCCTCACATATTACATATACCCTGATGTACTCCTCACATATTACATATATCCTGATGTACTCCTCACAGATTACATATATCCTGATGTACTCCTCACATATTACATATACCCTGATGTACTCCTCACATATTACATATACCCTGATGTACACCTCACAGATTACATATACCCTGATGTACTCCTCACATATTACATAAACCCTGATGTACTCCTCACATATTACATATACCCTGATGTACTCCTCACATATTACATATACCCTGATGTACTCCTCACATATTACATATATCCTGATGTACTCCTCACATATTACATATACCCTGATGTACTCCTCACATATTACATATACCCTGATGTACTCCTCACATATTACATATACCCTGATGTACTCCTCACAGATTACATATACCCTGATGTACTCCTCACAGATTACATATACCCTGATGTACTCCTCACATATTACATATATCCTGATGTACTCCTCACATATACCCTGATGTACTCCTCACAGATTACATATACCCTGATGTACTCCTCACATATTACATATATCCTGATGTACTCCTCACAGATTACATAAACCCTGATGTACTCCTCACATATTACATAAACCCTGATGTACTCCTCACATATTACATATACCCTGATGTACTCCTCACATATTACATATACCCTGATGTACTCCTCACATATTACATATATCCTGATGTACTCCTCACATATTACATATATCCTGATGTACTCCTCACATATTACATATTACATATACCCTGATGTACTCCTCACATATTACATATATCCTGATGTACTCCTCACATGTTACATATATCCTGATGTACTCCTCACATGTTACATATATCCTGATGTACTCCTCACATGTTACATATACCCTGATGTACTCTTCACATATTACATATATCCTGATGTACTCCTCACATATTACATATATCCTGATGTACTCCTCACATATTACATATACCCTGATGTACTCCTCACACATTACATATACCCTGATGTACTCCTCACATATTACATATATCCTGATGTACTCCTCACACATTACATATATCCTGATGTACTCCTCACATATTACATATACCCTGATGTACTCCTCACACATTACATATATCCTGATGTACTCCTCACATATTACATATACCCTGATGTACTCCTCACATATTACATGTATCCTGATGTACTCCTCACATATTACATGTATCCTGATGTACTCCTCACATATTACATATATCCTGATGTACTCCTCACACATTACATATATCCTGATGTACTCCTCACATATTACATATACCCTGATGTACTCCTCACACATTACATATATCCTGATGTACTCCTCACATATTACATATACCCTGATGTACTCCTCACATATTACATGTACCCTGATGTACTCCTCACATATTACATGTATCCTGATGAACTCCTCACATATTACATATACCCTGATGTACTCCTCACATATTACATGTATCCTGATGTACTCCTCACATATTGCATATATCCTGATGTACTCCTCACATATTACATATACCCTGATGTACTCCTCACATATTACATACTCCGCACATATTACATATACCCTGATGTACTCCGCACATATTACATATACCCTGATGTACTGCACACATATTACATATACCCTGATGTACTCCTCACATATTACATATACCCTGATGTACTCCTCACAGCTAACATATATCCTGATGTACTCCGCACATATTACACATATCCTGATGTACTCCTCACATATTACATATACCCTGATGTACTCCTCACATATTACATATACCCTGATGTACTCCTCACATATTACATATATCCTGATGTACTCCTCACATATTACATATATCCTGATGTACTCCGCACATATTACATATAACCTGATGTACTCCGCACATATTACACATATCCTGATGTACTCCTCACATATTACATATATCCTGATGTACTCCTCACATATTACATATACCCTGATGTACTCCTCATATATTACATATATCCTGATGTACTCCGCACGTATTACATATATCCTGATGAACTCCTCACATATTACATATACCCTGATGTACTCCTCACATATTACATATACCATGATGTACTCCTCACATATTACATATACCATGATGTACTCCTCACATATTACATATATCCTGATGTACTCCTCACATATTACATATACCCTGATGTACTCCTCACAGATTACATATATCCTGATGTACTCCTCACATATTACATATATCCTGATGTACTCCGCACATATTACATATACCCTGATGTACTCCTCACATATTACATATATCCTGATGTGCTCCTCACAGATTACATATACCCTGATGTACTGTTCGGGTACTAATCAGTCTCAACCGGCAGGGATAATACGCTGAGTTCGTACGAAAGGAATCACACCACACAGAGTCTGGTACAAAGCTCCTCACTCAGCATCAGGCGTCACTGACTTATTTATTACACACATTTGTTCTATATCCCCTTTCTCCTGGGGGTGGGTACATGTTATCACACTTTTATAAAAGCACGTATCACTGTAAGCCTCTTGTTACTTTGTGTCATCCTTGGATAGGTTCACCCTTATCTGGTCCTTTAGATATGTCTTCATAGTTCATAGTTCGTTCATACCAGGAAGTGACTTGTTATTTTGTTAGTGCGTAGTCCCTGTTCAGGGGCCATCTTGCCACGTATACTTATCTAATCCTACTATTGCTTCATCACAATTATGTACACAACTCTATAGTCTATATTTTATTAAAGAAAGAAAATTATTATAAACATTAACTTCTGTCCACCCTATCCTTCACAGTCCCCCCTTTTATCATTATTTTCTTCATTTCTTAACCTAAGTGTGTCCGTGCTCTGGGAAAGGGGAGTAAAAGGATTTTTTCACCAGTTTGAGACGAGCCTCCCCTATTAGGAGACCCCCCTTTGTAGCTGGACTTAAAGAGTCGGTGCACACCCTACACTATCTATTCATCTTCAGAACAATAGTCTCGATAAAGGGTGGTTGTTTTCATGGATGGAGTTGGTAAAAGTCCTTCAATTTCTGAAGAAAACATAAAAGTGGGAGTTACTTCAGTTATAGTTTTAGTCATTAATTTCTTTATACATGGTAATACACAACAAGCAATAACTGCGAAAAGCACTAGAAAGATTAAGATTACAATCCCAATTTGGGCCAGAATTTTCTGCCATCCGGTTAACCATGAGAAATACTGATCCCATGGGTCTGTGAAACCTGAATTTCGTTTTAATTCCTCGGATAAAGAAACAATCTGTTTGATTGCCATGGTTACTTTGCCGTTTGGTCCTGTGTTATCTGGAATAAAAGTACAACAGGTAGTACCTATCATGGCACAAACGCCTCCTTTTTCTGCTAGTATCATATCAAGGGCCATACGGTTCTGGAAAGTCATAGTAGATGTGGGTCCTAACTGGTCAGCTAGACCTTGTAAAGCGTCCCTAGTATAGTTAACAAACCGTTGCTGGTTGTAATAGATATAATTTATCCAATCTACATTTTTGTTAACTGTGATCATAGGGATTAATGATTCAAATCCAGCTGCTACCTGATCCCGGGCCTTGAATTCATCTGGGACCCCCCTTGGGACTCCTATAGCATCTATATACACATGGGGGTCAAAACTTCCTTTCAGATCTCTTTTTTCCCTTGTAAATATGTGACTATTTTGAGAGGTGGTCTCTTGGGTCTCAGAGAGTATATGAAAAGGCATGATCGCTTTCGCCAGGGTGCATTCTCCCTTCCAGTTCCCTTCTATCCGCCGAACTGTTTCTAACTGTATACCATTCAATACTCCTAATCCCGTTCCTACCCCTCCTAATAGCGGGTCATACCATTCTCTTTTTTGTCTATGACAGCTGGGGGATTCAGGGAAGGAAATATTGAAGTGTACATTCTTTTTCTGCTGTTGGGTTACAGCGCTCTTACAAGTGTGTGGGATTCTTTCCAGACTTTGTACTGTTATATGTGGCTTAAAACTATCTCTTAAAATTGTTATCAAGAATACAAAATATCTTCTATTTCTTATTTGGCTATTATTCATACATAATATCATCCCATCAGTTTCTTTTATTACAATCGTAGAGTTGAGCCTCTCCTTGTTGCATCTTTCATAAGTCTTATTTATCATTTCGTTTCTATTTTTACTGGTTGTATATTTCTGTCGATACTGTAAATCTGGTTCATAACAACAAAACCACAGCCCCGGCGTCTCTTCTTGTATGCTAATGTTGGCTGTTTTGTCTATGTGAAGGTACACAGTCCCTCCATGTGGCCCTTTTTTCCAAGTCCCTTCGGTTGTAGTCACATTTGTAGTATAACACGGGGCATTGGCCTTACAGGTGTAGTTACCCTGCTTTCTATCACTGTGGCATTCGCCCACCCTGTCCTGAACTGTTCCAGTGATTCTGTACTGATTACGTGTACAGGAGTAGCAGTTCTGCCTTTTTGTATAAGAGCACACGCAACAACCGCCGCAACAACCGCAAAGATCTTCATTCTTCTGGCTGAAGAACCTTTTTACAATGACTGGCGTGAATCCAGCTTGCCTTTCCTTCGAGCTTCACTGAGGTGCTTGTAACGAGCAAAACTTGAAAAGGACCATCAAACCGTGGCTCAAGGCTCTTCCTCACGTGTCTTTTGACAATGACCCAATCTCCTGGTTCTAGCTTATACGTCCCTTCAACTGAATCAGGACCTGGAATGGAAGCAAAGACTTGTGCATGCACCTTGGTCAATTGTTTGTTCAGCGTTTATACATAATCTGTTAGTCTACCATACTGCATTTGGAGCACCTATGGAAAATAACATCCTAATCTGGGAGCCGACCCAAATAAGATCTCATATGGGCTGAGACCTGTTCTTTTTGTGGGCGTGTATCTTACTGAGAACAAGGCTAATGGTAGACACTCGGTCCATGGTTTCCCGTTTTCTACCATTGCTTTTTGGATTTTCAATTTGAGAGTCCCATTTAGTCTCTCAACCTTCCCACTGCTCTGTGGATTGTATGGTGTATGTAGGGCTTGACTTATGCCTAGAGCTGACAACACATGGTTCATGATTTCACCCGTAAAATAAGTTCCTCTGTCGCTCTTGATCATCTCTCGAACTCCATATCTGCACACCACCTCGTTGATCAGTTTCTTTGCTGTGGCTACGGCTGTAGCTTTGGTTACTGGAAAAGCTTCTGGCCATCCTGAAAAGAGATCAATACAAACAAGCACATACTCCTAGGTACCAACTTTGGGTAGTTGAATATAGTCTATCTGCAGTCTCTGGAACGGATATATAGGTCTGGGTGTGTGCTTCTGTGGTACTTTTACAGTTCTTCCAATATTATGTGTTGCACAGATCATGCATCCTTGTGTAAAACTGCTGGCCATCACACTAAACCCTGGAGCATACCACACCTTGTTTACCAAGTCCATCATTGCCGTTTTTGACTGGTGTGTCTCTCCATGTGTTATTTGGGCCATCATTGGGAACATTGTCTTAGGCAGGCACAGTTTATTCTGGCATTGCCAGAGGCCATCTTTTCGTAGCGTTGCTCCTTGGGCCGTCCACTTGTCTTTTTCTTCTTTTGTTGCTTGTCCTTGAAGTTTTTGCCGTAGTTCCGGGCTTACAGCTGGTCTTGTTTCCTCTGGATCTTTTATCTGACATACGGCTGCTAACACGGGTAGCTTCTGTGCTGCTTGCTTTTGCGGCTTGGTCTGCCAAAGCATTTCCTTTTGTCTCTGGTGAACTCACCTTAGTGTGAGCTTTTAATGTTTACTACTGCTAATTGAGAGTCAGTGTATATATTTGCTGTCTTTCCTTCTGCATGTTGGCATGCTGCTGCCAGGGCCTTAAGCTCCGCTTCTTGTGCTGAGCGGGAAGCTGGTAAGGAGGCCGCTTCTAGGACTACATCTTCGGTGGTTACTGCATATCCTGTAAGAAAAGATCCTTCTACACAATACTTTGAACCATCCACAAAGAGTATTAGGTCTGGGTTTTGGAGTGGGGTATCTTTTACATGTGCGAACCCCACTGTTTCCTGGGCCATAAGGGCCATACAATCATGTTCATCAGTTTCAGGCAAAAATTGTGACCATACTTTACCTACGTCTTCTCCCCCTTGCTCCAAAGGCAGTAAGGTAGCTGGGTTCAATGTAGTACAGCGGTGTAAAGTAACCTGCTCAGGAAGAAGAAGAGCACAGGTTAATCTCAAATGTCTTGCAGTGGACAAATGCTTAGGTTGTACTTGAGTTAGAATAGCAGTAATATATATATCATGTGGTGGAAATGCCAGGACCAAATCTGAGGCCTTGTTTAACATTGAATTTACAGCAATGATAGCTCTCACACATGATGGGGAACCTCGGGCCACAGGGTCTAGTCTAGCTGAATAATATGCTACCGGGCGCTGCTGTGGTCCATGACTTTGTGTGAGAACTGCAGTGTCATGTCCATTTTGTTCAGTACAGTACAAAGTATATGCTTGCGTAGAGGTACTCCATGGATTGGTGTCACAAGCCGCTACCAAACACAACTCCTCCTCATTCAGCTGATAATCCAGAATACTTTGAGAATCTCACTTTTATCAGGTTCTGCAAATACTTGATTAATATAAAAATAAAACATTCCTAAAAACTTTACATCAAATTAACAATGTCCAGACAAGTTTTGTTTTGCCTTCTCCCTCATCTAAATCCATAAAGACTCGTGTGAGTGATGTCACCTCGCCTCCTGTGTAACTTTGCTGGAGGGGGATGGTCTCTTACACATAAACCAAAATTGTACCTGATCAGTTTCTTCACCCTTCCCCCCTTTGTGGACTCTGCGAGAGTGATGTAGCAGAGTTCAAAACTACATCTCAACATAACACTAATTTAACCCCCTGTAATGTACAACAGCCTGAAACAAAAATGACTTTTCCTGACAAACATGTTATCTTTACAATGACATAACTCATGTGTGAAATCAAAAACAAAACAATTGTAGTTAGTTATTCAATAAAACAGAAAATATTATCTCTGATAACATTAATTACTGCAAACCAATAAACAGTATATAAAAATAGGGAACGGTGGGGGCACATACATTTTCAAAACCCCGTGTCTCACAGTATCTGTAGTTTAATACATCTGAATTGACATCAAAACACATGAAATCTGATCACATCATAACACATAAATATCGTAACTTTTATAACCAACAGCGCTTGCGCAAAAGAGAAGAAATGTATTTAGGTTTGTAGACATTACTGATATATATATCTCTCAGCAGTGCATATTGAAATCCCTTTGTCTCATCAGCCCTGCAGACTGCACCCAGTCAGCCCCCCTCCTCCTCCTCCCAAACACAGCACACTTTAGGGGGGAGGGAGGTCACAAACTCGCAGCTTCTCACAACTTCTTCTCTCACCATCTTAACACTTTCAATGCCGGCAAAACAACATACGTATCTGCAATCATTTATCACACCATTGTACAGGAATTATCTACGTTAATGTTTAACAGTACAATCTGACGGCCACCATCTCTATATTATGATGACGTGTTGTTTCATCAGTGAACTAGACTGGAACTTCTGTAAATAGAAAAAACACTACAAATGACAAAATTAACAAGGTGATTATTTCATACTGATTTGGTTGGGCCGGGCGTGGCCACATCCTACGGAGGGGGCTTATAAAATCCACCTTCTTGTGTGAGTACCGGATATAACGGAACAACAGGTTTAGGTGTACCAAAATGGCCTCCTGGGGCGGGGAGTGGTGCCGAAGGCGTGGCATATATGGGAGGATCGGGGCGTGGAAAGTGACATGATACACAATATTCAGCTTGGGGCGGGTTCTGTTAACCACAACTGGGACACTCCCACGAAGTTAGAATTCCACCGTCGCCATTATAGGGCGGTGGCTGGACACGTTCTTTGTAATACACATATTTGATGATTTTACCCTTTCTGTCTCGTATTTCTTGCTCAGTAAACTTGTCTTTAGTTATGGCTATGGCTGTTCTTTGCCAAGCTAATGCTTCATCTAACTTTCCTTCGTCACTTAATCTTCCCTTGTTTTCCCTAAGAGCTGCAGCCCATTCTTCCATCTATAAATATGCCACATATGTGCATAACTTTCTTCCTATTTTCAACATTCTTCTTGCCTGTCTCTTTTTTTTTTTTTTTTTTTTTAAACACATTAAACATACTGTTCTATATTTAACACCGTCCTGAGAATGAAACCTTATTCTCGATGTTTCTGAACACAAAACACAATTAATTTTTTTTTATTTTTTTTTAAACACAAATAATTATTATTTTTTTTTAAACACAATTATAACTGACTGTCTGTCTCTGTCGTCTTAATGGTATCAACCTATACCCTGCGACTATTTGTCTCTGTCGTCTTAATGGTATCAACCTATACCCTGCGACTAATTAAATTATTACACTTACACATGTCGTCTTAATGGTATCAACCTATACCCTGCGACTATTTAAATTATTACACTTATACTTGTCACCTATGCCGGCGAGACGCGACTATCTATACTATGATTCTTGGAACCACACAGCGGGTTAACTCTCTGTCGCTGAGAGTGTGGCCGGGATCGACTCCAAATACCTCGGTATCTTATCACCTGCTCACTCTCCCACACGGATAAGAGCCAATATTCATAAACATGAACTTAACCTTACCGTGTTTTATTTGAAGCTGATCAGACTTCCTGGGAGCGTGGCTGGTGATTCGAAGTTGAGGCGTCTGGGGGTCGTCGATCACGGACACGGCTTATCCCTCGAGTGTGGCCCCACGTCGAGCGCCAAAATGTTCGGGTACTAATCAGTCTCAACCGGCAGGGATAATACGCTGAGTTCGTACGAAAGGAATCACACCACACAGAGTCTGGTACAAAGCTCCTCACTCAGCATCAGGCGTCACTGACTTATTTATTACACACATTTGTTCTATATCCCCTTTCTCCTGGGGGTGGGTACATGTTATCACACTTTTATAAAAGCACGTATCACTGTAAGCCTCTTGTTACTTTGTGTCATCCTTGGATAGGTTCACCCTTATCTGGTCCTTTAGATATGTCTTCATAGTTCATAGTTCGTTCATACCAGGAAGTGACTTGTTATTTTGTTAGTGCGTAGTCCCTGTTCAGGGGCCATCTTGCCACGTATACTTATCTAATCCTACTATTGCTTCATCACAATTATGTACACAACTCTATAGTCTATATTTTATTAAAGAAAGAAAATTATTATAAACATTAACTTCTGTCCACCCCATCCTTCACAGTACTCCTCACATATTACATATAACCTGATGTACTCCTCACATATTACATATACCCTGATGTACTCCTCACATATTACATATACCCTGATGTACTCCTCACATATTACATATGCCCTGATGTACTCCTCACAGATTACATATACCCTGATGTACTCCTCACGTATTACATATATCCTGATGTACTTCTCAGAGATTACATTTACCCTGATGTACTCCTCACATATTACATATACCCTGATGTACTCCTCACATATTACATATACCCTGATGTACTCCTCACATATTACATATATCCTGATATACTCCTCACAGATTACATATACCCTGATGTACTCCTCACGTATTACATATATCCTGATGTACTTCTCAGAGATTACATTTACCCTGATGTACTCCTCACATATTACATATACCCTGATGTTCTCCTCACATATTACATATACCCTGATGTACTCCTCACATATTACATATACCCTGATGTACTCCTCACATATTACATAAACCCTGATGTACTCCTCACATATTACATAAACCCTGATGTACTCCTCACATATTACATATACCCTGATGTACTCCTCACATATTACATATACCCTGATGTACTCCTCACATATTACATATATCCTGATGTACTCCTCACATATTACATATATCCTGATGTACTCCTCACATATTACATATTACATATACCCTGATGTACTCCTCACATATTACATATATCCTGATGTACTCCTCACATGTTACATATATCCTGATGTACTCCTCACATATTACATGTTCCCTGATGTACTCCTCACATATTACATATACCCTGATGTACTCCTCACATATTACATATATCCTGATGTACTCCTCACATATTACATATATCCTGATGTACTCCTCACATGTTACATATACCCTGATGTACTCCTCACATGTTACATATACCCTGATGTACTCCTCACATGTTACATATATCCTGATGTACTCCTCACATGTTACATATATCCTGATGTACTCCTCACATGTTACATATACCCTGATGTACTCCTCACATATTACATATATCCTGATGTACTCCTCACATATTACATATATCCTGATGTACTCCTCACATATTACATATACCCTGATGTACTCCTCACACATTACATATACCCTGATGTACTCCTCACATATTACATATATCCTGATGTACTCCTCACACATTACATATATCCTGATGTACTCCTCACATATTACATATACCCTGATGTACTCCTCACACATTACATATATCCTGATGTACTCCTCACATATTACATATACCCTGATGTACTCCTCACATATTACATGTATCCTGATGTACTCCTCACATATTACATGTATCCTGATGAACTCCTCACATATTACATATACCCTGATGTACTCCTCACATATTACATGTATCCTGATGTACTCCTCACATATTGCATATATCCTGATGTACTCCTCACATATTACATATACCCTGATGTACTCCTCACATATTACATACTCCGCACATATTACATATACCCTGATGTACTGCACACATATTACATATACCCTGATGTACTCCTCACATATTACATATACCCTGATGTACTCCTCACAGCTAACATATATCCTGATGTACTCCGCACATATTACACATATCCTGATGTACTCCTCACATATTACATATACCCTGATGTACTCCTCACATATTACATATACCCTGATGTACTCCTCACATATTACATATACCATGATGTACTCCTCACATATTACATATACCATGATGTACTCCTCACATATTACATATACCCTGATGTACTCCTCACATATTACATATACCCTGATGTACTCCGCACATATTACATATACCCTGATGTACTCCTCACATATTACATATACCCTGATGTACTCCGCACATATTACATATATCCTGATGTACTCCTCACATATTACATATACCCTGATGTCACTTTTGTTTGGTACATCAGGGGTTTTGCAAATGCAACATGGCGTCCGCAAACCATTCCAGAAAAATCTACGCTCCAAAAGATAAATACCGCTCCTTTTCTTCTGAATTCTCCCATATACGTAAACAGCTTATTATAACCACATATGGGGTGTTACCGTACTCGGGAGAAATTACTTTACAAATGTTGGGGTGCTTTTTCTTCTCTATTCCTTGTAAAAATGAAAAATGTTGATCTAAAACGACATCTTGTTGGGAGAAAATTTTTTTTTTCATTTTCATAGCTTAATTCTAATTAATTCAGTAAAAAACCTTTGGGATCAATATTTTCACTATACCCATAGATGATTCCTCAGGGAGTGCAGTTTCCCAAATGGAGTCAATTTTGGGGTGTTTCCACTGTACTAGTACTACAGGGGCTCAGCAAATGTGACATGGCGCACAGACACTATCCATAATCCAAATGGTGCTAGTTCCATTCTGAGCCCTACCGTGTGTTTAAACAGCCGTTTATGACCACATGTGGGGTATTGTTTTACTCGGGAGAAGTTGCTTTACTAATTTTATGGTGCTTTTTCTCCTTCAGTCCTTGTGGAAATGGAAAAAAAAATGAAATAAACCTACATTTTATTTGAAAAAATGTAGATTTTCATTTTTACGACCTACTTCCAATTTGTTCTGTAAAACACCTGTGGGGTCAAACTGCTCACTGTACTCCTAGATAATTTCCTCATGGGGTGTAGTTTCCAAAATGAGGTCACTTGTTGGGGGTTTCCACTGTTTTGTCCCCTCAGGAGCTTTGCAAATGCGACGTGACCTCCGCAAACCATTCCTGCTAAATTTGAGTTCCAAAAGCCAAATGGCGCTCTGTCCCTTCTCAGCCTCGCCGTGTCTCCAAACAGCTGTTTATTACTACATGTGGGGTATTGTTTTACTTGGGAGAAATTTCTTTACAAATTTTATGGTGCTTTTTCTCCTTTCGTCCTTGTGGAAATGAAAAAAAATTAGCTAAACCTACATTTTATTTGAAAAAATGTAGATTTTCATTTTCATGGCCTAGTTCCAAAAATTTTTGCAAAAAAACTGGCCGGTCAAAATGCTTGCTACACCCCTAGATAAATTCCTCGAGGGGTATAGTTTCCAAAATGGGGTCACTTGTTGGGGGTTTCCACTGTTTTGTCCCCTAGGGGGGCTTTGCAAATGCGACATGGCGTCCGCAAACCATTCCTGCTAAATTTGAGCTCCAAGAGCCAAATGGCGCTCTTTCCATTCTAAGCCCTGCTGTGTGTCCAAATAACCGTTTATTACCACATGTGGGGTATTGTTTTACTCGGGAGAAATTGCTCTACAAATGTTGTGGTGCTTTTTCTACTTTAGTTCTTTTGGAAATGAAAAAAAATTAGCTAAACCTACATTTTATTTGAAAAAATGTAGATTTTCATTTTCATGGCCTAGTTCCAAAAATTTTTGCAAAAGAACTGGCGGGTCAAAATGCTTGCTACACCCCTAGATAAATTCCTCGAGGGGTGTAGTTTCCCAAATGGGGTCACTTTTGGGCGGTTTCCACTGTTTTAGTTCCACAAGACCTGTTCAAAGCTGACATGGTGCCTAAAATATATTCTAATAAAAAGGAGACCCAAAATCCACCAGGTGCTCCTTTGCTTCTGAGGCCGGTGCTTCAGTCCAGTAGCACACTAGAGCCACATGTAGGATATTTCCTAAAACTGCAGAATCTGGGCAATAAATATTGAGTTGCATTTCTTGGGTAAAACATTCTGTGGTACAAAAAAAATGTATTCAAAATGAATTTATGGAAAAAAATAATGAACTTTGTAAATTTCACCTCTACTTTGCCTTAATTCCTGCGCAATGTCTAAAGGGTTAAGAAACTTTCTAAATGCTGTTTTGAATACTTTGAGGGGTGCAGTTTTTAAAATGGGGTGACTTATTGGGGGTTTCTAATATCTAAGGACCTCAAAGCCACTTCACAACTGAACTGGCCCCTGTAAAAATAGCATTTTGAAATTTTCTTGAAAATGTGAGAAATTGCTGCTAAAGTTCTAAGCCTTGTAACGTCCTAGAAAAATAAAATGATGTTCAAAAAACGATGCCAATCTAAAGTAGACATATGGGGGATGTTAGTTAGCAACATTTTTGTGTGGTATAACTGCCTGTCTTACAAGCAGATACATTTAAATTGAGAAAAATGCAAATTTTTGCAATTTTTCGCTAAATTTTGGTGATTTTCACAATTAAATACTGAATGTATCGGGCAAATTTTGCCAGTAACATAAAGTCCAATGTGTCACGAGAAAACAATCTCAGAATCACTTGGATAGGTAAAAGCATTCCAGAGTTATTACCACATAAAGTGAAACATGTCAGATTTGAAAAATGAGGCTCTGTCAGGAAGGTCAAAAGTGGCCAAAGAGGGAAGGGGTTAATAGACAGGCAATATCACCGGACTAAACCTTACTACTACACGACACATTTTGCTTCTATAGAATGCAAATATTAGTAACTCAAGCGCAGGCATATACAATAGAGTAACATTCTTATAGATACATAGGATAATACTATTACTCCGTACATGAACATTCCCTGCTTCACTCTCTACTAACTCCTGCTACCGAGTGTAACACGGAGCATTAGACAGCGGACCTTTCACGGGATTCAGAGACTTTTACCGTCCCTCATAGTACGCAGACAGTTCAGGAGTAAGGCTAGATTCACACAAGGTCATTACGTCCGTAATTGACGGACGTATTTCGGCCGCAAGTTCCGGACCGAACACTGTGCAGGGAGCCGGGCTCCTAGCATCATACTTATGTACGATGCTAAGAGCCCCTGCCTCTCTGCCAGACAGCTGTCCCGTACTGAAAACATGATTACAGTACGGGACAGTTGTCCGGCAGCGAGGCAGGAACTCCTAGCATCGTACATAACTATGATGCTAGGAGCCCGACTCCCTGCACTGTGTTCGGTCCGGGACTTGCAGCCGAAATACGTCCGTCAATTACGGACGTAATGACCTCGTGTGAATCCAGCCTTACCCTTCACTTGCCTCATACATTCACACACCTTCCAAAGGTCCTTCATTCATTCATTCACTATATTGATAGCGAGAGAACCGTCCATACATCCACATCACAAGACAATACAACACAGAAGTATAGTGGAAACGCTTCTAACCCCAACAGAAAAGACACAGAACTTATGTATACAAAACAAGTCATACATATACTTCTATTTTTCTTTGATCAATTGTTAACTCGATAACTCACTCCTGACCATGTGCGCAATAGTAGTCACAAGAGTGCTGTCCAGATTCACGGACAGAAGTGGTTACCCGCCACTTCACACACGAAGTGTGACATCAAATCATTAAATAAAAAGAAATGGAGACAGCACTACCAAATTTTCAAAGTGAAGATCCTTTTATTCCACAGTGCAACGTTTCAGCTCAACACGAGCCTTTCTCAAGCATAATAATGTGACACACAGAACGCATATATATGTAATACAAGGTCATAAAGCCAATTACATACATATAGTAAAATTGTGTAATAGTGATACAGCAAGTATACAAAAAATTTTTATATCAATGGAATCCCCCATAGATGTGCTAATACATAAATAAAAAAATAAGTTAGAAACACTCCATATACATAGTGTAAATAGTGCATTCACTGTAATAAGGCCAATCAATCAGATGGGCTACATGTGTATAATAACATGTGAGAATGTTAGAAAACAGGTGTATAAAATAAAGTTAAAAACATCTTACCCTCGCTGGATCGGCTGATAGCGTTGTGCACTCTCTTACTACGTAGAACTAAACATTGCGTAATCCTAGCACCTGTGTGTATGAGTCATCGCACAATACGTCATTATGCGCATGCGCATTGTCTACCAGAGGCGCTGATCGCCATATTGAAAGAGGGCTATACACCCATAGATGTTTCCCATGGATGACGTCGGATCCTGTCCGTCTCAGCTATGAGTCATTGGACATATCGTAGATTCGTGTCTGCGCAATGCCCATTAAGGATCGTTGGCCCCATTTTGAAAAAGGGCAACATCACTCCATATGTTGCAATCAATGGGAAGAAGGAAGGAGGCTGGCACTGCCAAAACCGCACAGTCGGAATGGAGTATTGAAGTGTGGCTTGCTTTCTATTTGGATAATTGCAGGTAAATTACCACGGAGTTGCTCATCGAAAGAGTAGCACAATCGGCTGAATATAAATGTGTAGAGGAATGATCGAGGCACTCACCGGAACTGGCAAACAATTTCTTTATTACAAAAAGATCTTGGTCAGGATGTGGAATTGCCAATTCCACATCCTGACCAAGATCTTTTTGTAATAAAGAATTTGTTTGCCAGTTCCGGTGAGTGCCTCGATCATTCCTCTACACATTTATCACTCCATATGTTACACATCTATTCTATCCACTATAGAGTCTAATAGGTCAAATATATAGCGATATGAACTACATGTACTATCTCTGTAATATAAATGAAGATAGATATTATGTCTCAGATCAATAATCCTTGTACCTCATCTGTAGCGATGGGGATTTTGGAGCACATATGGGTAAATATAAAACTCATAATATACAAACACAGAGATTTACATATCGTCTTAGAAATATTGTGGACGGAAGACATGAACGGCATATATGGGAAAACTTTTCCAAAAAATACGATGCATATAATCAGGTATAAGAGTAGTGCAAATATATAGCTTCAACCGATCCTTGAGGCAAATCTTGAGAATAATATCTAGGATGAAGGGAAAAATGTATAAAGTAATTTGTAGGACATTGACAATATATATCAGACCTAAACATTGTAAATAGCATATATAAAATGTAATTATAATATAGATATGGTCAAATTATTTCCTATTCTCCCAGTGCAATGAGGATGGGGAGGAACACGGGGGAGATGATGAATACACGAGCAGATGTTCAAATCGGAGTGTCCCACTTGGTTATCTAGAAAAACTTGGAAAGATCTTGAAGTCTATATTAAGACCTCTAGGGGATAAGGTATCTAATTTAAAAATCCATTCCAACTCCAACCTTTTCAATTTGGAGATCCTATCTCCACCTCGTCTATGACGCGGTACATGATCGACAATATATAACTTAAAGTCATTCTCCCCATGGTTATTTTCCACAAAATGTTTAGGTAATGGTAGGTCAATTTTCTTGGTACGAATGGTGGACTTATGGTTGTTTATGCGTTTTCTGCAATCTAGAGAGGTTTCACCTACATACAATAATTTGCAAGGACATTGAATGATGTATATTACATGATCCGATTTACATGTAAGATGATGTTTAATTTTGTAGGTAGAACCTTTAATGGGATGAATGAATACCTCGCTTTTAACCATATTCCTACAATTATTACAACCTAAACACGGGAAGCAACCAAATTTTTTGGGGGCTAATAAAGACTGATAATTCTTAGTCAAAGAGCCCACATCAGCATGTACTAGACGATCTCTCAAATTTTTGGTCCTGCGCTATACGCGGTGGGACTTCAAATTCTGGGATTTTATCAAAAGAACTCCTAAGTATACCCCATTCTTTTTTAATGATGTTGGTAATATCATTGCTCTTATGGGAGTATGTGGACACCAGTGTTAGTCTATGAGAGGGCGATTGTTTACGATTTTGCAGAAGATCATCTCGGAATCCCCTCCACTTTAGATCTTTTATTGTCCAATAATTTTTTAGGGTACCCCCGATTCCTGAATTTCTGAGACATATCACTCAACCTATCGTCGAGAGTTAAAGGATCCTGCACGATCCTCTTCACCCTCAACATCTGGCTATAGGGGAGAGAAGCGATCATAGGGTGGGGATGACAGCTTTCGAACCTCAGTAAATTATTACGGTCCGTAGGTTTACTGTACAAATCCGTGGTGAGTTTATGTTCCTGAATATACACTCTAGTGTCAAGAAAATTTAGAGATGTTGTTGAAGAATCCATAGTGAATTTAATATCGTCATCTATATTATTCAGAAAGCTAAAGAAACACTCCAACTCCACTTGAGTACCTGTCCAGATGACTAAGACGTCGTCTATGTATCTCCACCACCTCAAAACCTTAGTGAAGTGGGGAGAGCCATAGACGGCGCCTTCCTCCAAAGCTGTCATGAACATATTTGCGTATGTGGGAGCCACGTTAGATCCCATGGCCGTACCCCTCCTCTGTGCATAAAAGGAGTCACCAAACAAAAAATAATTTTCTGTAAGGACAATTTCCAAGAGACACATAAGAAGATTAATGCATTCATGGGTATAATTGGACTGTTGTAACGCTTCAGATACAATATTAAGACCTCTCGTGTGGTTAATTGAAGTATAGAGGATGCACACATCAAACGATACAAGTGTGCAGTCCCCCATCAACTCAACCTCATTCAATTTGGTCAAAAAGTCAGTAGTGTCCTGAATATATGATTTAGCATTAATGGCAAAATCACGTAACATTTTATCTAAAAAAATGGCTATCGGTGAAAAAATGGAGCCGCAACCCGATATAATCGGTCTGCCCGGAGGGTCTACCAATGCCTTATGGATTTTTGGAAGACAGTACAGCACAGGGACCACCGGATGCCGCACCGTCATAAAATCCAACAGGTCACTATCAATGATACCCGCATTATGGGCCTCAACCAATATTGTGTCAATGGTATTTTTGATTCTAAATTTAGGATCCCCAGGAAGTGGCTCATAGGCATTAACATCTGACAATTGTCTAGCCAATTCAGCCAAATAGCGTGATGTGGCCATGACCACCAAGGCACCACCCTTGTCTGCGGGCTTGATGGTCAGGGACACATCACGAGAAAGGCCATCAACCGCCACTATCTCATCCCTCGTCAAGTTAGGAGGACCTACGAATCTACCATTGTCGCTCTCTCTCAGGGTACGAATACAATGTTTCACAATATCAATAAATGTATCAATTGCAGGTTCATTAATAAAGGGTTGGTGTGCACTCTTTTTATGTAGCCCAATCTCTTTTAGTGTAATTTCAGTATGGTGTACAGATCTATTGTCAAAATTTTTACCGGCAAACAATACCTTGAATTTTATTTTACGAAAAAAATCAAAAAGGTCCAGTTCTAATTGGAACCAATCCACACTAGAAGTGGGACTAAATGATAATCCCTTATTCAGGGCTGAAATTTCCACATTAGATAAGTCACGTGATGATATATTTACCACAAGATTTTCTATGGATTTTTGCTGAGTTTGTATTCCTTGTTGATAAATTGACGGTCCCTCTTTGCTCTGAAGGCTCATCAGCGATCAGCGCCTCTGGTAGACAATGCGCATGCGCATAATGACGTATTGTGCGATGACTCATACACACAGGTGCTAGGATTACGCAATGTTTAGTTCTACGTAGTAAGAGAGTGCACAACGCTATCAGCCGATCCAGCGAGGGTAAGATGTTTTTAACTTTATTTTATACACCTGTTTTCTAACATTCTCACATGTTATTATACACATGTAGCCCATCTGATTGATTGGCCTTATTACAGTGAATGCACTATTTACACTATGTATATGGAGTGTTTCTAACTTATTTTTTTATTTATGTATTAGCACATCTATGGGGGATTCCATTGATATAAACATTTTTTGTATACTTGCTGTATCACTATTACACAATTTTACTATATGTATGTAATTGGCTTTATGACCTTGTATTACATATATATGCGTTCTGTGTGTCACATTATTATGCTTGAGAAAGGCTCGTGTTGAGCTGAAACATTGCACCGTGGAATAAAAGGATCTTCACTTTGAAAATTTGGTAGTGCTGTCTCCATTTCTTTTTTTGCCTTGACTGAGGGGTCACCTCGGACTGTGACCCAGGAGACGTGCACCCTCTTGAAAAATGTATCCTGTGCTGCTGATCTATACAAATCATTAAATAAAATTGTACCTTCAGAAGACTCAATGACGGAACCAGTGTATACCGGTTGACAGAGCGGAGTCACAGGCAATAAGTGCTCACCGGCTTGGGCCCAAGAATGAATCCACTGTCTCGGTCAGCACCACTCCTTGTTCCCATCTGGACGTCCTGAAGGACCATGCGGGAACACCAAATGTTATGGCAGTATAGACTCTTCTCAATCTCCATATGAAATCACATCATTCACTTTCTTTAGGTTAAGAAGGTTTATTGTGTGTACACAGAGCTCTGAAGTCTTATTCAGAACGGACATCATCATTAATTACAGCAGTTTATATAGCCAATATGACGTATGTGTGACATGTGCACCAGGAAACCGAAATAATTAGCATACAATAGCAAATGTTTACATTACACAATGTGGCCAAGTTAAATTAATTATCAAACAATAGTCTACATAACAAAATGTGGTAAGGCTAATTTATCATATACACAAAGGTTAGTTGAACAGATGAACTTCCTGTAACTTTCTGTCTGTTAGCTGACACAATAGAATCAGTATAGCTTCAGTTCTCCTACTAGACACGTCAGTATTCTCCATATTGATACATTAGTAAAAAGTTTTAAGCGTAGCTAAAAACATATTTAAACTGCTATTATGTCCCTCTATGTGAATACATTACTCCCAGCAATTTTTTTCACTTCAAAGTACCTTTTTTTGTAGCTTTTTTTTCTTGTGAAACCGTCCACATCTATTTTCTCACACTTCCTGATTCTGGTAGTTGCTAGGGGCGTGTCTTACTGTGTGTGATGTTATGATTTGTCTGTATCTTTCATGGGCAGTGAACTCCGAGGTGATCATTACAATACTGTGAGCGTGCACTGAGCTATACACAGCACAACACATTATATATAGAGATGGAAATATCTCTGCACACTCCAGAAGAAAGCAATCAGAGGTTTTCTTTTCACTTTCCCTGGCAAGGGAAGGGAAGATAAAACGGCAGGGTGATTGGGGGGGGGGGCGGTACGGAGCAGTCCTAGTCTTATCTGATGCTAATTAGCAGCTCAGATTACAGTGTCCAGAGACTCTTTGCTGGAGGGAAGGGGGAGAATCATCCAGGCACAGAGACCAGTGCGCACAGTGTCTTCCATGCGCTCTAATGCTAGAGAACTGTGTAGTGTATAGAGGCAGAGAGACCTTCCTGACGTCACGATGGGGGCGTGAACATCTGACGTGAGGATGGGGCCACCACCCACCCGTACTCATAGGCAGCAGACTCTGTACACTGATACATTCAAACGGTGTACAGATTTCTTCTAGCAACGGGAGAAATACAAGAAATAAAATGTGGTAGAAAAGTGTCAGAGTGGCCATTTATAACACAAAAGGGATCCAAATGAATTATTAAAGTATATTACAAAATATATTTATACTACACATGCTGCTAGAAAATACAAAGTTGATCGAACGTTTAGTTACGCTTTAATGTCTTAATTTTTGCCTATGACTGGGAGTTGTAGTCCTCTCCTCCCTGCGGTGTCCTCTGATATATCATAATAAAAGCCTGGGCATGCTGAAAGTTGTAGTCCTCTCCTCTTATACCTCCTCCCTGTTGTGTCCTCTGATATATCATAACAGCCTGGACATGCTGGGACTTTTAGTCCTCTCCTCTTCTACCTCCTCCCTGTAATGTCCTCTGATATATCATAACAGCCTGGACATGCTGGGACTTTTAGTCCTCTCCTCTTCTACCTCCTCCCTGTAATGTCCCCTGATATCACATAATGCTATAATAAAGAATATCCACCCAATACGGAAAATAAAATACTACATTCTTTATTAAGACACAAAACAGTTGTAAATACCATTTAAATAGCAGCCATAAAACCAAAATGTACCTAAAATAAAACAAAAAGAGGACAGTGCATAATCGTAAGGCAGGACATATATGGCGGTAACATAGGTCAAGATCACTCAATATAATGACTCTTCAAACACAAAACGGAGCCTTTAAGACAAAATGGATTCCAAATATCCAAGATGAAGTCCACACAGAATGTACTTATTTAACCCCTTTAATGACCAGCCTATTTTAGACCTTAATGACCAAGCTATTTTTTACGTTTTTCCATCGTCGCATTCCAAGAGCAATAATTTTTTTTTTTTGCGTGGACATAGCAGTATAAGGTCTTGTTTTTTGCTGGACAAATTTTATTTTTTAATAGCACCATTTTGAGGTACATATTATTTCTTGATTAACTTTTCTTGGGGGGGGGGGGAGGGAATAGAAATAAAATCAGACATTTCACCACTCTTTTTCGCGTCCTAAATCTATGCCGTTTTACCGTGTGGTATAAATAACACAATAACTTTATTCAGCGGGTTGTTACGATTGCAACGATATCAAATTTGTATAGTTTTTTTGTATGTTTTACTATTTTTATACAGCAAAAACGCTTTTCTTCCATATTTAAAGAGCTATAACATTTTTTATTGTTCCGCTGATGCAGATGTATGAGGTCTTTTTTTTTTTTGCGGAAAGACTTGTAGTTTTTATTGGTAACATTTTGGAGTAGATGCGACTTTTTATCAAATTTTTTTAATATCAGGATTCACAGAAAACAGCAATTTTTCCGTAATTTTTTATTAATTTTTTACGGTGTTCACCGTGCGGGTTAAGTAATGTAATAGCTTTATGGACGGGGTCGTTATGGACGCGGTGATATCAAATGTGTGTAACTTTTTTAATAGTAAAGCAGTTTGTAAGGGGAAAAAGCGGGTTTTTCATTTTTTTTTTTAATTGACTTTATTAAACTTTTTTTTACTAGTCCCACTAGGGGACTTTAATATGCGATCCTCCGATCGCTATTGTAATACACTTCAATACTTTTGTATTGCAGTGTATTACTGCCTGGCCGTTTAAAACGGTCAGGCATCTGCTAGGACATGCCTCCGGCATGACCTAGCAGGCATTCGCTACAGGCAGACCTGGGGGCCTTTATTAGGCCCCCGGCTGCCATCGGAGACACAGGACCTCGGCGATCTTATCGCCAGGTGTCAGTGGGATGAGAGGGAGCTCCCTCCTTCTCTCCAAAAATTACTCTCAAGATGGGCGAACGGGCGAGATCGATACTTATATTGATCTCACCTGTTAAAATAGGGACGCCCCCAGCCCTCAGCTACGCCTGGCAGGTGAGAGCAGGGAGATTTGACAGCTCCCTGCTCTGTTTAATTTATTCTGATGCAGCGCCGTAAAAAGGCTTATGCATGAGAATAAAGCCCTTTAGTGGCCGCCGTGAAAAAGGCGTATTGGCGGTCACTAACGGGTTAAACATCAGTTAATCACTTTCACGTACACTTAATTATAAGAACGCAGTAACAGATGATTTTGGTTTCCTTAGACTTAATTCTTCTTTTTCTTTTCTAGTGAAATAATGAGAAGCAGATCAGCTAGGGCAATCCTACCCCTGACGAATAGGTCCGTTCAGTCCCTGAAATGCGTTGGAGCTTTATTGTCCATGCTGATACCCCAGGCTACTATCTCTTACATTACAGTTTAGTTTTTGAGCACTAACTACACCAGTCAGGGTGCCACTATAGTACAGGCAATCCTCCATTACTTTAATAAAATGTAGACACAATAAAGAACCAGGATGTGGTGCCAACTCCTGAGCATGAGAATAGCCCAACCAATCCTCAACAACCATCTGCCCAAGTGGCGAGTTTTCTGGTATCTTAGCGGAGTATCTTCCCTATCTCTAAATTTTAGACGTACTAGCTTGCTTACCTACTGCATGAAATACTTAGTGAGTAAAGTTGTGTGGACTGTAGGACTTTGATAAGGTGAATTATCCCTTTATCCTGGTCCATGGTGTATCACTGTCCCCTGGATGAGCAATCCCTAGAATCTTATTTCTCACATTCCAAACAAGAATATGGCTTCATGTAAATTCTCTAAGTTTAAAAAACGTATTTCCTTGTAAAATATATTCCACATATAGAGCATCAAAACAGCTTCTCCCCTGTGTGACTTCTCTGATGATCCTTAAGTTTGCATTTAGTAATAAAACATTTCCCACATTCTGAACATGAATATGGCTTCTCTCCTGTGTGAATTCTCAAATGTGTAACAAGACTTGCTTTATCTGTAAAACATTTCCCACATTCTGAACATGAATACGGCTTCTCTCCTGTGTGACTTCTCTCATGTATAACAAGACGTGATTTATCTGTAAAACATTTCCCACATTCTGAACATGAATATGGCTTCTCTCCTGTGTGACTTCTCTCATGTCTAACAAGATGTGATCTATATGTAAAACATTTCCCACATTCTGAACATGAATACGGCTTCTCTCCTGTGTGACTTCTCTCATGTATAACAAGACGTGATTTATCTGTAAAACATTTCCCACATTCTGAACATGAATACGGCTTCTCTCCTGTGTGACTTCTCTCATGTACAACAAGACGTGATTTATATTCAAAATATTTCCCACATTCTGGACATGAATATGGCTTCTCTCCTGTGTGACTTCTCTCATGTACAACAAGACATGATTTATATGTAAAATATTTCCCACATTCTGGACATGAATATGGCTTCTCCCCTGTGTGAATTCGCATATGCATAGCAAGACCTGATCTTTGTGTAAAACATTTCCCACATTCTGAACATGAATATGGCTTCTCTCCTGTGTGAATTCTCTCATGTACAACAAGTCTTACTTTATCTGTAAAACATTTCCCACATTCTGGACACGAATACAGCTTCTCTCCTGTGTGAATTCTCTCATGTACAGCAAGATTTGATTTACGTGTAAAACATTTCCCACATTCTGAACATGAATATAGCTTCTCTCCTGTGTGCCTACTCTCATGTACAGCAAGATGTGATTTTTGTGTAAAACCTCTCCCACATTCTGAACATGAATACGGCTTCTCTCCTGTGTGACTTCTCTCATGTATAGCAAGATGTGATTTAGCTTTAAAGGATTTCCTACATTCTGAACATGAATACGGTTTCTCTCCTGTGTGACTTCTCTCATGTACAGCAAGATGTGATTTCGATTTAAAGGATTTCCTACATTCTGAACATGAATACGGTTTCTTCCCGGTGTGACTTCTCTGATGTACAGCAAGATGTGATTTATGTGTAAAACATTCCCCACATTCTGAACATGAATACGGCCTCTCCCCTGTGTGACTTCTCTCATGTACAGTAAGATCAAATTTTCGTGTAAAACATTTCTCACATTCTGAACATGAATACGGCTTCTCTCCTGTGTGAATTCTCCAATGTCTAACAAGACCTGATTTATACTTAAAACATGTGCCACATTCTGAACATGAATACGGCTTCTCCCCTGTGAGAATTCTCTGTGTTAAAAGACCTGAGATTTTTGTGGATTGTTGACCACATTGAAACCTTTTACCGCCTTTCTGAGCTGTACTTGTGGTAGCAATCTGTGATTGGTCAGGAGAAGGTTCCTCATGATTAGGGGAAATATATGATAGATCTGTACTGTGAAGTCCTGGATTTACATTAAGGGTAATGAGGTTTTCTCCTGAAGACTGCTGCATATCTTTATCTTCTACTTTATGATTTATGGATAGCATGAAGTTTCCCTCAGTCTTCTTACTGGAGTTTTCTGTTAGGATTAGGATGAATATAATTAGCTTTTTTTAACCCACAAAGCAGACAAAATTTATAACATTCATTTCAGACAAACACAAATGCAGTTTTGACGGAGTTTTTTTATTTTTATTTCTTAAATTAAAGCCAGAAGTGGATCAAGCAGGAAGGAGAAGTATACGTAATTGGTTTTGATTCTACTCCTGGCTTTGGCTTAAAGAAAAAACTGATTACAAAATAAAATATATAGATGGACTTCCGATGGCGGGACATCCAGGATGGCCGCGTTTCAACTTGGCTCCTGCTCCACGCTGCAGCTCCTAGTCTCTGGACCAAGCATCATAGGCTTTTGAGACCTGAGACACGACTACACCCCGGAGACAGCCTTACTCTGCTGCGGGAGCTCATTATCTATTGCCGAATTCGGCCCAACAGGTGAGTGTGAGATCGCTCTTAGAGGCGGCGGTGCCATTACCCGCCAGGCCGCGGGATCTAGGGCCTAATTCCCTGACACGCTACAAGAGAGGTGACACAAACGACCACCGGAGAAAGGGCGGAAAGAGATGAGGGTCCCTTCCAGCACGGCTCCCTTCAGTGTAGTGGGATGATTTGCAGTGCTTGACCGCTGACGACTTCTCACACATTCCCGCAAGACCGACCGGGACACCTCACTGGTATCGGACACTACATCACCGCCTGGATACAGAGAAGTTCTCTGCACTGCTACCCTACTTGCCTCACTGCATGACAACATATCAATGTGGTTTGCTTATCTATGTGACTTGAGGAGAATAACGTTCCTTAAAAACTACTGTTCCCTGCGTGTGAACTGGAAACTTTTAGATATGAAATACAACTTACTGCAGAAACTGCACAGTGTCTGACGCCATGTAGTGGCTGATTTGTAGATTTCTCTACATCCCTGTAACTTTGAATCTCTTGACGCTGAAGTGCACTATACTCTTATGTGCGGACTGACATCCATTGACGGTTTATACTGAGAATACTTTTATATGCACAGGATACTCTACTATCTCTGGTAATCACTACCGACTGGATCATCGCATTCACTTTTACGACACAGATATTGGGAAAACTGCCCTCCTCTGTTACATCTTCTAACTAGATGACCGCAACTAGAGGGCGCCTATTCTTCAAATGAGGCAATAGAAATATGTACATGGGGACTGTGCTCTTTATGTAACCTATTTTGCATTTATAACTCTGCCTCTCCCTTGCATTTGAAACGGTCCGCTGGGACCTTGCTATGGACAGAAATCTTACTACAAAATCGTCTGGCAGACAGCTGCGAGCTGACTAAAGATCAGGGACAGAAAAATGCATATACAAAAGCTGCAGGCCAAATACAAGGCCACTTCCAAAACATCCAATACTAAAAGTAAAGTTTCACCTGATGAGGTATCCAATACGGCTGATCTTTTTTCAGGAGATGACATCACTCCTCCAAACCGCTCTCCTAGTTCTAGTCCTCTGGGACTTTTTAATAGGGATGATCTTCAAGCAGTCTTGGTGGCTGACAAAGTATCACAACTATTGATCCCATTGTTTGACAAACGTCTCGAAGTGCTCCATACCTCAATAAATTTTGCGCTATCTCAAATTACTAACAATGCGCATAGAATAGTGGAATTGGAAACTCGGGTGCAAGGGATGGAACAAACTATTGCCCACCTTGAAACCACTCTACAACACAGCCAAACATTGGAGGTGGCACTCCGAGACCAGGTGGAAGACATGGAAAACCAACATCGTCGAAACAATCTGCGCTTTGTTGGCATCCCAGAGGGTGTAGGAGGGGAACATCTTTTCGACTGACTAAGGAACTGCCAGCGGCTCTGAAATTGGAGACACTGAGTGACCCTCTAACAATTGAAAGAGCGTTTGGAATTGGCCCTCTGGATGCCAACAGGGGAAACGGAAATAGCAGACCACGTTAGGTTATTGCAAAAATATCTAAATTTATGGGTAAAAGAGAATTCTGAGGGCATATAGACAGCAAAGGGAGTTGCGGATTCAGGGTAACCGAATCTTAAGTTTCCAAGATTTTTCAGCCGCAGTATCGCAAAAGAGGAAGACTTTTGTACCCATCTGTAAAGTGCTAGCAGAGAACACGAAATTTCAACTACTATACCCGGCCAAGCGGAGAATAAAAGATGGAACAAGATCACTAACCTTTGACAATCCTTTGGATGCCAGGCGACACCTTCACATGGAAGATGGCTGAGAATATCAAATCATAATTAGGGGAGAGACAGTCCCCACTTTAGCACATTCCTTTAAAAACTTGTTGAATTGCAGATGTACTATGTACTAAACTATATATGAGATTGGATCATATTAAATGCTAGAGCTCAGTACAAATCGTACGGTGCCAACCAGTAAGTGTAAACTATTATAATGCGAAAAGGGGAAAGGGACAAAGGGAACTGGGAAAGGGGCAAGGAGAAAGGGAAATTGAGGGGAAACCACTGGTAAACTGGCACTCGGCTCAGCGATGTATAAAAATATCAAAAATGTATTATCAGTAAGTTAAGAAACAGAGGGTAGCGATAAGTGCGACCCTGTATCAATTTAAACAATCAAACACAAAATACATACAATAGACAAACAAAAATAGACACCACAGGCCCGGCCGGGTCACTAGTACACATGAATTATCAATAATAATCAAGGATTATAACATCAAGATCAAGTGTTGCAGTATGGTAAGCTAGTAATAGACCCGTTCAGTAATGGGCAGTGTGCAGATCATGCGTTTAATAGACCCGTTTAGTAATGGGCAATGTGCAGATCATGCGTTTAGCGATTGTAATTAATGTGTGGAACATATTCAATGTGTCAGGTGTGGATACAAAAATGGGTGTAACGTCTTGATGCACTACATGAGTGTATTCACATATATAACCTATGGATCCCACTGTAAGGATACAATGAAAGGGATGTAAACAATATGTGTAACCTATAGAACTCGCTGTAGGAAATTACAATGAAAAATTGCAATAAATTGCATCAACATAGCATGCAGATTTTAGCCAACAAGATTTGTTCAACAGCCCATGTCAAATAATATACTTATCGCCAATAGTTATGGCTTCTGAAGTGGAGGTTGAGATGTTGTCATTAAATTCCATATGTGCTGTGGATCTGTCAGATTGCAAGCTTTGGTGCTTTTCCAGAGATCATGTTGTGGCCGGCATCCAGGCCAGAAATACGCAGGAGCCCAAAAGGCAATAGTGGTTTTTGAAAAGAAACAGTTATTGTTCAAATGAAGAGAGTTCCTTGATGAACCATATATCATATGGGTTAATAGGCAAGTAAACTAGGACGAAACGTATGTATATTAACCACGTCTCTGTGGTCGTCAAGCTCTTGAGTCATCAGGCTCTCATCGGCATGAAGGTTATACGTTTAAAACGTGTATGCAGCAAGCGGTTCCACAGGTGAGTCCACAGATCAATCCACACAATGCTCGGCATTTGACGTCACAGAAAGAGGTGCGTACGCTGACGCGTTACGTCACCACTTGACTTTCCCAGAGCTCTGAGGAAGTTACGTGGTGACGAAACGTGTCACCACATGAGCAGTGTGTGGATTGATCTGTGGACTTTAAGGAACAACTGGGTTCCTGCGATCCTTGGAGGATCACAAACTTAAACTCACGGAAATACAGATGCCATTCTGCGGTACACAACAAATTTTCATATTGATTATTTTTTTATATCCACTACACTCTTTACACACCATCTCGTATCCCGAATTAACCCAATACCAATTTCGGATCATGCACCTATACATATGTCTTTTCGGATAGCTATACCTTAACAGAGAACTATGTTCTGAAGGTTCGCATCGTACCTGGTAAATTCAGAGGACTTTAAATACTATTTAAAGATACAATGGACTAACTACCTGGATGATAATATGGAACACCTAGAAGATGCACCTTTGCTCTGGGCAACGGCAAAAGTCGTAATCCGAGGTCACATAATTGGCTACATAGCACATAGGAAAAAATACAACGGGAACAATTCAACAAACTACATACATCTTTGCGGTCAGCCCAATCAATATATGCTCAGGACCCGACCCCTCAAGCTCAACAAATATAACAGCTAAACATCTTCTAGAAACTTTTGGACAAGTGAACCCACAATGGCAGGTCAAACACACACAGAATAGATTCTATAGATGGGGAAATAAGGCAGGATCTTTACTAGCCACTATGGCAAAGTGAATTAAACCATACAAACCCATCCAGACACTGCGTAATCCTCAAACAGAGAGCTTAACCTGTAAACCGGACAAAATAGGGAAAATCTTCCAGGACTACTTTCAAGATTTATATCGAGCTGCCCCAGCGGACCCTTTAAAAATTTGATCTTTCCTTCACACTTTACAGGTGCCCACCCAGAGGAACAGCAAAATATGTTCGATTCTGTTATACAAAAGGAGGAAGTTTGTGATGTAATTAAAGCATCTGTAAATGGTAAAACACCAGGGTCGGATGGATTCTCGGCTGAATTTTATAAAATGCTGTCTCCAGAAATAATTCCAACTTTAACTAACCTATATAATTCCGCTTATACACAGACAGTTCTGTCAGACTACTTTACGGACTCCAGAATTATTCTCTTGCCAAAACTAAACAAAGATCCGATTGACCCACAGTCTTATAGACCCATATCACTGCCGAACAGCGATTATAAATTCTTATCTAAAATTCTAGCCAAAAGATTACAGCTCATTGTACCACAAATACTTAGTCCAACACAGACAAGCTTCAGTTAGGGAAGCCAGTGCATAAAGAATATTCATGCGGCAGTAGCGGCCACAGTGATAGCTCAAAATCAACATAGCCAGGTAACTATGCTCATGAGTCTAGACTCGGAGAAAGCGTTTGATAAGGTGGAATGGCCTTTCTTGACTGAGGCCCTAACACAGCGCAAATTCGGTGCTACTTTTATGAACTACATAGCGCTCCTACAAACTGACACTAGGACTACAAATCACGGTTAACGGACATAACACACCTCATGTAGATATGTTTAGAGGGGCATGACTAGGATGCCCACTTTCTCCCCTACTTTTTAATTTGTCGATAGATCCTTTATTACATCATTTACAGATCTCCCCAGCATTTCAGGGCATAAAAAAAAGACGAGGTAGAACTCAAATTAGCAGCGTTTGCGGATGACATACTCCTGATCTCCAATCCCAAACAAGCCATACCTCATATATTGAGGATCCTGTCCACCATTTGAAGCCTTTCGGGCTACACTCTCAACATTGATAAAACTGAGGCACTTTTGCTTAGGGGACTGTCACGACCTTTATGGTCATCTGCATATCCGTTTAGGTGGCAAGCTTTCTCGCTGAAATCTCCGTCCATACATACAAACTTTGGAGGGGACTCTGAAGATATGGGGATCTCTGGCCCTTTCATAACTGGAAAGAGCATACTTCTTAAAAATGACCGAATTACCCAGACTTTTATATCTATTTCATACGTTCCCAATTTATCCCACGCCAGGGGGACAAAAAAAAGTCTACATTTCTTATACCGTAATTTTATTGGGGGGGGGGGGCAAGGATAGCGTACAAACTGTTACAACAACCTAAACTCAACAGAGGGATAGCTTTCACTAATATCAGAATATATAATCTGGCATCCTTACTTCGGGTGATAAGGGATTGGATAAATAACAAATCACATTTTTCAGACTCCAAGTTAGAACAAGACCTCCTCCCATATTGTGCACTACCCACCATGCTTCATTTACAGCATCAAATGCTGCCGGAAGGAGTGAAAGATAATCCTCTCTTGCTTTCTACATGGAAAGGGTGGAACAAAATCAGATGCATATTGGAAGTTTCCCCTTTGATCTCACCTTATCTAACCTTAGTCAAGAATCCCAACTTCCAGGATGATGGGTCTCATGCAATATTTCGACACTGGTAAAGGGCGGGTATCAAAAACATATATTTCTTACTTCATGTTGCCGAAAAGAGGATGTATACAAGAATAGAGCTTCTGCGGAAATATCCAGATATCTTATTCCCACAATTCATGTATTTTCAGGCGAAAAATTATATTAACACTTTATTACATAAACTAACCGATAGAGATTGGAACCCCACTATTCATGCGAAATTCAATAAACTCACAACTGTTAAGGGGGCGATATCACGAAACTATCAAGCTCTACACATACTAATAAATTATGCAGAGGCGGCAGTTTCTCTTTCCAAGTGGGTACTGGATTATTCAACTCTTACTTATGGAAATGTTCTGTTGGCAAAAGAACAAGCTCATAAATATTTACCGTCTGCTAGGTATTTGGAAATGAGAATGAAGATATGTCACAGAGCGTATCTCACTCCCACAATGGGTTATTTGATGGGCATATACAATAGTCCTGTTTTAAATGTAGTGGGACTGATGCAAATCTGTACCACTGCTTGTGGCCATGCCCTGTAATGAAATCATTTGGGGATAGACTAAAAACTTTTACTTTAACACACCGGACTAACTTCGTTCCTAATGATGCCTTGTGGCCTATTTTTGGATGCTTGGACAAAGGAAGTTATAACTATACACTGGGAGCAGGTAAATTATTGCACATGATAGCTGTAATGGCAGGAAGGAGGTGATGGAAGTGAGCCCTAATCTACCCACCGCTCTGTCCCTACCTACTTGCAACGACCCGCCCTAGGCGACGGGGTACAACTGGGCGGCGGTCCCTACGCTGTCTAAGTGCACGGGAGAACAAACAGGGAACACGCAAGGGAAGGGGCAGTAGCCACGGAACGCTGCGAGGAAACGCAGCGGTGAATGAGAATGCAGGACCAGGATGAAGAGTATACCAAAGTGGGCGCGGAGAAGGAAGCAAGCCAGGGACAAAGCAAAGCAGGGTAAGCGGAACTGCAGCAAGGCAGAAGCACGGCAGGAGCAGGCTGGAGCAAGCAGCAGTGAGGCCAGGAATCCAGAAGAATTACAAGCACTGAGGAAGAGAACAGGGCAGGTAATAAAGGACAGGGGGCGGAGGTAACTCCGACTGACCAGGCCACGATAGGCTCTCCCACCCCTGAGCCTGCCACCCTGGTTGGTGGGAGATGGTGTCAGTCGAACAGGTCTGGCCTCAGGTGTGGATTGATTAATCCCAGGAGTATACCTAGACGTAGTAGCTGGCAGATCCCTAACAGTACTCCCCCTTTTATGAGGGGCCACCGGACCCTTACTAAGAGGACCCGGTTTAGTAGGGAAGCGAAGGTGGAACCTCCTGATCAATACCCCAGCGTGAACATCACGGGCAGGTACCCAAGTCCTCTCCTCTGGCCCGTATCCTCTCCAATGGACCAGGTACTGGAGGGAGCCCTGGACCATCCTACTGTCCATAATCTTGGCCACCTCGAATTCCACCCCCTCAGGGATGAGAATGGGAACAGGAGGTATCCTCGAGGGGGACCAGGACGGGGAGCAGCGTTTAAGGAGGGAGGCATGGAAGACGTCATGTATGCGAAAGGATGGGGGCAGCTCCAGACGGAAGGATACAGGGCTGAGGACTTCAATGATCTTATAAGGTCCAATAAATCGGGGGGCAAACTTCCTGGACGGGACCTTAAGGCGCAAGTTCCTGGACGACAACCAGACCAATTCCCCGACGACAAAGCGGGGGTTAGCAGAACGTCTACTATCCGCCTGAATCTTTTGTGTGCTCTGGGACGCCTCTAGGTTCTTCTGAACCTGGGCCCAGACAGTGCACAGTTCCCGATGAAAATCCTCTACCTCAGGATTATCGGAACACCCAGGGGAGACGGAGGAGAACCTTGGGTTAAACCCGAAATTACAGAAAAACGGGGAGACCCCTGACGAGTTACTGACCCGGTTATTCAGGGAAAATTCAGCAAGGGGAAGGAATGAGACCCAATCATATTGACAGTCAGAGATGAAACACCTTAAATATTGTTCCAGGGACTGGTTAGTCCTTTCCGTTTGGCCATTAGTTTCGGGATGGAAGGCGGAGGAGAAGGACAGATCAATCTCCAACTTCTTACAAAAGGCTCTCCAAAATAAGGAAACAAACTGTACCCCTCTGTCAGAAACGATATTGACTGGGGCCCCATGGAGACGCAGGATGTGTTTCACAAACAAGGAAGCTAACGTCTTGGCGTTAGGTAGCTTCTTAAGGGGCACAAAGTGACACATCTTACTGAAGCGGTCGACTACCACCCACACCACCGACTTGCCCTGAGATGGAGGCAAATCGGTGATAAAATCCATGGAGATATGGGTCCAAGGTCTCTGGGGGATGGGCAAGGGACGTAGTAGGCCCGCAGGTCGGGACCTAGGGGTTTTTGACCTAGCGCAAACCTCACAAGCGGTGACGTAAGCCCTAACGTCTTTAGGCAACCCAGGCCACCAATAGTTTCTGGTAATGAGGTGTTTGGTGCCCAAGATGCCAGGATGACCAGATAGAGCGGAGTCATGGTTCTCCCTAAGTACCCTCAGCCGGTATTGCAGGGGAACAAACAGTTTGTCCCCAGGGACGTTCCCGGGAGCTGCACCCTGATGAGCCGCGATATCAGAAGCTAAATCAGAATCCGTGGCAGAAACGATTATACCGGGGGGTAAAATACAAGCCGGATCCTTCTCAGAAGGAGGATTGGCCATGAAACTACGTGACAGAGCATCAGCCTTAATATTCTTGGACCCAGCCCTATAGGTAACCAAGAAATTAAATCTGGTAAAGAATAGTGCCCACCGAGCTTGTCTAGGATTAAGCCTCCGGGCCGATTCTAGGAAAACCAGATTCTTGTGATCCGTAAGGACCGTTACCTGGTGTCTGGCCCCCTCCAGGAAGTGCCGCCACTCCTCAAAAGCCCATTTAATGGCTAGAAGTTCGCGGTTGCCAATATCATAGTTACTCTCCGTGGGCGAAAACTTCCTAGAGAAGTAAGCACAGGGGCGGAGATGGGTGAGGGAGCTGGTACCCTGGGACAAGACGGCCCCCACTCCCACCTCGGATGCGTCAACCTCCACAATAAATGGCTCCTCTTGGTTGGGCTGAATCAGCACGGGGGCCGAGATAAAGCACTTCTTGAGGGTCTCAAAGGCCTGGACGGCCTCAAGGGGCCAATGGAGGACATCAGCACCCTTGCGAGTAAGGTCCGTAAGAGGCTTAGCGACGACCCGCCCTAGGCGACGGGGTACAACTGGGCGGCGGTCCCTACGCTGTCTAAGTGCACGGGAGAACAAACAGGGAACACGCAAGGGAAGGGGCAGTAGCCACGGAACGCCGCGAAGAAACGCCACGGTGAATGAGAATGCAGGACCAGGATGAAGAGAGTATACCAAAGTGGGCACGGAGAAGGAAGCAAGCCAGGGACAAAGCAAAGCAGGGTAAGCGGAACTGCAGCAAGGCAGAAGCACGGCAGGAGCAGGCTGGAGCAAGCAGCAGTGAGGCCAGGAATCCAGAAGAATTACAAGCACTGAGGAAGAGAACAGGGCAGGTAATAAAAGGACAGGGGGCGGAGCTAACTCCGACTGACCAGGCCACGATAGGCTCTCCCACTCCTGAGCCTGCCACCCTGGTTGGTGGGAGATGGTGTCAGTCGAACAGGTCTGGCCTCAGGTGTGGATTGATTAATCCCAGGAGTATACCTAGACGTAGTAGCTGGCAGATCCCTAACAATAGCAGCAGCAGGTGTAAAATCTATTTTACAAACATGGTTACAAAAACAAGCACCGCCATTCCAATTGTTTTTGGATAAATTTCCTTTTTTGTTTAAAATGGATTGGACGGAGACTTCGATATGCAAGACAGCGCTCAGACTCCTTTTTTGGCACATGGGGTTGTATCTCTGTACTTCCGCACCGGATCAGGGAAGCTATACAAAATAATTTCCAGAACACTGTATGGTACCAGGAAAGGGTATTGATGGGGTCTCCGCCGATATCATAACAACAATATTATGAAATGTGAGTACTGGACATGCTCACCGATAGGCGGAATCGCACGATTCACTCTAAAACACTTTGGCACATTTTTTTACCTATACATGTCGCAAGGGAATAGGGTACTTAGTCCTCATTGGGTGGCTATATCTGGTGGAACGTGGGAAGCATGGCTGGCTTTGAGTTCCTCTTAGGAACTCCTACTTATACTTATTTAAAGCACTATTTGATACTTGACTTGGTGTTATTTTATTGTTTTCTTTACTATATGATTTATTGTACTGATAGTGGCGATGTTCATTCCTATTTAATAACTTAGTAGACGCCTCTAAATACTTGAAGTTTGTACGCAAGATCAGCAACAAATTCTAATATAACATCGCTCCTAGATACAGTGGTGTTATCGCTTTGTTGTTTTTGTTCAACTGTAAAAAAGATATTTATTGTGCAAATAGCAATAAAAACATTTTGGAAAAATAATGTATATATCGATGATAAAGTACAGGTTTCTGGTCTATTCCTAGTCAGCGCTTTTATTACATAAACCTTGACTTAATAAAACAAATAAATGTGAGCGCCACCTTACCTGGCAATCAAGCCTTTCTCCTACCAACACATTTGATCCTTCAATACCAATTAGAAATCACTTTAATACTACAGCTTAAAGCAACCCTCCAGTTCCAGGACAATGTATTTAATATGATAGTGTATATGGTGTAACATTACCTGGTGCCCTTCAGTTGTGCCCCTCTCACGTGGATTTTCCGTTTTAGGGTTTCCTCTGTGCTGTTCCATAATGACTTCAGCACTTCTTTGACTATGAGACACTCCCACTGTTCTCGAATTGGCCAGAGCAGCTCACGTGAGCAGTTCTGTCCAATACTTGAACAGATAGAGTATGTTCGACAGTCTGAGAAGCGCTATGACTTCTTTGAGAGAACACAGAGGGGACCCTAAAACAGTGTATCCCCGGCAGAGGGGCACAACTGAACAGCACCAGGCAATATTACACCATGTATCCCATCACACTTATAATTTTGTCCTGAGGGGGGGGTTTAATATATTTGCTGAAAATCTAACCTTACACACAGTCTTCATTTAACAGGATCATTTTAGAGATTCATGGACATGAAAATTAGATAATAATGGCTGCAGTCACCAGATGTCCATTTTCTAGAACACATTAAGTATGTAGCAAATGTCATGATCTGTGGGTACGTGTACCCACTATGCCGCACCGCCGTAGCGTGGAGGCAGCTGGTCAAATAACAGAGTACCCAAAATATACAAACTTCAGCACAAGGGTACCTGAATAATCTGGACAGTCGCAGTAGCTAGGCACAGATGGAACTTTAGACGGCAGAGAATGTCACACAAGGCGGAGGATATCAGGCTAGGCCATACGTGGTGTACGACAGCAGACTTGACCGATGACAGAACACGACTCCAACACGACTTAGGGCTCAGGAACCAACACAGCACAGTAACAGGCAGTAGGTCATGGGAACAGGATAACACAGAGGGACCATTTGCAAAGACTAACATGGGAATTACAAAACAATGCTCAGGCAGGGAGTGAAAGGGGAGGGCACCTTTTATAGTGCGGAGGGCACCTTTTATAGTACAGAGAGATTAGGGCTGATTAATAATAAAATTCATGTGCGCGCACTTGCTCTTTAAAGCCGGGCATGAGCGTGCGCGTGCACCCTACGGGACACAGCCGAACAGAGCGGAAGTGAGTGCTGGCGTCTCCTAGGAAGATCCATGGCCGCAGCCGCTGAGGGGTGAGTAGGAACGGCGGTTCGCGGCCGTGTACACTACAGTATGCCACCTCTTACTCCCTCTTTTCTTGGGACCAGAGCGAGAGAGAAATTTCTTAATGAGGGTAGGGGCATTAGGGCTCTCCTCTGGCTCCAAGGACCTCTCCTCAGAACCAAACCTTCTCCAGTCTACCAAATAGAAAGTCCTTCCTCTTACCCTCTTGCAGTCCAGGATCTCCCTCACCTAAAAAAACACCACAGATGAACCGCTGGGAGCAACTGCGGGACTGGGAGTCTTACTGTAGTGGCTCAAGACAACCTGTTTCAGGAGGGACACATGAAAAGTTTTGGGGATTCCGTGGGTAGGAGGCTGCCGAAGCTTACAGGAGACAGGGTTTATCTGTTGTAGTATTTCAAAGGGTCCGAGGAACCTGGAAGAAAACTTGTACGAAGGCATCTTCAGACGGATATTCTGTGAGGACAACCAGACTTTGGTACCTGGAAGATACAGAGGCGGCTCTCTCCTTTTAATATCCGTTTTTCGCTTCATGCGATCAACTGCTAGCAGAATAGAGGACCGGGTCTGTTGCCAGATTTGCAGAAAGTCCCCAAATGCAGAGTCCGCAGCAGGTACCTGAGATGTAGCCAAGACAGGAAGAGGGATTCTAAAATGTTCACCGTACACAATGTAGAACGGTGTGGAACTGGTGGACTCACTTGTGCGAGTGTTGCATGAGAACTCACACTGTACCCAGTCATCATGCTGCATGGAGATGAAGTGGCAGAGATAATTCTCCATGATCTGGTTAATCCTCTCGACTTGACAATTGGACTGGGGATGGTAGGCTGAGGAAAAGTACAATGTCACATCCAGGAGTTTACAGAGAGCTCTTCAGAATTTCGAGGTGAACTGAACCCCTCGATCAGACCATATGTGAGAGGCAAGCCATGCAGGCGGAAGATGTGCTGAATGAAGAGAGATTAGCTAGTCAAAGAGCAGTAGATAGGCCAGTCAGCGGAACAAAATGAGCCATCTTGGAGAACCGATCCACCACCACATTGCATCACACTGATGGAGGAAGGTCAGTGATAAAGTCCATTGCAATATGCTGCGAGGGGGCGTTGGGCACAGGCAGAGGTTGGAGCAGACCGGCAGGCTTGGAGTGAGAAACCTTGTTAGAAGCACACACAGTGGAGGAAGACAGATTGTCCACAACATCCTTGGGCAGTGTGGGCCACCAGAAATGACGAGTTGTCAGGTCTAGAGTCTTATGAACACCCGCGTGTCCAGCCAGTTTGGAGCAGTGTCCCCAGCGAAGGATTATCCTCCTTTCTGCCAGCCCCACAAAAGTCCTCCCCGGCGGGATGTCTCTAATTTGAAGAGGATTAGTTGTAATAATGCAGGATGGGTCTATGATACATTGCAGGAACTCCATAATGTCCTTTGTTTCAAACTACCTGGATAGGGAATGGACCCTCACATTTTTGTCAGCAGGACATTAGGGAAGCACAAACTGGCTTGACGGGGATTTAGCCATTAAGCCGATTGGAGATAAGGGAGGTTCTTGTGGTCAGTGGATATCAAGATGGGATGAGCTGCGCCCTCTAGCAGATGTCTCCACTCTTCCAGAGCCAATTTGATGGCCAATAACGCCCGAACCCCAATAGAGTGATTGCGCTCAGTGGAGGAAAAAATTATTGAATAATAGCCACACACCACTGCCTTTAAATTGAAGCTTCTCTGGAACAGAACTGCACCAACAGAGTAAGCGTCCACCTCCAGCAAAAACTGTCAAGAGACGTCAGGATGATGGATAATTGAGGCGGAGGTAAAAGCACTCCTGAGGCTATTAAATGCAGATTCTGCCTCTCGAGTCCACACCCTTCTTGGTAAGGGTAGAGAGACTGGAGCCGTCAGTGATGAGAAGTTTGGGATAAACTGCCGGTAGAAGTTGGCAAATCCCGAAAAATGCTATATGGATCACAGGCAATGAGGACGTGGCCATTCCAGGACGGACTTTACCTTCTCAGGGTCCATCTTGAGACCTTGATCCGAAATGATGTAGCCCAGGAAGGGCAGAGAATTATTTACAAAGACACTCTTCTCCAGCTTGCCATACAGACGGTTCTCCCTTAATCACAGTAGAAGTTGACGAACATGCCTTCGATGAGTCGTGGGATCTGGAGAGAAAATCAAAATATCATCGAGAGAGACCACAACACAGACATAGAGATCTCGGAAGAAATCAAGATATCCTAATTCCTGGAAGCCCGCCTTACATAAACCGAACGGCATCACCAGGTATACGTAGTGCCCGTCTCGAGTGCTTAATTCCGCTTTCCACACGTCACCTGGACTGATTCGGATCAAATAGTAAGCCCCACGCAAGTTTAGTTACGAAAAAATCCTGGCTCCTTGTATACGGTCAAACAGTTTGGATATTAGTGCCAATGGGTATTTGTTCTTGACCGTTATCTGGTTGAGACCACTGTAGTCAATGCAGGGTCAAAGAGATCCGCCTTTCCTCTTAACTAAAATGAACCCGGCCCCGGCCGGAGAGGACGACATTCATATGGAACCCTTCTCCAGATTCTCCTTGATGTAGGCTGACATGGATTGAGTCTCTGGCAAGGAGAGATGATATACCCATACACGTGGAGAAGCATTTGGAAACAGTTCAATTAGACAGTCGTAAGACCGGTGTGGGGGGAAGCTTCTCAGCCTCCTTTTTGCTAAAGACATCTGCAAATCGAGAAAAATAAGTAGGTAATCCCGCTAATGACTGAGGCCGAGGAGGCTGGACGGGGTGGATGTGAAAAAGGCAACGCTGGAGACATTTGGGACCCATAAAGAACTTCTCCTGAACTCCAATCCAGGACAGGAGCATGCAGCCGGAGCCAAGGCAGGCCCAGTAGAAGCGGATTGACGGCAAGAAAAGGAAGTTCAATCAGTTCAGTATGAAGGACTCCAACTTGGAGCTTCAGCGGCTTGGTTTCAGACACGATTGGATCAGGCAGACAAAGACCATTCACCGAGGCAACAGCCAAAGACGGCTCCAGTGGAACAGTGGGCAACTGGAGATGATCCACTAGGTCTTGCTGGATAAAGTTTGCCGCGGATCCGGAGTCCAGATAGGCGGAAACCCGGAGTGTCTTCTCGCCGTACACTATTGTCACAGGAATGGTTAGTTTGGAAGAGAATTTATTATTTAGTGCCATTCCGCCTAGAGTTGTCTCTCCAACCATTCCTAGGCACTGGAGTTTCTTTGGCTTCTGGGGACACAAATGCACAACACGGCCTCTGAGGCCGCAATAGAGACAAAAGGTCTAAAGTGTGTCTGCACGGTTTCTCCAGAGTAGAAAATTTGACCCGGTCCACCTGCATAGGCTCCTCTGGTGGAACAACTGATGAGGACAGCAGGGATTGCTTGAAACTAGGAGCTAGCCCAGGAAATCCTCTCTCCCGGCGAACCTCTTGGGAACGCTCCCGGATCCTCATGTCAACCCGGGTGGCTAGTAGAATGAGATTGTCCAGGGTAGGTGGCAGATTGCGAGCGGCAAGCTCGTCTTTAATCCCAGAAGACAGTTTCTGCCAGAATGTAGCCACCAAGGCCTCGTTGTTCCAGGTTAGTTCTGCCACCGGCGTACGGAACTGAATGGCATACTTGCCCACAGAGATGTCTCCCTGGTGTAGGGTCAGCAGCAGAAGAAACTCTCCCAGATTCTTCAAATATAGAACTGAGTCTGTAAAAAACACTGCAAGTCACGAGTCTCTGGTCCCGGATATTCCCAAAGAGGGTCCGCCCTTGTCAGGGCCTTGCCAGTATGGAGAGAGATTATGAAGGCGATCCCTGCGTCATTAGAGGGGAAGGCCTTTGTATGTAGTCTGAAGTGGATCTGGCACTGGTTCAGAAATCCCCTGCAGGACCTCGTGTCTCCATCATAGCGAGGAGGTAGCGGCAGGGAGCATCGGGGTCGGCACTGGTACTGACAGAAGGTGTAACAGGAGGAACAGCAGGAATAGTTACATAGTTCGTACGGTTGAAAAAAGACATGTCCATCAAGTTCAACCAAGGGATGGGAAAAGGGAAGTAACAAATTTCTACACATAAGAGCTTATATTTTTTTGTTCTAGGATATTATCGAAGCCTTTTTTAAGTCCATGAAGGCTTGTTGTCTCTGCAGGTTGAACCTTTTTTTCTCCAGATGGAGGGAGTGCCCCCTTGTTTTTTTAGGGGGTTTTACATTGAATAGAATTTTACCATATTTTTTGTATGTGCCATTCATATATTTATATAAATTAATCATGTCCCCCATTAGTCGTCTTTTTTCAAGGCTAAATAGGTTTAGTTCTTTTAATCTTTCCTCATAACTTAGATTCGCCATGCCCCTTATTAGCTTCGTTGCTCTTCTTTGTATTTTTCGAACTCCAGGGCATCCTTTCTATGAACTGGAGCCCAGAACTGAACTGCATATTCTAGATAAGGCCTCACTAATGCTTTGTAAAGTGGTAATATTACATCCCTGTCCCATAAGTCCATGCCTCTTTTAATGCACGACAATATCTTGCTGGCCCTTGAAGCAGCTGATTGACATTGCATGCTGTTATTTAGTTTACGATTTACAAGTACACCCAGATCCTTCTCAACAAGTGACTCCCCCAGTGTAGCTCCTCCTAAGACATATGATGCATGCAGGTGCATAACTTTACATTTATCTACATTAAACCTCATTTGCCAAGTGGACGCCCAAACACTTCGTTTGTTTAAATCTGCCTGCAATTCACAAACATCTTCCATAGACTGAACTATATTACATAGCTTGGTGTCATCTGCAAAAATAGAAATGGTGCTATTAAACCCATCCTCTATCTCATTAATAAATAAGTTGAATAATAATGGTCCCAGCACGGAACCCTGGGGTACACCACTCATAACCGAGGACCATTCACAACAGGAATCATTGACCACAACTCTCTGGATACGGTCCTTGAGCCAATTCTCAATCCAATTACAAACTATACTTTCTAAACCTATAGTCCCCCATTAGACGTCTACGGGGGACAGTGCGGTGATGACTCCAGCTTGCGCATCCGGCAGATGTGCAATGGCATTCACCAACAGGAAAAGTTGCTCTTGTTCCGATTCCGATGTCTGCCTGCATGGCTTGTGACGTCGTCAACGTCTTTGGTTGACCAGTGGGGTCAATGGCCTGAGCGTACTGTCACAATCTGTGGGCAGGTGGACCCACTAGGCCACACCGCCGTAGCGGGGAGTCAGCTGGCCAAATAATAGAGTACCCAATAAATACAAAGTCCAGCACAAGGGTACCTGCATAGTCGCAGTCACAGTACCTAAGCACAGATGGAACTTTAGACGGCAGTGGATGCCACATGTGACGGAGGATATCAGGTGTGGCAGATGACAGCAGATGTGACTGATGACAGAACACGACGCCAACACTCGATAGGGCTCAGGAACCAACACAGTACAGGATACAGAAACAGGCAGTAGGGCACGGAAAAACTTGGGAACAGGATAACAATGAGGGACCACGTGCAAAGACTAACATGGGAATTACAAACAATGGTCAGGCAGGGAGTGAAAGGGGAGGGCCTGTTTTATAGTCCAGAACGTTTAGGGTTGATCAATAATAAAATTTATGTGCGCGCGCACCCTACCGGACACAGCCGAACAGAGAGGAAGAGAGTGTTGGACTTCTTTTAGGAAGGAGATGCCAGCCAGCACTCACAGATCCATAGCCGTGGCCCCCGTGGGGTGACTAGGAATGGCGGTCCGCGGCCGTGGACGCTGAATAGACAGAGTGGGGTTATCAATCACAATCTGTAATAAAGGTTTCCAGTACATTGTTGAATCCATTCCACTAAAAGCCTGCTTTACACGGCCGTGTTCGTACCGTATGTCGGATGGATTTCCCGGACCAAACACAGTTCAGGGAGCCGGACTTCTACCATCATAGTTATTATATAATATTAGGAGTCACTGTGCCGTGCTGCAATTTTGTCTTTAGTACGGTAGTCCCGTGGAGAGACAGTGACTCATAGTATCATGCATCATTTTGCTGCTAGGAGTCTGGCTCCCTGAACTGTATTTGGTCAGGGAAATAAAGCCAACATACAGTCCGAACACAGCCGTCAGAAGCAGGCCTCAGAATTGAGACTGTTCTAAGAGGAAAGAGGTTTCTATCTAGCACTGAATAGGTGGACCTAGTGCAGTGCCCTCTGAGAGCAGGTGATTAACCGGCCCGATTAACCCCTTAGATGCCAAGGTCAATAGCAATAACGGAATGTAAGAGTTTTTTAGCCGACTGGCACCCCTGCGAGCCGATCATGTGGGTGCCAATGGTTGGTATGGCAACTGGAGGCCTAACAATGGCCTCCTTGTTTGCTAAGTCCGGAAGCCTGTTAGGACCTGCCTCTGGCAGGTCCTAATTGACTTGCTGACAGTGTCACACTAACAGCTCTAATACATTGCACTATGTAGGTAGTGTAATTTATTAGTATAGTGATCAGTGTTGCAGGCCTTCAAGTCCCTTAGTGAAACAGTTAATAAAAATGTTGTATAATAAAAAAGTATCAAAGTTAAAAACCCAAATTTTTTTCCCATAATAAGCCTTTTATAATTGTAAAAAAAACAAAAACGAACAATACATAAATTGGTATCGTAGCATCCGTAAGGACACAAACTATAAAACTATTATGTAATTTATCCCACACGGTGAACGCACAAGAAAAAATATATAAAAAAATAACACCAGAATCGCTGTTTGTAAGTCACATCTCCTCCTAAAAAATGGAATAAAGAGTGATGAAAAACTCATATTTACCCCAAAATAGAAACAATATAATCACATTCCATCCTGCAAAAAATAAAAACAAAAAAAAAAACGTCCTGACAGCTTTGTCGACGCAAAAATATTTTTTTTGTTATAGATCTTAGACTATGGCAAATGGTTTTATGTTGTTTTTTTTTTTCTTTAAAGTGATTTTATTGTGCAAAAGCTGTAATACTAAAAAAACTAAAATGTTATAGATTTGGTATCGCCGTAATCGTATCGACCCCGCAGAATAAAGTTAACATGTAATTTATGGCAATTAACAAGAAATGTCTCACAGGTATATTAGTTAGGCTAGATGTCACCCACGCAGTGGTGTTGAGACACCTCCAAAAATATCACTAGAAACTAGCGAAACTCCAAAATTACATAAGAAACAAGAGAAAACGGAGTCGTAAGCCAAAAGTACACAAAAAATATATATAAAATTTTATTATTACATCAAACACACAAAGTATTAAAAACACAACGAGGTATTAAAACTGAAGAGTAAGCCAGCGGATCAATCAAAAAACACCTCCACATAGGTATGCTGAAGATACTATCTAAAGAGTGGTTCTGTTTGGCTGAAAGTAAATAGGGGAAGGGAAAACGCACCGCTGTCCCATACAGACAATGCTGAATAACTGCAACAGCATGTGCGTGGTCCCATCACCAAAAGACACATATAAGATAGTCACAATAAGATAGCGTCTAACTCAGCTTAATGCATGGTCTTGGATACCGGACAGGGAATAAACGTAACCCAAAGTAACCCGATATAACAAAAGGACCAAGGTCCGCAAAACAGACACCAGTACATAAGGAATGGCAGCTTACCCATGGAGGGCTTAGAAGAGGATCCGCCTAGTGTTCAGAGGACACTAGGCGGATCCTCTTACTTCTAAGCCCTCCATGGGTAAGCTGCAATTCCTTATGTACTGGTGTCTGTTTTGCGGACCTTGGTCCTTTTGTTATATCGGGTTACTTTGGGTTACGTTTATTCCCTGTCCGGTATCCAAGACCATGCATTAAGCTGAGTTAGACGCTATCTTATTGTGACTATCTTATATGTGTCTTTTGGTGATGGGACCACGCACATGCTGTTGCAGTTATTCAGCATTGTCTGTATGGGACAGCGGTGCGTTTTCCCTTCCCCTATTTACTTTCAGCCAAACAGAACCACTCTTTAGATAGTATCTTCAGCATACCTATGTGGAGGTGTTTTTTGATTGATCCGCTGGCTTACTCTTCAGTTTTAATACCTCGTTGTGTTTTTAATACTTTGTGTGTTTGATGTAATAATAAAATTATATATATTTTTTGTGTACTTTTGGCTTACGACTCCGTTTTCTCTTGTTTCTTATGTAATTTATGGCGTACGGTGAATGCTGAAAAAATAATACTTTACATTTTCTAAAAAGAATTACATAATTGTGTAACACTCATGGCCGCGGACCATCAGGATTACTCACCTCCTGACGGCCGCAGCCATGGATCAGTGAGCAATGGCCCGTATCTCCTCCACAGGAGACACCAACGCTCACTTCCATTTCACTCTGCTGTGTCCCGTGGGGTGCTCTTAAAGGGCCAGCGCGCGCACCTGAATCTGTTACCAAATTAGCCCATGATCCTGGACTGTAAGAAGGGCCCTACCCCTTTTCCTGCATTGCCTGAGCATTGTTGTTATTTACCTATGTTCGTCTCTGCAAATGGTCCCTTAAGTGCTAAACAGTTCTCAGTGTTCCCGTTCCTGCTTCCTGTATCCCGTGCTATCCTGGTCCAAGTGCCGTCTAGAGTTGGAGTCGTGTTGTGCTGAGTACTACGCCTGTCTTGCCATACTACGCCTAGTGTCGGCCTGCTGCCAAGGTCCCACCGAGCCTATCTTTGCTACTGTCAGAACTTACCACAGGTACACCTATTCGAACTATAGACTTTGACTTGTATCCTGTTGGCCAGCTGCCATACCGTCAAGGCCCGCGTGACAATACGCTTAGGCCATGGAGTCCGCTGGTCAGCCTAAGACTATGTCGATGTCTTAAGCGAAGCAGGCCGATTTGGGAGACCTGCGTCCACGACAGGACCAACTCCTCCCACAATGAATTCCATTGCACAGCGGCTTGCTGAACAAGATGCAGCCTCCTCAGCTCCTGTTCCAACTGATCCTCCTGCTACACATTCTGTCAGCACCAGGGTTGATCCCCGATTCGCTCTACCACTACAGCCTCGTTACAACGGAGACGCAAGTACCTTCAGGGGATTCCTCACTCAGTGCCAGATCCACTTCTCTCTTCATGCCAGAGCATTTTCGACTGATGGCGCCAAGATTGCCTTCATTGTTTCTCTGCTTACTGGCAAGGCCCTAGCGTGGGCGAACCCGATCTGGGAAGGACAGGGACCAGAGACCCGTGACTTCCAGGGGTTCCTCCGGACATTTTGTACTGTGTTTGAGGAGCCTGGACGAGTTTCGTCGGCAGCGGCCTCCTTGCTGAACTTGCGCCAGGGAGACACCTCAGTGGGAGAGTACGCCATTCAATTCCATACCCTGGCAGGAGAGCTGTCCTGGAACGACAAGGCCCTGGTGGCTACATTCTGGCAGGGATTGTTGTCAGAGATCAAGGACGAACTGGCTGTTCGTGATCTGCCATCCACCCTGGACGCCCTCATTTTGCTTGCCATCCGAGTTGATATGAGGCTCCGGGAACGATGCCAGGAGATTCGTCGGGTGAGAAGACTCCCTAGGCTGGCTCCTACCTTCCAGCAGTTCCTCTTACCCTCACCAGGTGGCCCACCTGAGGAGCCTATGCAGGTAGACTGGCTTAAATTATCCGTTCAGGAGAAAAAGCGCAGATGCACCTCGGGACTTTGTCTTTATTGCGGCTTCGGATGCCATGTTGTGCGCCTGTGTCCTCAGAAGTAAAAAAAACCCCAACGCCTAGGATTGATTGGGGAGACAATCCTACGCGATACTGGGCTGGACAGACACTTTTATTCTAAACTGTCTATCCCCGTGACGATTCTGTCCGGCGAGAAGAACCACTTGGTCTCTGCCTATCTTGACTCTGGGTCCGCAGCCAGTTTTATCTTCAAGGATCTAGTGGATCTCCTCCAGTTGCCTACGACCTCTCTGGAGAGGCCATTGATCGTCGCCTCGGTGAATGGGCTACCTCTGCCAGACCTGATTGCTGCTGTGACCAAACGACTGAGGCTTCAGGTAGGGGCTCTGCGTTCCGAACTCATCTCATTTCTTGTTCTACCCAAGGCCGTCAAACCTGTACTGCTGGGCCTGCCCTGGCTCCGACTACACGCCCCAGTTCTGAACTGGAATTCCGGAGAGGTTCTCCAGTGGGGTCCCAAGTGCCTTGACTGCTCCATCTGGCCCCGCCTCCTCCTCCTCAATCTTTGACAGGATTGCCCTCTCATTATGCTATGTTCTCGGATGTCTGCAGGAAGAAGGAGGCGGAGTCACTGCCCACACCCCGGGCGTATAACAGTCCTATCGAGCGGGTTCCTGATGCATCCCTTCCCCTTGGTAGTATATATATCCTCTCTCTTTGCCAGAGACTCAGTCCATGTCCACTTATATTAAGGAGGATCTGGAGAAGGATTTCATACGGAAGTCCTAAGCCCCGGCAGGAGCCGTATTCTACTTCGTCAGGAAAAACGACGGCTCTCTGCGACCTTGCATTAACTACTGGGGTCTAAACCAGATCACGGTCAAGAATAGATATCCGTTGACATTGATTTCAGAGCTTTTTGACCGCATAGGAGGAGATAAAAAAATCTCCAAACTAGATCTGCATGGGGCCTACAACCTAATCCGAATTCACCGGAGTGACGAATGAAAGACAGCATTTAACACCCGAGACGGGCACTATGAATATCTGGTGATGCCTTTTGGCCTGTGTAATGCTCCCGCGGCCTTCCAAGAATTTGTCAATGACATCTTCCGGTATCTCCCCTATGTTTGTGTTGTAGTCTATTTTGATGATCTCTTAATTTTTTCCCCAGACCCATTGACTCATCAGAGACATGTCCGTCAAGTTCTGCTGCGATTGAGGGAAAATCGTCTGTATGCCAAGCTGGAGAAGTGCATATTTGAGAGGAGTTCTCTACACTTCCTGGGCTACACAATCTCGGACCAAGGTCTCAAGATGAATCCGTAAAAAGTAAAGGCCGTACTGGAATGGACACGCCCTTAAGGTCCATACAGCGTTTTCTGGCAGTTCATCCCGAACCTCTCCTCACTGACATCTCCCATCTCTACCCCCACCAAGAAAGGCATGAACGACAAATGTGTGGACTCCAGAAGGGGAATCCGCATTTAATAGCCTGAAGAGTGCCTTTACGTGAGCCTCCACCCTCCATCATCCTGATGTATCTCGACAGTTTTCGTTGGAGGTGGACGCCTCCTCTGCTGGTGGTGGTGAACTCCTGTTCCAGAGAGGTTCCAAGGGCAAGCAATGGTATGTGGTTATTACTCTAAACTCTTCTATTCCGTAGAACGCAACTACTCGATTGGGTATCGGGAGTTATTGGCCATCAAATTGGCCCTGGAGGAGTGGAGGCATTTAACAGAGGGCGCAGTTCATCCCATCTTGATATTCACGGACCACAAGAATCTCACCTATCTCCAGACAGCCCAATGGCTGAACTCTCATCAGGCCAGGTGGTCGCTATTCTTTGCCTGGTTCCAGTTTCCACTACCATCTGGCCGACAAGAATGTGAGGGCCGATGCCTTGTCCAGGTCGTTCGAGACAGAGGACACCATGGAGTCTCCACAAAATATTATTGATCCGTCTTGCATTGTCTCTGTCAACCCCCTGCAAGTTAGAAACATCCCTCCGGGGAGGACTTTTGTGCGCCTGGCAGACAGAGGGAGAATCCTCCGCTGGGGACACAGCTCCAGACTGGCAGGTCACGTGGGTACCCGTAAAACCCGAGACCTGATTGCCCGTCATTTCTGGGGGCCCACGCTGCCCAAAGACATCATGGACTTTGTTTCATCCTGCTCGGTGTGCGCAGCGAACAAGGTTGCTCACTCCAAACCTGCTGGCCTGCTCCAGCCGCTGCCTATGCCCGATGCTCCCTGGCAGCATATAGCAATGTACTTTGTTACGGACCTGCCTCTGCGGGATGCAGTGTGGTCTGGGTGGTGGTGGACCAATTTTCGATGAAGGCTCACTTAGTTCCGCTGACCGGTCTACCTTCTGTTTCTCGACTGGCCAACCTCTTCATCCAACACATCTTCCGCCTGCACGGCTTACAGTGGCATATCGTGTCTAATTGGGGGGTTCAGTTCACCTCAAGGTTCTAGAGAGCCCTCTGTAAACACCTCATTGTAAATTTGGACTTTTCCTCATCCTACTATCATCAGTCCAATGGTCAAGTCGAGAGGATCAATCAGATCATGAAGAACTACCTATGACACTTCATCTCCAGACAGCATGATGAGTGGGTGCAGCTTTTTCCTTGGGTCGCGTTTTCGTACAATAACCATACAAGCGAGTCCACAATAACTACACCGTTCTTCATAATCTACGGCCAACACCCACAAATTCCTTTCCCAGTGTCCGTTATGTCTGAGGTGCCTGCAGCGGATTCTGCTTTTAGGGACTTCCTGCAGATCTGGCTGCAGACCCGATCCTCCATTCTGCTGGCGGTCGACCGCATGAAATGTAAGGCAGACACAAGGAGAGGACAACCTCCCAGGTTTCTTCCAGGTACCAAGGTCTGGCTGTCCTCCAGAAATATCCAGCTGAGGGTGTCATCATATGAGTTTGCTCCAAGGTTCCTCGGACCCTTCGAGATCTTGCTTGTCTCCTACAAGCTTCGGCTGCCTCCTGTCCTCAAGATCCCCAACTCCTTCCATGTCTCCCTCCTGAAGCCTGTGGTCCTGAACCGCTACACCAAGATTCCTAGTCCTGCAGTTGCTCCCAGCGGTTCATCAGATACGGTCAGGGTTAAGGAGATCCTGGAAAGTAGGAGAAAGAACTTTTTATTCGGTGGATTGGAGGGGGTTTGGTCCAGAAGAGAGGTCCTGGGAGCCAGAGGAGAACCTCAATTCCCCTACCCTCCTGAAGAAGATTCTGTCCCGCTCTGGTCCCAAGAGGAGGGGGCGTAAGAGGGGGGATACTGTACTCACATCTTGACGGCCGCAGCCATGGATCAGTGAGCGCTGGCCCGCATCTCCTCCTCAGGAGACGCCAGCGCTCACTTCCGTTTCACTCTGCTGTGTCCTGGAGGGTGCGCCTGCGCGCTCGGTCTTAAAGGGCCAGCGCGCGCACCTCAATCTGTTACCAAATTCACCCATGATCCTGGACTATAAAAGGCACTGCCCCTCCCTGCGTTGCCTGAGAGTTGCTGTCGTTTATCTATGTTAGTCTCTGGAAATGGTCCCTTAAGTGTTTTCCAGTTCCCAGTGTTCCAGTTCCTGCTTCCTGTATCCTATATCCTGTGCTATCCTGGTCCAAGTGCCGTCTAGAGTTGGAGTCGTGTTGTGCTGAGTACTATGCCTATTTTGCCATACTACGCCTAGTGTCTGCCTGATGCTAAGGTCCCATCCGAGCCTATCTTCGCTACTGTCAGAATTGACCACCGATATACCTATCCGAACTATAGACTTTGACTTGTATCCTGTTGGCCAGCTGCCATATCGTCAAGGCGGTACGGCCCAGTGGGTCCGCGCACCCAACGTGACAAAGTGCTTGTTTTCGTTAAATTTCCTCTTCCAAAAAGTGAAATAAAAAAAGTGATCAAAAAGTTGCATTTGACCCAAAATGGAACCAATAAAATCTGCATCTTGTCCCGCAAAAAACAAGCCCTCACACATCAACAACCGAAAAATAAAAAAAGTTATGGCTCTAGAAACGCGTAGAGTAAAAAACAGCTTGACGTGGAGGAATATTCCTTCCTGTAGTACAATATAAAAAAACTATATAAATTTTATAACGCCGTAAACGTACTGACCCGCCAAATAACGTTAACGTAATTTATACTGCACGGGAAACACCATAAAAAGAAAAATAAATAAGGAAACATTTTTTGGGTCCCTAGCCTCCCAGATAATGATGCCAGTAAAAACTATAGATCGTCCCAGAAAAAAAGACCCTATGTGCAGGTCGAAGGGGAACATTCCTTCAGTTTCTAGAAGTAGTTATCAAGGACCTAGTATTTAGGAACCAGGAAGGGGAGGGTTATAGCACATCTGCCAGTAGCGTGGGCACCCGTATCATACCAGGGCTTCACTTTCCAAGCAAAACTTCCCAAATTACAAAAGAGAGAAAGTCACAAAAAGGGCACTACCAAGCAAAATCCACGCTGCAAATGTTGATCTAAAACTATTTCTGTAATGGCAGGAAGGAGGTGATGGAAGTGAGCCCTAATCTACCCACCGCCCTGTCCCTGCCTACTTGCAACGACCCGCCCTAGGCGACGGGGTACAACTGGGCGGCGGTCCCTACGCTGTCTAAGTGCACGGGAGAACAAACAGGGAACACGCAAGGGAAGGGGCAGTAGCCACGGAACGCCGCAAGGAAACGCAGCGGTGAAAGAAAATGCAGGACCAGGATGAAGAGCGTATACCAAAGTGGGCACGGAGAAGGAAGCAAGCCAGGGGCAAAGCAAAGCAGGCTAAGCGGAACTGCAGCAAGGCAGAAGCACGGCAGGAGCAGGCTGGAGCAAGCAGCAGTGAGGCCAGGAATCCAGAAGAATTACAAGCACTGAGGAAGAGAACAGGGCAGGTAATAAAGGACAGGGGGCAGAGCTAACTCCGACTGACCAGGCCACGATAGGCTCTCCAACTCCTGAGCCTGCCACCCTGGTTGGTGGGAGATGGTGTCAGTCGAACAGGTCTGGCCTCAGGTGTGGATTGATTAATCCCAGGAGTATACCTAGACGTAGTAGCTGGCAGATCCCTAACAATTTCTTAACCCCCACCCGCAAGAGTAAGTAACTGTACGTCGTTGCGGGAGGTTCCCGCACGAGGATGCATAGTTACTGTGTTGTTTCCGGTGCACATTGTCGGCGACAGTGTGCACCAGGAACCGGGAGGTCAGCTGTCGCTGACAGCTGACGCACTACTCTTGCCGGCCAGCGGTCCTTTGCCGCTGATTTCGGTTAATAACCCCTTAAATTCGGCGATCGGATGCAATCGCCGAATTTTAGGGGTTTCTAGCATATCGGCAGACCGAAATCGCGGGGTTTGCCGATAGTTAGCATGGCAAACGGAAGCCAAACAATGGATTCCGTCTCTGCCATGGACGGAAGCTCATCAGGACCAACGGATAGGCTTCGTGTCAGTGACAGGAAGTCACTGTGTCGTTCCCGATTAACACTGTCGGCGACAAGGTGTGCATCGGGAACGGAGAGATCAGCTGTCCCCGACAGCTGACACTCCAGTGTTGCCGATCAGCGGCTCATCGTCGCTGATTTCGGCAATTAACCCATTAAATGTGGTGCTCGATTGCCATCACCACATTTAGGGGGTTTGTAGCACATCAGCAGCCCCCATGCAATTGTGGGGGCTGCTGATGCTTGTGATGGCATCCGGAGGCCAGGCAACAGCCTCTGGGTCTGCCATGTATGGAAGCCTATGAGGACCAGCCTCAGGCTGGTCCTCATAGACTTACTGTCAGAGTGACTGCGACGTCACACTGACAGTTGGAATACACACTACTAGGTAGTGTACTGTATTCTAGCAGCGATCGGAACTGCAGGTAAAAAAAAGAAAGTGTAAAAAGTAAAAAAAAAGTTAAATACAAAAGGTTTTATAAAAGTGTAAAAATAAAAGTTTTTGTTTTCCTGTAATCAGTCATTTATTATAGGAAACAAATAAAACCGTTAAAAAAAAAAAGTACACATATTTGGTATCACCGTGTTCATAACGACCCAAACTATGAAACTATAATGTTATTTTTTACGCACGGTGAACGCCGCAAACAATATAAACTGAAAACTCTGTCAGCATCGCCATTTTTTGGTCACCACCCCTCCCAAGATATAGAATAAAAAGTGATCAAAAAGTCGCAATTATTTTATAGAAACTTAATTTTATTGTGCAAACGTTGAAAAACGTAAGAAACTATACACATATGGTATCGGCGTAATCGTACCAACCTGCAGAATAAAGTAAAACGTAAATTATTGAGCACGGTAAAGGCTGTAAGAAATAAAGAACGTAAAGCTTTTTGTAATGTTTTTTGGTCACATTAGCTCTAAAAAAGATCCTGTGGGGTCAAAATGCTCACTATATCCCTAGAAAAACTCATTGAGGGGTGTAGTTTCCAAAATAGGGTCACTTTTGTGGGGTTTCCACTGTTTTGGTCACTCCGGGGCGTTGCAAACCCGACTTGGCACTGAAAACCAATCCAGCAAAATCTGCGCTCCAAAGTCAAAAAGGAGCTCCTTCCCTCCTGAGCCCTGCTGTGGGTCCAAACATCAGTTTATGACCACATATGGGGTATTGCCGTAATCGGGAGAAATTGCTTTACAAATGTTGGGGTACTTTTCTCCTTTATTCCTTGTAAAAATGAAAAAATTATGTTTCCACAAGTAAAAGTGTGATTTTGATCTTCTCAGCCTAATTCCACTAAATTCTGCAAAAAAAACTGTGGGGTCAAAATGCTAACTATACCCCTAGAAAAATGCCTTTGAGGGGTGTAGTTTCCAAAATGGGGTCACTTTTGGTGGGTTTCGACTGTTTAGGTACAAGACCTCTTCAAACCTGACATGGTGCCTAAAATATATTCCTAAAAAAAGGAGGCCCCAAAATCCACTAGGTGCTCCTTTGCTTCTGAGGCCAGTGCAGAATATGGGCAATAAATATTGAGTTGCATTTCTCTGGTAAAACCTTCTGTGTTACAGATTTATTTTTTATCACAAATGAATTTTGGCCCAAAAAATTAAATTTGTAAATTTCACCTCTACTTTGCCTTAATTCCTGAATGTGGTTTTGAATACCTTGAGGGGTGCAGTTTTCAAAATGGGGTGATTTATGGGGACTTTCTAAAATAGAAGGCCCTCAAAGCCACTTCAGAACTGAACTGGTCCCTGAAATAAATGGCCTATTGAAATATTCTTTAAAACATGAGAAATTGCTGCTATAGTTCTAAACCTTGTAACGTCCTAGAAAAATAAAAGGACGTGAAAAGAAACGATGCAAACATAAAGTAGACATATGGCATATGTTAACTAGTAACGATTTTGTGTGGTATTACTATCGGTTTTACAAACAAATACATTTAAATTTAGAAAAATGAAAATTTTTGCTAAAATGTGAAGTTTTTCACAAATAAATATTGAATTTAGCGACAAAATTTTATCACTAACATAAAGTACAATATGTCACGAGAAAACAATCTCAGAATCTCTTGGATAGGCAAAAGCATTCCGGATTTTTAACCACATAAAGTGACACGTCAGATTTGAAAAAATCATCTGTGTCCACAAGGCAAAAACAGGCTGTGTCCTAAAGGAGTTAATACGAATTAATTTAGCAAAAATAACCTTTGGGGTCAAAATTCTGACTATATCCATTGAATTCCTCAAGGGGTGTAGTATCCCAAATAGTTACCTTTGGGGGGTTTCCACTGTACTGGTACTACAGGGGCTCTGCAAATGTGACATAGTGACCAGAAACCAATTCAGCAAAATCTACATTCCAAAATCCAAATGGCACTCCTTCCCTACTGAGCCCTGCCGTGTGTCCAAACAGCAGTTTATGAGAACATATGGGGTGTTGTCATATGGGGTGTTGCTTTACAAATGTGGGAGGTTCTTTTTCTCCTTTTTTTTCCTTGTGGAAATTAAAACAAATTGAGCTAAAACTACATCTTATTGGAAAAAAATATATTTTTCATTTTCACTGCCCATTTGTAATAAAATCTATGAAACACCCGTATGGTCAAAATGCTCACTACACCCCTAGATTCATTTCTTGTGGGCTGTAGCTTCCAAAATGGGGTATTTTTGGGGTTTTTCCTATGTTTTGACACCACAAGACCTCTTTAAACCTGAGATGGTGCCTAAAATATTATGTAATAAAAAGAAAGCTGCAAAATCCGGAAAAAAAAAGCATTAGAATTTAATTACAATTTTTTTTGGGAAATGTCACCTTCACTTTGCTTTCATTCCTGTGAAACACCTAAATGGTTAAGAAACTGCTGTTTTGAATACTTTTCGGGGTGCAGATTTTAAATGGAATGTTTTATGGGGGTTTCTAATATATAGGCCCCTTAAAGCCACTTCAGCACTGAACCGGTCCCTAAAAAAAAAACAGGCTTTTGAAATTTTCTTGAAAATGTGAGAAATTGCTGCTTAACTTATAAGCCTTGTAACGTCCTAGAAAAATAAAAAGGGCGTTCAAAAATTATTTTTCTGCTGTCCTGCTCTTTTAAATCCACTGAATAGCAGGGGCTGTGTCCTGCGCTCCCAATCTTGCCAGCACAACTCAGGCACGCTCCCAATCTTCCCATCACACCTCAGGCGCGCTCCCAATCTTCCCATCACACCTCAAGCGCGCTCCCATCTTAGAAAAAAAGAGTTATTATATATATATATTCTCAATGCCTGAGTAGGTTCTCATCCACAATACTTTTGCTGTCCTGTAAATGTATTCCTCTAATTTTAAATGATGCTCCTGTATATATACCGCTTTCTATCATTGGATATGGGCAACTGCTACGGCCTTGCACTTGTCCAAGATGGATGCGGTGGTCCGTGGCTGTTGTGCGCATGCGCGGGGTGGGGGGCCGTTCATGATGTAGTCCACGGCGGAACATGGACATGAGCTCTGTGCAGCTGCGCACTACTCACTTCCGGACGCCGTGCACTGCGTGATTGAGGTGCCGCCTCTCCTCGTGCATGTGCCAGCTGAACATCCTATGGACAAGTAAGTGAGGTACACTTCCAGCTGTGTACCTCCTATTTAAATCCTCTGGTCACACTCTTCCAGCACCCCCTGACGAAGCCAGGTGCGAATCGCGTGTTCGAGTGTTCTGACAGTGTTGTGGCAGTGGAATGGCTCATGGTGGGTTCTGGTATGCGTGTCATGAGGTTTTAATGTTTTCCCTATGATTGTTACCATATATGTTTTGTGGTCATACTTCAGGTAATAGGCTGTGTAATATTGGTACAAGTATATTTATACCCATGGTACATACTTCATATTTCATGATATAGTATGCATAGTACCACCATTGTTTGCCCTGCCTTATATTCAACACGGTCTATTTCTTTGTACTGATTGTACATTGTTTTTATGGGTGTTCATTTTTAAAGTGTCTTGATCAACTGTGTTGTTTGTCTTCAATAAAGTCTTTTTGTATCTTTCTACGATACGTTTGATTTGGTCTTATTGCAGCATGTAGGGATAACTTTTTGGTGTTTCTATGCAGGGGGTCCCATATGTGTAACTATACTCATTGATATATGACCTTTAAATATATAGGTATTCTTTTTTGGGTATTTTAACTAGCGCTCCCAATCTTGCCAGCACACCTCAGGCGCGCTCCCAATCTTGCCAGTACACCTCAGGCGCGCTCCCAATCTTGCCAGCACACCTCAGGCGCGCTCCCAATCTTGCCAGAACACCTCAGGCGCACTCCCAATCTTGCCAGTACAACTCAGGCACGCTCCCAATCATCCCATCACACCGCAGGCGCGCTACCAATCTTCCCAGCACACCTCAGGCGCGCTCCCAATCTTGCCAGCACACCTCAGGCGCGCTCCCAATCCTGCCAGCACACCTCATGCGCAATCCCAATCATCCCATCACACCTGAAGCACGCTCCCAACCTTCCCAGTACACCTCAGGCGCGCTCCCAATCTTCCCAGCACACCTCAGGCGCGCTCCCAACCTTCCCAGCACACCTCAGGCGCGCTCCCAACCTTCCCAGCACACCTCAGGCGCGCTCCCAATCTTCCCAGCACACCTCAGGCGCGCTCCCAATATTCCCAGCACACCTCAGGCGCGCTCCCAATCTTCCCAGTACACCTCAGGCGCGCTCCCAATCTTCCCAGTACACCTCAGGCGCGCTCCCAATCTTTCCAGCACACCTCAGGCGCGCTCCCAATCTTCCCAGCACACCTCAGGCGCGCTCCCAATCTTCCCAGCACACCTCAGGGGCGCTCCCGTACACAGGCTTCTCAGCATCCAGAGCCTGTGTTTCCTGTACTGCAGCCTCTCCAATCTGGACTTCCCTCTCTTTCGGTCTATGTTATAACAGCTTCTTTCTCAGAGGTGTAATCTGTAGATTATTTCTGATACACGTATGCTTTCTACAGAGCTCCTGGCTTATAAATCTTCTCCCCCTCCCCCATCCTCCCGCTTTGTCTGTATGGGTATCGTAACTATCATCTTCTTCATAGTCAGCTGTTCATACAATCTACAGAGCTCCTGGCATGTGTGTCATACATTGTATGGGCATCATAACGGGGGACCCTCTGCATAGACTATGAAAGGGATCTTAGTTACTATACCCATAGAGACAAGTGGAGGGGGAGGGGGGACAGTTGTATTACACATACAAGGAGAGGGAGACATACCATGGGACGACTTTGCATTTTGTTGGATAATATTTCACTGTAGACTTTTATGTAACATGGACAACACAAAAAATGTGCTGTGACCCCACGAGCCCATATCAGCATTGATGTGGTGTTTAAGAGGTTAAACTGAGTTCTCTCAGATCCCGGATCCATAGGTCACCTTGTAGAGAACTTCTATGTGCAGTCACAGCTCCCTCAAGTCCTGCACTATGTATAACACATTGTCTGACGTGTAAGGGTATGTGCACACGACAACGGCAATTACGTCTGAAATTAAGCTTTTTTCAGGAGAAAAGAGGTCCTGAATTTCAGACGTAATTTCTCGTACCTGCATTTTTTGCCGCATCTTTTTCGGACGTAATTTGGAGCGGTTCTTCATTGGAGTCAATGAAAATCGGCTCCAATTACGTCCCATGAAGTGTCCTGCACTTCTTTGAGATGGCCGTTATTTTATGCGCCGTCTTTTGACAGCGACGCGTAAAATGACAGCTCGTCTGCACAGGACATCCTAAGACCCATTGCAAGCAATGCGCAGATGTTTGCCGACGTATTGGAGCCGTCTTTTCAGGCGTATTTCGAGGCGTAAAACGCCTCCATAACACCTGAAAAGTGGTCGTGTGCACATACCCTTACTGGAATGTAGAACGAAGGAGGAACCCCACCTTAACAAACCTCCCAATTCACTTTCTAATATCATTATTACTGACCTGTGGTAACACCTCCTGGAATTTCCTCCTCCACTTCACGGTTACACGGTTGATCGCCCCTCACCCGCTCTTCTTCTGCTTCATCCTCCGCTTTATTATTAGTCAGATCTTCCCCCTGATGTCACATATGTAAAAATTCAGTACAATACAGCAGAGAGTGCGAAGAATCTAACAGACCAACATAAGAAACCACCAAAATCTATGACCCCATCTATGATCGCAGGACCAAAAAGCTCCACACCCCCCTATATAGATGTGGTATAGGGCTCAGCTTCATCTACCTGATGATTCTCTGGGACATTGTGATTTTCCTCTGGACAGTCCTGGGAATACAGAGGACTGGGACTTCTCTCTGGTGGATTTCTCCTACTGGATCCATCTGTAGGAAACACACAGTGACGGAATACATGACTACTGTATATCTGTCTATATATCACACACTTCTCTCTACACTTCTATGTTTACTGATCAGAGCTGAGATTACAATGTTGAGGTCCTCACTACCTGTGCCGATGTTCCTGCACTTTGTAAGCCGCAGGCCTAAAGTAGACTGTAACATACCAGAGTGAATAGCGGGGCGCTGACGGCTCCCTGCTTCGCCATAGTATTTAACTGTATCTGTGTTCTGTGGATACACATGAAAGTGGCGGGACACAGGGCGCTTCTATATCGAGAGTTCCCTACAACCAAAAAAAGTGCCAGGGTGTCACCTGCTTATTTGCCTCTTAAAGGCTGTGTACACGTCTGTAGGCAATATTGTCGATACATTATTATTAACCTGATGCCCCGGCAGTTGTCACATATATAAACGTAGGCAGAATGGGACAGAATTTAATGTGTGCAGCGCTGCACTTTCATGTCCGCCGACTCTCTCAACAAGTGCAAGTTTCATCAAACTTAGATGCCAAACCCCTGCAGATAGCACCTTAACCCCCTGTAGAAAGTGCCACACACCCCTGTAAACAGCGCCACCGCCCCCTGTAGATAGCGCCACTAAAGCTCCCTCTAGGAGCGGAATCCCTTGCCAGAGCGTTGCTGTCATTTTTGGCTGAGAATTGTGCTCCTAGAGGGAGCCCCTCACGTCTCTGTCCATATATGGACAGGGAGAGTGATGTCAGAGACTCCTCCGGGAGTGGAACCCACGGCCTATTTAAGAGAGAGGATAATTTCTCAAATCTATCTATAATTTCTCAAAATATGTGCACACGGGGCGGATAAGCTGCAGATTTTCTACAAAGTATTTAATTGCGGGAAAATCTGCAGCGTGTTACAGTAGCAGCAATGAGGATGAGATTTCAACAAATATCATCCACACGCTGCGGAAAAAACACGCAGAAAAGAAAGGCGGTGCAGATTCTCAAAATATAATGTGTCAACATCTCCTGTGAAAATGCTGCGGAATCTCCACACAGAAAACCCGGTCAGAAGTTCCGCAGTGTTTACACGGTTATACTGACATTATATAGAAAACTATTATACTGCCGGAGTGTGCCGATGATAATACAAGTCATGTAGAAGGACGATTATCGGCACACTCCGGCAGTATAATAGTTTCCTATATAATGTCAGTATAACCGGAGGTTCTCTTTAATATTACCAGTTATGGGTTCTAGATTCTGGAGATGGGACGGTGATCCAGGGATTTATTGTGATTTCCAGGTTTGGAGTCGGGGGAGGAGTTTTCCCCTAATGAGACAATTATCATCCTCCTCATGGGGGTTTTATCTTCCTCTGGATCGACACGGTGGGATTATAGGTCGGACTTGGTGCACTTGTGACTTTTTCCCTCCTTAGTAACTATATAACACAGAATGTATGGGAAGGTTGTAACGATCGGTAACTTCTCTTGTTTTCGGTCTGTTTTATGAGTCTATATAAACCTTCTTAAATGGTGATTATTAAAGTTAGTTTTTAGTCTCTACCCTTTACTAATCCCTTTATATGAGTCTTGAGGTCACTATTTTTTCTTAAATGATTTGCAGCCATTATCGGAGACCTGCAGAAGTTCTTCATTTGTGAACTACTAGTCTAAAGCCGGTCATACACTCTAGATGTCAGGTGAACCATCGTTCCTCCCCTCCTCCATGTACATGAACGCTCGGTCGGGTGTGTATGTGTCTTCAATAGGGGAAAGTCGCTGCCAAACTCCTCTGATAGTGACTTATCTACTAACAAAATGATCCGGCATGTTGAAATTCCACAGCCTGATCCTTCTCTCTCCGGACATCTGACCTCCGGGGAGAGTTGGGAGGTCGCCATATACATTAGAAAGTCAGCAGGTCCGGGCGACATACATCTAATGTGTATGACCAGCTTAGCACCCTGGTGGAGAGTGATGACCGGCAGTAACATACACCTGGTACGACTGCCCATCCTCCAATCTACAGATGAGCGGCATGTCACAGAATATGATTGTGTTGTTTCTCCCCACAAATGTGCCCAGATGTGTAAAGTAATGGCCCCCACATCACAGATTTCCAGCAGCTGATCTCAATGTCTGTTGGGGGCTGATATTAACCCTTCCATCATTGCTCCTTACATGTTCTGCACGAACAGGAGGTAAAGCAAGGAACGTGTGTTTGGAGCTCCGGCATCGGCCCCCAAGAAACGTCTGTCACATCCTCAGATTTTAGTAGCAGGACCACAAAGGAAAACCTGTCAATCATTCTGAGTGGGCGGGGGATGCAGGACTCACAGGCTTTCTCTAGGAGTCCTGGCAGCATTTAGAAGGGAACCTGTCAGTAAGTTTGGAGCCATAACATTGAGCATGTCGTTATGTAGATGGAGTTTAGTGTTCCAAACCTGCCCACGTCAAAACCCTCCGTTTCAGCAAAAGTAAAAGAAATTACAAGTTACTGAGAGGAGTCCAGCGGGAATGAGAGCATGAACATTACACACATGAAGCCGAGGACGGTGCACCTCGCTTTCCTGCGCTCGTACAGTGTACTGCTCTGGGCTTCATTTGTGGCAAAGACAAAATCTCTCTGGAGAACGGAGCGCTCTGGATTTATTGGACATATACAGGAAACATAAGGATCTAACGTGAGGTGAAAAGAGCAGAAATTGTGGAGCTCCTACATTACACGTCATTGTACACACATGTATATGTACTGCACATGACGATATTAAGACTTCAACATGGCCGCCAGTCCAGCCTGTGCCCCCAGTAATGGCCAATATATATATATATCTGTCTCTTCTCACCTTGTGATGTGCGCGGCCGGTACTCCTCCATCATGACCTCCTCGTACAGATCCTTGTGTCCTTCTAGATACTCCCACTCCTCCATGGAGAAATAGACAGTGACATCCTGACACCTTATAGGAACCTGACACACACAATGACACAGTCATCACCCAGACACCTCCAGTGCTGTTACTGTAGAATTTCCCAGCATTCCCAGCAGTGTCACCTCTCCAGTCAGCAGCTCAGTCATCTTGTAGATCAGTTCTAAGATCTTCTTCTCATGTATCCGGGAGTGAGAGGGAGGCTCTGTGATGGGGCTCTGACTACTGCTCCATCCTCCTGACTCATGGATGATGGGAGTCGTACAGTCACCCGATGTCTTCTTCACTATTGTGTACTCCTGTGTATGGAGAGAGACACTTAGAGAACTGAACACAGTATTCCCCCCTCAGTAGAGAGGGAGATTGTGACCCCGCTGTATAGAGCTCTAGTGACCCCACATCTGTAATACTGGAGACCTCACCTACAAAAAGACATTGAGAAAATAGAACGAGGCCAAAACTAAAAAGGAAATAATATTGGGGGGACTAGATGGACCATGTGTTCTCCTCCTGCCGTCATCTTCTATGTTTCTATATAGAGGTCATCCTGATCCTCCTGGTTCCTTGTCAATCTCATTGCTCTACAACATTACTATTGCTGCATTGGTGACATGACACATAACTGACCATACTGGTGGCTGATCTTCAGCTTTTCTCCTGGTGGCTTCTTGATGTCACTTGGAAGGTCTGGACGCTGTTATACAGGACACTGGATTCTTCCTATTACTTCCTATTATGTATTGTCCCTTCCCTATGTGGGACTTGTTCTATAATGTAGAAAAGTTTACCTCTCCGCTCAACAGGTAGATGATCTCCAAGGTGAAGTCTAATATTCTTCTGCTCATCTCATTCCTGTCCTTGTCCATCCTTGGTGGGTCACTCAGGAGAAGGAGCGTTGTTGAGGAGAAGATGAGAAAACTGGAGGAACTGGAGGATCTAGTACTGCAGACGTCTTTATGGAGAAAGGAGAAGATGGAAATCATACAGGGGACAACATCATGTGTGACATACAGAACCTCACTTATTCATCATTGAGAGAAACATCTCAGAGCCGTCACCACATGGAATAAAGGGGTATTCCCAACACGGACATTTCTCCCCAGGATATGCCAGAAATGTCTCATAGATGCGGCTCCACCTCTGGGTGACTTGTTAGGTGGTTCCTGTAACTCCTATAGTAGTGAATGGAGAGACACAATCTGCTCAGCTCCCCCTGCTATGTAATTTGCTGCCAACAGATCAGACTGGTGGTCAATGTGACAGATGTCCTTTATGAATTAATACATCCCCTAATATAAGTTTTTACAGATATTAGAAGTTACCCCAGGCATCCGGGATCTTCAGAGACATCTAAAATTCTTATTTATTACAGTATTCCCCAATTCCTTGTAGATTGTTCACATCTGAATGACAGAAACTAATCACGGTTCATGGAAACCGGCCGCCCAGTGTGTTCGAATGGAAGGTCGCGGCCGTCCAGTGTTTATGTACGGAAGGTCCCAGCTGTCCAGTGTGTACGTACGGAAGGTCCCCGCAGTGAAGTGTGAGGAAGCAGCATGTATTGTGCTGTGTGTGCAGGATCTCTGCATTATCTTATCAATTAGCAGTCACATCCTACACACAGACTTCTGTAAAGTGTGACTTGTCCTCCGCCTTATACATTACTCTGTGCTCCTCCTTCTAGATCTGTCCTCTGTCTTCTACATTACTCTGTGCTCCTCCTTCTAGACCTGTCCTCTGCTTCTACATTACTCTGTGATCCTCCTTCTAGACCTGTCCTCTGCTTCTACATTACTCTGTGCTCCTCCTTCTAGACCTGTCCTCTGCTTCTACATTACTCTGTGCTCCTCTTTCTAGACCTGTCCTACGCCTTCTACATTACTCTGTGCTCCTCCTTCTAGACCTGTCCTCTGCTTCTACATTACTCTGTGCTCCTCTTTCTAGACCTGTCCTACGCCTTCTACATTACTCTGTGCTCCTCCTTCTAGACCTGTCCCCTGCTTCTACATTAGTCTGTGCTCCTCCTTCTAGACGTGTCCTCTGCTTCTACATTACTCTGTCCTGCTACTTCTGGACCTGTCCTCTCTTCTACATTACTCTGTGCTCCTCCTTCTAGACCGGTCCTCCACCTTCTACATTACTCTGTGCTCCTCCTTTTAGACCTGTCCTCTGCTTCGACATTACTCTGTGCTACTCCTTCTAGACCTGTCCTCTGCTTCTACATTACTCTGTCCTCCGCCTTCTAGACCGGTCCTCCACCTTCTACATTACTCTGTTCTCCTCCTTCTAGACCTGTCCTCTGCTTCTACATTACTCTGTGCTCCTCCTTCTAGACCTGTCCTCTGCTTCTACATTACTCTGTGCTCCTCCTTCTAGACCTGTCCTCCGCCTTCTACATTACTCTGTCCTCCTTCTAGACCTGTCCTCCGCCTTCTACATTACTCTGTCCTCCTCCTTCTAGACCTGTCCTCTGCTTCTACATTACCCTGTGCTCCTCCTTCTAGACCTGTCCTCTGCTTCTACATTACTCTGTCCTCCGCCTTCTAGACCGGTCCTCCACCTTCTACATTACTCTGTTCTCCTCCTTCTAGACCTGTCCTCTGCTTCTACATTACTCTGTGCTCCTCCTTCTAGACCTGTCCTCTGCTTCTACATTACTCTGTGCTCCTCCTTCTAGACCTGTCCTCCGCCTTCTACATTACTCTGTCCTCCTCTTTCTAGACCTGTCCTCTGCTTCTAAGATATACAAAAAAAATGGGACATAGAATGTAATTAAAACCACAGAAAAGGCCATACTCACAGATTAGGTGGTGGGTAAAATACCCGTTCCAAACAGGACGCAACCAGGTCAGAGAATGCTGTTGATGGGAAGTGCCCAGGTGTGTTTAAATAATGATAGCCACTCCCACTAACCTTGAGGGGAGTGGTGTGTTGGGCATGGAAGCAAATGTGTAATAATAATAAATAAATAATAAAGTACTGTGTATAGTGCACATGTGAGGTATAGGGGACATGACTAAGTGTAGTGTGTAGAAATCAGGGCTGTGAGTGAAACAAAAAAAAAAGTGTGTAGAGTGTAAAACATGGAGGCATAGTGTTTGGATAGTGAGGCACAGCGTTTGGATAGTGAGGCACAGCATATATCGCCGAATAGCAGCCTATTTATAGCGCCCATACTGTAAGAGAGCGGGCTGCCCTGCATGCAGTGCCAAACATCCGCACACCAGGCTATCCCAGCCTCATAAGACCCGGGCGCGTCCTGAAAAAAAGTATGTACAATGTAAGTAACCATGAAAAAACATGGGGTATTAGTTGTTGTTTTGGCCAAAAAAACGCAAGCTGCTGTCCTCTGCTTCTACATTACTCTGTGCTCCTCCTTCTAGACCTGTTCTCTGCTTCTACATTACTCTGTGCTCCTCCTTCAAGACCTGTCCTCTGCTTCTACATTACTCTGTGTTCCTCCTTCTAGACCTGCCCTCTGCTTCTACATTACTCTGTTCTCCTTCCAGACCTGTCCTCTGCTTCTACATTACCCTGTGCTCCTCCTTCTAGACCTGTCCTCTGCTTCTACATTACTCTGTGCTCCTCCTTCTAGACCGGTCCTCCACCTTCTACATTACTCTGTGCTCCTACTTCTAGACCTGTCCTCTGCTTCTACATTACTCTGTGCTACTCCTTCTAGACCTGTCCTCTGCTTCTACATTACTCTGTCCTCCGCCTTCTAGACCGGTCCTCCACCTTCTACATTACTCTGTTCTCCTCTTTCTAGACCTGTCCTCTGCTTCAATATTAGTCTGTGCTCCTCCTTCTAGACCTGTCCTCTGCTTCTACATTACTCTGTGATCCTCCTTCAAGACCTGTCCTCTGCTTCTACATTACTCTGTGTCCTCCTTCTAGACCTGTCCTCTGCTTCTATCTTATTCTGTGCTGCTCCTTCTAGACCTGTCCTCTGCTTCTACATTACTCTGTGCTCCTACTAGACCTATCCTCTGCTTCTACATTACTCTGTGCTCCTCCTTCTAGACCTGTCCTACGCCTTCTACATTACTCTGTCCTCCTCCTTCTAGACCTGTCCTCTGCTTCTACATTACTCTGTGCTCTTCTTTATAGACCTGTCCTACGCCTTCTACATTACTTTGTGCTCCTCTTTCTAGACCTATCCTCTGCTTCTATATTAGTCTGTGCTCCTCCTTCTAGACCTGTCCTACGCCTTCTACATTACTCTGTGCTCCTCCTTCTAGACCTGTCCTCTGCTTCTACATTACTCTGCGCTCCTCCTTCTAGACCTGTCCTACGCCTTCTACATTACTTTGTGCTCCTCTTTCTAGACCTGTCCTCTGCTTCAATATTAGTCTGTGCTCCTCCTTCTAGACCTGTCCTCTGCTTCTACATTACTCTGTGATCCTCCTTCAAGACCTGTCCTCTGCTTCTACATTACTCTGTGCTCCTCCTTCAAGACCTGTCCTCTGCTTCTACATTACTCTGTGCTCCTCCTTCTAGACCTGTCCTCTGCTTCTATCTTATTCTGTGCTGCTCCTTCTAGACCTGTCCTCTGCTTCTACATTACTCTGTGCTCCTACTAGACCTATCCTCTGCTTCTACATTACTCTGTGCTCCTCCTTCTAGACCTGTCCTACGCCTTCTACATTACTCTGTCCTCCTCCTTCTAGACCTGTCCTCTGCTTCTACATTACTCTGTGCTCTTCTTTATAGACCTGTCCTACGCCTTCTACATTACTTTGTGCTCCTCTTTCTAGACCTATCCTCTGCTTCTATATTAGTCTGTGCTCCTCCTTCTAGACCTGTCCTACGCCTTCTACATTACTCTGTGCTCCTCCTTCTAGACCTGTCCTCTGCTTCTACATTACTCTGCGCTCCTCCTTCTAGACCTGTCCTACGCCTTCTACATTACTCTGTCCTCCTCCTTCTAGACCTGTCCTCTGCTTCTACATTACTCTGTGCTCTTCTTTATAGACCTGTCCTACGCCTTCTACATTACTTTGTGCTCCTCTTTCTAGACCTATCCTCTGCTTCTATATTAGTCTGTGCTCCTCCTTCTAGACCTGTCCTCTGCTTCTACATTACTCTGCGCTCCTCCTTCTAGACCTGTCCACTACCTACGACACAGTAGACCACACCCTCCTGATACAAATTCTCTAGTCCCTTGACATCATAGACTTGGCCCTCTCCTGGATCTCCTCATACCTTACCAAATAAACATTAATATCTCACACTAGCACACCACCTCGTCGTCCCACCCTCTGTCTGTTAGTGTCCTATGACCCTTAGTCTTCTCCATCTAAACTTTTGGTCAAATTTACCGCTCTGGTCTTGATGTTCCCTACCTGCTATCTAGAGTGTATAACATTTATCTCCTCCTTCACCTCCCGCTACCTAAAGATTAACATGGAGCAAACTGAATCATATTTACCCAATTTCACTCACCCCCCTTACCAGAACTATCAATCACAGGTAATGGCTCCACACTTTTCTCCGTCTCACACTTCCGCTGCATTTGGATAAACCTTAATTTAAAATGGCGCAGCCAAGCGCTTCCCACTTCTTGATGCCTCCACCTCATAAACCCTCTAGAAGTCAGTCTTTCCTCACCCTTGAGCAGACATAAATGGTAGTACATATGCCCTCATCATCTACCGTCTAGACTACTCCAATATCCTCCTCTGTGGCTTTCCATCTAACACTATTACACCCTCCTACCCATTCTCACCTCTGCTGTGATTGCGCGGTGTGAGGGGGTTTTATATTTCCGATGATTGCGCGGTGTGAGGGGGTTTGTATTTCCGGTGATTGCGCGGTGTGAGGGGGTTTATATTTCCGGTGATTGCGCGGTGTGGGGGGTTTTATATTTCCGGTGATTGCACGGTGTGAGGGGTTTTATATTTCTGGTGATTGCGCAGTGTGGAGGGGGTTTGTATTTCCGGTGATTGCTCTGTGTGAGGGGTTTTATATTTCCGGTGATTGCGCGGTGTGAGGGGGTTTATATTTCCAGTGATTGCGCGGTGTGGGGGGGGTAATATTTCCGGTGATTGCGCGGTGTGGGGGGGGGGGGGTTATATTTCCGGTGATTGCGCGGTGTGGGGGGTTTATATTTCCAGTGATTGCGCGGTGTGAGGGGTTTTATATTTCCGGTGATTGCGCGGTGTGAGGGGTTTTATATTTCCGGTGATTGCGCGGTGTGAGGGGTTTATATTTCCGGTGATTGCGCGGTGTGGGGGGGGTAATATTTCCGGTGATTGCGCGGTGTGGGGGGGGGTTTATATTTCCGGTGATTGCGCGGTGTGAGGGGGTTTATATTTCCGATGATTGCGCGGTGTGAGGGGTTTTATATTTCCGGTGATTGCGCGGTGTGAGGGGGTTTATATTTCCGATGATTGCGCGGTGTGAGGGGTTTTATATTTCCGGTGATTGCGCGGTGTGGGGGGTTTATATTTCCAGTGATTGCGCGGTGTGAGGGGTTTTATATTTCCGATGATTGCGCGGTGTGAGGGGTTTTATATTTCCGGTGATTGCGCGGTGTGAGGGGTTTATATTTCCGGTGATTGCGTGGTGTGGGGGGTTTATATTTCCGGTGATTGCGCGGTGTGAGGGGTTTTATATTTCCGGTGATTGCGCGGTGTGAGGGGTTTATATTTCCGGTGATTGCGCGGTGTGGGGGGGGGTTTATATTTCCGGTGATTGCGCGGTGTGAGGTGTTTTATATTTACGGTGATTGCGCGGTGTGAGGGGTTTATATTTCCGGTGATTGCGAGGTGTGGGGGGTTTATATTTCCGGTGATTGCGCGGTGTGAGGGGGTTTATATTTCCGGTGATTGCGCGGTGTGAGGGGTTTATATTTCCGGTGATTGCCCGGTGTGAGGGGTTTTATATTTCCGGTGATTGCGCGGTGTGAGGGGTTTATATTTCCGGTGATTGCGCGGCGTGAGGGCGGTTTTATATTTCCGGTGATTGCGCGGTGTGAGGGGTTTTATATTTCCGGTGATTGCGCGGTGTGAGGGGTTTTATATTTCCGGTGATTGCGCGGTGTGAGGGGTTTTATATTTCCGGTGATTGCGCGGTGTGGGGGGGGGTTATATTTCCGGTGATTGCGCGGTGTGGGGGGTTTATATTTCCGGTGATTGCGCGGTGTGGGGGGGTTTTATATTTCCGGTGATTGCGCGGTGTGGGGGGTTTATATTTCCGGTGATTGCGCGGTGTGGGGGGGTTTTATATTTCCGGTGATTGCGCGGTGTGAGGGGTTTATATTTCCGGTGATTGCGCGGTGTGAGGGGTTTATATTTCCGGTGATTGCGCGGTGTAGGGGGTTTTATATTTCCGGTGATTGCGCGGTGTGAGGGGTTTTATATTTCCGGTGATTGCGCGGTGTGAGGGGTTTTATATTTCCGGTGATTGCGCGGTGTGGGGGGTTTATATTTCCGGTGATTGCGCGGTGTGAGTGGTTTATATTTCCGGTGATTGCGCGGTGTGAGGGTTTATATTTCCGGTGATTGCGCGGTGTGAGGAGTTTTATATTTCCGGTGATTGCGCGGTGTGAGGGGTTTTATATTTCCGGTGATTGCGCGGTGTGAGGGGTTTTATATTTCCGGTGATTGCGCGGTGTGAGGGGTTTTATATTTCCGGTGATTGCGCGGTGTGAGGGGTTTATATTTCCGGTGATTGCGCGGTGTGAGGAGTTTTATATTTCCGGTGATTGCGCGGTGTGAGGGGTTTTATATTTCCGGTGATTGCGCGGTGTGGGGGGTTTTATATTTCCGGTGATTGCGCGGTGTGAGGGGTTTATATTTCCGGTGATTGCGAGGTGTGAGGGGTTTATATTTCCGGTGATTGCGCGGTGTGGGGGGGGAGTTTATATTTCCGGTAATTGCGTGGTGTGAGGGGTTTATATTCCCGGTGATTGCGTGGTGTGAGGGGTTTTATATTTCCGGTGATTGCGCGGTGTGAGGGGTTTTATATTTCCGGTGATTGCGCGGTGTGAGGGGTTTATATTTCCGGTGATTGCGCGGTGTGGGGGGGTTTTATATTTCCGGTGATTGCGCGGTGTGAGGGGTTTATATTTCCGGTGATTGCGCGGTGTGGGGGGGTTTATATTTCCGGTGATTGCGCGGTGTGAGGGGTTTATATTTCCGGGGATTGCGCGGTGTGAGGGGGGTTTTATATTTCCGGTGATAGCGCGGTGTGAGGGGTTTTATATTTCCGGCGATTGCGCGGTGTGAGGGGTTTATATTTCCGGTGATTGCGCGGTGTGGGGGGTTTTATATTTCCGGTGATTGCGCGGTGTGGGGGGTTTTATATTTCCGGTGATTGCGCGGTGTGAGGGGTTATATTTCCGGTGATTGCGCGGTGTGAGGGGTTTTAGATTTCCGGTGATTGCGCGGTGTGAGGGGTTTTATATTTCCGGTGATTGCGCGGTGTGAGGGGTTTTATATTTCCGGTGATTGCGCGGTGTGAGGGGTTTTATATTTCCGGTGATTGCGCGGTGTGGGGGGTTTATATTTCCGGTGATTGCGCGGTGTGAGTGGTTTATATTTCCGGTGATTGCGCGGTGTGAGGGTTTATATTTCCGGTGATTGCGCGGTGTGAGGGGTTTTATATTTCCGGTGATTGCGCGGTGTGAGGGGTTTATATTTCCGGTGATTGCGCGGTGTGGGGGTTTTATATTTCTGGTGATTGCGAGGTGTGAGGGGTTTTATATTTCCGGTGACTGCGCGGTGTGAGGGGGTTTATATTTCCGGTGATTGCGCGGTGTGAGGGGTTTTATATTTCCGGTGATTGCGCGGTGTGGGGGGTTATATTTCCGGTGATTGCGCGGTGTGAGGGGTTTTATATTTCCGGTGATTGCGCGGTGTGAGGGGTTTATATTTCCGGTGATTGCGCGGTGTGGGGGGGTTTATATTTCCGGTGATTGCGCGGTGTGAGGGGTTTATATTTCCGGTGATTGCGCGGTGTGAGGGGTTTATATTTCCGGTGATTGCGCGGTGTGAGGGTTTTATATTTCAGGTGATTGCGCGGTGTGGGGGGTTTATATTTCCGGTGATTGCGCGGTGTGAGGGGTTTTATATTTCCGGTGATTGCGTGATGTGAGGGGTTTTATATTTCCGGTGATTGCGTGGTGTGAGGGGTTTATATTTCCGGTGATTGCTCTGTGTGAGGGGTTTTATATTTCCGGTGATTGCGCGGTGTGAGGGGTTTTATATTTCCGGTGATTGCGCGGTGTGGGGGGGGTTTATATTTCCGGTGATTGCGTGGTGTGAGGGGTTTATATTTCCGGTGATTGCTCTGTGTGAGGGGTTTTATATTTCCGGTGATTGCGCGGTGTGAGAGGTTTTATATTTCCGGTGATTGCGCGGTGTGGGGGGGGTTTATATTTCCGGTGATTGCGCGGTGTGAGGGGTTTATATTTCCGGTGATTGCGCGGTGTGAGGGGTTTATATTTCCGGTGATTGCGCGGTGTGGGGGGTTTATATTTCCGGTGATTGCGCGGTGTGGGGGGTTTATATTTCCGGTGATTGCGCGGTGTGAGGGGTTTATATTTCCGGTGATTGCGCGGTGTGGGGGGTTTATATTTCCGGTGATTGCGCGGTGTGGGGGGTTTATATTTCCGGTGATTGCGCGGTGTGGGGGGTTTATATTTCCGGTGATTGCGCGGTGTGGGGGGTTTATATTTCCGGTGATTGCGCGGTGTTGGGGGGGGGTTTATATTTCCGGTGATTGCGCGGTGTGGGGGGTTTATATTTCCGGTGATTGCGTGGTGTTGGGGGGGGGTTTATATTTCCGGTGATTGCGCGGTGAGGGGGGGGGGGTTTGTGGGGTGAGATGTAGATTTTGTGGGTGACATTTTGGGGACTTTTTATTCCCTATGTTGGAGAATCGCGGGGACCATAAACAGCGACGTTCACATGTGAATTATTTCTGCCGGTTAGAACTTGATAGTTAATCATTTGGATAATAACGGATGCGGCGATTCCGTTACTGATTATTAATATTTACATCATTTATTGTAAAAACAAAACATAAAACCCTCTTACAATGTATTACTCTGGTGACCGGTCGGCATCGCGCACTTTCTTCGGAGGACAGAGGAAGCCGCTATCTCTTAGGCCTCATGCACACGACCGTGGTTTCCGTGGTTCCTGCGTGGCCCAGGAGCCGGGACCATAGAAAGAACGGGAATGTGTTATTGCGGCCGTGTTCTGCGGTCCAGACTCTGAGAAAATAATGGCCGCGGCCGTGCATGAGGCCGAACTGATCAGAAGCCGCCGTCGCTATTAGTCACGGCATCTGAGGGGTTACACGGCCGGGATTGCGCTGTCTCCGATCTCGGCGGTTGCAGGCGGCGGTCAGAAGTCGTGTACGGTGCCGGCTCCGCTCCTTCTAGTGTGACGCCGCACGTCCAACAGAATACTATAGATCTGATGTCACCAACGGGTTAAACCCTCCTGTATTTCATATTTACAGCGATAATAATAAATAATCACCAGCACTGTGCCGGACAAAAACGCACCAAAACCGGACAGAAACCACCTCATGTAACCTTACCTTACTACTGCATCGTGGGAAATACAAGGAAACAGCTGAAGGACCTGTGATTACGTCACCACCATGTGACCGGGACATTTCTCCGCCTCTCATGCCACGTGATTCTCGTCGCAGGTCCTTCATACAGCCTCAATCTTTCCACTTCTAAGCTCCGCCCCTGATGCCGCAGTCACGTGATCCTGATATAATCACAGGTGATTCATACGTCCTCAATCTCTCCACTGATAAGCTCCACCCCTTCTGTCTGTCATGTGGAGTGTCGACGTCATCACAGCTCATTCATCCTCCACGTCTCTCCACTGATAAGCCCCGCCCCTCCTGCCCTCCGATCACGTGGTGGTCACGTCATCACAGGTCCTTCAGCTTTTGCTGTGTATGAGGTAGAGAGCAGCGCTGGTCGGGTGTTCTCTCTGTTATCAGCCACCCTTGTATGAGTGTGTATACAGAGAGCTGTCAATCATTGAGTGACCCCGCCCACTGGACTCCTAGCCGGGATGTAACCCCTCCAGTGCCGGCCTCTTTGGGGTAAGTGGTTATTTCGGATGTTTTGTGGGACGAGTCGTATTTTGTAATGACATAATATTCGGGACATACAACTTATTCACTGACTTTTATACGTTTCTTGTTCATGTCGTTCACAGTGCGGTTTAAGGGAATGTTCACACGCAGCGAATCCGCGGTATAAATCGGATATCCTGCGTGATTATAATCCGCTCCGCAGGTTAACCCCTTCACCACCAGGCCAGCTTCTGTTTCCGGTTCCCCCTCCGTCTTCTCTGATCTATAACGTTTTTATTATTCCGTGGATGGCGCGGAGTGAGGGTTAGATTTTGCGGGACGAGTTGTAGATTTTGACATTTTCTTTAGACCAATAAACGGCGATTGTAGTGATTGTTTGTTGTTATTGTGTTGGCCGTGCGGGTAAATAACGTTATATCGTAACTCTGACTTTTACGGACGCCGAGATTCCAGTTTAGTTTATCATTTTGTTTTTTTGTTGCTTTGGAGAAAAAATGGGAAATCTAATTTTTTTATTTTTTTTGTACAAAACTAAAAAGTGTGACTTGTAACAGATTGTATTCCTGGAGGACGTGAACCGGTGCTGATCAGATCGCTGGGACAATCCACTGTAAGTCGGGTCTACACCAGCGGGTGCGGTTCAGCTCTGAGTGTCATCACCATATGAGGCGCCATCATTATGACACTCCGTTTGGATGTTTGTAGCAGGCGGTGCTTTTCTGTTTACGTTCATTCTTGTTGTGCGAATCACGCGCGTCCCACGGAAGGGCTTCTATGGGCGCGCGATGTGCGAAAAACGCACAAATATCGGACATGTCGTGAGTTTTTCGCAGCGGACACACGCCTGCACGGCCCCATAGACTGGCATAGGTCCGTGCGACACGCGTGAGAAGCAGTGTAAACGAGCCCTAACACTAATGTATCGCAGTATATTGTGATTAAGGGGTTAATAGGAGCAGAAAGATGGCGGCCCTTCATTAACCCCCAGGCTGATTACATTGTGAGGGGCCGATGAGCTGTCAGAGAGGACCCCCCCCCCCTCTTCTAAAAGCTTAGATTCTGCAGTCACTCTTGACCGCAGCATCTAAGTAGTTAAATGTCCGGGATCGGCGTTCTCTCTGATCCCGGCCGTCAGTGCGAGGTGTCGGCTGTAATACACCTGCAGCGTGTGGAGCGGGCTCAGCCTGTAAACCCGCTCCGTACTTCTCCCCGCACCATGACGTTCAGTGTTGTCATGGGGATGGCCGCCTTTGGACATGACTGATGGATTTCTGGCGTCTTTCTTGTTAGTATCTAGAAGAGGTTTCTGTATTCGCACCATTAATGTTGTACAACTGACATATTGACCCTGACATTGTAGAGAGCGGATGAGATAAATGACGTGATGTGTATAATCTATATCTGTCTTACTAGTGACACCCCGTTATCTGTACAAGACCAAGAACTATTTGTAGCTTTGTTATAATTCCAGGATCGGCTTTTTATGATCACGGTGGAAATAACCTTCAGTGGAGAGACAAGTCTGACTCTGTATTTCACTCTCACATAAAGGCCTCATGCACACGGCCGTGTAATTACGACTCGTAATTCCGAGCACGGCCGGCCACGGGCAGCCGGCCGCTTCTCCGAGCCGTGCTGCCATTATAAAGTATAGCAGCACGGCCCGTAAAATAGAACATGTTCTATTTTTTTAACGGCACGGGCACCTTCCCGTGAGAAAACGGGAAGGTGCCCGTGGCTAATAGAAGTCTATGAGCCATTATTGCGTGTTGTAATAACGGGTGTTTTTACGGTCGTGTGCATGAGGCCAAACTCAGGGGGATCTCACAGACGAGCCCCCTCCCTAACACTTAGGTGCCTCAGTCACTATTGACCGCAGCATCGAAGGGGTGAAACGGTTATAATCAAAGTCCTCTCCGGTCTCCGGCCTTTGCAGCAGGTGTCCGGTCTTCCCTATGTCATGTGAACAAGTTCTGAGCGGTAAATGTCCTGTGCAGGAAGGGGTTAAATGAGTAAAATACAAGTTTATGCAGAATCTTATCCCATAAAACAATGTATCACTCTGCTCCGCTCCACCTGCGCTATAACATGATGATAAGAGATCACACTGCATGTTCCCTATATATAAATACACCTCAGCTGCTGCAGAACCTCACAGTTCATATCAAACACTGACTGCATAGTGTGCACCACGTCTTGTGAGATGTCAGCAATGTCTCTCCAGTATCCGCCATGTGTCAGGTTGTCAGGAGTCAGGTCTTCATTGTCTGGGGGGAAATTTCTTCATTTTACTCTTCTCACCTGAGAGATCTGCCATAAATGTCTGATATATGGGGGTCCCACCTCTATGTGGAGAACGGGGGTCCCCCGACCCGCCTGGTGAGGTGATGACTACATCCAGGTGGAGAATGAATGGAGAGGTGACCACACATGTGCACGACTCTCTCCATTCACTTGTATAGGAGTTCCAGAAACAGCCGATCACGGCCAGAGGTGGAGCCGCATCTATCAGACATTTCCGGCATATCCTGGGGAGAAATGTCCATGTTGGGAATAGACCTTTATTCCATGTGGTGACGGCTCTGAGAAGATGTTTCTCTCAATGATGAATAAGTGAGGTTCTGTATGTCACACATGATGTTGTCCCCTGTATGATCTCCATCATATCCTTTCTTCATAAAGACGTCTGCAGTACTAGATCCTCCAGTTCCTCCAGTTCTCTCATCTTCTCCTCCACAACGTTCATTCTCCTGAGTGACCCACCAAGGATGGACAAGGACAGGAATGAGATGAGCAGAAGAATATTAGACTTCACCTTGGAGATCATCTACCTGTTGAGCGGAGAGGTAAACTTTTCTACATTATAGAACAAGTCACACATAGGGAAGGGACAACACGTAATAGGAAGAATCCAGTGTCCTGTATAACAGCGTCCAGACCTTCCAAGTGACGTCAAGAAGCCACCAGCAGAAAAGCTGAAGATCAGCCACCAATATGGTCAGTTATGTGTCATGTCACCAATGCAGCAATAGTAATGTTGTAGAGCAATGAGAATGACAAGGAACCAGGAGGATCAGGATGACATCTATATAGAAACATAGAAGATGACGGCTGGAGGAGAGCACATGGTCCATCTAGTCCCCCCCAATATTATTTCCTGTTTAGTTTTGGCCTCGTTCTATTTTCTCAATGTCTTTTTGTAGGTGAGGTCTCCAGTATTACAGATGTGGGGTCACTAGAGCTCTATACAGCGGGGTCACAATCTCCCTCTCTCTACTGAGGGGGAATACTGTGTTCAGTTCTCTAAGTGTCTCTCTCCGTACACAGGAGTACACAATAGTGAAGAAGACATCGGGTGACTGTACGACTCCCATCATCCATGAGTCAGGAGGATGGAGCAGTAGTCAGAGCCCCATCACAGAGCCTCCCCCTCACTCCCGGATACATGAGAAGAAGATCTTAGAACTGATCTACAAGATGACTGAGCTGCTGACTGGAGAGGTGACACTGCTGGGAATGCTGGGAAATTCTACAGTAACAGCACTGGAGGTGTCTGGGTGATGACTGTATCATTGTGTGTGTCAGGTTCCTATAAGGTGTCAGGATGTCACTGTCTATTTCTCCATGGAGGAGTGGGAGTATCTAGAAGGACACAAGGATCTGTACGAGGAGGTCATGATGGAGAACTACCGGCCGCGCACATCACAGGGTGAGATATAGATATATAATTGATATATTATTAGTTTGTTGTTGCAGTGTTAGTTTCGTCATGTGCAGTATATACAGACATGTGATTCCTGATCTCTGATCGCACGTTCCTCGCTGTGCTGCACTAGGCGATGGTCCCAGATTTGTTGTAGAAGTTTCCATATATCTGAATGTTGTAGTTTCTGCAGCAGGTACATTCAGCTGAGATGGACAGTGACTTGTGTGTGTGAACATGGTCTTATATAACCAGTGACTGATCTGCGCCGCTCTTATAATCTCCTACATGAGGAGTGTAAAGTTCTACCATGTGTGAACAGCGGACATGACAATCATGTGGAAAGATGTTCTGCAGGTTCAGTGTGAGATCTAATACTGGGGTCTTCTCTTCTGCACATGGATGAGACGTTCTCCTGGTAGACACTTCATTCTGCACTTACACCATCGCCTTTATGTCCTGGGGCAATGTTTTCCAACCTGTGTTGCTCCTGCTGTGCAGAACTACAACTCCCAGCATGTCCTGACAGCCTCCGTTATTATTGTCCTCAGTTCCCCCATAACTGCATGGAGTACACATCTTTACACTGCAGTATACAGAGGTATTGCCGTGCCGGGGGGGTGTATTCCCCACATGATGAGACTGTTGTTGTCCGGGACCCTCTTCTGTGTCATCATGTGGGGTATACACATCCGCAGCTTGGTAATACACATCTCCATACTGCGGTGTGTGATAGACGTGTGGTCCAGGGAGTGAGCGGCTGCCTCCCCCTCCTCTCAGTACAGGGGGCGAGGTGGGAGCATGCTCACTACACACTGCTGTATTACATAATGGGGTCACCCCCCCCCCCCCTCCTATTCTCTTATGTCCAGTGCTTGCTGTCCGGCATTCTATAGAGCTGTCGCTGGCAGCTCCAAACAAACACTTTGTCGTGGAAATCCATCGCTCAAAATATATTAGACTGAAATTTAGACAAGTCCAAACAGACTCTCAAGGCCAGACCCCATTAGTCAGTATCCTAATTAGGATATTTCACCGATATATATCGAGAGAGGAGAAGAAAACACACAGACACGCTGAAATGTTCAAAATGCTCCTCTGAAGGATTTATTACCAAACTCAAACTGTTAAACTGAAATTCAGAAGGGGTGTCGGCTTGAGGTAAACCAATCAGAGACAATGTGACAATATTTGTTATTCAGTAAAAAGCATACAATAAAATACATCATTATAATTCTTCACACATTAGGTTTGCAGGTGTCTTATCTCTCTTTTGGACAGAATGTTCTCGTGGAGATGGGGGGAGACCTTCCCTCACGCATACTTGCCACCCTCCCTTCTTACTCCCTGTCCATTCTCTACCAACTACGCATGGGAACCAAGGTCATAGATAAAACATACGAAATCAACATTACTTGTATTAAAGGAACAATGACTTTTCTATTCACTACAAAAGAACCAAGATGGGAACTCCAGACAAGATGGGAACTCCAGACAAGATGGGAACTCCAGACAAGACGCTGCTGCACGAAACGAAATCATTTACAAATTATCATCACTTTCACACATTACATATCTTAGTAATCGGCCTCCTGCTTGATAATTCACAATGTAATTTCATACAGAGAATATAAGCAAATAAATCCTCCTTCACAACTTTATAGAAGATGTTTGACCCCAGAACATAAGTTAAACGTTAGACTAAAAAAATGCTTAAAGTGTAACTAAACGTTCACCAGACTTCTGACGTCTACGGAGACCCCCACCGATCGCTAAAACGAAGCGGCAGAAGCGCTCACCAGTTTAGTTTCTGTTCGGCTTTGCTATGGCAACTGGAGGTCTAACAATGTCCTCCAGGTCTGCCATCTACGGAAGCCTGTCAGGCCCTACCAGAGGGGGAGTCTAATAGTCAGTCTGTCAGTGTAAAGCTGACGGGTCTAATACCCTGCAACACATAAGCATTATACCAGTGACCACAACGTTGGATCTTCAAGTCCCCTAGTAAGACGAAAAAAAGAAAAACAATTTCAAGTTTAACCCCTTGGTGACTACCAAAATGCCTTTTCATGGCTGCCCAGTCTAAGTTCTGCACGGTCGTCCCGTGCAGGCTGGAGCGGGTGCTCCACCTCGAAGTTTCCGTCAATCACGGCCATTTAACCTCTTAAATGCTGAAGTCAATGGTGATTGCATCATCAATTGTGGTTTACGAAGGGAGGGAGCTCCCTCTGTCACCCATGGGCGGCCCGCAAACGTGATCGCGGGCCCACGATGAGGTACCATGGAAGCCGGGGGCCTAACAAAGCCCCCAGGCCTGCCCTGGCTGTATGCCTATTAGGCCGTGCCAGAAGCAGAAATGCTCCGGTATACTAAGTATACCAAAGCACTATATCTGCGATCAGAAGATCGCACAGTGAAGTCCCCTAGTGGGAGAAAAAAATAAGTAATTACTGTGAAATAAAAATTATTAATAAAAATGACTACATTGGAAACATTTTTTCCATTAAAAAGTGTTTTTATTTAGTAAAAGTGTAAAAAAGAAATAAAAGTACAGAAATATGGTATCGCCGCGACCGTAATGATCCTCACAATAAAGTTAACATGTAATTTAAACCGCAGGGTGAATGCCGTAAAATAATGGCGGAATTGTTGTTTTTTTTCCATTGGCTCCCAAAAAAGTAATAATAAAAGTTCATCAAGAAGACCCATGTACCCCAAAAAAGTACCAATGAAAACTACGTCTCGTCCTGCAAATAACAAGCCCTCATATCACTACATTGATGGAAAAATAAAAAATTTCTGGCTCTTGGAAAGCGACGATGCAAAAACAAATAATTTCGTTCAAAAGGGATTTTATTCTGCAAAAGTCGTAAAACATAAAAAAACGGCGTAAAGTTTATAATGCATAGAACGATGGCGGAATTTCTTTTTTTTTTTTTATTCCCCCCACCCCCCCAAAAAAAAAACATACAAGCACTGCACCCCCTTCAAAACAGTTGATCGTTGGGGGTACCAGGAGTCGTACCCCGAACGTTCAGCTATTGGCGGCCTATCATCAATTTTTAGGGTCTGGAAAACCCCTTTAAGGCCTCCTCAAACCTATAGTGGTGCCTAGAAAACACCCTAATGAAAAGGAGACCCCAGAATCCACAAGGTGCTCCTTCATTTCTGGGGCCCATGTTTCACTAAATAGGACACATGGGCCACATGTGGGATATTTCTATAAAATGCGGAATCGGAGGAATAAATATTGGGTTGCGTTTCTTTGGTATCAATAGCGAGCGCCGCATCTGAGTGGTTTTGGAGAGAGGGAGGGAGCTCCCTCTTTCACCCCACCGGCATCCTGTGTAAGATCGCAGGGTGTTCTATGGCAGCCGTGGGCCTAATGAAGTGTCTGAATACATGACTACTGTATATCTGTCTATATATCCGTCACTGTGTGTTTCCTACAGATGGATCCAGTAGAAGAAATCCACCAGAGAGATGTCCCAGTCCTCTGTATTCCCAGGACTCTCCAGAGGAAAATCACAATGTGCCAGAGAATCATCAGGTAGATGCAGTGGTGGATTAAGTAGACCTTAGGCCCTGGGCTGTTACCCAAACTTGGGCCCCTCTTCTCCACTGCTGCGCCGTAACTATTGTTAACACTACCTTTTTGTGCAATCATTAACAATTGGGTGTTACAATTCCCCTTGTCACAGGGTTGTGTCCCTACATGCTGACAATCTCCAACCATCGCTGACAGTATCACACTCTGCAGGGACACATCCTCCTGACAAGGCGAAAGGTAACACACATTTGTCTATCAGTCCTGGACTGCACAAAGACATTATGCGAAATACAAGGATTTCCTATAATAAACATGTCAGCAGAGGTGACAGATTCTCTGTAAATCTAGTGACTCACAGGTGACGTCTTCTCAGACTCTAGTAGTTTTTTTTTCCTCTTTTCTTCTCCATCCGATCCAGGCCATGACCCATTTCTGAAGAATTTTCCACTCAGATGTCTTCAGCTTCTCACTTTTCCAACGTTTCCACACCTATAAACGAAGATAAAATTATTGATAAAATGATCATGGTACCACACATTATTCCCCTAAATATGATGGCACCAAACACTGTGCCTCTAAATATAATGGCACCAAACACCCCTAAATATAATAACACCATACACTGCGCCCCTAAATATAATAGTACCATACACTGCGCCCATAAATATAATAGTACCATACACTGCGCCTTTTAAATATAATAGTACCATACACTGCACCCCTAAATATAATAGCACCAAACACTGCGCCTCTGAATAAAATAGTACCAAACACTGTAAGGTAAAGCACCACATACACAGTGCCCCCTGTACATATTTCCACATACAGCCCCCTGTACATAGTGCCACACACTGCTCCCTGTACATAGTTCCACACACAGCCCCCTGTACATAGTTCCACACACAGCCCCCTGTACATAGTTCCACACACAGCCCCCTGTACATAGTTCCACACACAGCCCCCTGTACATAGTTCCACACACAGCCCCCTGTACATAGTTCCACACACAGCCCCCTGTACATAGTTCCACACACAGCCCCCTGTACATAGTTCCACACACAGCCCCCTGTACATAGTTCCACACACAGCCCCCTGTACATAGTTCCACACACAGCCCCCTGTACATAGTTCCACACACAGCCCCCTGTACATAGTTCCACACACAGCCCCCTGTACATAGTTCCACACACAGCCCCCTGTACATAGTTCCACACACAGCCCCCTGTACATAGTTCCACACACAGCTCCCTGTACATAGTTCCACACACAGCCCCCTGTACATAGTTCCACACACAGCCCCCTGTACATAGCGCCACACACGCTGCTCCCTGTACATAGCGCCACACACGCTGCTCCCTGTAGATATTGCCACACACGCTGCTCCCTGTAGATATTGCCACACACGCTGCTCCCTGTAGATATTACCACACACACTGCTCCCTGTATATATTACCACACACTGCTCCCTGTAGATATTACCACACACGCTGCTCCCTGTAGATATTACCACACACGCTGCTTCCTGTAGATATTGCCACACACGCTGCTCCCTGTAGATATTGCCACACACGCTGCTCCCTGTAGATATTACCACACACGCTGCTCCCTGTAGATATTACCACACACGCTGCTCCCTGTAGATATTACAACACACACACTGCTCCCTGTAGATATTACCACACACACTGCTCCCTGTAGATATTACCACACACACTGCTCCCTGTAGATATTACCACACACGCTGCTCCCTGTAGATATTACCACACACACTGCTCCCTGTAGATAATTCCACACACACTGCTCCCTGTAGATATTACCACACACACTGCTCCCTGTATATATTACCACACACACTGCTCCCTGTATATATTACCACCCACACTGCTCCCTGTAGATATTACCACACACACTGCTCCCTGTAGATATTACCACACACACTGCTCCCTGTATATATTACCACACACACTGCTCTCTGTATATATTACCACACACACTGCTCCCTGTAGATATTACCACACACACTGCTCCCTGTAGATAATCCCACACACACTGCTCCCTGTAGATAATCCCACACACACTGCCCCCTGTATATATTACCACACACACTGCTCCCTGTATATATTACCACACACACTGCTCCCTGTATATATTACCACACACGCTGCTCCCTGTATATATTACCACACACGCTGCTCCCTGTAGATATTACCACACACACTGCTCCCTGTAGATAATTCCACACACACTGCTCCCTGTATATATTACCACACACACTGCTCCCTGTAGATATTACCACACACACTGCTCCCTGTAGATATTACCACACACTTTGCCCCCTGTATATATTACCACACACACACACACACTGCTCCCTGTAGATATTACCATACACACTGCTCCCTGTATATATTGCCACACACACTGCCCCCTGTAGATATTACCACACGCTGCTCCCGGTAGATATTACCACACACACTGCTCCCTGTAGATAATACCACACACACTGCTCCCTGTAGATATTACCACACACTGCTCCCTGTATATATTACCACACACACTGCTCCCTGTAGATATTACCACACACGCTGCTCCCTGTATATATTACCACACACGCTGCTCCCTGTAGATATTACCACACGCTGCTCCCGGTAGATATTACCACACACTAAAGCCGTGGGCCTACCGATACCACTCTCCGCTCTGCATGATGTGACTTATCGGAGGAGCCGAGGAGTTCATGCGGCACAGTTCTTTCTGACTAGGGTCGGTTACAGCCCGGGAGTGGATCGGTCCAGTCACCTGACCAGAGTCATCTGACCTCATGTCACTGACATGAGGTCAGGTGACAGGTCCGTTGACAGGTCAGGTGACTGGACCGGTCCACTCCCGGGCCGTCACAGACCACAGTCAGAACGCTGCTGCATGAACTCCTGGCTCTTCCTTACGCTGATCGCTGCTGCAGGTGTCCAACATACAGGGCACCTATCAGCACCGATCAGCTGCTCTGCGGAGCCACCCCCTCCTATCACCTAATTGCGCCTGGGGCACATGCTCCGCCTGCCCCCCCTAGCTATGCCCCTTAGTGGCTGTTGCTAGAACCGGTCCCCCTCCGGTGCCAGCGATGCGACCAGGTATGAGGGGTCATGTGCGGTTCGGGCGGCCATGGGCCCCCTGGAGGCCTTGGGCCCCAGGCTGCTGAACAAACCCTAATGATAATCTGCCACTGGGTAGATGGTGCCAAAGTCTCATCAAAATATGACCATAAAGTAATTAACCCGAAGTTCATACTATGTCTTTTCTTGTTTGTTTAGGGTGAAAATCTGATGGATATTAAGGTTGAGGTTAAAGATGAAGCAGAAGAGGAGACGGATGTAATGGCTGATCAGTGTAAGGAGGGGGGGGGGACGTTCATTAGTTGTAAAGACAAACCTGTTTTTAGAGTCACCTGGATACTACTCCCATCATCTCATCATCCCATGTAAATAATCTATTCCATCACTGTGTGTTTCCTACAGATGGATCCAGTAGGAGAAATCCACCAGAGAGATGTCCCAGTCCTCTGTATTCCCAGGACTGTCCAGAGGAAAATCACAATGTCCCAGAGAATCATCAGGTAGATGAAGCTGAGCCCTATACCAGATCTATATAGGGGGGTGCGGAGCTTTATGGTCCTGCGGTCATAGATGGGGTCATAGATTTTGGTGGTTTCTTATGTTGATCTGTTAGATTCTTCGCACTCTCTGCTGTATTGTACTGAATTATTACATATGTGATATCAGGGAGAAGATCTGACTAATATTAAAGCGGAGGATGAAGCAGAAGAAGAGTGGGTGAGGGGCGATCAACCGTGTAAGAGTGAAGTGGAGGAGGAAATTCCAGGAGGTGTTACCACAGGTCAGTAATAATGAATTGGGAGGTTTGGTAAGGTGGGGTTCCTCCTTAGTTCTACATTACAGTAACCCGATTGCGATCTCCGCATGTAGGGGGTTTGTAGCACATCGGCCAAAACAGGCTGTGTCCTAAAGGGGTTAAAGTATTGTAAACAAAATTGGTATCACCGAATCCGTAAGGGTATGTTCACACGAGGGCGTCCGTTACGGCTGAAATTACGGGGCTGTTTCAGCCTGAAAACATCCCCGTAATTTCAGCCGTAACGGCATGTGCAGGCGCTTGAACGCCGCGTCCATTACGGACGTAATTGGCGCTGCTATTCATTGGAGTCAATGAGTAACGGCTCCAATTACGGCCAAAGAAGTGACAGGTCACTTCTTTGACGCGGGCGTCTATTTACGCGCCGTCATTTGACAGCGGCGCGTAAATATACGCCTCGTGTGAACAGACAAACGTCTGCCCATTGCTTTCAATGGGCAGATGTTTGTCAGCGCTATTGAGACGCTATTTTCGGACGTTATTCGGGGGGCAAAAACGCCCGAATTACGTCCGTAATTAGTGCGTGTGAACATACCCTAAGTGTCTGAATTACAATATAAGAGTTCACTGAAGTGATTAATGAGTAAAATGTATCATTTTTATTAGATAACTCTCTAAAAACAGGGGTACAATCACCACCGTGAAAAGAGCCCCCCCCCCGTGCTTGGTAAAAAACGTATTCTATATATACTGCAATTACTGGTTCGTTTGTGACCCCTCCTCTAATTGAGTGCTTAAAAATGTGGGATCAGCGGTTAAACATTGGTGTATCAGTGGATGGGACCCTGCAACACACCAGAGCGTACACATATAAACATACATATACGTACACATATAAACATACATATTATAGACACATATATAAATACATACATATATAAACATACTGTACATATTATAGACACACACATACATACAGACACACATATATATATATATATATATATATATATATATATATATATACATAAACCTAGACACACACACATACACATACATACATACACACATATATAAACATACTGTACATATTATAGACACACATACATACATACATACATACATACACATACATACATACATACATACATACATACATACATACATACATACATATGCACACAATACGTATTAGCACTGGGTGATTTTGCCATAAAATGTCATCTAGATTTTTAGATTTTTGTTCAATAAACTGAAAAAAAAATACCAAGATAGGGTATGTATGGTACATTGCTAGTAAACAACGTACAGTATATATGGTGTGGTGCATATATGAGCAGCAGAAAAGTGAGACCTGAGGTAAAATACACATAAGGTCCCATTCGCATACATTTTTCCCTACGGTTAGCGTGTACGCCTGGAAAGATCCAGACATACACATGCAGGCTTAAGGCCCTTTTACACTGGGCAATTATAAGGCAGACAATGTTCACAGATCGCTCGTTGCCGATAATTGTCCTGTGTAAACAGGGCAGCGATCAGCAGATGAATGAGCAAACAGTCGTTCATCTGCTGATCGTATCGTTTTAAAAAAACTTTAATATTATTGTTGTCGGCAGCACATCTGCCGACATGATAATAATGTATGGGGGCGAGCGATCGGTGTAAGGAGCGCTTTTCCCCATACTAGCTCCTTGTGACTGGAGCAAATGAGCGCCGATTAACGAACTGTCTCGTTTATCGGTGCTCGTTGCACCGGCCAAAATAGTCCGGTGTAATAGGCCCTTTAACGTGTCCTTATGTTACAATTAGCCTGGTCTGCAGTGGTCACGTTCTTTCCCAGAGGTCACACCCCTTTCTACAAAAGTGTTGTGGGTGACGCAAAAAGGGCAAGTCGCAATTTGAACTTTTGTGCCCTTTTGTGACTTTTCTGGTGTAGAAAGGTTGATAAATTACCCCCAAAGTCTGCGTGTGATTTATGACTGCTCTTTGGACATAACTTCTGTGGCAAGTCTCTTAGATTTATGACCATCAGTACTACACAGAACTAGTAACCCCCGCTGCATTGTATATCACCAGCACTGAGGCTCCTCCACTGACACTGGTCTCTGCTACGGCCTAATCATAACTGAAGATACCGAAAATCACTTCAGATACCCATTCAGTTGCTGCTGCATTCCAAGGTTTAAGAAGCTATAGGGTGGCTATATCCTTGAATTGCAGCAGGAACTGAATGGGTTAAGAAGCTGCCCGGGAGAACAGGTCTCCATATAAGGCCGGATTCACACGATTGTGTGCGTTTTGATCGCGCAAAAAACGCTGCGTTTTGCATGCGCAAAAGGTCCATAACAGCTCCGTGTGTTATCACCATATGATGTGTGGCTGCGTGATTTTTGCTCAGCAGCCATCATTATGACACTCTGTTTTTATTATACGTTCATCTGAATAAGCCCTAAAACGAACAATCTCTGGACTCACAGTATTAAACACAGAACTAGCAAACCCCGTTCCTCTCACTGCCGCTCCTGTTCATTGTCGGCATTCACTGAAGTAGATGCGCTGTGCAGCTTGTCTGCTTGTTTATAAAGCTTTTTTTCTCTTTCCTGCTATTGGGGCGGGACCTGTAACGATTTCACAATTCCGGGCAAATACAGGTTAATGCCAACTTGGAATGGCGAAATAATTTGATTAATCATCCAGCCCTAATACATATATAAACATACATATTATAGACACACATATACATATACACACATACATACATACATATATAAACATACATATTTATAGACACAAACACATACGTACACACATATATATACACACACACATACATACATAAACATACATATATAAATATACATATTATAGACACACATACATACACACACATACATATTGTCACGGCGTGGCGTGTGGACCCGCTGGGCCGTGCTGCGTAGCGGGATAGCAGCTGGCCAAAGAGGTACAATGCAATATCTATAGTTCAGAAAGGGTACCTGAGGCATTGTAGACAGTAGTGGAGGTTTCAGGCTAAGATGAGGCTTCAACAGTAGACAGACACCCGGTGGGGTGCGACACAATAAATGCAGCGGAGGGCACAACACGACTCCAACTCTTGAAGGCACATAAGCACGGTAGCACGGGATACATGGTACAGGCAGCAGGAATGGGATACACTGGGAACTGGAAAACACTAGACCATTTGCAAGGACAAACTTAAGGTAATACAACAATGCTCATGCAAGGATCGAGAGGGCAGAGCCCCTTTTATAGTCCAGAGGCATTCTGGGCTAATTGCAGTTATTCTGCAAATATGCACGTACTGGCCCTTTAAGGCTGTGTAAGCGCGGGCGCGCGCGCCCTGCGGGAGACAGTGTCCGGACCTGGAAGTGAGTGCCGGCGTCTCCCAGGAGGGAGATGCTGCCGGGAACTTGCTCGTCCATGGCAGCGGCCATCAGAGGGTAAGTCAGGACGACGGTCCGGGGCCATAGATGTTACACATATATGCATGTATAAACATACATATTATAGACACACACATACATATGTCGTTAAGCCCGTGTTCGGCAAGATTTTAAAGGGCGCCGCAGACAAAAAGAAGGGCTTTCGTGAGGAAAAATCAAAAAGAAGCAGTCCTTTTGGATTCCTAAATATCAAAATCAGAAACATAGGGGGAAAAAAATGTTGGGCAGATGGTCCTATCACAAAGGCGGAAGGGGGTAGATGAATATTCCATAACCCAAACAGTAATAACAAACCTGGAAACAAACCGTTACGCCAGAGTAGTAAGAATTAAGAACTAAGCAGCAATAAATTAATTCTACTATCCAAACAGACACCAGTCAAAGGATGGATGGTGTATCTCCTCCACTCCAGCGGCTACCAGTCTGTGGTAACTCACTGCCGACATCCTCTGCCTCCTTCCCTAGGACGCCAGCGTGTTCTGCATCCTGCCTCCGGGACCCGTACAGTGAGCCCGTTGTTACTAAGCCAGTGTTAGTCTGCAAAGCTAACGGTTCCTGTATCCTGTGCCCGTGACCAAGTTCTATATCCTGAAATCCTGTGTCCATGACCAGTCCTATATTCGTGTCCAGTCCTGTATCCTAAATCCAGTGTCCGTAACCAGTCCTGCTTGCAGTAATCCAACACAAGCCTGCTTCCAGCTATCGGGCACAAGCCTGCTTCCAGCTACCCAGCACAAGTCTGCTTTCAGCTATCCAGCACAAGCCCTCTTCCAGTAATCCGGCACCAGCCTCCTTTCAGTAATCCAGCACGAGTCTGCTCCCAGCTATCCAGCACAAGACTGCTTACAGTAATCCCGCACTAGCCTGCTTTCAGTAATTGCGGCACTAGCCTGCTTCAAGCTATCCGGCACCAGCCTGCTCTCAGCTATCCGTCACCAGCATGTTTCCATCTATCCGGCACCAGCCTGCTTCCTGTAATCCAGCACAAGTCTGCTTACAGCTATGCAGCAAAAACCTGCTTCCAGTAATCTGGCACCAGCCTGCATCCAGCTATCTGGCACAAACTTGCTTCCAGCTATCCAGCACCAGCCTGCTTCCAGTAATCCAGCACCAGCCTGCCATCAAGGTACCAGTGACCATCCTTACCTTGTCTGGCCAGCAGCTATTTCGTTACGGCGGAGTAGCCCTGTGGGTCCGCATCCCCAGTGGACGTTACAGATGGCATATCTACAAAATACTTTGCTTCAAAGTTTCTGGACTAAGAAAATAAGTCTAATCCTAAAATATTCCACGAGTTAAGAGCTTTCTGGAAAGTCTTAAATGAAGCCTCTGATCAGTTAAGACAAGCACATAAAAATGATGTCAGACAATGTCACAGCGGTGGCCTACTTCTGATATCACGGGACACTAGATCTCCTGTTCTTCAGAAACTAGCACCCAAGATCTTTTCCTGGGCAGAAGGAAATATACTTCCTATCTCTGTTATTCATCTAAAAGGCATAGAAAATACTATTGCAGATTTTCTCAGCAGATACCATCTGGATCCAGGGGAGTGGTCCTTAAACCAAGAGGTCTATGTCGACATCATCCATGGGGCATTTCGCAAATAGATCTATTCCCTTCTGCAAAAAATACAAAGCCTCCTGCTTTTTTCTCAATAAATTCCATAGACAAGTCCAGATAAATGGACGCTCTTTTCTCAGCAGTGAAAGGTAGATCTGGCCTACGCTTTTCCTTCTATGCCGCTAAAATCAAAGGCTCTTTAACAAACACAATGGGAACGCTCTAAACCGCATTCCAAATTATTATGCAATGCTATTATTCACTGATTTTTCCTAAATAGTCGATGCAAATGACAGTCAGTATAATCTTCAATCATCAACCATTGGAGTATAATGCGAATTTTATTGAACAAATCTCCTAATGATAACAGATTTTGTTTTAGAAGTAAAAAAATCTAAATGCACTGTTTCAAATTATTATGCACAACAGAGATCAAAACATTTTAAAGGTTGTAAAGAGAATTAAAATGGTAATTTGTTGAATTTGCGGCATCAGGAGGTCATATTTACAGAAATCAAAAGCTCTTTCAATAAAAAAAAACTGAACAGGCCAAGTCACATGTTAACATAGGACCCCTTCTCTGATATCACCTGCACAATTCTTGCATCCATTAAATTTGTGAGTATTTGGACAGTTTCTGCTTGAATATCTTTGCAGAATGTCAGAATAACCTCCCAGAGCTTCTGTTTTGATGTGAACTGCCTCCCACCCTCATAGATATTTTGCTTGAGGATGCTCCAAAGGTTCTTAATAGGGTTGAGGTCAGGGGAACATGGGGGCCACACCATGAGTTTCTCTCCTTTTATGCCCATAGCAGCCAATGACACAGAGGTATTCTTTGCAGCATGAGATGGTGCATTGTCATGCATGAAGATAATTTTGCTACGGAAGGCACGGTTCTTCTTTTTGTACCACGGAAGAAAGTGGTCAGTCATAAACTCGACGTACTTTGCAGAGGTCATTTTCACACCGTCAGGGACCCTAAAGGGGCCTACCAGCTCTCTTCCCATGATTCCAGCCCAAAACATGACTCCGCCACCTCCTTGCTGACGTCACAGCCTTGTTGGGACATGGTGGCCATTCACCAAACATCCACTACTCCATCCATCTGGACCATCCAGGGTAGCACGGCACTCATCAGTAAACAACACGGTTTGAAAATTAGTCTTCATGTATTTCTGAGCCCATTGCAACCATTTCTGCTTGTGAGCATTGTTTAGGGGTGGCCAAATAATAGCTTTATGCACACTTGCAAACCTCTGGAGGATCCTACACCTTGAGGTTCGCGGGACTCCAGAGGCACCATCGGCTTCAAATACCTGTTTGCTGCTTTACAATGACCTTTTAGCAGCTACTCTCCTAATCCTATTAATTTGTCTGGCAGAAACCTTCCTCATTATGCCTTTATCTGAACAAACCCGTCTGTGCTCTGAATCAGCCCCAAATCTTTTCACAGTACGATGAGCACGCTTACGTTTTCTTTAAATATCCAATGTTTTCATACCTTGTCCAAGGTATTGCACTATTTCACGCTTTTCGGGAGCAGAGAGGTCCTTTTTCTTTCCCATATTGCTTGAAACCTGTGGCCTGCTTAATAATGTGGAACGTCCTTCTTAAGTAGTTTTCCTTTGATTGGGCACACCTGGCAAACTAATTATCACAGGTGTCTGAGATTGATTACAATGATCCAAAGAGCCCTAAGACACAATACCATCCATGAGTTTCATTGAAAAACTAATAATTAAATGTTTATGACACTTAAATCCAATGTGCATAATAATTTGGAACACTGTGTACAGTAATACTAATTGTTCCCCTTTGAGCAAAAAGAAGCTGGTTCTCTCTCCTCTTATAGCAATAAAGGATCTACTAATTCTTCCACCCAGACACCATCTTCTCTACTAGAGTCTGTTGCTTCACCAAAGCCCATAACAATTTCAGCTATCAGCTTAGATCCTGAGAGGGCGTTCTCAAAAGGAAAAGGGTTGTCAGTGTAATTTCCTGTCTTCAGACCAGCAGGAAGAGTAACTCGCCATTCATATATTTAACAGGTTCCCGACCGCTGACTGTATTTTTACGGCCAGCGGTCAGGGTCTATGAAGTCCGCTGTATAGACTAATTACAACGGCACTTCAGAAAGTTCACACGCGCGATCGCGTGCACACAGCCCTGTGCCCTGTTGCTAACAGCCCTGGGCACTGGGCAGAGTGTCAGGGGCCAATCTTTTGGTCCCTGAACATGTGATCGCTGTGACAACCAATAACAGCGATCACACGCATTTCAATGCAAAATATAGTGTGCACGCAATCGCGTGCACACAGCCCTGTGCACACGCTGTTACTAACAGCTCTGGGCACTGGGCAGAGTATCAGGGACCAATCTGATGGTCCCTGAACATATGATCACTGTAAAAACCGACCACATTTGTTTTTACTTTGACTTTTCAGGCAGCAAATCCCCTGCCTCTTTTCTTCTCCTCACACATTGTTTCAGTGTGAGGAGAAAAAGAGACTCGAGAGACTTGCTGCCAGAAGAATACAGTGAAAAAAAAGTGTTACACTGTAAAACATTCTCTGTATAGATAGATTTCTATCTATCTATACAATCTATCCATCTATCTTTTTTTCTATTTTTCTACCTTTTTATCTTTTATTATATTAGAATAGGCAGGTAGGGAATATATAATTATATATATATCCACATATATATTGTGAAGGATGATTTATTTGCTTATATTCTCTGTATGAAATTACATTGTGAATTATCAAGCAGGAGGCCGAATTACTAAGATATGTATTATGTGAAAGTGATGATAATGTTTAAATGATTTAGTTTCGTGCAGCAGCCATCTTGTCTGGAGTTCCCATCTTGGTTTTATTGTAGTGAATAGAAAAGTCATTGTTCCTTTAATACAAGTAATGTTGATTTCGTATGTTTTATCTTTGACCTTGGTTCCCATGCGAAGATGGAGATGGGAGTGAGATGGGGGGATGGCAAGTATGCGTGAGGGAAGGTCTCCCCCCATCTCCACGAGGACATTCTGTCCAAAAGAGAGATAAGAAACCTGTAAACATAATGTGTGAAGAATTATAATGATGTATTTTATTGTATGCTTTTTACTGAATAACAAATATTGTTACATTGTCTCTGATTGGTTTACCTCAAGCCTACACCCCTTCTGAATTTCAGTTTAACAGTTTGAGTTTGGTAATAAATCCTTCAGATGAGAATTTTGAACATTTCAGCGTGTCTGTGTGTTTTCTTCTCGTCTCTCGATATATATCGGTGAAATATCCTAATTAGGATTCTGACTAATGGAGTCTGGCCTTGAGAGTCTGTTGGGACTCGTATAAATTTCAGTCTAATATATTTTGAGCGATGGATTTCCACGACAGTAATGGTGCCGATAAAACCCAGGAAGATTGCACGTCTGATAAGCTGTCACTGGAGAGGTCTGGCTTTGCATCTGTGAATTACAAAAAACCGCGGTAGGTAAGGAGCTTATTCTTACACCATTCACACATGTATTGCGTAAGCCTTGGAATCCAGCTGTCAGAACGTCACTTCTATGGACGAGACTCCTTAGTCAGTGGGTTGCAAGATGGATCCAAAAAGGTATGTTGAAGCTTTTTGTGTGATGAAGGATTGCAGGTGTGTACGTGATCTTAAACTGTTGATATGAAAGACATGAGAGAATTTTTGCCAGCAAATACATAGTTAACCAGGAAAAATTGTGAGAAGCCTTTGGAATGCAGTGACGTAGCGCATGGCAGAGAGAAGTCGTAACTCACATGTGAAGTATTTGAAATGCAAAGAGTTGTTTTGGACTGTGAGGAAAAAACAAAACTTCTGCTTGCTGCTTTGTTGTAGCGTTATTTGTTATTTAGTTGTGTAAAATTGTTGAGGATTAATAGTTGTTCTGTTACCCGTTTGTCTGGGATTATAGTTGGGAGGTATTGACTGTTTGTAGGTGAGATAGTTGTGAGTAATATCATGTAGTACCACAGGGGCTTCAATGGTTAAGTCCTGATAATGTAGAATCCAGTGCAAGGAGAAGCAATTGTGTCTATATTGAATTTGCACTAAATACCATTACCCAGTGCAACAGGGAAAACTTTGAATACTGTATTAGAAAATCATTTATATTTTCCTAACGCATTGCCAGCCAGTGATATTGTGTGTAAGGGTCCATAAACCAGTTGTATGCATTGCCAGACTGGCATAAGGTGGGAATCAGTACAGACTGATTTCTAGCACATGATAATCCGGCATATACACTTTGATGTAAAATAACATCCAAGTAATTAAGTCTGTAGTAGTATAACATCAGACCGCTGGATTGAATACCGTTGTAATATAACATCCTGTATTCATTGAATGACCCTGACACTTATCCCAGGTGCCACCTGTGTCGTAGTAGTAATTACAGTGAAGGACATTGGTATTGGCTCAGACCCATAGCACGTAAAGAAATTATCACCAACCTAGATAACAACCCCCTAAACTACAACCCACAGAGTGAACGGCTGAGCGGGGAGGATAATATATATATGTTACCAAATATAATTTGCATGTGAAACCATTGCAAAGTGCTAGAGGAAAGAGTTTGGGATATATGTTACATCATGGGCTCTATGAACTGAAAGACACACCCCGGCAGCAAGTGTTCTGCATAAGTGAAGTGTTACCAACTCCTGCTTGAATCAATGGAGTTTCATGAATGTCGATTGTGTTGAAGAATTTGCTCTTGTAATTGTTGATTGGCAGCATTTTGTCTGTTCTTGATGTTCAATCCAGTGAGGGATCAGAGGATCCTACTGCTAGAATGTCTGGAGGAACGACTTGTGATATCGTATTGGTAAGACAGTCTAGGAGATAGACTGGTCTGAGATATCTGTCGGCAAACGTGGCCTGTTTGCCTGGAGGTGGGGGATTTACCGGAAATCACCCTACTGCTCTCCGACCATGGGGTCAGGAGGAAGTTGGACAAAGATGCTTTGGGGCACTGGTCCCGGCCAACATTAGAATGAGCAAAAGGAGCTGGGGCTTTAATTATAAAGTATGTGAAGGCAAAATAACACACTGAAAAAAATTGTTGAAAAGGCTGGCAGCCGTAAGAAGGATGTTTGCATGTGAGAAAGAACAATTTAAATACAGGTGTAAATTTTCATTGGAAGAGTGAAGAAAACGGAGCAGCCAGGTACATTGCAGTGACTAACGTGGGTCAGAACGGGGGGAGTGTAATGTGTGATTTGATGAAACATCTGTGTGATGTGTGCAATGTAACATGTGTGATGTGATGAAACATCTGTGTGATGTGTGTAATGTAACATGTGTGATGTGATGAGACATCTGTGTGATGTGTGTAATGTAACATGTCTGAAATTTGAAACTAATGGCCACAATAAAAGCAGAACTATATTGTATGTTTCCTATTTTTAACAGCAGTAATGTCTAAAAATGTTAGTGTTTTGTGTATGGGGTTAAAATCAGTTCTACTTTTTTTTTCATTTTTTTATGGAACGTGTTTTATTTTCGCGCAGCGCAGTCGTCTGAACTACACCAAGCGAGAAAAATATTACAGCCGGCTGGATCTGTTTGTAAAAAGATAAAAGCTATACTGCAGATTAATGTGTTATAATGTGATAAGATTTAATGTTGGAATGTTTTAATGTTAATTCAAATGTATTAAACTACAGATATTGTGAGACACGGGGTCTTGAACATGTATGTGCCCCCTCTGTTCCCTATTCTTATGTACAGCTTATTGGTTTGCAGTAATTAATATTACCAGATATATTATTTTCTGTGTTATTGAATAACTAATTACAATTGTTTTGTTTTTGTTTTCACACATGAGGCACGTGCTATGGTGCGGCCTAAATGTTATTTTTTAAAAATGTGAGATGTTTTACAGGTAAATGGTTGCAGGTCATTTTAAAGATAAAATGTATTTTTGTCAGGAGAAAGTCATCTTTTTTTGTTCCAGGCTGTTGTGTATTACAGGGGGTTAAACTAGTGCTCCCCCGATAGAGTGCCTAATCTCATTATGTTAATATGTAGTTTTGAACCCTGCTACATTACTTTCGCAGAGTCCAAATAGGAGGGAATGTTGAAGGGACTGATCAGGTAGTTTTTGTTTTTTGTTCTCCTTTTTACAGGCAATTTTATGACCCCTTCACAGCCAGAGGGAGCTATGCCAAGCACTGCCCTATCCCAGTGGCTGAGAAAGGGTTGAAGATTTCCCAATGGTGAAGGGACTGATCAGGTAGTTTTGTTTTGTGTTTTATTTTGTTTTGAATTAATGAATTTGGTTCTAGGAGATCTACAAAATGTGTATGAGTTTCAAGGAGTAACCCAGATTAAATGTGTATGACAGTAACTTATATTTTGAGGTTTTTCTGTGTAGATGGTTCCAGATCCCCCTCCAGCCAATTTACACAGGAGGTGAGGTGACGTCACTCACAGATGAGTCTTTACAGATTTAGATGGGGAGAAGGCAAAACAAAAAAAATTGTTTGAATATTGTTTCTTTTATGCCAGATTTCAGTAACATATTTTGTTTGTTTTTGTATTAATCAGGTATTTACAGGACCTGGTGGGTGGGATTTACAAGTGTTCTGGATCATCAGATAAATGTGGAACAATAAAACTCCACCCTTTTGAAATGTTCTATCTATATGTGACATGGGTTTCCAATGTAAATTTGTAATGTAGACATACTTTATCATATACAGCATGTGTAGAACAGGATACGAGGCACAAGGTAAATTACCCAGAAACCACTCTCACCTTCTTGTTCATCTCAAGGAGCGGAGTTGGAGGTGCTCGCTGAGGCTGTAACCTGGCAGAAGGTAAGACGGCCGACATCTACACGGACTCTAGGTACGCTTTTGGCATCGCCCACAATTATGGGCCCATTGGTAGTAGGAACTTTATTGGATCATTGGGTAAGCCAATTGAGAGAGCAAGAGAAAACAGAACTGACAACAAGGGTATATGCAGCCAGGTATCAGTAAATTGGCTTGTCCCTGGATACAATAATGCCACCACTAGGTTTGTAGCAGCCGGCATGATGTGCACATGGCATGACATAGGTAAAACAGCAAAGGTACCTGTGAAAAGTGCAGCCCGGCCAGATTAACAGTCCCAGCGACTGCAGAACATACAACTACCCGAGGTAGAAGTGTATGACGCGGTGCTCGTGTGTGTAGACCTGTTCTCAGGGAGGCCTGAAGCCCGGCCTGTATTTTCCCCACTGCAGACGTTGTGTGTAAGTGACAGGGGAATAGTGTTATCCCAAGTATTGACCTGATGTTTGTACAATACGATATCAGCAGTTCTCCAGATGTTATTCCAAAGTTAGTTTGTTTAATAATTGTATTTAAGAAGTGTTGTGGGAATATTAAATACTGAAGTTAAGTTTTATGTAAAGTTCTGGATCAGCCTTAGCATTGGACTATTAGAGTCATGCGTCAGATAAAAGGTACAGAAGTGGAATATTCCCATTTGAAAACATTTTTAGTTATTTGTTTTTTGTCGTTGTTATTGTGAAAGGAAAATTCTGTGCAGTGTTTGTGTGTGTGTGTGTGTATATATATATATATATATATATATATATAAAGAAGAAAAATGAGTTTGCATGTATCATTTCTAGTTATTGCTCAATGTGAACGTTTGATGTAAAGATGTTATTTGTTAATGTTTTTCTTCAAATTAATTATTTGATTAAGATCAATTAATGTTTATACAATGAAAAAGCTTGTTCTCCATAGGACGAGTCCAACTGGGAGCGGAAGGCGTGAGAACCAGATTCTAACAGAATGTGGACGGATAAGGGAACGTGAACCGGTAAGACCCAAGGCACTCTTGATGGCTTTTGCATTGATGGTGTATGACCTCACATATGCCCCAAGACTGCAAGGATCGATTTGGTGAGATCTAATTGGTATGTCCCAGGCTTTACAGCTGTTGCTGCTAAATTCTGTTAGAGCTGTTTGATTTGCCTACAGAACAGTCCTGGCAGACCGGTGCCAACCTTATCATACCCGCCTCCCACAAAGAGAACAGACCTTGAGAGGCCTCCCCATGCAATACAAATTAGAGTAAGAAAAATTGGTTTGTGACATTTGTCAGATAAACATGTGGAATCTATGTATATTTTGGTGAGCTGGAAATGTTCCAGGCAATCAGCTCAGATCAACGTACAAATCCTGCTGGAAAGCGTGACACCATATGAAATGTACCCAATAATTACACATCTTCTAGGTGCCCTGTCCATTGGAACAGAGAAGTTTTTCTTATATAAAAGGTGTTTGTTTGTTTGATTTAGTTTAAGGGCCTGACATTGTTATTGTATGTACTTAGAACAACTTTTATAGTACGTAGATGTTATCACCAGATTAGTAACAATTGACAAGGGTTGGGGTTCCCCAGAAAGTGCCAGTAAACATGAACTAAAAGATTTTTAATACGATGAACTCCATTACTGAGGTGCGGCAGGCGCAGCCGGAGCCAGTACAACGCGTTTGTCATGAACTGACGGCAGTGTCACAATTCCAAGCAGCCGCCCAGACAAGTAAGAAGACAGATGAGCGGAGGGTTTGTGGGGTCACAATAACACCCCACTAATCCGCCTACGTGGGATCTCACACCAGGCTCACAGCATGAGGTGTTGTGTATAGCCCGGTGACGTAAACTAAAAGAGACGGTGTCTGACAGATGAAAAGGACCAAATCAAGTCGTGATGACATCAGCAAAATTCCAAGTAAAGACCAAAGACCTGAGTGAATCCGTCAGCAGTATCAAGTGTTCTAATCAGAAGACAGGAGAAGAAGAGGACGATGATGTACATGACTTGTCGATACACTGGTGGGACCCCATACCCTAACCGGACATTGGTGATGGCATCATATTAGTTGTGGCCCTATTGATATATTGTTTGACTTTCATAATCATAATATATAATTTCTGTAATTTAATATGAGAAAAAGGGAGGTTTGTGAAGGATGATTTATTTGCTTATATTCTCTGTATGAAATTACATTGTGAATTATCAAGCAGGAGGCCGAATTACTAAGATATGTATTATGTGAAAGTGATGATAATGTTTAAATGATTTAGTTTCGTGCAGCAGCCATCTTGTCTGGAGTTCCCATCTTGGTTTTATTGTAGTGAATAGAAAAGTCATTGTTCCTTTAATACAAGTAATGTTGATTTCGTATGTTTTATCTTTGACCTTGGTTCCCATGCGAAGATGGAGATGGGAGTGAGATGGGGGGATGGCAAGTATGCGTGAGGGAAGGTCTCCCCCCATCTCCACGAGGACATTCTGTCCAAAAGAGAGATAAGAAACCTGTAAACATAATGTGTGAAGAATTATAATGATGTATTTTATTGTATGCTTTTTACTGAATAACAAATATTGTTACATTGTCTCTGATTGGTTTACCTCAAGCCTACACCCCTTCTGAATTTCAGTTTAACAGTTTGAGTTTGGTAATAAATCCTTCAGATGAGAATTTTGAACATTTCAGCGTGTCTGTGTGTTTTCTTCTCGTCTCTCGATATATATCGGTGAAATATCCTAATTAGGATTCTGACTAATGGAGTCTGGCCTTGAGAGTCTGTTGGGACTCGTATAAATTTCAGTCTAATATATTTTGAGCGATGGATTTCCACGACAATATATATAATAGATATATCAATAGCAGTTGTTTTTTTTTGTTAGCGGTAGTGTAGATATATATATATATATATATACCAGTTAGTTTATGTTTGTTTATAAAAAATAAATACAAAATAATTGTTTGTTTAGTTAGTGTTAGTGACGTTATGGCGAGGAAGTTTTTTTTAGTTCTGAGGAGGCATATGCCATACTGTGGTCAGAGTCTGACACCGCACCAGAGATGGCGTCAGAGATAGAACCTGTTGTAGGCAGTGACAATGATAGCGTCACTTCAGGTTCATCTTCAGGGGACGTTATCCCTGACGCAGTTGGAACTGCAGAACATGGAAGCGCAGGGCCTAGTAGCGCTGTAGCATGGGACAGCCTGGTCCCTCCAGTTCAGGCTCTTGTATGGGCACCTGCTCCATCTTTTGGGCCTAGAATCCACGGATTTACTGCCACTCCTGGCATAACTGTGGACAATACAAATTTTATCCAAATGGATTACTTCCATTTATTTATTACTGACGACCTCCTAAATATCATTGTCCACTAAATTAATTTATATGCCGCTCAGTATATAAGGCAGAAACCTTCATCCACCCATGCCAGAGATTGGACTCCCACCAATTTGCAGGAATTCAAATTTTTCTTGGGGCTCATTCTAAATATGGGTATTGTCAAAAAGCCCTCCATTAGGTCTTACTTGTCAACAAGACCCGCCCAAGACACCCTAGTGTATTCTGCAGAAATGTCCAGGTCTCGTTATGAGACAATAATGAGGTTCCTCCACTTCAACGACAACGCACAGGCCCCCCAAGTACCGATGCAAACCGAAATCGGTTTGATCAAAATAAGACCGCTAATAAATTCCCTCAATAATTTATTCCTGCAACTCTACACCCCTGAGCAGAATGTAAGCGTGGACGAATCCCTCCTCAACTTCCATGGAAGACTTAGCTTTTGCCAATATCTACCTTCTAAAAGGGCAAGATATGGTGTTAAGCTTTACAAATTGTGTGAATGCGGGTCAGGATATACCACCGCCTTCAGAATGTATGAAGGGCGGGACTGCACAATAAATGTTCCTGGATGCCCCCCTGATCTTTCCACCAGCAGTAAGATCGTGTTGGAGATAATGCAGCCTCTGCTTCGCAAGTGGTACCACCTGTACTGTGATAATTTTTATTCCAGTGTGCACCTGTTTAGGCATTTGCATGCTGCAAGGACTGGGGCATGTGGTACCATGCACAAAAACCGAATTGGTTTTCCGCAGCAATTAGTGGGGAAGCGCATGGTAAAGGGGGACTCCTGTGCTTATGCATCTGAGGAATTGCTGGCGGTCAAGTACAGGGATCGCAAAGATGTGTACGTGCTAAGCACGATTCATACCGCAGGAACAGTGGCAGTGAGGGAAAGAGGGGCAACATCGAACAAGCACAAACCAGTGAGCGTGTCAGAATATAACAAGTACATGGGGGGGGGGGGGTGGATTTAAGTGACTAGGTTTTACAGCAATATTTAGTGAAGCGAAAAACAAAAACCTGGTACAAAAAAGTGGCCATTTATCTGTTACAGGTGGCAATCCACAATTCATTTGTGCTCTATAAAAAAAAAAACAGAGGCAGAGACACATACCTGGATTTCCAGGAGAAAATTATTGAAGGCCTCATTTTTGATGTTCAGGACACCAGAGAATGCCCCCAGTCTGAGGATGTCACGCGACTGACTGAAAGACACTTCATCACTCGCATTCCCCCAACACCAACCAGAAGCAACCCCCAGAAAAAGTGCCTCGTCTGCAGAAAAGACGGGCACCGCAAAGATTCCCGATATTTCTGTCCCTCATGTCCCTCGCAACCAGGCCTGTGCATTGACCCATGTTTTAAAAAATACCACACTGTTCTGAATTATTCGATTTTAGTTAATTAGTTGAAAATATATTTGCCCTACATTACTTTTATTTTTCCCCTGATTTTACTCCAAGGGTGAGGGAGGGAGGGAGTGGGGGGGGGGTGGATGTCATGTTTGCATATTTTCTAAAGGTCATCTGCTGGAGTGCTCCATTTGCATAAACCTGCAACTTCTTATTTTAGGAAACCCAAAAAAATAAATTCCCATTATACCCCTAGATGAATATTTTGGAATCTCTGCTTCAAGAGCAGATATTTTGTAAGTGTTATAGAAAATCTGCTGAGTTTTGTAAAACCAGCTTTGAAAAAAGGCGATTTGTGATATAAGCTTCTTCTATCATAAGTCATCCTAGATCTCTATGTTATGAATAAGGCACACATATTTGGTATCCCCATGCACAGGAGAAGTGGCAGAATGTGAAAGGAGATGAATTTTGTCCGTGGTCTATACTATGTGTGAAAAATGCTAGCATAAACTGACGCATTTGCTAAAAAAATGCCAATTTTTTTTTTTTGTTCCATCTTATTCAAGAAACTTTCAGAAGAAAACTGGACTTTCTAAAAATATGAATAAACCCTTGAAGAAAACCTTGTGGGGTCTACTTGTGTGAATGAAGTAATTTATGGGGTGAGTCTAATGTTTCAGCAGCATTAGGCCCCCCAGAAAACCGTATGCTGCTATAAAATCAAGTGCAGAATTCCTGGACCAAAAAGGCCAAAAAGCATCCTTTTATGCCAAGCCCTGGCACATGCCCGCACAGTGAATAAAGCACACATATTTGGTATCCCTATGCACAGGAGAAGTGGAAGAATGTGAAAGGAGATGAATTTTGTCTGTGGTCTATACTGTGTGTGAAAAATGCTATCATAAACTGACGCAATTGCTAAACTCTTGCATTTTTTTCCAATTTTGCCCACTTTAGAGAAAAAAATAAAAATTATGTATACTGACAAATGGCACTAAAACAAAGCCCTATCTGTCCTTTAAAAAGAGTGTAAAATTCAAAGATGAACTTTATTCATCTAAATAAGCGCATAGCAAAATTGTGAAATTTGCTCTGGTCATTTAGCGCTAAAACAGCCTTATCCTTAACCGGTTTACACAAGTTTTTAATGGAAAGTTATTGTCCATTTAAAGTGTTTTTCAAAGATTTACAAGGCTGGAATTAGTCATTCAGTTTTTGTGGCAGTATTTGGTGCCGTTTTTTGAGCCAAAGCAAGTGGTGGTTTTGAAGGGAATGGCTCAAACCTTTCCTTCCTGTTGGATCCAATTCTGATTGACTATAAAAATTAAAAAAAAACTGAATACAGCCTAATATGTCATAAATTAGTCTACTTTGTGAAAAATATAAAAATCACAAAATCCATTTTTAATCCTAACAGAAGATGCTAGTAAGAACTCTGAGGGACACTTCATGTTTTTGATCAATTATGAAGTAGAAGATGAAGATATTAAGCAGCAGTCTTCAGGAGAAAAACACACTAAGTTACACATGAGAAAATTCACACAGGAGAGAAGCCGTATTCATGTTTAGAATGTGGGAAATGTTTTATAGATAAATCAAGTCTTGTTAAACACCATAGAAGTCACACAGGAGAGAAGCCATATTCATGTTCAGAATGTGGGAAATGCTTTTCACGAAAATCAAATTTTGTTTTGAGAAAACTCACAAGTCATTTTGATGTTTTATTTATGGAAAATGTTCTACATGGAAATAAAATTTTGAAACTCATCAGAGGATTTACATAAAAAAAACTATTCTTGTTTCGAATGTGGGGAAAGCTATAAGAGCAAAAAAAGATTTTTAAGTCATCAGGTTATTCATAGACATAAACCCCTTGGCGACGCAGCCAATTATGGCCTCACATAGCCCCATTTTTTTTTAATCGGATGTGTCACACTGTGAGATTAATTTAAGCGTCCTTTAACCTGTCTTGATATCTGCTGCGTAGATACAGCACTGTTGGAAAACCCCAATACCGCTGTACATGTATGATAGGGAGTCTGCACCATCACCAGTGGGTGTCAACTGTACGGTCCTTGTCAATAGTTTTGAGAATTACACAAATTTTGTTTTTCACAAATATTGCCATCTACAGAGAAAGTCAAGTCGGCATTTAATACACGTGATGGACACTACGAATATCTAGTCATGCCCTTCGGCCTGTGTAACGACCCTGCGGTGTTTCAAGAATTTGTCAATGACATTTTTCGTGATCTACTCTATGTCTGTGTTGTGGTGTATCTCGATGACATTTTGATTTTGTCCCCAGATCTTGTGACTCATCAGGGTCATGTCCGCCATGTGTTGCTTCGATTAAGGGAGAATCATCTTTATGCCGAGCAGGAAAGGGGGTGTTTGAAAAGAAGTCTCTACCCTTCCTGGGCTATATCATCTCTGATCAGGGCCTCAAAATAAACCCTGAGAAGGTAAAGGCTGTCCTGGAATGGCAATGCCCCCAAAGCTTAAAGGGGTTGTCCCAAGTTGATAAATGGAGCTATAAAGCTCCCCCATGTAAAAATAAGAAGAATTCTAATTACCTGTCCGTCGTCCAGCGATGTCGTTTTCTTGCTATTCTTGATTGAAGTTGCGGTCGGTCCCTCTTTGTATCCTGCTCGTTGCCTAGGTTCCCGGCCACCGCTATTTACCTTTAGCGGTGGCCGCGCATGCGTAATGACATCCTCTGCGTCCGGAGCAGAGGATGTCATTTGCTCGTGAACGCGCATCTCGGCGCTTCTCGGCGCATGCGCAGAAGATGCAGTGGAAAGGCACCCGTCGCAAGGAGAAGTCTGCGCTCCGCTAAAGGTAAGTGTGTATATGTTTGTGTGTGTGTGTGTGTGTGTGTGTGTGTGTCTGTGTATATATGGGTGTGTTTGTGTATATGTGTTTGTGTGTGTGTGTGTTTATGTGTGAGTGTATATATGGGTGTATTTGTGTGTATGTGTATATGTTTGTGTATATTTTTGTGTTTGTGTGTGTATATGTTTGTGTGTGTGTGTTTTTGTATATGTGTGGGTTTGTGTTTGTGTATATATGGGTGTGTTTGTGTACATATGTTTGTGTGTATATGTGTGTGTTTGTGTATATATGGGTGTGTTTCTGTATATGTTTGTGTATGTGTGTTTGTGTATGTGTGTTTGTGTATGTGTGTTTGTGTATATTTGGGTGTGTTTGTGTACATGTGTTTGTGTATATGTGTGTGTGTTTGTGTATATATGGGTGTGTTTGTGTATATGTGTTTGTGCATATGTGTGTGTGTGTGTTTATGTGTGAGTGTATATATGGGTGTATTTGTGTGTATGTGTATATGTTTGTGTATATTTTTGTGTATGTGTGTATATGGGTGTGTTTGTGTATATGTTTGTGTGTATATGTTTGTGTGTGTGTGTGTGTGTGTGTTTTTGTATATGTGTGTGTTTGTGTATATATGGGTGTGTTTGTGTACATGTTTGTGTATATGTTTGTGTGTATATGTGTGTTTGTGTATATATGGGTGTGTTTGTGTATATGTTTGTGTGTGTGTTTGTGTATATATGGGTGTGTTTGTGCATATGTTTGTGTGTATGTGTGTGTATTTTTGTATATGTATATTTGTGTGTTTGTTTATGTGTGTTTGTGTATATATGGGTGTGTTTGTGTACATGTGTTTGTGTGTATGTGTGTGTTTGTGTGTATATGTGTGTATATGTGTGTGTGTATGTGTTTATGTGTGTTTGTGTAATATATGGGTGTGTGTTTATGTGTTTGTGTATATGTTTGTGTGTGGTTGTTTGTGTGTGTGTGTGTGTAGGTGAGTATAAGTATCGGTATTGTTCACATTGATAACTTTTTTTTTTATGTTGTTGCAGATTTTGATGTACCAATTGGACTACATCTTCGATTCGTTGGACTACTGCGTAGATCTACGTTTTTTGAAAATTTTAATAAAATGGTTAACGAGGGTTTTGTTGGGGATTTCTTATTTCAATAAAAAAAAAATTGTCTTTGTCTTTTTTTTTCAAACTTTATTAGTGCCTAGATAATGGCAGTTGGCTGATTGACAGCGTCCATTATTAAGGCGGTACTTAGTGTTAGCCGGTGCAGAGGCTAGCACTAACCACCCATTATTACCCCGGTACCCACCACCACCAGGGGTGCCGGGAAGAGCTTGGTACGATCCAGTACCCGACCATCTGTTGTGATGGTCGGGTACTGGGGCGGCCGTAGGCTGGTATTATGAGGCTGGGAAGGGCCAAAAACAGTGGACCTTCCCACCCTTGTAATGCTAGGCTGCTGCTGCTGTGTTGTATCGGGCTGGTTATAAAAATGTGGGGGACCCCCACGTCGTTTTTTTTTTAAAATTTAACAATAGACGTTGGGTCCACATTTTTAATAACCAGCCATATACAAGGCCGCAGCAGCCTGGCATTACACGGGTGGGAGGGGCCACTGGCTTAGTACATTCCCAGGCTAATAACACTGTGTTGTATGTGGCTGGTTATGATAAATTGGGTGGAACCCCATGTCTTTTTAATAAAAAAAAATAATAAATAATAAAAAAAAAATGACGTGGGGTCCCCCCCATTTTTATAACCAGCCAGATACAACACAGCAGCAGCAGCAGCCTAGCATTACAAGGGTGGGAAGGTCCACTGTTTTTGGCCCTTCCCAGCCTCATAATACCAGCCTGCGGCCGCCCCGGAGCCCGACCATTACAATAGATGGTCGGGTACTGGATCGTACCCAGCTCTTCCCGGCACCCCTGGTGGTGGTGGGTACCGGGGTAATAATGGTGTTTAGTGTTAGCCTCTGCACCGGCTAACACTAAGCTTCGCCTTAGTAATGGACCTTGTCACTCAGACAGCGGCCATTACTAAAGTGATAGTAATAAAACTTGAAAATAAAACACAAAGATATAGATAAAATATTTTATTGAAATAAAGCACCCCCAACACAACCCTCATTAACCATTTTATTGATGAAATAAAAAAGCGTCATCTAAGTAGTCCTCGAAACCGACGTAGTCCAAACACCAAACCTGTAAAAAATCAAAAATATAAAAAAAAAAATGAAATAAAACATGTCGTAGGCTTAGTTTCACTTTCATGTGTGATACTGACTGTTATACCATGTATAGAAGCCTGCGGCAAAGTTGGCTTAGATACAGGGCAGACAGTATCATACATGGCCATACAGACATTTATACAAACAAACATACATACATACAAGCAAACATACATACAAGCAAACATACATACAAGCAAACATACATACAAGCAAACATACATACAAGCAAGCAAACATACAAGCAAGCAAACATACAAGCAAGCAAACATACATACATGCAAGCAAACATACATACATGCAAACATACATACATACATACATACAAGCAAACATACATACATACAAGCAAACATACATACAAGCAAACATACATACAAGCAAACATACATGCAAGCATACATACATGCAAACATACATGCACATATACACATACAAACATGACAACATACATACAAGAAAACATACATACAAACATACATACATACATGAAAACATACATACATGCAAACATACATGCACATATACACATACAAACATGACAACATACAAGAAAACATACATACAAACATACATACATGAAAACATACATACATGCAAACATACATGCACATATACACATACAAACATGACAACATACATACATACAAGAAAACATACATACATGAAAACATACATACATGCGAACATACATGCACATATACACATACAAATATGACAACATACATACAAGCAAACATACATACATACATACAAGCATACATACATACATACACGCAAACAAACATACATACATACATACATACACATACATGCACATATACACATACAAACATGACAACATACATACAAGAAAACATACATACAAACATACATGCAAGCAAACATACATACATGCAAGCAAACATACATACATGCAAGCAAACATACATGCATACAAGCAAACATACATACAAGCAAACAAACAAACATACAAGCAAACATACATACATGAAAACATACATACATGCAAACATACATGCACATATACACATACAAACATGACAACATACATACAAGAAAACATACATACATGCAAACATACATACATACAAACATACATACATGCAAACATACATGCATGCAAACATACATATATACATACTTGCATTCAACCATACATACAAACATGTACATATATACATACATGCAAACATACATGCACATATACACATACAAACATGACAACATACATACATGAAAACATACATACAAACATACATGCAAACATACCTACATGAAAACATACATACATGAAAACATACACACATACAAACATGACAACATACATACATGAAAACATACATACATGCACATATACACATACAAACAGGACAACATACATACAAGAAAACATACATGCACATATACACATACATGACAACATACATACAAAAATAAACTCACTAAGACGTTCCCACGAAGAGCTGAAAGGTCCCGTCACTTTTCTTCTCCCATTCACAATAACAGAGCGGTGGGTGCAGATGACGTAATCACGTGGGCCTGATATGATTACGTCATCTGCGCCACAACGCATTGTTACTATGAATGCGAGCGGCGCCAAGAAGAGGGAAGATGGCAAGTGACGGGACCGTTCAGAGCGCCGTTAGAACGTCTTAGGTGAGTTTATTTTTTTTATATATTTTTAGTTGTTCGCCGGGTGCTGATGCAGCACCGGTACGGCGGCTACAAACATTACATGTAGTGACAGGGTGGGGGAGAAGTTGTTTGCCGAAACGGGGTAAATGTAGTGTAGTGTAGTGTAGTGTAGTGTAGGGTAGTTGACATTCACGGTAAGTTCGTCTCAATCGGGCTTACCATGCCCGCTTGAGACGAACATTCTCCCGATGTTGTTAGAACTACAGTATCTAGCAACATCGGGAGCGCGCACACTGCAGAGCGGAGCGGCTTGATTGACATCGAGCCGCTCACGCCCCTTTTTAGAAAAGATAACCAGCACTTGCTGAGTTATCAAGTGTAAAAAAAAGGCACTTAGGAAATGAATTTTAAATTTTTTTTAACAGCAAATGTTTTAAAATTCATTTCCTGCTTAGAATGTTTAAAAAAAAAAATTTGAGTCAACTTGGGACAACCCCTTTAAGGGCCATACAACGCTTCCTGGGATTCGCCAACTTCTACAGGCTGTTCATTTCCAACTTCTCTTCATTGACGGCTCCGATCTCTACCCTCACCAAAAAGGGCATGAATGCCAAGGTGTGGACTCCAGAAGCAGAAGTCGCATTTAAAACCTTAAAAAAGACCTTCATGTCAGCCACTATTCTTCATCACCCTGATGTATTCCTACAGTTTTCGTTGAAGGTGGACGCTTCCTCTGTTGGTGCCGGTGCACTTTTATTCCAGAAAGGTACGAAAGGCAAGACTGTGGTATGTGGCTACTATTCTAAGCTGTTTTCTCCCACAGAGCGCACCTACTCGATTGGGGATCGGGAGTTACTGGCCATCAAGCTGGCCCTGCAGGAGTGGAGACACCTACTCGAAGGCGCAGCCCATCCTATCCTGGTCTTTACGGACCACAAGAAGAAAAAAAATGGGACATAGATAACATCAAATCCACAAAAAAGGCCATACTTACTAAGTGGGTGGGTGAAAACCCGTTCCCAGCAGGACGCAGACAGGTAAAAAAATGCTGCAGAAGGAGGGTGCATTAAATAGTGATAGCCACTCCCACTAGTCTTGAGGGGAGTGGCGAACTAAGTGCTCACAAGTGTGCGATAAATGAGTATCAGTGTTAGTGTAGTGCTAGGGTGTGAATGTATGGTAAAAAAGAAATGTGTGTGTATGGAAGTGTCAGAACTGTGTAATAATGTAATAAAAAATAAATGTGTGATGAATAGCGGTCAGTGCTGTGAATAGTACATGGGGTGTCAGTACTATGTGTAATACGTGGAGGGATAATGTGCTGGTCGTCAGGCATAGCATATCTTGCCGGATCACAGCCTATTTGTAACGCCGCTACTGTTAGCTAAGGCGGGCTGAACTATCTACAGACGGCTCAACGGCTGAATCCTCGTCAAGCCAGGTGGTCATTGTTCTTTGCTCCACTACTGACCTGCCGACAAGAATGTGAGGGCCGATGCCTTGTCTAGGTCATTTGAAACAGAGGACTCTCTGTGGAGTCCCTACAGAATATTATCGACCCTTCATCTATTCTGTTAACCCTCTGCAGGTTAGAGACATTTCTCCGGGAAGCACTTTTGTACGTCGGGCAGACAGAGGAAGAATCCTTCGCTGGGGTCACAGTTCCAAGCTGGCAGGTCACGCAAGTACCCGTAAGACCCGAGACCTAATTGGCCGTCAGTTCTGGGGGACCACGCTGCCCAAAGACGTCATGGACTTTGTCTCCTCCTGTACGTTGTGCGCAACAAAGTTGCCCACTCCAGAGCAGCCGGTCTGCTCCAGCCACTGCCTGTGCCCGATGCCCCCTGGCAGCATGTTGCTATGGACTTTGTCACAGATCTGCCTCTCTCTGCGGGATGCAGTGTGATCTGGGTGGTGGTGGATCGATTTTCTAAAATGGCTTATTTTGTTCCCCTGACTAGTCTGCCTTCTGCTTCTCGACTGGTCGACCTCTTCATTCAACACATCTTCCGTCTGCACGGCTTGCCTTTACATATTGTCTCGGATCGAGGGGTCCAGTTCACCTCGAAGTTCTGGAGAGCACTCTGCAGCCTCCTCAGTGTAAAGTTGGACTTCTCCTCGGCTTATCATCCTCAGTCCAATGGACAAGTCGAAAGGGTTAACCAGATTATGGAGAACTATCTGCGGCACTTTGTGTCCAGACGACATGATGACTGGGTGCAGCTGCTCCCGTGGGCTGAGTTCTCCTATAATAACCATACTAGTGAGTCCACCACCTCCAGTCCGTTCTTCATTGTCTACAGCCAACATCCTTGTATACCTCTTCCTGTCTCTATTATGGCCCAGGTGCCTGCAGCTGACTCTACCTTTAGGGAATTTCTGCAGATATGGCAACAGACACGATCTTCTATTCTGCTGGCGGTGGACCGCATGAAGAGAAAGGCAGACGCTAGAAAACGAGAACCTCCCCAGTTTCTTCCAGGTATGAAGGTCTGGCTGTCTTCCAGGAATATCCAGCTGAGGGTGCCGTCTTGCAAGTTTGCTCCCAGGTTCCTCGGACCCTTCAAGATTCTGCTACAAATCCACAATTCTGTGTCTTACAAGCTTTGGCTGCCTCCTACCTTCAAAATCCCTAACTACTTTCATGTCTCCCTGCTGAAGCCCGTGGTCCTGAACCACTACTCCAGGATTGGTGGTTTGGAGTGGATTTGGTCCAGAGGAGAGGTCTTGGGAGCCAGAGGAGAATATCGATGCCCCTGTCCTCGCGAAGAGATTTCTCTCCCACTCTGGCCCCAAGAAGAGGGGGCGAGGGGGGATACTGTAATGTCTATGGCTGACGGCCATCGTTCAGACTTACCCTCTGACGGCCACGGCCATGGACATCTGTGTTCTCGGCGGCATCTCCCTCCAGGGAGACGCCGGCACTTACTTCCTGGTTCTGTGCCCGTGTGTGCACAGCCTTAACCCCTTAGTGACCACCAATACGCCTTTTCACGTTGGTCACTAAGGGGCCTTAGGCTAGGCTGACGCCTTTTCACGTGAGCCTAGTCTAAGTCCTGCACGGGTCTCCCGTGCAGGGTGGAGTCGGGGCTCTGCTGTCTGATGACAGCTGAGCTCCTGCTCCAACAGCCACGATCAAAGTTTACTTAGATCGCGGCCGTTTAACCTGTTAAATGCCGCCGTCAATAGCGACCACGGCATTCAACTTGTTTACAGAGGGAGTGAGCTCCCTCTGTCACCCGTCGGCGGCCCGCAAATGCAATTGCGGGTCTCCAATGGGGTGTCATGGCAGCCGGGGGCTTGATGAAAGCCCCCAGGTCTGCCCTGGACATATGCCTATTAGGACGCGCTGGAGGCACGTCCTAATAGATTGCCTGTCAGATTTACACTGACAGGTAATAATGCTCTGGTATACGAAGTATACCAAAGCATTATAGCAGCGATCTGCGATCGCACAGTAAAGTCCCCTAGTGGGACTAATGAAATAAGTAATAAATGTGAAATAAAGATTAATAATAAAAATTACAGTAAAAAAAAAACAAAAAACATTTTTTTCCATAAAAGTTATTTTATTTAGTAAAAGTGTAAAAAATAAATAAAAGTACACATATATGGTATCGCCGCGACCGTAATGACTCAATTAATAAAGTTAATATGTAATTTAAACCGCAAGGTAAACACCGTAAAAAAAAACGCAAAAAACAATGGCGGAATTGCAATTTTTTTCCATCGCCCCCTAAAAAAGTCATAATAAAAATTAATCAATAAGTCCCATGCACCCCAAAACAGTACCAATCAAAACTACGTCTCGTCCCCCAAAAAATCACTACATTGATGGAAAAATAAAAAAAGTTACGGCTCTTGGAAAGCAACGATTCAAAAACAAATAATTTTAGTTCAAAAGTGTTTTTATTGTGCAAAAGTCGTAAAACATAAAAAAAACTCTACATATGTGGTATCGCCGTAATCGTACCAACCCATAGAATAAAGGTAACATGTTATTTATGCCGCACAGTGAACGGCGTCAATTTAAAAACTCATAGAACAATGGTGGAATTTCAGTTTTTTTTATAATCCCCACAAAAAAATGGTGCTATTAAAAAGTACAACTAATCCTGCAAAAAACAAGTCCTCATACAGCTATGTAGACGAAAAAATAAAAAAGTTATAGCTCTTTGAATGCGACTATAGAAAAACGAATAAAATAGCTTGGTCATTAGGGCCTAAAATGGGCTGGTCACTAAGGGGTTAAAGGACCAGTACGCATCCAGCTGTCATTAATCAGTATTAGCCCAGAATGCTGCTGGACTATAAAAGGGGCTCTGCCCACTTGATCATTGCCTGAGTGTTGTTGTTTACCTAAAGTTTGTCTTGCAAATGGTCTCCTAGTGTTTCCCAGTTACCAGTGTTACCCGTTCCTGCTGCCTGTACCCTGTATCCCGTGCTACCATGCCTCTGTGCCATCTACAGAGAAAGTCAAGTCGTGTCTTCCGGTGCATCTACTGTGCCATCTACAGTGAAAGTCAAGCCGTGTGTCCGCTACTGTCTACATTGCCACAGTTACCCTTTCTGGACTATAGACATTGTTTTGTACCTAGTTGGCCAGCTGCTATCCTGCTACGCTGTACGGCCCAGTGGGTCCACACCCCGCGCCGTGACAAAAGTGTTAATGAGGACAAGGCAGATGATATCACTCTGTCATGCTAATTGAACTATAAGAGAAGGCTGGTTGCTTTAAAAGGGGGATGGTGTTTAACAAGTCCCTTCTGCCCATTAAGGACAGTGGCGTAATGTTGAAACGTCTGCATGCTTGCGCTACTGCGCTCCCCACGATCCTCTCTCCAATGCTGAATGCCACCAATGCGGTGCACTTTTAGCCTTTAGAGGCCACTTCTAAAGATCCTGGTGTGACTCCTGGAGTGTGTGGTAAACTTTAAGCAGGATTGACCGCCCTGACTCTGAAATTGTCCTCTCCCTTCTTTAAAGTTATGTGGTGCAGGTCTGCTGTGGCAACACAGATATCTTGGCTGGCCTGCTGTGGTACTGCCGCTACTGTGCTATTGAACAACAAATAAGAAGAGAATCCACCAAGGGACTAAAAGTACTAGAAAAATCGCTGAACGGAAGTGTAAGGCTTAACCACTCTATAGAGGACAAGTCACATTTTAACATCTTGCCAACGAATATTAAGGAGATAGCAAGGGCAGTGACAGAGCAGTTAATGCCTCTTATAACAGAGTCAGTGGACTAGGCTGTAACACAGTTATTAAAAACATTCGGAAGCATACAGACCAGATGGACCAATTTCAAGATAGAGATTCTGCAATGGAGGATGAGATGGCAGAGCTTCATGGCTCGGTTTCGGAACTGAAAAAAGACAATTGAACATTGAGAGATAAACTCTCAGATATAGAAAATCGTTCTAGAAGGCATAATCTACTAATAATTGGAATTCCAGAATCCTATTCTGCAACCATTTTGAGAGAAGTGATCTCGAAAATAAAATCCTGAACTACTGAAATTACCAGGGCAAATAAAAGTAGAAAGAGCCCACAGGCTGGGTGTAAAACCAAGGGAAGAGGAGAATCCAAGACCGGTTATTGCCAGGATTTTGGACTATAATGATAAAAACGAGCTAGTGAGGTCCTACAGAAAACAAAATGAATTACGGCTGAACAACAATAAAATTCTTATATTTTTTGATTATTCCGCGGAGGGGAGCAGTAAAACAAGATTGTTCTCAACAAGTGGTGCAAAACTAATACAAAACAAGACACATTTCGCTTTAATGTACCCAGTAATCCTAAGAATATTTCATGAAGATGGAACAGTTAAAACCTGTGAAGATCCAGTAAAAGCTGCAAAATGGATTGAAAAAAGTGGACATCAATTTAAAGATCTTCAAAGGACCCATAGTAGGAAGGAAGGAAGAAGAATGGAAGAAAAGAGAAAACTGCCTGAACATTCTTAAAGAATCGTCCTATAAATATGTTATCTTACTATATCTCTGTCTATAAACACAGCTTGTTATTGGAGCGGGGGGTTGGATACGTGGTGCGGGGAAAGAGGATAGAAACATCACATAAATATAGATTTGAGGGAGAGTGAGGCAGCTATACAAAAAAATACAGGGGAGGGGAGAAAAGGAAGGGGGGGGGATGTGAACCAGAATAATGAAATATTGCAGTTTGAGGGATAGATGATACCTGTTTATATAGTTTCATGGAATGTTAATGGGATAGCATTAAGAGAGAGAAAATAATGACACTTAAATATATTAAAGACAGATATAGCACAATTAGACGAGGTACATTTGAGCGAGAAGGAGCTCCTAAAATTAAGAAGAGATTGGATTGGGACGGTTATAGGGTCACCAGCAATAGGGAGAAAGGCGGGAAATGCCATTTTGTTAAGTAAACACTTTGATGGAAATGTAATAAAAAGCGATAATGACACAGAGGAAGATGCTGTCTAATTTATCTAAGGAGAGAAGTAGAAAAAATAACATTACTGCAATTATGGATGAAAAATGAGTTATTCAGACAACTCCGGACAAGGTCAATGATGTGTTTTTTTATTTTAATAAATCATTATATGGAAACCCCTTAGAAAACCAGCAAGGGGCAGATTTCTTCCTCTCTGAAATTAATGTATGGAATATTGCTTTTTATATGTGATTCCTTTTTTTATAAACGGTATGTAAGAACATGTAAAGGTACAAAATTATCAATAAAAAAAGGGTGGTTAAAATCATTGCCTTATTTTGTTAACCAAGGTTACTTCCAAGTCATCATTGCTTTGCATCAAAAGGGCTTTACAGGTAAGGACATTGTAAGATTGCCCCTAAATCAACTATTTATAGGATCATCAAGAACTTCAAGGAGAGAGGTGTAATTACTGTGAAGAAGGGTGCCCAAAAAGTCCAGCATGTGCCAGGACTGTCTTCTTAAGAGGATTCAGCTACGGTATCGGTTCGACACCAGTGCAGAGCTTGCTTAGGAATCGCAGCAGGCACGAGTCAGTGCATCTGCACGCACAGTGAGGCGAAGACTTTTGGAGGCTGTTGTGATTCAAGAAGGACATCAAGGAAGCCACTTCTCTCCAAGAAAATCATCAAGGACAGACTGACATTCTTCAGGAAGTAGAGGGATTGTACTGCAGAGGACTGGGGTAAAGTTATCTGATGAAGCCCCGTTCAGACTGGACATCTGGAAGAATGATTGTCCAGAGAAAAAAAGGTGAGCGCTACCATGAGTCCTGTGTCATGCCAACATAAAGCAGCCTGAGACCATTCATGTGTGGGGTTGCTTTTCATCCAGGGGACTGAGCTCACTCACAATTTTGCTTAAAAACTCTTCCATGAATAAAGAATGGGATCTAAACATCCTCCAAGAGCAACTTCTCCAAAACAATCCAGGAGCAATTTGGTGATGAGCAATGCTTTTTTCAGCATGATGGAGCACCATGTTACAAGGCAAAAGTGATAACTAAGTGGCTTGGTGAACAAAACATTAACATTTTGGGTCCATTGCCAGTAAACTTCCCAAGTCTCAATCCCATTGAGAACCTTTGGTTTATCCTCAAAAAAGCGGGCGGACAAACAAAAATACCGAAATTGTGATTGAGCAACAATGGGTTGTCATCAGTCATGATTTAGCCCGGAAGCGGATATCCAGCATGCCATGGCGAATTTCACAAGTCTTGAAAAAGAAGGGTCAACTCTGTAAATATTGAGTCCTTGCATAAACTTGATGTATTTGTCAATAAAAGTTTAAAATCTTATGAAATGCTTATAATTGTACTTCAGTTACCATAGAAACATCCGACTAAAAGACCTAAAAAGACGGAAGCAGCAAACTATAGTGTTAGCCATTTACTTAAAAAAAAAAAAAGGTCAAACTATCTACGTATTTAAATATCATACATCCAGCATTAAGTTAGTGTTTCAAAAGTTTTAATCAAAACACAAAAAAAAAAGTGTTGTGTTTACTGGAAAATATTCCTGATCCAATTTGAAGGGATTATCCTGAGGAAAAAAAATAATGAACTATCCTCGGCATAGGCAATCTTTATCTGATTGGTGGGTGTTCGACTCCCTGAATCACCATCAATTATCTGTATTAAAGGGGCCATAGTGCTGGTGCAAGTACTGCTTCCCCTTCATTCCTTTCACTGCTCCATACTGTTAGACGGGGGCACACTTGTAGTGCCGCTTCACTCTATTCCACGCTTCTGAAATTCATTTTAAATTCACAACATCTCTAAGCTTGGGGCCTGGCTACGTTGCACTGTAAAGGTGTTACATCATTTTTTCTAGGTAAAAAATTATTAGTCAATGGAAAATATAATTATCAACATAAAAGACTTGCGGCCGGAGTTGCCTGCTAGGCATAAGGGACAGCAGCTCCAGAAAAATGGTGCCACGCGTGGTAGAAGACCCGCTCTTTCGTCTGGGTTACTGCCTTCTGGAACCTATCCCGCACAGACTGCTATCCCTTCTGGATGACACTTTCTACAAAATGAGGGACCAAAAAACTAAATTTGACTAATTCAAAACTAAAACATTCTTGTAAGATATTTTTGAAGTACAGAAGAGTAACATGGAGAAGGTCTGGTTTGGTTTTTTTGGGCGTGCTGCACATCCCTGAATCTAACTAACAAATTAAAAATGAATGTAAGCTTAAAAATTAAGTTTACTATTACATTTTCTTCAAACATTAGGATTTTTCAAAAACATAATAAAATTAAATTCATAGAGACCATATGTGTAGCTTAATTATGAATCAAATAATCCAAAAATTCTTGATTTATATGTTACAAAACAGTGAAATTAAGATAAAACCCTCGTCTCCTAAGTTGAGAAGAGTTGGATGAGTGTAAGGGACGTGTGTTCCAGCTTTGTAGTGGAGTGTATTGTGTGTATTCACATGTGTCATATTTAGATGGCAAAAACCACCATCTACTATGATCCGGACAGAGCATTCAACGCAGATGTTAGCCCGTTAGGGAGTAGCTTATTTTCGCTCTTAGTGACTGTGGTAGTTTATGAAAAATATCATTGCATTCAAAAATAAGTCAAATGTTCAATGTGCCCATTACAGAAGAATCAAAAGCCAACTTGACAAACGGCACACTACGCAGGTCACTATGGCGCACTGTGCTATTTATGTAACCAAACTGTGTAATATTAGGTGTATCAGAATGGCGCATTAAGTAAATAGAATAGCGCACAACAATGCCTTTTTTAATTTTAGTAGTATGCCATTTGTGAAGTTGGTGCTTGCTCCATCGGTCCATATTCATCATCAGTTATAATGTGAAGGTTATTAGGGACAGTGGGAACATTATGATATTATAACCTATAGACCAGAAACAAGGAAAATGTTCACAGTAATCACTAATATCAGGATATCGGGAAAGCCCATTGACCTATTGAAGACTCATGCCAATGAAACAATCTTCTTACTTGATTCATGGAATTGGAGTCACTTACTGTTGCCATGAAGGACATGACACACCTTATGAAACACCAAAATATTCTCTAGTTTGATATCCAGATGCACCAGCCCTTTACTGTGGATGAATTCCAGGGCACTGGAGATCTGCACCGCACATCTCTTTACTGTGTCTTCTGAGAGTCCAACCTGAAATAGAGAAATAAAGAAAATCAACACAACTAAGATATTACTACAGGAAGGAAAGGGTGTTGGGGATGTAGTTCTCCAGGTAATTCAGGGACCTCTACTTACATTAGGTGCAATAAGAGAATACAGGTCACCACCCATCGACAGCTCCTGGGTAAAGGCAAAGTAGTCACAAGTCTTCAAGGCAGTGCCATAAGTTCCAATGATGTTGGGATGGGAGGAGAGGAAGAAGGACATGCTCAACTCCATGAGGAAGGTGAATTCTGTGGTTTTGTTCCTGTCTAGAACCTTTAATGCCATTATTTGATCTGTTTATTGAAGGAACATAATTAATTGTACTGTACATACATCACACATAGGTTTTATAGTATTGTCTCACTGGACATATGGAAATCAGTAATAGTATTGTGTGGACCCTTCTGGCCTCTTACCCATCTATTCTCTATTTATAATTCTAATATATGATGGAGAAAATAACTTATCATGACACATGCACCATTTTGGTGAATTTGTCCCAAGTTGCACAATTTTGCAGATACCTAGATGTATGTATCCTGGTAAATGCCGACACTATTCATAAATCTCCCCCCATTATATCTACACCGTGTTCCAAATTATTATGCACATTGGATTTAAGTGTCATAAACATTTAATTATTAGTTTTTCAATTAAACTCATGGATGGTCTTGTGTTTTAGGGCTCTTTGGATCATTGTAATCAATCTCAGACACCTGTGATAATTAGTTTTCCAGGTGTGCCCAATCAAAGGAAAACTACTTAAGAAGGACATTCCACATTATTAAGCAGGCCACAGGTTTCAAGCAATATAGGAAAGAAAAAGGATCTCTCTGCTGCCGAAAAGCGTGAAATAGTGCAATACATTGGACAAGGTATGAAAACATTGGATATTTCAAGAAAACTTAAGCGTGATCATCGTACTGTGAAAAGATTTGTGGCTGATTCAGAGCACAGACGGGTTCGTTCATGTAGCGTCCATGGCCGCGGGCCGTCTGGTTCACTCACCTCCCGACGCCCGCAGCCATGGATCCGTGAGCGCTGGTCCCCGTCTCCCTCCTAGGAGACGCCAGCGCTCATTTCCGCTCCATTCGGCTGTGTCCCGTAGGGTGCGCGCGCACGCTCGCGCCCGGCCTTAAAGGCCCAGCGCGCGCAAATAGGAAGTCGTCATCAACTGTCACAATTTCCTGGTCTATAAGAAGGCCCCAGGCCTTCTAATCCTTCCCTGAGCGTTGTTAGTTTTCCCAGTCTGTCTTGCAAATGGTCCCTTAGTGTTTCCCGTTCCAATTGTTTCCCGTGCCTTCTTTCCCGTTCCTGTTTCCCGTGCTGTGCCTTAGTATCGAGTCGTGCCACGTCCTGTGTCATCTGCCACGTCCGGAGGAATCCGCCACATCCTGTGTCATCTGCCACATCTGGAGGAATCCGCCACGTCCTGTGTCATCTGCCACGTCCGGAGGAATCCGCCACGTCCTGTGTCTTATGCCACGTCCAGAGGAGTCCGCCACATCTGGCGCAACTTGCGGCTCCTGTGTCATCCGCCACGTTTGGCGCCATCTGCTGCACCCATCTCATCTGTGCGAGAGCTGCGGCCACCATCTGGACTATTCAGGTACCCTTGTGCGGGACATTGTATTTCTGGGGTGTCCTGTAGTTTGGCCAGCTGCCTCCCCGCTACGGCGGTACGGCCTAGTGGGTCCACTAACCCGCTTCATGACAGTACGCTCAGGCCATGGACTCCGCTGGTCAACCTGAGACTTTGATGACAAAAGCCATGCAGGCCGAGATGGAGTATCTCCAGTCATGACAAGACCAGCTCCTCCTGTCGGTGAACGCCATAGCCCATCGGCTACTTGCTCCAACCACAGTCATCACCGCACCCATTCCTGCAGTTCCGCCTGCTACACTTCCTGTCTGTACCGGTACCAACCCCCTGTGTTTCTTGCCGCTACCTCCATGCTATGATTGAGATCCAAGGTCCTGCAGGGGATTTTTGAATCAGTGCCTGATCCATTTCAGACTACATGCCAGGTCCTTCTGTTCGGATGACGTCAGGATCGCCTTCATCATCTTTCTCCTTACTGGCAAAGCCCTGGCATGGGCTAATCCTCTGTGGGAACATCAGGGACCAGAGACCCGGGACTTGCAGTGATTCCTACAGACCTCCCGCTCGATCTTTAAGGAACCTGGGAGAGTTTCTTCGGCTGCTGCATCCTTGCTAACCCTACACAAGGGAGACCTCTCCGTGGGCGAGTATGCCATCCAGTTCCGTATCCTGGCTGCTGAATTGACGTGGAACAACGAGGCTTTGGTGGCTACATTCTGGCAGGGACTGTCTTCAGGAATGAAGGACGAGCTGGCTGCTTGCGATCTGCCATCTACCCTGGACGATCTTATCTTACTCGCCTCCCAAGTGTACATGAGGATCCGGGAACGTTCCCAAGAGGTTCTCCGGGAGAGAGAACTTCCCAGGCTGGATTCTGATGTCCCGCAATCCCCCTCAGTCATCCCACCAGAGGATTCGATTCAGAGGAATTATGTCAAGTTGTCTACCTAGGAGAGACAACACAGACACACTTCTGGACTTTGTTTGTATTGCGGCCGTGGAGGCCATATTGTGCGTCTGTGTCCCCAGAAGCCAGAGAGACCCCCTTGCCTAGGATTGGTTGGAGAGACAACCCTAGGTGGAACGGAACCTAACAGAGCATTCGGTTCCAAATTGACTATTCCTGTGACCCTAGTATCCGGCGACAGGATGCATCAAGTCTCTGCCTATCTTGACTCTGGCTCTGCTGCAAACTTCATCCAGAAAGAGCTTGTGGATCATCTTCAGTTGCCCACAGTTCCCCTAGAGACGTCTTTGGCTGTTGCCTCAGTTAATGGACTGCCTCTGCCTGATCCCATCGTTTCTAAAACCAAGCCGTTGAAGCTCCAGGTTGGAGTCCTGCATTTCGAATTAATTTCTTTCCTTGTTTTGCCCAAGGCCATCAATCCTGTTCTGCTTCGCCTGCCTTGGCTTCGACTACATGCCCCAGTCCTAGACTGGAATTCTGGAGAGGTTCTCCAATGGGGCTCCAAGTGCCATGGTCGCTGTCTGTTCCAGATCCATCCTGTCAAGCCTCCTCTGTCTCAGTCGTTGGTGGGACTGCCTCCCCAATTTGCTCAGTATGCAGAAGTTTTCAGCAAAAGGGAGGCTGAGACGCTGCCTCCACATCGGACTTATGACTGCCCCATTGAACTGGTTCCTAATGCCTCTCTCCCCCGTGGACGGGTATATCCTCTCTCCTTGCCAGAGTCTCTATCCATGTCGGCCTATATCAAGGAGAAGCTGGAGAGGGGTTTCATACGAAAGTCTTCCTCCCCGGCCGGGGCTGGATTCTTCTTCGTTAAAAAGAAGGACGGATCCCTTCGTCCCTGCATTGACTACAGGGGCCTCAACCTGATCACAGTCAAGAACAAATACCCGTTGCCACTAATTTCTGAGCTGTTTGATCGCATACGAGGAGCCAACATTTTTTCTAAGCTAGACCTGCGGGGGGCTTACAATCTAGTCCGGATTCGCCGGGGTGATGAATGGAAGACGGCTTTTAACACCCGGGACGGGCACTACGAATACCTGGTGATGCCCTTCGGACTGTGTAACGCTCCCGCAGTGTTTCAGGAGTTCGTTAACGATATCTTCCGAGATCTACTCTATAATGTACAGTTCGTAAAAAACGGGAATATGTACGGCGCTGCTACTCAATGATGATACAAATGCTGTAAATAATGACGTTTATTGATCAAGGCTACGCGTTTCAATGCCGCACCGGCATCTTCCTCAGGCCATATGAATTGCAGTCTAAACAGCAGTGCTTTAAATAGACCACGCGGAGAGAAAAAACCGCCAATGTGATCAAGGTCAAAGTGCATCAATGACGTAATCACTAGAGGAAATTATAAATTAAGAATACACAAAAGCATATATATGTAAATAGTAACTAGCAACATTCCTTAAGAAAGGAGGAAGAAAAGCAAGAGAAAACATAAAATATCAAATCGTAACATTTAAAACACACAATTATATGCTAACCGGCAGGTGAAGCACAAGTACAAACCTAAACATCCATTTGGATGTACAAACATAGTTCTAAACATCCATTACGATGTTTACAGTACTAAACATCCATTTGGATGGTCAACACAAGAAGGGGAAATGCAAATGATATCTGTAACATCCATTTGGATGCTATGCTGCCAAACATCCAAAAAGACGCTCAAATTTCGGGCATTAGACAAACCCTATTTTATGCCTGATAATTTGTCTATTAATGAGAGAAAGGCGATTAACCCCTTAGTGACCAGCCCATTTTAGGCCCTAATGACCAAGCTATTTTATTCGTTTTTCTATAGTCGCATTCAAAGAGCTATAGCTTTTTTATTTTTTCGTCTACATAGCTGTATGAGGACTTGTTATTTGCGGGATTAGTTGTGCTTTTTAATGGCACCATTTTTGGGTACATATAATTTTTATATTAACTTTTATTAACCTTTTTGGGGGGGATTATAAAAAAAACCTGAAATTCCGCCATTGTTCTATGCGTTTTTAAATTGACGCCGTTCACTATGCGACGTAAATAACATGTTACCTTTATTCTATGGGTCGGTACGATTACGGCGATACCACATATGTAGAGGTTTTTTTATGTTTTACGACTTTTGCACGATAAAAACACTTTTGAACTAAAATTATTTGCTTTTGCATCGTCGCTTTCCAAGAGCTGTAATTTTTTTATTTTTCCATCAATGTAGTGATTTTTTGGGCTTGTTTTCTGCGGGACAAGACGTAGTTTTGAATGGTACTGTTTTGGGGTGCATGGGACTTATTGATTCATTTTTATTATGACTTTTTTGGGGGGCAGTGGAAAAAAATTGCAATTTCGCCATGGTTTTTTGCGTTTTTTTTTTACGGTGTTCACTTTGCGGTTTAAATTACCTATTAACTTTATTAATGGAGTCATTACGGTCGCGGCGATACCACACGTGTACTTTTTTTTTTTTTTTTTACACTTTTACTAAATAAAACCTTTTTTTATGGAAAAAAATGGTTTTATTTTTTTTTTTACTGTACTTTTTATTAATAATATTTATTTCACTTTGATGACTTATTTTATTAGTCCCACTAGGGGACTTTACTGTGCGATCTTCCGATCGCTGCTATAATGCTCTGGTATACTTTGTATACCAGAGCATTATTGCCTGTCAGTGTAAATCTGACAGGCAATCTGTTAGGACGTGCCTCCGGCGCTTCCTAACAGGAATATGTCCAGGGCAGACCTGGGGGCTTTTATCAAGCCCCCGGCTGCCATGACACCCCATCGGAGACCCGCGATTTCATTCGCGGGCCGCCGATGGGTGACAGAGGGAGCGCACTCCCTCTGTAAACAAAGTTAAATGCCGCGGTCGCTATTGACGGCGGCATTTAACTGGTTAAACGGCCGCGATCGAAGTAAACTTCGATCGCGGGCGTTGGAGCAGGAGCTCAGCTGTCATCAGACAGCAGAGCCCCGGCTCCTGCCTGCACGGGAGACCCGTGCAGGACTTAGACTAGGCTGACGTGAAAAGGCGTCCGCCTAGCCTAAAGCCCATTAGTGAATCACGTGAAAAGACGTATTGGTGGTCACTAAGGGGTTAAATCTTTACGTAACAATGAAGATATTGTTATCCGCTCTGCGGACAAAGGAGGGTTCATTCTATTTAAAATTATTGGATAACCCGCTTCCCACTTTTATATGTGAGTATAGAAACCTTATTGATACAACTTTCTCTGATGGGCTGTTGACCAAAAAAGAAAGGAATTTTCTCAATGTGCCATGCCCCTGTTTGCCTTTTATATACCATCTACCTAAGATACATAAATCTGTGACCAATCCACCTGGCCGCCCCATCATCTCGGGCATTGGGTCCCTCACTAGTAATCTGTCCCATTATATAGATCTACATCTTCAACCATTTGTGCTCCAATTACCATCCTATTTGAGGGACTCCACCCAGCTCATTAAAAATTTACAAGATTTAGTGCTCGACCCCCTCTTGCCTACGGTGTGCTTTTTGACAGCAGATGTCACAGCACTATATAGTAACATTCCCCATGACAGAGGTCTTGAAGTGGTAGAATCTGTTTTAGCCTCGAATTCCAGCATTCAGACAGCACAAATCCAATTTTTAACTAACTGTGTGGAATACATCCTCAAACATAATGTCTTTAGCTTTGGCAAACATTTTTACAACCAGATAAAGGGCTGTGCGATGGGCTCTAGGTTTGCCCCGGCATATGCCAATTTATATATGGGAGAATTTGAGGTTAAACATATTCTTAATGATCATAATTTTAAAGATAAGATTTTGTTATATAGACGTTTTATTGAAGACTTATTTATAGTATGGAATGGAAAGGAAGAAGAAGCTGCTAATTTTATGGAAGCGCTCAATCGAAATGATTTTGGAATAACTTTCACTTATACTTTTTCCACTAGCTGCATTGATTTTTTTTAGATCTAACTATCTGCTATGATGAAACCACCAATAATTTTAACACTAGAACACATTTTAAAACCGTTGATGTCAATAGTTATATTGATTTTAGAAGTGCTCATTACCCTCCGTGGATCAAAAATTTCCCTTTTGGGCAGTTCAGGAGAGTGAGGAAGAATTGCTCCTCTGATCAGAATTTCCTAAAGGAATGTAACATTCTTGAAGATAGATTCAAAGAAAAGAATTTTCCAATGCAACTGATTAAGGGGGCACGCTCTAGAGCGGCCAAATTAACCCAAAAATCTTGTGTTAGTTTAGTGAAAGCACTGGAGGTCAGTACAGACTGCATAAATAGAAATGAAAAAATAAATAAAAATAAAAACAAACACACAAACAATTTTATCACATCATATAATAGTGGACATAAATTTGTGAGATCTATTCTCTCCAAACACTGGCATATTTTGAAAAATGATTTATTCCTTAAAGATTCTTTGCCAGATAAACCAGGTATTACCTTCAGACGGTCAGCAAATTTGAAAAATATACTTGCCCCTAGCCGTATTCATAATTCTAAGTCTTTTATTCCTAAAATTCTCCCAGTTTTAAATGGTTCCTTCAAATGCGGCCAAGGGCGCTGCTTATGTTGTAACAACATTTCACATAGAAAAGACGTTTTTTGTTCTAATATAACTGGTGAAACATTCCCAATTAGGGCTTTCCTTAATTGTGGCAGCATGTTTGTCATTTACCTACTGGAATGTTTGTGTCGGCTGCAGTATATTGGGAGGACTATTCAATGTCTGCGGAGCAGAATCAATAAACATAGGCACAATGTCCTCAAAGGGTTTTTAAAGCATAGTGTTTCGAGACACTGTGCTTCATCTCATAATTGCCAATTTAATAAAATTATCATTACCCCCATTGAACAAATATCCTGTGACATCCCTAACCGGTTTCAAAAACTCAAACAAAGAGAAAACTTTTGGATTTTCAAACTGATGACCTTGCATCCAAATGGCTTAAATGACATCTCCGAAACATCTCTTGACTAATGCTTAATAGTTAGATCTTCTATATACACATTTTTTAGATTAATTCAGGATATATTTATGACTGTGATTATTACCTTTTTATATACATTTTTATATATATAATATTTTTTAGAATGCGCTAAATTTGAAGGTTCTTGTAGAATGGTTTATTATTGTGTGTTATGTATATAGAATTTTTATAGACACTTACTCTGGCTTGATTGTCCTTTTGCTCTCTGGGTTTGCTCCATATTATCGGGGTCCGTTATGGCTGCTGTGGTTCCAGGAATCCTTTGCCGGTTTCTGCGGTTCCTTTTATATTCTGTATCATAAATACGAGTGGTAGTTTTACATTTCATATTTTATTTTCACTTTATATTTATGCAATGTCATTTATCATGTAATTGTTACATTACTTGCAACAGTTCGTGCTTTTAATCATGTATTTTACATTAACTTTTTAGCTTCTATTGCTTTAGCATTTAATTTCTAGCATTTAATACAATTTGTATCTTCTACTGTTTTGTTTGCATCCAATTGTATGCTTAAATACCCCTTTTTTGTGTTCCAAGCCTTTGCTGGGCATCCATTTGGATGTTTGTTTTTTTGCATTCAAATGGATGCTTTATGTTATCTTGCCGAGCCTCCCGTTTGGATGATTTATAGCATAACATCCAATTGGATGTTACAGATATCACTTAATTTTCCTTTTTATGTTGACCATCCAAACGGAGGGTTATCACTATAGACATCAGAATGGATGCCTATTGTCATCTAGCTGAGCGTCTTTTTGGATGTTTGGCAGCATAGCATCCAAATGGATGTTACAGACATCATTTGCATTTCCCCTTCTTGTGTTGACCATCCAAATGGATGTTTAGCACTGTAAACATCGTAATGGATGTTTAGAACTATGTTTGTACATCCAAATGGATGTTTAGGTTTGTACTTGTGCTTCACCTGCCGGTTAGCATACAATTGTGTGTTTTAAATGTTACGATTTGATATTTTATGTTTTTTCTTGCTTTTCTTCCTCCTTTCTTAAGGAATTTTGCTAGTTACTATTTACATATATATGCTTTTGTGTATTCTTAATTTATAATTTCCTCTAGTGATTACGTCATTGATGCACTTTGACCTTGATCACATTGGCGGTTTTTTCTCTCCGCGTGGTCTATTTAAAGCACTGCTGTTTAGACTGCAATTCATATGGCCTGAGGAAGATGCCAGTGCGGCATTGAAACGCGTAGCCTTGATCAATAAACGTCATTATTTACAGCATTTGTATCATCATTGAGTAGCAGCGCCGTACTTATTCCCGTTTTTTACGAACTGTACATTACCGTTATTGCGGTGGGCAATAGGCCTTACCGGCTGGGATTTCGGCAGCAGCACTCACCTCTATCCACCTGTTCAAGGCAATTGATCTAAGTTCCTGTGGTAAGCATTCATTTGTCATACACTGACTGCTACTTCTGGGCTTACTCACACCATGTGGCGCCGTGCTTTTTTCTTATATTTCTTTACTGAGATCTACTCTATGTCTGTGTTGTTGTTTATCTTGATGATATTTTGATTTTCTCCCCAGATCAGACGACTCATCGGAGGCATGTCCGTCAGGTTCTACTACGATTAAGGGAGAATCATTTATACGCCAAACTGGAGAAGTGCGTGTTTCCTGGGCTATATCATCTCGGATCAAGACCTCAAGATGGATCCTGAGAAAGTGAAAGCTGTCCTGGAGTCGCCACGTCCTTAAGGCTTAAGGGCCATACAGCGGTTCCTGGGATTCGCCAATTTCTACCGGCAGTTTATTCCTAACTTCTCTTCTCTGACGGCCCCCATCTCGTCCCTTACCAAAAAGGGTGTGAACACCAAAGTGTGGACTCCAGAGGCAGAGTCCGCATTTATTAGCCTCAAGAAAGCCTTCACTTCAGCCTCGATCCTCCATCATCCTGACGTATCTCGGCAGTTCTCTCTGGAAGTGGACGCTTCCTCTGTTGGTGCAGGTGCACTTCTGTTCCAGAGGAGCTCCAAAGGAAAGGCAGTGGTATGTGGCTACTACTCAAGACTATTTTCTTCTGCTGAGCGCAATTACTCTATTGGAGATCGGGAGCTACTGGCCATCAAATTGGCCCTGGAGGCGTGGAGACATCTTCTAGAGGGCGCTGCTCACCCCATCCTGATCTTCACCGACCACAAGAACCTCACCTACCTTCAGTCTGCACAACGACTGAATCCCCGTCAAGCCAGGTGGTCGCTGTTTTTTACCCGTTTCCAATTTCTGCTCCACTACCGTCCCGCGGACAAGAATGTGAGAGACGATGCCCTGTCCAGATCGTTTGAGACGGAAGACACGGTGGAGTCCCTTCAGACTATCATAGACCCGTCCTGCGTTGTCACCGCTTATGCTCTGCAGATTAGAGACATCCCTCCTGGGAGGACGTTTGTTCGGTTGGCAGACAGGAGAAGAATTCTCCGCTGGGGACTCAGTTCTAAACTGGCTGGGCACGCCGGTGTCCGTAAAACCCGAGACCTGATTGCTCGTCACTTCTGGTGGCCCACGCTACCGAAAGATGTTCTGGACTTTGTCTCTTCTTGCACGGTGTGTGCCTCTAACAAAGTGACTCACTCCAAGCCTGCCGGCCTGCTCCAACCTCTGCCTGTACCCAATGCCCCCTGGCATCACATTGTGATGGACTTTGTCACAGACCTTCCCCCCTCAGCAGGATGCAACACTGTCTGGGTGGTGGTGGACCGGTTCTCTAAGATGGCTCATTTTATCCCGCTGACCGGCCTACCTTCTGCTCCTCATCTGGCGAGTCTCTTTATTCTACACATCTTTCGCTTGCATGGCCTGCCTCTTCACATCGTGTCAGATCGGGTTGTTCAGTTTACGTCAAAGTTCTGGAGAGCCCTCTGTAAACTCCTGGATGTGAGTTTGGACTTTTCCTCAGCCTATCACCCCCAGTCCAATGGGCAAGTTGAAAGGATCAACCAGATCATGGAGAATTATCTCCGCCACTTCATCTCTTCACAGCACGATAACTGGGTACAGCTTCTACCATGGGCGGAGTTTTCATATAATAACCACACAAGTGAGTCCACCACTTCCACTCCGTTTTACATCGTGTACAGTCAACATCCCAGAGTTCCTCTTCCAGTGTCGACTTCATCGCAGGTACCCGCTGCTGACTCTGCATATGGGGACTTCCTGCAAATCTGGCAACAGACCCGGTCCTCTATTTTGCTGGCAGTAGATCGCATGAAGCGAAAAGCGGATACTAGGAGAAGAGAGCCGCCTCAGTATCTTCCTGGGACTAAAGTTTGGCTGTCCTCTCAGAACATTCGCTTGAGGGTGCCTTCATACAAGTTTGCTCCCAGGTTCCTTGGTCCTTTCGAGATCCTGCAACAGATCAACCCTGTCTCCTATAAGCTCCTACCCTCAGAATCCCTAACTCCTTCCATGTGTCCCTCCTGAAACCAGTGGTCCTGAACCGCTACAGCAAGACTTCTAGTTCCACTGTTGCCCCCAGCGGTCCTTCTGATGTATTCGAGGTAAAAGATCCTGGACTGCAAAAGGGTAGGAGGAAGGACTTTCTATTTGGTGGACTGGAGAGGGTTTGGTCCTGAGGAGAGGTCCTGGGAGCCAGAAGAGAACCTCAGCTCTCCTGCTCTTATTAAAAAATTCCTCTCTCGCTCTGGCCCCAAGAAGAGGGGGCGTAAGAGGGGGGATACTGTAGCGTCCATGGCCGCGGGCCGTCGGGTTCACTCACCTCCCGACGCCCGCAGCCGTGTATCCGTGAGCGCTGGTCCCCGTCTCCCTCCTAGGAGACAGCCAGCGCTCACTTCCGCTCCATTCGGCTGCGTCCCGTAGGGCCAGCGCGCGCAAATAGGAAGTTGTCATCATCATCAACTGCCACGATTTCCTGGTCTATAAGATGGCCCCAGGCCTTCTAATCCTTGCCTGAGCGTTGTTAGTTATCCCAGTCTGTCTTGCAAATGGTCCCTTAGTGTTTCCCGTTCCAATTGTTACCCGTGTCTTGTTTCCCGTTCCTGTTTCCCGTGCTGTGCCTTAGTATCGAGTAGTGCCACGTCCTGTGTCATCTGCCACGTCCGGAGGAATCCACCACGTCCTGTGTCATCTGCCACGTCCGGAGGAATCCGCCACGTCCTGTGTCTTATGCCACGTCCAGAGGAGTCCGCCACATCTGGCGCAACTTGCGGCTCCTGTGTCATCCGCCACGTTTGGCGCCATCTGCTGCATCTCATCTGTGCCAGAGCTGCGGCCACCATCTGAACTATTCAGGTACCCTTGTGCGGGACATTGTATTTCTGGGGTGTCCTGTTGTTTGGCCAGCTGCCTCCCCGCTACGGCGGTACGGCCTAGTGGGTCCACTAACCCGCTTCGTGACAGTTCAGATAAAGGCATAATGAGGAAGGTTTCTGCCAGACAAATTAATAGGATTAGTAGAGCAGCTGCTAAAATGCCATTGCAAAGCAGCAAACAGGTATTTGAAATCGCTGGTGCCTCTGGAGTCCCGCGAACATCAAGGTGTAGGATCCTCCAGAGGTTTGCAAGTGTGCATAAAGCTTTTATTCGGCCACCCCTAAACCATGGTCGCAAGCAGAAACTGTTGCAGTGGGCTCAGAAATACATGAAGACTAATTTTCAAACCGTGTTGTTTACTGACGAGTGCCGTGCAACCCTGGATGGTCCAGATGAATGGAGTAGTGGATGGTTGGTGAATGGCCACCATGTCCCAACAAGGCTGCGACGTCAGCAAGGAGGTGGCGTAGTCATGTTTTTGGCTGTAATCATGGGGAGAGAGCTGGTAGGCCCCTTTAGGGTCCCTGACGTTGTGAAAATGACCTCTGCAAAGTACGTAGAGTTTATGACTGACCACTTTCTTCCGTGGTACAAAAAGAAGAACCGTGCCTTCCGTAGCAAAATTATCTTCATGCATGACAATGCACCATCTCATGCTGCAAAGAATACCTCTGTGTCATTGGCTGCTATGGGCATAAAAGGAGAGAAACTCATGGTGTGGCTCCCATGTTCCCCTGACCTCAACCCTATTGAGAACCTTTGGAGCATCCTCAAGCAAAATATCTATGAGGGTGGGAGGCAGTTCACATCAAAACAGAAGCTCTGGGAGGCTATTCTGACATGCTGCAAAGATATTCAAGCAGAAACTGTCCAAATACTCACAAATTCAATGGATGCAAGTATTGTGAAAGTGATTTCAAAGAAGGGGTCCTATGTTAACATGTAACTTGGCCTGTTAAGTTTTTTTTTTATTAAAAGAGCTTTTGATTTCTCTAAATATGACCTGATGCTGCAAATTCAACAAATGACAATTTTAGTTCTCTTTACAAACTTTAAAATGTTTTGATCTCTGTTGTGCATAATAATTTGAAACAGTGCATTTTGAGTTTTTTTCTTCTAAAAAAAAATCTGTTATCATTAGGAGATTTGTTCAATAAAATTCGCATTATACTCCAACGTTTGATGGCTTGAAGATTATACTGACTGTCAATTGCATCGACTATCGGAAAATCTGTGAAAAATAACATTTTCATAATAATTTGGAATGCGATGTATACCATAGAGATACTGTCCTGTCATGATTTACAGACTACAGACTACAGAATTTATCACACTGACCTGTTTTCTTCTCTTTTACCATGAGCACAGAACCAAAGCCTCCACCTCCAACCTCCTGTATCACATGGAATTTCTCCTGTAGATCTATCTTCTGTAGATTGTGAGAAACGATGGAGACAAGTCCTTCCAGGATCAGCTCCACGTCTCGTACGAGTGCTGCGGCCCCTTCAAAAAAGCTGATTGGCCGGCTCCCGGGAGACCGACCCCGACACATCAGCTATTGATGGCCTATCCTGAGGATAGGCCATCAATGTTCAGGGACTGGACAACTCCTTTAAGCCTACGATGTGGCAGGCTTAGAGGGCCCATGAGACAGAATCACAGATTGTGTGATACTGTCTGCTGGGCCCTGTATCTAAGCCAATCACATGGTAGGCTTAGGTACATGGACCATGTGTGATCCTGTCTAATGTGCCCTGTATTTAAGCCTACCACACGGTAGGTTTAGATACAGGGCCCCAGCACACAGTAATCTTATACTGTATAACATTACTGTCTGCTGGACCCTGTATTTAAGCCTACCTTGTGGTAGGCTTAGATACATGGTGTAACAGACAGTATCACACATGGGCCCTGTATCTAAGCCTAACACATGTGTTACTAATCGTTTTTTTGTGTTTGTGTTTTCTTATAGGTTCGGTCGTTGGACTATGTCGGATTCGAGGACTACTTCGATGACGGCTTTTTTTATTTTTTAATAAAATGGTTAATGAGGGTTATGTGTTTTTTTTTATTTCAATATAATATTTTTTCTAAGTCTTTGTGTTTTTTTTTTAAACTTTATTACTACCGCCTTAGTAATGTCCGCCGGCTGATTGACAGCGTCCATTACTAAGTCGGAGCTTAGTGTTAGCCGGTGCAGAGGCTAACCCTAACCCCCTTTATTAGCCCGGCACCCACCGCCACCAGGGTTGCTGGGAAGAGCCGGGTACGATCCAGTACTTGACCATCTGTAGCGATGGTAGGGCAATGGAGCGGCCGCAGGCTGGTATTATCAGGATGGGAAAGGCCAGAAACAGTGGCCCTTCCCATCCTGGTAATGCTAGGCTGCTGCTTTATTATATCTGGCTGGTTATGAAAAATGGGGGTCATTAAAAAAATAAATAAAAATAATTGGAAAGAACGATGTGGGGTCCCCCCCCCCCCAATTTTCATAACCAGCCAGATACAACACAGCATCAGCAGGCAGCATTCCCAGGGTGGTAGGGGCCACTGTTTTTGGCCTTCCCCAGCCTAATACTACCAGCCTGCGGCCACCCCGGTACATGACCGTTACTACAGATGGCTGGGTACTGGTTCGTACCCGGCTCTTCCCAGTACCCCTGGTGGCGGTGGGTACCGAGGTAATAATGGGGGGTTAGTGTTAGCCTCTGCATCTGCTGCCCCACCTTAGTAATAGAGGTTGTCAATCAGCCGGCGGACATTACTAAGGCGGTAATAATAAAGTTTGAAAAAGTACAAGCACATAGAAAAAATATTTTATTGAAATAAAGAAACACAACCCCCATTAACCATTTTATTGAGAATAAAAAAACGCTGTCATAGAAGTAGTCCTCGAATCCGAAGTAGTCCAACAACCGAACTTGTAAGAAAACACAAACACACAAAAATAATTAGTAACACATAAAGAAGCAAACCAATTATTATTCTTACCTTTCCTGCGTCCAGCGCTGGAGCCGCAATGTCAGCGAGCTGGGCCCTATATCTAATCCAATCATGTGTGATACTGTGCTGAGGCACTGTATCTAATCCTATAATGTGTGATAGAGGCGACAAGCCTTCTTTACCGTGAGAACTGTGAATCTATGGAATAGCCTACCGCAGGAGCTGTCACAGCAGGGACAGTAGATGGCTTTAAAAAAGGGTTAGATAATTTCCTAGAACAAAAAAGTATTAGCTCCTATGTGTAGAAATTTTTCCTTCCCTTTTCCCGTCCCTTGGTTGAACTTGATGGACATGTGTCTTTTTTTAGCCGTACTAACTATGTAACTATGTATGCTGGGCCTTATATCTAATCCTATCATGTGTGATACTATCTGCTGAGCTGTGTGTCTAATCCTATCATGTGTGATACTGTCTGCTGGGCCTTATATCTAATCCTATCATGTGTGATACTGTCTGCTGGGCCTTATATCTAATCCTATCATGTGTGATACTATCTGCTGAGCTGTGTATCTAATCCTATCATGTGTGATACTGTCTGCTGAGCCGCTGTATCTAATCCTATCATGTGTGATACTGTCTCCTGGGCCCTATATCTAATCCTATCATGTGTGATACTGTCTGCTGGGCCCTATATCTAATCCAATCATGTGTGATAACGTCTGGTGAGCCGCTGTATCTAATCCTATCATGTGTGATACTGTCTGCTGAGCCACTGTATCTAATCCTATCATGTGTGATACTGTCTGCTGAGCCCTATATCTAATCCTATCATGTGTGATCTTGTCTGCTGAGCCCTATATCTAATCCTATCGTATGTGATACTGTCTGCTGAGCTGTGTATATAATCCTATCATGTGTGATACTGTCTGCTGAGCCACTGAATCTAATCCTATCATGTGTGATAATGTCTGCTGAGCCACTGTATCTAATCTTATCATGTGTGATACTGTCTGCTGGGCCTTTTATCTAATCCTATCATGTGTAATACTGTCTGCTGAGCTGTGTATCTAATCCCATCATGTGTGATACTGTCTGCTGAGCCACTGTATCTAATCCTATCATGTATGATACTGTCTGCTGTGCCACTGTATCTGTCCTCTGCAGTCCAATCCCTCTACTTCCCGAAGAATGTCAGTCTGTCCTTGATTATTTTCTTGGAGAGAAGTGGCTTCTTTGATGTCCTTCTTGACATCACGACAGCCTCCAAAAGCCTTCACCTCACTGTGCGTGCAGATGTACTGACTCGTGCCTGCTGCGATTCCTAAGCAAGCTCTGCACTGGTGTTGAACCGATCCCGTAGCTGAATCCTCTTAAGAAGATGGTCCTGGCACTTGCTGGACTTTTTGGGCACCCTTCTTCACAGTAATTACACCTCTCTCCTTGAAGTTCTTGATGATCCTATAAATAGTTGATTTAGGGGCAATCTTACAATGTCCTTACCTGTAAAGCCCTTTTGATGCAAAGCAATGATGACTTGGAGGCAGGGCCGCCATCAGGGGGGTATTAGGGGTACTGGTGTGAGGGGCACGGCCAAACCTAATTGAAAGGGGGGCCCGGCAACTGCCGCGACTTGCCATTGGTAGAAGCAAACAGGCACCTGCAATGGGGCCCGTTTTTTTTACCAAAAGAATGTAGTGAGCTGCGGGCCCCCCTCTTGTCATGGGGGCCGTCAAACACCGCCCGCCCGCGTGACCGATCGCGTGCACCCGCAAACTCCCGCGCGTGCGCACTCGCGAGCGTCCGCGAGCGCGCTCCCACGAACGCCCGCACTCGCGACCAGCAGCTCTTCTGACACAGTGAGTAAAGTGTCTCAAAGTACTGATTATGTATGGCCCTGTTCACACAGAGTATTTTGCAGGCAGAAAAAAAATCTGCCTCCAAATTCCTTAAAGAATTTTGAGGCAGATTTTGACCTGCCCACACTATCTTGCCGCGTTTTTTTGCTGCGCTTTTTGCCCGCAGCGATTGAGGACAGCAGACAAAAAAACGCAGCGAAAAATGCATTTTCTGCCTCCCATTGATTTCGATGGGAGGTCAGAGGCGGAACAGTGGCAAGAAAGGACGTGCTGCTTTTTCTTTTTTCTGCAACTGGCTCCCATTGATTTCAGATTAAATCAATGGGAGGCGGTTTTGGAAGTTCTTTGGTGGTGATTCTGACGCAGTGTCCGAGTCAATATCAAGGCCCAAAAACTCTGTGAACTGGGCCCTATTGTTAGGGCTTATTCAGACGAACGTGTAATACATCCGTGCAACGTGCGTGATTTTTACGCGCCTCGCACGGACCTATGTTACTCTACGGGGCCGAGCAGACTGTCAGTGATTTTCACGCAGCGTGTGTCCGCTGCGTAAAACTCAGGACATGTCCTATATTTGTGCATTGTTCGTGCATTACGCACCCATTGAAGTCAATGGGTGCATGAAAATCACGCTCAGCACTTCCGCAGCAGTATAAACTATGAATGAAAACAGAAAAGCACCACGTGCTACAAATATACAAACAGAGTGTCATAATGATGGCGGCTGCGCGAAAATCACGCAGCCACGCATCATACGCTGCTGACACACGGAGCTGTTATGGACCTTTTGCATGCGCAAAACGCCACGTTTTTTGCGCACACAAAAAGCACACGCTTGTGTAAATCCGGCCTTAGGGTAGGAACACACTAGGCATGAACACTGCGGATTTTATGCAACACATTTTATTGCAGAAAATCCGCAGCGGTGTTTGACGGCCCACATGATGAGAGGGGGGCCCGCAGCTCACGACATTCTTTTGGTGAAAAAAACGGGCCCCATTGCAGGGGCCTGTTTTTTTTCTACCAAAGGCAAGTCGCGGCAGTTGCCGGTCCCCCCTTTCAATTAGGTTTGGCCGGGCCCCTCACATCAGTACCCCCAATACCCCCCTGATGGCGGCCCTGGGTAGCATGATATAGTGCTGGACGGCGTACCGTTAACAGGCGGTGCCACGGTAGGGGGGCCCAGAAAATTTAGCTGTATGGGGCCCTGAAATTCCTGATGGCGGCCCTGCTTGGAGGTAACGTTGGTTAACAAAATAAGGCTGATTTAGGGGCAATCTTACAATGTCCTTACCTGTAAAGCCCTTTTGATGCCAAGCAATGATGACTTGGAAGTAACCTTGGTTAACAAAATAAGGCAATGATTTTAACCACCCTTTTTTTTATTGATAATTTTGTACCTTTACATGTTCTTGCATACCGTTTATAAAAAAAAAAAGGAATCACATATAAAAAGCAATATTCCATACATTAATTTCAGAGAGGAAGGAATCTGCCCCTTGCTGGTTTTCTAAGGGGTTTCCATATAATGATTTATTAAAATAAAAAAACACGTTATTGACCTTGTCTGGGGTTGTCTGAATAACTCATTTTTCATCCATAATTGCAGTAATGTTATTTTTTCTACTTCTCTCCTTAGATAAATTAGACAGCATTTTCCTCTGTGTCATTATCGCTTTTTATTACATTTCCATCAAAGTGTTTACTTAACAAAATTGCATTTCCCGCCTTTCTACCTATTGCTGGTGACCCTATAATGTAAAAAACTTGTGTTAACCGGTTAAGGATAAGGCTGTTTTACCGCTAAATGACCAGAGCAAATTTCACAATTTTGCTATGCGCTTCTTTAGATGACTATAACTCTGCAGGTGAATAAAGTTCATCTTTGAATTTTACACTCTTTTTAAAGGACAGATAGGGCTTTGTTTTAGTGCCATTTGTCAGTATCCATCATTTTTATTTTTTTCTCTAAAGTGGGCAAAATTGGAAAAAAATGCAAGAGTTTAGCAATTGCGTCAGTTTATGATAGCATTTTTCACACACAGTATAGACCACAGACAAAATTCATCTCCTTTCACATTCTTCCACTTCTCCTGTGCATAGGGATACCAAATATGTGTGCCTTATTCACTGTGCGGGCATGTGCCAGGGCTTGGCATAAAAGGAGTCTTTTTGGCCTATTCGGTCCAGGAATTCAGCATTTGATTTTCTAGCAGCATACGGTTTTCTGGGGGGCCTAATGCTGCTGAAACATTAGAAACACCCCATAAATGACTTCATTCACACAAGTAGACCCCACAAGGTTTTCTTCAAGGGTTTATCATATTTTTAGAAAGTCCAGTTTTCTTCTGAAAGTTTCTTGAATAAGATGGAACAAAATTAGCATTTTTTTAGCAAATGCGTCAGTTTATGGCAGCATTTTTCACACACCGTATAGACCACGAACAAAATTCATCTCCTTTCACATTCTTCCACTTCTCCTGAGCATGGGGATACCAAATATGTGGGCCTTATTATCACATAGAGATGTAGGAGGGCGGACGATAGAAGAAGCTTATTTCACAAATCGCCTTTTTTTAAAGCTGGTTTTACAAAACTCAACAGAGTTTCTATAACACTTCCAAAATATCTGCTCTTGAAGCAGAGATCCCAAAATATTCATCTAGGGGTATAATGGGAATTTATTTTTTTGGGTTTTCTAAAATAAGAAATTGCAGGTTTATGCAAATGGAGCACTCCAGCAGATGAACTTTAGAAAATATGCAAACATGACATCCACCCCCCACCCCCACCACCCATTCCCTCCCTCACCCTTGGAGTAAAATCAGGGGAAAAATAAAAATGTAATGTAGGGCAAATATATTTTCAACTAATTAACTAAAATCTAATTATTCAGAACAGTGTGGTATTTTTTAAAACATGGGTCAATGCACAGGCCTGGTTGTGAGGGACATGATGGATAGAAATATCTGGAACCTTTGCGGTGCCCGTCTTTTCTGCAGATGTGGCACTTTTTCTGGGGGCTGCTTCTGATTGGTGTTGGGGGAATCCGAGTGATGAAATGTCTTTCAGTCGGTCGCTTGACATCCTCAGACTGGGGGGTATTCGCGGGTGTCCTGAACATCAAAAATGAGGCCTTCAATAATTTTCTCCTGGAAATCCAGGTATGTGTCTCTGCCTCTGTTTTTTTTGTAGAGCACAAATGAATTGTGGATTGCCACCTGTAACCGATAAATGGCCACTTTTTTGTACCAGGTTTTTGTTTTGCGTTTTACTAAATAGGGCTGTAAAACCTGGTCACTTAAATCCACCCCCCCCCCCCCATGTACTTGTTATATTCGGACTCGCTCACTGGTTTGTGCTTGTCCGATGTTGCCCCTCTTTCCCTCACTGCCACTGTTCCTGTGGTATGAATCGTGCTTAGTACATACACATCTTTGCGATCCTTGTACTTGACTGCCAGCAATTCTTCAGATGCATAAGCACAGGAGTCCCCCTTTACCATGCGCTTCCCCACTAATTGCTGCGGAAAAGCAATTTGGTTTTTGCGCATGGTACCACACATGTCCGGCCTTCGCTATGTGCGACACGTGCGGTCGCACAGGGCGCCGGCCGCCATGCTGTGAGGGGGGCGCCAGCGGGTACGAGCCAGCCGCATATCAGAGAGGATGTGCTGGGTTAGCAGGAAAAGGAGTCACCGCGGGCGCTGCTGCACTTCAATGGAACCAAGAGGCTTTGAAGGTTCGGATTATTGATAATAATATACGGAAGAGTATAAGAATAAATGGAATTTATTGATAGTATGACTACGCGTTTCAATGCCGTACCGGCATCTTCATCAGGTCATGAATGAACATACAAAAGTCACTGTTTAAATAGCCATGTTAATGTTGAAAAAAACCCGCCAATGTGAACGGGGTCAAGGTGTTTAAGTGACGTCATAGTTCAAAGTTCAAAATTCAAAAGACCGGATAATCACACAAAAAACAGTAAAAAGTATGTCATATAATAGAAACAATTACAATCATAGAAAAAGAAGAATATAAAATGTGAAAAGAAATAAAAATAATGAAAACCATGTAATTAGGAAGATTTGAAGTGTAGTACGGAATGTATCCAAAAGGATGCCGAAGAAACACGATAAAAAAGCTGCCCGGTGTAAACCGGATAATATAGGATACTAATATAAATGGATGCAGATATAAATATAGACCACAGATATGATGTGTGGTATAAAGGTTCTAACCTTTATGTGCCAGAATAAAGTTTTAGAATGATAGCCATAATATCGGCAACAATTCCAAAACGGCAATATACATATAGGGAATTGTAAAAATAAAAAGCACTAGTCAAAGGCAAGCTAGATTTCAGACATATTGAAAAGCCAAAATTGTAGAGTAAGATTGAATATGTAAAACTATATACAAAGTATGAAAAAAATAGAAAAGATAAAAAGTAAAAAGAAAGAAATACATCGGCAATGGAAAAAAATTATTTTCATAGTAAGAATATTTCAATACAAATTACATTATAAAAAATTGTAAAAGTACACAAACTAACAGAACTGTCAGGAAATGCCAACGAGGTAATAGAAAATAACCTTATAGATTAAAACAAAGTCGGCAAAGCCGATAAATTGTAATTGATGACCCAACGAAATTAAGAGAGAGCAATATGTCATGAATGAAATTCAAAAAGGAAACGTAATGAAAAATATATCTGAGGGGGGGAGCATCAAAAATGTGTAAGAAAATAACCAGGAACGTGGTAAACGGGTTATGTATAAAATAGGGATATATATAAGAAATACAGTGAACTGTAAAGTCGGCAAAACCGGAAAATGTAATTGGTGATGCAACGAAATTGATAAAGAGCAATATGTCATGGGTAAAAAAAAAATAATAATAATTTATTATAAAAATAAAAAGCATAACCAAAAGTATAACTGAAAGAAGGAGCATCATAATGTATATGAAAATCACCAGAAACGTAATAAAAGGATATGTATAATATACATTTGCATACACAATAATATAATTTAATATAATGATAAATTAATAATCAATGATGTTTGACAGCAGAAAACAAAAGGTTAGATGATATATAATAAAGTGATTTACTTCTTCTCATATCAGAGAGGAGAAATGTTCCTTCCTCTGCACTGCTGTGTGAAGTGTGCGCTAATTGGAGGAGCAGCAGGTGCCTCTGTCTGCTCCACCAATCAGCACAGCCTGTACTGCAGTGTCACACAGACTCAGAGCCTCCCGCAGCTCCTTCCTGCTGTGCTGCTGCCACAGTGAAGACTCCTCCACGGAGCTCCGGAGTCAGGTAAGAGCAACAGCTTTAGGTCAATCTATGTTTATTTATGTGCTGTGTGAGGGAGGAGGAAAGAGGGGTTAAGTGATGTGTAACAGGATGTTTTTTTTTTGTTGCAAGGATCAATTTTTTGGGGGAGGGGAGACTAGGTTATGGGTGATTTGAGTGTGTATTTTTTACAGATCGATTTTGAAGGTAAGGGGACATTGCCCTAAATGCTATAGGAGTGTGGGGGGCTTCTTTATAAATGTATTTTGTGAGGAGGGGGACTTCTGTATAGTTTATTTAGTGGTGTAGGAGCTTATTATGAATCATGGGGGAGGGGAACTTAGTGTTATGTATGGGGAGAAAGGATTCTTTAGGGTACGGCCACACGGAGCAGCCCTCACACTGTCGCAACGAGGCCAACAACCGCGCTGGCACTTTGTAGGAGCGGCTGTCAAATACCTCATTCTCTATGGGAGCGCCGGAGATAAAAAAGTGCAGTGTTCGGCTTTTTCTGGCGCTCCCATAGAGAATGAATAGGGGGTAAGTTGTTGTAATTTGCAAAATCATGCAGCCATAAAGGGTGTATTAATTCATGGCCGCATGTTAACGCAGGTAAACCGTCCCTTTATCTGCAAAATCGTGCGGCCATGAATTAATACACCCTTTATGGCCGCACGATTTTGCAAATTACAACAACTTACCCCCTATTCATTCTCTATGGGAGCGCCGTTAAAAGCAGAACACTACACTCGGCTATCTGCGGCGCTCCCATAGAGAATTAATGGATCGGCAGTGCGCATGTAACTGTGACCGTGTCTGGGCCGCTCCGTGTGGCCTTACCCTTAGAGATAATATTTGTGGGGGAGAGCAACTTGATTATAAGGGTAGGAACACACAGGGTGGATACGTAAAACTACACAGTGTATACGTCCTGAGAACTGCAGGGAATTTCACCTGAAAAACGGCACCAAATTTTGGTGTTTTTTTGGGCGGAAAGACTGCAGAAATAAATTTTAAAAAAAAGCTAATACTCCCTGCCGTAGTCCCTCTCTCTTTCTGAGCGTAGCCCGGACAGAGACATCAAGCGCTCCGTCAAGGAGCGGAATCCCCAGCCACAGGGAGCTACAGTGGCGCTATCTACAGGAAGGGAGTGCTACCTACATGGGGGCTGTGTGGCACTACCTACAAGGGGGCTATGCGGCAAAGGGGGGGATTTGTGGCACTACTTACTAGGGATGCACAATGCATCGAAACTTCGATACTCTTCATCCCCAAATAGTTCGATACCGTTGTTTCATGTATTTCGATACTAAGCTGTGCGGCCACACAGCTAAGTATAGTAATACATGATGTATGCGTGCGGGGCTGCGGCTGTGTAATAGTGTAATACAGCCATTGCCCCGCTCCTGAGTCCTGACAAGTGCGCGGGGTCAGGATGATGTGATGCGGCCGGCGCTGCACTAATGAGCGGCGGCACTGAAGACAGAACATGGCTCATTAGTGCAGCGCCGGCCGCATCACCTCATGCTGACCGCGCGTGCACTTAATGTCAGGAGCGGGACAATGACTGTTACACATCCGCAGCCCCGCTCTATAAAGGCAGAAATCCTCTTATCTCCGCCGCTATTCTCCTAAATCCTGCTATCAAAGCGGACTGCAGCATTCAGGGGAAAGTGAGGAGGGAGATGGTCCTGGATCGCATCACAGGGAATTCCTGTGACGCGATCGAGGGCCATACCATATACAGTGAAGGAAATAAGTATTTGATCCCTTACTGATTTTGTAAGTTTGCCCATTGTCAAAGTCATGAACAGTCTAGAATTTTTAGGCTAGGTTAATTTTACCAGTGAGAGATAGATTATATAAAAAAACAAACAGAAAATCACATAGTCAAAATTATATATATTTATTTGCATTGTGCACAGAGAAATAAGTATTTGATCCCCTACCAACAATTAAGAGTTCAGCCTCCTCCAGACCAGTTACACGCTCCAAATCAACCTGGTGCCTTCATTATAGACAGCTCTTACATGGTCACCTGTATAAAAGACTCCTGTCCACAGACTCAATGAATCAGTCTGACTCTAACCTCTACAACATGGGCAAGACGAAAGAGCTTTCTAAGGATGTCAGGGACAATATCATAGACCTGCACAAGGCTGGAATGGGCTACAGAACCATAAGTAAGACGCTGGGTGAGAAGGAGACAACTGTTGGTGCAATAGTAAGAAAATGGAAGACATACAAAATGACTTTCAATCGACATCGATCTGGGGCTCCATGCAAAATCTCACCTCGTGGGGTATCCTTGATCCTGAGGAAGGTGACAGCTCAACCGAAAACTACACGGGGGAAATTGTTAATGATCTCAAGGCATCTGGGACCACAGTCACCAAGAAAACCATTGGTAACACATTACGCCGTAATGGATTCAAATCCTGCAGTGCTCGCAAGGTCCCCCTGCTCAAGAAGGCACATGTACAGGCCCGTCTGAAGTTTGCAAATGAACATCTGGATGATTCTGAGAGTGATTGGGAGAAGGTGCTGTGGTCAGATGAGACTAAAATTGAGCTCTTTGGCATTAACTCAACTCGCCGTGTTTGGAGGAAAAGAAATGCTGCCTATGACCCAAAGAACACCGTCCCCACTGTCAAGCATGGAGGTGGAAACATTATGTTTTGGGGGTGTTTCTCTGCTAAGGGCACAGGACTACTTCACCGCATCAATGGGAGAATGGATGGAGCCATGTACCGACAAATCCTGAGTGACAACCTCCTTCCCTCCACCAGGACATTAAAAATGGCTCGTGGCTGGGTCTTCCAGCACGACAATGACCCGAAACATACAGCCAAGGCAACAAAGGAGTGGCTCAAAAAGAAGAACATTAAGGTCATGGAGTGGCCTAGCCAGTCTCCAGACCTTAATCCCATCGAAAACTTATGGAGGGAGCTGAAGATCCAAGTTGCCAAGCGACAGCCTCGAAATCTTAATGATTTACAGATGATCTGCAAAGAGGAGTGGGCCAAAATTCCATCTAACATGTGTGCAAACCTCATCATCAACTACAAAAAAACGTCTGACTGCTGTGCTTGCCAACAAGGGTTTTGCCACCAAGTATTAAGTCTTGTTTGCCAAAGGGATCAAATACTTATTTCTCTGTGCACAATGCAAATAAATATATAGAATTTTGACAATGTGATTTTCTGTTTTTTTTTTTTTAGTTAATCTATCTCTCACTGGTAAAATTAACCTAGCCTAAAAATTCTAGACTGTTCATGTCGTTGACAGTGGGCAAACTTACAAAATCAGCAAGGGATCAAATACTTATTTCCTTCACTGTATGGGCAGACAGCCCAGGTTCTAATGAAGGACCCCAGGGCTGTCTTACCATATTTCCTGTTGTTTGGGCCTACTTAGGTATGTCCTAACAACTGCCTGTGTACTATCAGTACACAGGCTAATGTACTGGCATATATCTGATATATGCCAGTATATTAATGTTAAAAAATAAAGTAAAAACATAAAGTAATATTAAATTTAAAAAAATACACATACACCTTTTTTTTACAATTAGGCTGGATTCACACGAGGTCATTACGTCCGTAATTGACGGACGTATTTCGGCCGCAAGTCCTGGACCGAACACAGTGCAGGGAGCCGGGCTTCTAGCATCATAGTTATGTACGACGCTAGGAGTCCCTGCCTCACTGCCGGACAACTGTCCCGTACTGAACACATGATTACAGTACGGGACAGTAGTTCCACGGAGAGGCAGGGACTCCTAGCATCGTATACAAGTATGATGCTAGGAGCCCGGCTCCCTGCACTGTGTTCGGTCCAGGACTTGCAGACAAAATACGTCCGTTAATTACGGACGTAATGACCTCGTGTGAATCCAGCCTCAACATTAAAATAAGTCTCAACACATAAAATATACACATATTCGGTATTGGCGCGGCCGTAATAACCTGCACAACAATTTTTTTTGCGTCATTTATGATGTGTGCGCTGTAAAAAAAATAAAATAAATACTTATTTCACTTATTAATGTGAGGCACGAGGTGTGATGATGAATTTAACCTCCATGTGCCTCACATTAATAGTAATTAACCCCATCATGTACCTCACACATTAATCCATTATGACTGAGAAACATGGGGTTAATTACTATTAATGTGAGGCACATGGAGGTTAAATTCAGCATCACACCTCGCGCCTCACATCAGAAAATGGAAGAACTTATTTTTTTTTTATTACTGTTGGCAAAGTATCGTTTTGGTATCGAAATCGCAAATACTAGACGAAGTATCGGTATCGAACTCCAAATTCAGGTATCGTGACATCCCTACAACCTACAAAGGGGCTGTGTTGCACGACCTACAGGGAGCTGTGTAGCACGACCTACAAGAGGGCTGTGTGGCACGACCTACAAGGGGGCCTTGTGGCACGACCTACAAGGGGGCCTTGTGGCACTACCTACAGGTGGCTGTTTGGCACTACCTACAAGGGGGCTGTGCAGCAAGGGGGGATTTGTGGCACTACCTACAAGGGGGCTGTGTGGCACTACCTACAAGGAGTCTGCGTGCACGACCTACAGGGGGCTGTGGCACGACCTACAGGGGGCTGTGTGGCACGACCTACAGGGGGCTGTGTGGCACAACCTACAGGGGGCTGTATGGCACGACCTACAGGGGGCTGTGTGGCACGACCTACAAGGGGCTGTGTGGCAAAACCTACAGGGGGCTGTGTGGCACGACCTACAGGAAGGCTGTGTGGCACGACCTACAATAAGGCTGTGTGGCACGACCTACAAGAAGGCTGTGTGGCACGACCTACAAGAAGACTGTGTGGCACGACCTACAAGAAGGCTGTGTGGCAAGACCTAAAAGAAGGCTGTGTGGCACGACCTACAAGAAGGCTGTGTGGCACGACCTACAAGAGGGCTGTGTAGCACAACCTACAAGAGGGCTGTGTGGCACGACCTACAAGAGGGCTGTGTGACACTATCTACAGGGGGCACTTTCTACAAGGGGGGCTGTGGGGGCATTATACTCTGTGATGGCCACTAAGCGGACATCATACTGTGTAGGGGCACTACAGGGTGCAATATAATGTGTGTGGAACTTAGGGGGCATAACACTGTGTGGGCACAATTAGAGGACAAAATACTGTGTCCTTGAAGGCGTTATAATATATTATATTATTGTACTGTGTGTGGGGCACTAAAGGGGCATTACACTGTATGGGGGCACTATATAGGGCATTATACTGTGGGGAGGAATTATGCTTTTTTATGGGGCATTTTTTATAATGGCGTGGGGCGCCGAAAGATAATTTTGCACGGGGCGCCATCTACCTTAAGGCCGGCCCTGGTACCACATGCCCCAGTCCTTTCAGCATGCAACTGCCTAAACAGGGGCACAATCGAATAAAAATTATCGCAGTACAGGTGGTACCCCTTGTGAAGCAGAGGCTGCATTATCTCCCACACGATCTTACTGCTGGTAGAAAGATCAGGGGGGCATCCAGGAACATTTATTGTGCGGTCCCGCCCTTCATACATTCTGAAGGCGGTGGTATATCCTGACCCGCATTCACACAATTTGTAGAGCTTAACGCCATATCTTGCCCTTTTGGAAGGTAGATATTGGCAAAAGCTAAGTCTTCCATGGAAGTTGAGGAGGGATTCGTCCACGCTTACATTCTGGTCTGGGGTGTAAAGTTGCAGGAATAAATTATTGAGGGAATTTATCAGGGGTCTTATTTTGAACAATCGATCACGGTTTGCATCGGTACTTGGGGGGGGGGGGCCTGTGCGATGTCATTGAAGTGGTGGAACCTCATTATTGTCTCATAACGAGACCTGGGCATTACTGCAGAATACACTGGGGTGGCTTGGACGGGTCTTGTTGACCAGTAAGACCTAATGGAGGGCTTTTTGACAATACCCATATTTAGGATGAGCCCCCCAAAAAAATGTAATTCCTGCAAATTGGTGGGCTTCCAATGTCTGGCATGGGTGGATGAAGGTTTCTGTCTTATATACTGAGCGGCATATAAATTAGTTTAGTGGACAATGATATTTAGGAGGTCGTCAGTAATAAATAAATGGAAGTAATCCATTTGGATAAAATTGGTATTGTCCACAGTTATGCCAGGAGTGGCAGTAAATCCGTGGATTCTAGGCCCAAAAGATGGAGCAGGTGCCCATACAAGAGCCTGAACTGGAGGGACCAGGCTGTCCCGTGCTACAGCACTACTAGGCCCTGCGCTTCCATGTTCTGCAGTTTCTACTGCATCAGGGATAACGTCCCCTGAAGATGAACCTGAAGTGACGCGATCATCGTCACTGCCTACAACAGGTTCTATCTCTGACGCCATCTCTGGTGCGGTGTCAGACTCTGACCACAGTATGGCGTATGCCTCCTCAGCACTAAAAAACTTCCTTGCCATAATGTCACTAACACTAACTAAACAAACAATTATTTTTTATTTATTTTTTTATAAACAAACACAAACTAACTGGTATATACAGTGAAGGAAAAAAGTATTTGATCCCTTGCTGATTTTGTAAGTTTGCCCACTGTCAAAGACATGAACAGTCTAGAGTTTTTAGGCTAGGTTAATTTTACCAGTGAGAGATAGATTATATTAAAAAAAAAAAAGAAAATCACATAGTCAAAATTATATATATTTATTTGCATTGTGCACAGAGAAATAAGTATTTGATCCCTTTGGCAAACAAGACTTAATACTTGCTGGCAAAACCTTTGTTGGCAAGCACAGCAGTCAGATGTTTTTTGTAGTTGATGATGAGGTTTGCACACATGTTAGATGGAATTTTGTCCCACTCCTCTTTGCAGATCATCTGTAAATCATTAAGATTTCGAGGCTGTCGCTTGGCAACTTGGATCTTCAGCTCCCTCCATAAGTTTTCGATGGGATTAAGGTCTGGAGACTGGCTAGGCCACTCCATGACCTTAATGTGCTTCTTTTTGAGCCACTCCTTTGTTGCCTTGGCTGTATGTTTCGGGTCATTGTCGTGCTGGAAGACCCAGCCACGAGCCATTTTTAATGTCCTGGTGGAGGGAAGGAGGTTGTCACTCAGGATTTGACGGTACATGGCTCCATCCATTCTCCCATTGATGCGATGAAGTAGTCCTGTGCCCTTAGCAGAGAAACACCCCCAAAACATAATGTGTCCACCTCCATGCTTGACAGTGGGGACGGTGTTCTTGGGTCATAGGCAGCATTTCTCTTCCTCCAAACACGGCGAGTTGAATTAATGCCAAAGAGCTCAATTTTAGTCTCATCTGACCACAGCACCTTCTCCCAATCACTCTTAGAATCATCTAGATGTTCATTTGCAAACTTCAAACGTGCCTGTACATGTGCCTTCTTGAGCAGGGGGACCTTGAGGGCACTGCAGGATTTTAATCCATTTCGGCGTAATGTGTTACCAATGGTTTTCTTGGTGACTGTGGTCCCAGCTGCCTTGAGATCATTAACAAGTTCCCCCCGTGTAGTTTTCGGCTGAGCTGTCACCTTCCTCAGGATCAAGGATACGCCACGAGGTGATATTTTGCATGGAGCCCCAGATCGATGTCGATTGACAGTAATTTTGTATGTCTTCCATTTTCTTACTATTGCACCAACAGTTGTCTCCTTCTCACCCAGCGTCTTACTTATGGTTTTGTAGCCCATTCCAGCCTTGTGCAGGTCTATGATCTTGTCCCTGACATCCTTAGAAAGCTCTTTGGTCTTGCCCATGTTGTAGAGGTTAGAGTCAGACTGATTAATTGAGTCTGTGGACAGGAGTCTTTTATACAGGTGACCATTTAAGACAGCTGTCTTTAATGCAGGCACCAAGTTGATTTGGAGCGTGTAACTGGTCTGGGGGAGGCTGAACTCTTAGGGTATGTGCACACACACTAATTACGTCCTTAATTGACGGACGTATTTCGGCCGCAAGTCCCGGACCGAACACAGTGCAGGGAGCCGGGCTCCTAGCATCATACTTATGTACGATGCTAGGAGTCTCTGCCTCGCTGCAGGACAACTGTCCCGTACTGTAATCATGTTTTCAGTACGTGACAGTGGTCCTGCAGTGAGGCAGGGACTCCTAGCATCGTACATAAGTATGATGGTAGGAGCCCGGCTCCCTGCACTGTGTTCGGTCCGGGACTTGCGGCCAAAATACGTCCGTCAATTACGGACGTAATTAGTGTGTGTGCACATACCCTTAATGGTTGGTAGGGGATCATATACTTATTTCTCTGTGCACAATGCAAATAAATATATATAATTTTGACAATGTGATTTTCTGTTTTTTTTTTTTATATAATCTATCTCTCACTGGTAAAATTAACCTAGCCTAAAAATTCTAGACTGTTCATAACTTTGACAGTGGGCAAACTTACAAAATCAGCAAGGGATCAAATACTTATTTCCTTCACTGTATATATATATATCTACACTACCGCTAACAAAAAAAATAAACTGCTATTGCTATATATATTATATATATATGTGTGGATGTATATATCATTATATTTTCGCTACCTGCCTATTCTAATATAATAAAAGGTAGAAAAATAGAAAAAAAGATAGATGGATAGATTGTATAGATAGATAGAAATCTATCTATATAGAGAATGTTTTACAGTGTAACACCCCTTAAAGGGCTAGTACGCACACATTTGCAGAATAGCTGCAATTAGCCCAGAATGCCTCTGGACTATAAAAGGGGCTCTGCCCTCTCGATCCTTGCATCAGCGTTGTTGTGTTACCTTATGTTTGTCCTTGCAAATTGTCTCCTAGTGTTTTCCAGTTCCCAGTGTATCCCATTCCTGCTGCCTGTACCATGTATCCCGTGCTACCATGCTTCTGTACCTTCAAGAGTTGGAGTCGTGTTGTGCCCTCCGCTGCATTTATTGTGTCGCACCCCACCGGGTGTCTGTCTACTGTCGGAGCCTCATCTTAGCCTGAAACCACCACTACTGTCTACAATGCCTCAGGTACCCTTTCTGAACTATAGACATTGCATTGTACCTCTTTGGCGAACTGCTATCCCGCTACGTGGTACGGCCCAGTGGGTCCACACCCCACGCCGTGACAATATGTATGTGTGTGTGTGTGTGTATATGTATGTGTGTCTATAATATGTATGTTTATGTATGTATGTTTATGTATGTATGTATGTATGTGTGTATATATGTGTATATGTATATGTGTGTCTATAATATGTATGTTTATATATGTATTAGGGCTGGATGATTAATCAAATGAATTTGCCATTTCAAGTTGGCATGAATCTGTATTTGCCCAGAATCGTGAAAACGTTACAGGCCCCGCCCCTATAGCAGGAAAGAGAAAAAAAGCTTTATTAACAAGCAGACAAGCTGCACAGCGCATCTACTTCAGTGAATGGCGACAATGAACAGGAGCGGCAGTGAGAGGAACGGGGTTTGGTAGTTCTGTGTGTAATATTGTGGGTCCAGAGATTGTTTGTTTTATACTGAGTCCTTTTCTCCCGGTCAGCTTCTTAACCCATTCAGTTCCTGCTGTAATTCAAGGATTAAGTACCTGTAGCCACCCTATAGCCACCCCATAGCTTCTTAAGCCTTGAAATGCAGCTTCGTTAAGCCTTGAATGGGTATCTGAAGTGATTTTCTGTATCTTCAGTTATGATAAGGCCGTAGCAGAGAGCAGTGTCAGTGGAGGAGCCTCAGTGCTGGTGATATACAATGCAGCGGGGGTTACTAGTTCTGTGTAGTACTGATGGTCATAAATCGAAGAGACTTGCCACAGAAGTTATGTCCAAAGAGCAGTCATAAATCACACGCAGACTTTGGGGGTAATTTATCAACCTTTCTACACCAGAAAAGTCACAAAAGGGCCCAAAAGTCACAATTTGCTGTCCTTTTTGCGTCACCCACAACACTTTTGTAGAAAGGAGCGAGACCTCTGGGAAAGAGCGTGACCACCGCGGCCCAACAAATTTATTATAATTTATTCCAGGCTAATCGTAACATAAGGACACGTTAAAGGGCCTATTACACCGGACAATTTTGGCCGGTGCAACGAGCACCGATAAACGAGACAGTTCGTTAATCGGCGCTCATTTGCTCCAGTCACAAGGAGCTAGTATGGGGAAAAGCGCTCCTTACACCGATCGCTCGTCCCCATACATTATTATCATGTCGGCAGATGTGCTGCCGACAACGATAATATTAAAGATTTTTAAAACTATACGATCAGCAGATGAACGAGTGAACGAGTTTACACAGGACAATTATCGGCAACGAGTGATCTGTGTACATTGTCTGCCTTATAATTGCCCAGTGTAAAAGGGCCTTAAGCCTGCATGTGTATGTCTGGATCTTTCCAGGCGTACACGCTAACCGTAGGGAAAAATTTATGCGAATGGGACCTTATGTGTATTTTACCTCGGGTTTTACAATTCTGCTGCTCATATATGCACCACACCATATATACTGTACGTTGTTTACTAGCAATGTACCATACATACCCTATCTTGGTAATTTTTTTCAGTTTATTTAACAAAAATCTAAACATCTAGATGAAATTTTTTGGCAAAATCGCTAATACGTATGTGTGTATATATATGTATGTATATATATATGTGTATGTATATCTGTGTGTATGTATGTGTCTATAATATGTATGTTTATATACTTACGTACGTGTATATATGTATGTGTGTATGTATATGTGTGTCTATATGTAAGTTTATATATGTATGTATATGTGTGTATGTATGTGTGTCTATATGTATGTGTATATATATATGTGTGTGTGTGTGTGTCTATAATATGTACAGTATGTTTATATATGTATATATGTGTGTATGTGTGTTTATGTATGTATGTGTATGTATATATGTGTGTATGTATGTGTCTATAATATGTGTTTATATATGTATGTATGTATGTGTGTGTGTGTGTATGTATATATGTGTGTATGTAATATGTATGTTTATATATGTATGTGTACACTACCGCTCATTTATTTTAATACACCCCCACATTTGTCGATTTCTCTGTAAAGGATGTATGGGATACGTGTGTTTTGGACAGAATTTAGTCTATGCACTGTTTTTAACACTTTGAGCACTCACAGGCACCGTGTTTATACATTGTTTATATAAATATCAGGAATTAGATATCAATCGAAAAGCGATCTGCCAGTTGTCTTGAGAAGTACAGGGCATATTCTGCTGAAAACTGTTTGCCTAGAGAAGGTTTTACTTGGTGGCATGCCAGCCTTTTATAATGCTGGGGTACAGTGGGGTGTCAGTACTCAGTGGGGTGCACCTAGACAGTGCTGGGCAGCCCACCTAATCTAATATTATGGGTGTGATTAATAGGCTGTCAACCAGGATGCACTACATGTAACCGTGTGACGGGCACCTTTGTATAATCTTTATCTGTGTGCAATAATGATATTAAGCTCCCCCCCCCCATGAACAGTCAGAGGGTAGAGTGGTTGTTCATCAGTATATTCCACCTATATGACCTTCTGCCATGTAGCATTGTGCTTGTCTGCATCCTGCTGGGAGCTGGTGATTGACCTGCCCTTGTATTAGTAAGTATGGCTTTTTTTTTTTTGGTGATTTTTTTTCAAAGTAAATATATGTCCCCTTTTTCTGTGGTTTGTAATTCCCTCCTACACCAAAATTTACAGTTGGCACAATCAGTCAGGCAGGTAACGATCTCCTGGCATTCATCAAACCCAGACTTATCCATCAGACCGCCAGATAGGGAAGCGTCACTCCACAGAACACGTTTTCACTGCTCCAGAGTCCAGTGGCCGGGTGCTTTTCACCACTCTATCAGGCACTTGGCATTGTGCTTGGTGATGTAAGGCTGGCATGCAGCTATGGAAGCCCATGCCATGAAGCTCCCAGCGCACAGTTTGTGTACGGATGTTAATACCAGAGGAGGTTTGTACTCTGCAGTTATTGATTCAGCAGAGCGTTGGTGAACTTTATGCACGCATAGTCTCCGCTCTCATCTACCCTGCTCTGTAACTTTACGTGGTCTCCACTTTGTGGCTGAGGTTCCTAAACGCTTCCACTTTGCAGTAATATCACTCATAGTTGATCATTAAATATCTAGTAGGGAAGTAATTTCACAAACTGACTTGTTGCAGCAGTGACGTTCTATTACACGACCGCGATGGAATTCAGTGAACTCTTTTGAATGACCCATTCTATCACAAATATTTGTACAGGCGACTGCACGGCGAGGTGCTGGATTTTTTACACCTGCTGCAATGGGACTGAATGAAACACCTAAATTCAGTGATTAGGAGGGGGGCCAATACATTTCTCCATATAGTGTATGTAGGTGTGTGTATATACTAGTATATACCAAAAATATTCAAATGAAGCAGCATTGGTGTAATAGAGTGGTGGGTGCAAAGCAACTAGAGCTTAATCCACAGCTCAAGATACCATACAAGAACAAAGATTGCAGCGCTCCAGCAAAGTCCAGTAAGAAAATCTGTGGTTTTATTTGCCCATGTTTAAAGCCAAGCGACGTTTCAGTTCCACCCTGGAACTTTTTTCACGCTTGGCTTTAAAGATGGTGAAATAAAACCACAGGTTTTCTTACTGGACCTTGCTGGAGTGCTGCAATCTTTTTTCCTCGTATACATATAATTTTTTTATTTTTGTTCAAGCCTTAATACTGTCATGTGGAGTACATACACTCACGTGGTTCCTGAGCTTCGATCACACGTTCCTTGCTTTGCTGTTGTACTGCACTAGGGTGTGTTCACACATGACAGATTTCCATATATCTGAATGTGGTTGTTTCTGCAGCAGGTCCATGACTTCTTACAATCCACGTTCAGATGAGTTGGACACTCACAGAAATTTCTACAAATGATTTTCCATGTGTGAACATAGTCTTATATAACCAGTGACTGATCTGCGCTGCTCTTATAATCTCTACAACATGGAGTGTAAAGTTTTACCATGTGTGAACAGCGGACATGACAATCATGTGGAAAGATGTTCTGCAGGTTCAGTGTTAGATCTACTAATACTGGAGTGTTCACTTCTGCACATGGATGAGACATTCTGCTAGTAGACACTTAATTCTGCACTTACAAGAATAATAATAACCACTGTCCATATGTCCTACAAGTAAATATTAATGACAAATGGGGTCCTAGATTTGGTACCCCACTCTTAGTCAGAGCAGAGGGCTGCTTTACCCCCTAAGGGTATGTTCACACGCAGTGGTCTGAGACGTAATTCGGGCGTTTTACGCCTCGAATTCTGCCTGAAAAAACGCCCCTAATACGCTTACAAACATCTGCCCATTGCTTGCAATGGGTTTTACGATGTTCTGTTCCCATGAGCCTTTATTTTACGCGTCGCTGTCAAAATACGGCGCATAAAATCACGGCTCGTCAAAAGAAGTGAAAGACACTTCTTGGGACGTTTTTGGAGGCGTTTTTCATTGACTCCATTGAAAAACAGCTCCAAAAACAGCTGTAAAAAAACACCGCAAAAAACGCGAGTTGTTAAACAAACGTTTGAAAATTAGGAGCTGTTTTCGCCTGAAAACAGCTCCGTATTTTCAGCCGTTTTTGCTCACTGCATGTGAACATACCCTAACAATCACATTAAACTTGAAAATGTCACTTTATTTGAGGCATAAATCAAATATCTACAATAAAAATAAATATAGTTGGCACATAATGCAGGTCTCTTTAATGAATATTAGAAGGATATTCCCAGAATCAACAATTATCACCTATCCACAGAATAGGCAATAGTCGTCTGATCGCTGAGTTCCCCACCATAGGGAACCCCACCAATTGTAAGAACAGGAGTCTTAAATTCCGTGTTCTTCCTCCTCACTGCTCAACCGCAGTGAGAAGGACATTGATTGGAGTTGTCGAGCAAAGGCTAAGGGTATGTGCACACACACTAATTACGTCCGTAATTGACGGACGTATTTCGGCCGCAAGTCCCGGACCGAACACAGTGCAGGGAGCCGGGCTCCTAGCATCATACTTATGTACGACGCTAGGAGTCCCTGCCTTGCTGCAGGACAACTGTCCCGTAGTATAATCATGTTTACAGTACGGGACAGTTGTCCTGCAGCGAGGCAGGGACTTCTAGCATCGTACATAAGTATGATGCTAGGAGCCCGGCTCTTTGCACTGTGTTCGGTCCGGGACTTGCGGCCGAAATACGTCCGTCAATTACGGACGTAATTAGTGTGTGTGCACATACCCTAAGGGAACTAAGAATACTTTGCTCGGCTGTTTCTATTAGCCCCATAGACATTGAATTGAGCAATGGGCACATGCTCAATCGCCGCTCCATTCATGCTCCTCCTCACTGCAGAGACTGCAGAGACTGTTCGGGACCCTAATTCTAACCCGCGGTCGGGCACCTAGTGATCAATTATTACCTATCCTGTGGATAGAAGATAATTGTCGATTCTGGGACAACCCGTTAAAGCCCTTAATGTCGTCTCTGATTTTGCCCTTTAAAAAACAGTAAAAATAATTTTCCCGCTGCATTCCGTTAGATTTAACATTTTTAGGAACCATTTTCAAGGAGAATTTATATTTCTGTCATCAACGGATGTTTTCTTTTATGGACGGGAATATTTTGGATTAGAGAATAATACGAGGTATGGGAGCTCTCAGTTATGAAGAAATACATCAAAACTAAATGTATTTCCTCAGAGAAGAAAAGACTGAAGGGGGGGGGGGGGAATATCTTCATATACATATATAAATGTCCCTATAAAACTGAAAAAAATACCTATTTGTTTAGAATAAAAAAATCTTTATTTTTTTCTATTTTTATACCTTGTTAGATTTTATTTTATAAATTTTATTAAAATGGAATAGCAGGGGATTGAGCTCTGAAACAAGAGGGGGAGACATTACATAAAGGGGGATAATAAAAAGAGTAGATAGGGTACATCAATGTGCCATGATTTTGATTTTTTAAATGACAAGAAAATATTTTCCTGTCAAATAAAAATAAAAGAAACCTGAAACTTTACTGTTCAGAGAAGCTGCTGCCGATTATAAGCCGTTCTCCCTGCAGTAACACGACTGTCCAGTATTGTATGTTTCCTCCTGCCTCAGGACAAGCAGCGAGAGGGTGAAAGAGCGACTTCCATTGTAATATATCGTTGGCGTTCATGTGATTGGCAGTTGTGTAATATTACATACATATTAAGTATGTGGCTGCCTGCAGTTTGGAACATAAATATATTCTGACATCAGAGCTTTCGGCGGCCGGACCCATGACGCACGGCTACTCTCAGGACCAGCTTCCTTTTTTTATAAATTTGTCCAGTTAGAACAATCCATTTAGTGTGGATCTGTCAGGTCTCTAATGTTCTCCTATCAGTGTGCAGTATAGGATCGGGAGGGGGGTAGATGCTGAGATCTGGGATATAACGTTTTCTATGACTTCATGCAGTATTTTTACGTAAAGAACTGGTTAGGGCTGAATTCACACATGCAATTTTAATGCAGTTTTTTTTTTTATCAGCCAAACACTGAAGTGGATCCAAAAAGGACACGTATTAAGGAAAGATTTAATTTATGTTTAACCAGGCAAATTGGAGGCATATTTCGGAGGGTAAAATGGTTCATAATACTCCTCAAAATGTACTTGCAATGGGCCTAGAAATACTCTGTTTAGTTAAGGCGAGGTGTTTATTTATGATGCTTAATTCATATAGGCAGCGTAAAAATACGCCTTGTAAAAAGAAGTGGCATGTCACGTCATGAGGCGTTTTTGGAGCTGATTTTCCAATCCCGCTACAAAAAAGCTTCTAAAATCTGCCTGAAGAACACTTCAAAAAATGCTTGCAAACACCAAAAACAACTCCAAACAACCCTTGATTCAGAGGTTGTATTGTAATGAAATGAGTCTTGTATTCTTCTGCCTCAAACATATGCCGTGTGAACATACCCTTAAACCTTTCCTGTCTTTTGAATCCAATCTTTTGTTTGGCTCAAAAAACTGCATCCAATATGGCATGTATGAATACAGCTTTACTTCCAGGACTCCTAGAGAAAGCCTGTGAGTCCTGCTTCCCCCACCCACACAGAATGATTGACAGCTTTTCCTTTGTGATCCTGCTCATAAAATCTGAGGATGTGACCGACGTTCCTGATGGGACCGATGCCTGAGCTCCAAACACGTTGCTCGCTTTACCTCCTGTCCGTGTAGAACATATAAGGAGCGATGCAGGAAGGGGTTAACAAAGAACCCCCCCCCCCCACATTGAGATCACCTGCTGTAAATCTGTGATGTGGGGGGGGGGGTAATTACTTTACACATCTGTGGGAAGGGAAAATCATATTCTCTGACATGACGCTCATACAATGGCGGGGCAAAAAGCCTTCAGCTCCCCGCCATTCACTCTGGTAGGCAACTTCAGGCCTGTGGCTTACAAGTTTCTGGGACCGCGGCGCAGGTGGTGAGAAGCACAACATTGTAATCTCGGCTCTGATCAGTAAACATAGAAGTGTAGAGAGAAGTGTGTGATATATAGACAGATATACAGTAGTCATGTATTCAGTCACTGTGTTTCCTACAGATGGATCCAGTAGGAGAAATCCACCAGAGAGATGTCCCAGTCCTCTGTATTCCCAGGACTGTCCAGAGGAAAATCACAATGTGCCAGAGAATCATCAGGTAGATGAAGCTGAGCCCTATACCACATCTATATAGGGGGGTGTGGAGCTTTATGGTCCTGCGGTCATAGATGTGGTCATAGATTTTGGTGGTTTCTTATGTTGATCTTTTAGATTCTTCGCACTCTCTGCTGTATTGTACAGAATTGTTACATATGTGAAATCAGGGGGAAGATCTGACTAATATTAAAGCGGAGGATGAAGAAGAGCGGGTGAGGGGCGATCACCCATGTAAGGGCTTATTCAGATGAACGTGATATACGCCTTAGGCTGGGTTCACACGACCTATTTTCAGGCGTAAACTAGGTGTATTATGCCTCAATTTATGCCTGAAAATACAGCTACAATACGTCGGCAAACATCTGCCCATTCATTTGAATGGGTTTGCCGACGTACTGTGCCGACGACCTGTCATTTACGTATCGTCGTTTGACGGCTGTCAAACGACGACGCATAAAATGACTGCCTCGTTAAAGAAATGCAGGACACTTCATTGGACATAATTTGAGCCGTTTTTCATTGAATTCAATAAAGAACAGCTCTAAATTACGGCCGTCAATGACGCCTTCACAAAATGCGAGGACGAGCAATTACGTCTAAAATTACGGAGCTTTAATTATTAGTTTTTCAATGAAACTCATTGATGGTATTGTGTCTTAGGGCTCTTTGGATCATTGTAATCAATCTCAGACACCTGTGATAATTAGTTTGCCAGGTGTGCCCAATCAAAGGAAAACTACTTAAGAAGGACGTTCCACATTATTAAGCAGGCCACAGGTTTCAAGCAATATGGGAAAGAAAAAGGATCTCTCTGCTGCCGAAAAGCGTGAAATAGTGCAATACCTTGGACAAGGTATGAAAACATTGGATATTTCAAGAAAACGTAAGCGTGATCATCGTACTGTGAAAAGATTTGTGGCTGATTCAGAACACAGACGGGTTCGTTCAGATAAAGGCATAATGAGGAAGGTTTCTGCCAGACAAATTAATAGGATTAGGAGAGCAGCTGCTAAAATACCATTGCAAAGCAGCAAACACGTATTTGAAGCCACTGGTGCTTCTGGAGTCCCGCGAACCTCAAGGTGTAGGATCTTCCAGAGGTTTGCAAGTGTGCATAAAGCTATTATTCGGCCACCCCTAAACAATGCTCACAAGCAGAAATGGTTGCAATGGGCTCAGAAATACATGAAGACTAATTTTCAAACCGTGTTGTTTACTGATGAGTGCTGTGCTACCCTGGATGGTCCAGATGGATGGAGTAGTGGATGTTTGGTGAATGGCCACCATGTCCCAACAAGGCTGTGACGTCAGCAAGGAGGTGGCGGAGTCATGTTTTGGGCTGGAATCATGGGAAGAGAGCTGGTAGGCCCCTTTAGGGTCCCTGACGGTGTGAAAATGACCTCTGCAAAGTATGTCGAGTTTATGACTGACCACTTTCTTCCGTGGTACAAAAAGAAGAACCGTGCCTTCCGTAGCAAAATTATCTTCATGCATGACAATGCACCATCTCATGCTGCAAAGAATACCTCTGTGTAATTGGCTGCTATGGGCATAAAAGGAGAGAAACTCATGGTGTGGCCCCCATGTTCCCCTGACCTCAACCCTATTAAGAACCTTTGGAGCATCCTCAAGCAAAATATCTATGAGGGTGGGAGGCAGTTCACATCAAAACAGAAGCTCTGGGAGGTTATTCTGACATTCTGCAAAGATATTCAAGCAGAAACTGTCCAAATACTCACAAATTTAATGGATGCAAGAATTGTGCAGGTGATATCAGAGAAGGGGTCCTATGTTAACATGTGACTTGGCCTGTTCAGTTTTTTTTTGATTGAAAGAGCTTTTGATTTCTGTAAATATGACCTCCTGATGCCGCAAATTCAACAAATTACCATTTTAATTCTCTTTACAACCTTTAAAATGTTTTGATCTCTGTTGTGCATAATAATTTGAAACAGTGCATTTAGAGTTTTTTACTTCTAAAACAAAATCTGTTATCATTAGGAGATTTGTTCAATAAAATTTGCATTATACTCCAACGGTTGATGGCTTGAAGATTATACTGACTGTCATTTGCATCGACTATTTAGGAAAATCAGCGAAAAATAACATTTGCATAATAATTTGGAATGCGGTGCATGTATGTATGTATGTATGTATGTATCGCCATGTATGACACATATACACACAAACACACCTATACACACACATATGCACAAACACACACAAACAAACACACATATACACACAAACACTTCACAAACCTTCAGCCGACCACAGACTTCTCCTTTCGACTGGTGCCTTGCCCTGCATCTACTGCGCATGCGCCGATTTGCGCGTTCATGAGAAAAATGACATCCTCTTCTAAGGACGAAGAGGATATCATTGCGCATGCGCGGCCACCGCTAAAGGTAAATAGCGGTTGCCGGATCCCTAGACAACGAGCTACAAACAAAGACGGACTGACAGCGACTTCAATCAACAATAGCAAGAAAACGACATCGCTGAGCGACAGACAGGTAATTAGAAAAATTATTAACTTTAGAAGGGTGAGCTTAATAGCTACATTTATGAAGATGGGAATAACCCTTTAAGACGCATAAAAGTGTGGCAAAATTGCTGGGTTTTTTTCTATCCCCCCCCCCAAAAATGTTGTATAAAAGTTAATCAATAAATTCTATGTACTCCAAAATGGTGCTGTTACAAAATACAACTTGTCCCACAAAAGACAAGACCTTATACAGCTATGTCGACAAAAATAAAAAATAAAGTTATAGCTCTTTAAATGAGACAATGGAAAAACGTAAAAAATAGCTTGGCAATTTAGGGTATGTTCACACGGCCTATTTTTGGGCCATAAACGCCCGAGAAACGGCCGAAAAATTGGAAGCAGAATGCCTCCAAAGCTCTGCCCATTGATTTCAATGGGAAAAACGGCACTTTGTTCCGACAGGTCGTTTTGAAAAATGGCCGCTAAAAAGAAGTGCAGGTCACTTCTTGGGACGTTTTTGGAGCCGTTTTTCATAGACTATTGAAAACAGCTCCAAAAAGGGCCGTGAAAAACGCTGCGAAAGTCGCGAGTGGCTTAAAAAACGTCTGAAGATCAGGAGCTGTTTTCCCTTGAAAACAGCTTCGTTTTGTCAGACGTTTTTGAGTTTGTGTGTGAACATACCCTAATGCCTAAAATAAGCTGGTCAGTAAGGGGTTGAAGTCTGTGAATAATCTGTGTTTAAAATCTTTTTTTTTTTTATTTGCTTTTCTAGCATTTCCCACATTCTAAACGAGATTATGGTTTCTGCTCCATGTGAATTCTCTGCAGAGTTTTAAAATGTACATTTCTTTGTAAAACATCTTCCGCATATAGAATATCAAAATGGCTTCTCCCCTGTGTGGTTTCTCCGATGAGCCCTAAGTTTGCCTTTAGTAGTAAAACGTTTCCCACATTCTGAACATGAATACGGCTTCTCTCCTGTGTGACTTTTCTCATGTGTAGCAAGATTTGATTTATGTGTAAAACATTTCCCACATTCTGAACATGAATATAATTTCTCTCCTGTGTGACTTCTCTCATGTCTAACAAGATTTGATTTTTTTGTAAAAGATTTCCCACATTCTGAACATGAATAAGGCTTCTGTCCTGTGTGTCGTCTCCGATGCATAACAAGATCTGATTTTTGTGCAAAACATTTCCCACATTCTGAACATGAATACGGCTTCTCTCCTGTGTGAATTCTCTCATGTACAACAAGACCTGAATTATCTGTAAAACATTTCCCACATTCTGAACATGAATACAGCTTCTCTCCTGTGTGACTTCTCTCATGTCTAACAAGACCTGAATTATCTGTAAAACATTTCCCACATTCTGAACATGAATACGGCTTCTCCCCTGTGTGAATTCTTCTGTTTGTTAAAAGACCTGAGATTTTTGTGAACTGCTCACCACATTGAAACCTTTTACCCCCTTTCTGAGCTGTACTTGTGGTAACAATCTGTGATTGGTCAGGAGAAGATTCCTCATGATTAGTGAAATTATATGATAGGTCTTTACTGTGAAGTCCTGGATGTAGATTAAGGGTAATGAGGTTTTCCCCTGAAGGCTGCTGCATTATATCTTCATCTTCTACTTTATAATTTAGCAATAACGTGAAGTTTCCTTCAGAGTTCTTACTGGGATTTTCTGTTAGGATTATAAAAAAATTGTGATTTTGTTTCACAATAGAAAAGTTGACAAATTTATAACATTCGTATTAGGCTGGAAACACACATGCAGTGTTTTGAGCCAAAGCCAGAAGTGAATCAAGCAGGAGGGAGATGTTTGCAGAACCTTGTCTGGCAATGAAGTATGCCCTTTGCTAACACATTTGGCCCTTTAACCCCTTTGTGACCAGGGCCGGACTAGATGGCGCCCCGTGCGAAATTATCTTTCGGCGCCCCATCCCAATCATCCAAAAATGCCCCATAAAAAATAGAATGTCCTAAATAGTGCCCCCACACAGTATAATGCCCCTTTAGCACTCCTCATACAGTATAATAATTCATAATATTATAACCCTTTCAAGGACATAGTATTTTGTCCTCTAATTGTGCCCACACAGTATTGTGCCCCCACACAGTATAATGTCTGCTTAGTGGCCTCCACACAGTATAATGCCCCCTCCCCTGGCTGCCACACACAGCCCCTCTTGTAGATAGTGCCCCACTGTAGATTGTGCCATACAGCCTCCCTGTAGACCGTGACATAATCACCCACCTCCCACTTGTAGACAGTGCCATACAGCCCCCACCTCTCCTTGTAGGTAGAGCCACACAACCGATCAAGCAGGAAGAAGTTTAAGCCAAGACTTTTGACTCCATTCTAGCCTTATAACGCTTTGTATAACACTTTAAAATAAATCCATGACAGTCCAGGATTCTGGTCTACACTCAGTCCTCCACTATTAATTTATTACACAAAGATTGACTTAATACAATTATTTTTTGGGAAAAGCAGAACCTTGTCTGGCAATGAGGCCTGTTCTCTGCCAACACATTTAGCCGTTTAAATGCTAATAAGGCATACATAATTCTAACTTAATATTGTTACAGACAGTCTAATATTGCCCACAGTCTACATTTAACCCCTTCCCGCTCCTGGACGTACTATTAGGTCATGGTAGCTGTATCGTTCGCGCTCCATGACCTAAGAGTACGTCACGGGAGTAACGGCCATTTCGGCCGTCCTGCCGACACATACAGGAGCTGTGACAGCTGCTGTCTTGTTCAGCAGTTGCCGAAGCTCCTACAGCGGGGACCGATCGCTGTGTCCCCGCTGATTAACCCCTTAAAAGCTGCTTTCAATAGTGATTGCGGCTTTTTAGAGGTTAAGTTACCAATCGCCGGCCTGGAACACGATAGCGGCCGGCGATGGTGACTATGGCAACCGGACGACTAACAATGGCGTCCGGCTATGCCATCGACGGAAGCCTAGTGGGTCCTGACAAAGTTCAATGCTTGCTGTCAGTGAGTAGCTGACAGCTCTAATACACTGCACTAAGCATGTAGTGCAGTGTATTAGAATAGCGATCAGGGCCTTCTGCCTTCAAGTCCCCTAGTGGGACAAAGTAATAAAGGTAAAAAAAAGATGTGTCAAAATAAGAAAATAAAAGTAATAAAAAGTAAAAATCCCCCTTTTTCCCTTATCAGTCTTTTATTATTAATAAAAATATATAAACAAACAAATAAACTATACATAATTGGTATTGCCGTGTCCGTAACGGCCTGAACTACAAAATTATTTAGTTATTTAACCCGCGCGGTGAACGCTGTAAAAGAAAATAAGAATAAATGGTACCAGAATCACAATTGTTTGGTCACTTCACCTCCCCAAAAAATGGAATAAAAAAAGATCCAAGAGTCGCATGTACTTAAAAATGGTGCTGATCGAAGCTACAGTTTGTTACGCAAAAAATAAGTCCTCACACGGCTTTCTTGATGGAAAAATAAAAAAGTTCTGGCTCTTAGAATAAGGTAACATCAAAAGTAAATGATTTTTTACAAAAAGTATTTTATTGTGCAAATAAGACATAAAAAAAACTATAAACATCTGGTATTGCCGCAATCGTATCGCCCCGCAGAATAAAGTGAATAGGTCATTTATAGCGCACGGTGAACGCTGTAAAAAAATAAAATAAAAAAACAATAGTAGAATTGCTGTTTTTTAGTCCCCACGCCACTTAAAAATAGAATAATTACTGATAAAAAAGCCGCATGCACCCCATGAAAACTACAATGAATTCCTCAAGGGGTCTAGTTTCCAAAATGGGGTCACTTTTGGTGGGTTTCCACTGTTTTGGCACCACAAGCCCTCTTCAAACCGGACATGGTGCCTAATAAAAAGGAGGCCTCAAAATCCACTAGGTGCTCCTTTGCTTCGGAAGCCGGTGCTTCAGTCCATTACCGCACTAGGGCCACATGTGGGATATTTCTCAAAACTTCAGAATCTGGGCAATAAGTATTGCATTGCGTTTCTCTGGTAAAACCTTTTGTGTTATAAAAAGAATGATATAAAAGGTATAAATGGTATAAAAGGATTTCCTGACAAAAAAAAAAATATGTAAATTGTAACTTTACTTTGCTCTAAATTCCTGTGAAACACCTAAAGGGTTCATAAACTTTCAAAATGCTGTTGTGAATACTTAGAGGGGTCTAGTTTATAAAATGGGGTGTTTGATAGGGGTTTCTAATATATAGGCCCCTCAATGCAACTTCAGAACTGAACTGTAACCTAAAAAGATAATTAAATTAGGCAATACTTCGCTTCTTAGGCTGGGTTCACACGACCTATTTTCAGACGTAAACGAGGCATATTATGCCTCGTTTTACGTCTGAAAATAAGGCTACAATACGTCGGCAAACATCTGCCCATTCATTTGAATGGGTTTGCCGACGTACTGTGCCGACGACCTGTCATTTACGCGTCGTCGTTTGACAGCTGTCAAACGACGACGCGTAAAAATACAGCCTCGTCAAAAGAAGTGCAGGACACTTATATACATTATATGCAGGACACTTATATACATTATATGCGGGACACTTATATACATTATATGCGGGACACTTATATACATTATATGCAGGACACTTATATACATTATATGCGGGACACTTATATACATTATATGCGGGACACTTATATACATTATATGCGGGACACATATACATTATATGCGGGACACTTATATACATTATATGCGGGACACTTATATACATTATATGCGGGACACTTATATACATTATATGCGGGACACTTATATACATTATATGCAGGGCACTTATATACATTATATGCAGGGCACTTCTTTCAGACGTAATTTGAGCCGTTCTTCATTGAACTCAATGAAGCACAGCTCAAAATTTACGGCTGTCAGAGAAGCCTCGCAAAATGCGAGGAGGAGCAATTACGTCTGAAACGAGACAGCTGTTTTTTCCTGAAAACAGTCTGTCATTTCAGACGTAAAAGCCACTCATCGTGTGCACATACCCTTACATTATACTGATAATGAGCCATTCCCACCCCGAGATGATCCGAGTTTTGACCGTTTGTATAAACGGAGACCCCTATTAGACCGTTTCAGTGCCCGGTTTTCCCAAGCATACACCCCTGAGAAGTGTATTTCTATTGATGAGTCCCTGGTACATTTTAAAAGGAGGCTTCAATTCCGCCAGTACCTGCCGGGTAAGAGGGCAAGGTATGGCATGAAGATGTATGAGCTGTGCGCGAGTGCATCAGGGTATACCTACAAATTTATGATATATGAAGGAAAAAACACCAGTATTCAGCCCCCAGAATGCCCCCCCTTACTGGGAGTTAATGCAAAAATTGTGTGGGATTTGGTGCACCCACTCCTGGACCAGGGTTATCACCTCTACCTGGATAATTTTTATACCAGCCTCCCACTCTTCCAAGTGCCTCGCTTCCAGAACTACTGTGGCATGTGGCACTGCTAGAAGAAACCTGAGGCCTCCCTAAGACTCTGCTTGGGCAAACAAGAAGGGGTGAGAGAAGGGCACATTCTAGCACCAACATATTGTGTGTCAAGTACAAGAGAGAAGTCCTTGTATTGACAACAATACATGGCCACTCAAGTACCTATGTACCTGTAAGAGGTACCAGTACAGAGACCCCCCAAATCAGACTGCAACTTTCCTGGAATTTCAAGAGGTGGTTATCAAGAAATTAATTTTTAGGGACCATGAAGGGGGGGCACTTCTTGGGGGTTTCAACTGTACTCGTACCTCAGGGGCTTCTGCATACATGACTTCGCACCAGAAAATCCCCAGTAGGCCAAATGGTGGTCCTTTCCTTCTGAGCCCTCCCATGGGCCCAAATGGCAGTTTATCACCACAAATGGGGTATTGTCGCACTCAGGACACATTGGGTAACAAAATGGGGTATTTTATTTCTTGTGAAAATAAGAAATTTTCAGCCAAAACGACATATTATTGGAAAAAAATAATTTTGTTTCAATTTCCAGCCCAATTCAAATAAGTTCTGTGAAAAAATGATGGGGTCAAAATGGTCACAACACCCATAAATGAATTCCTTGAGGGTTGTAGTATCCAAAATGGGGTCACTTCTGGTGGGTTTCCATTGCTTTGATACCTCTGGGGCTCTGCAAATGCGACATGGCACCTGAAAACCAATCTGTAAAGGATCTGCCAGGCACTACGTCTGTGGATACTCCCAGGATTAATCAATCGACACCTGAGGCCGGACCTCTTAGACTGACTCCGGCTCCCACCAATCAGGGTGGCAGGCTCAGGAGTGGGAGAGACTATCGCGGCCTGGTCAGTCTGAGTTAGCTCCGCCCCCTGTCCATTTATACCTGCCGTTTTCTCTTCCTCATTGCTTGTGATTCTTCCTGGTTTCCTGGCCTTGCTACAGCCTTGCTCCAGCCTGCTTCTGCCTCGCTTCAGCCTTGCTACAGCTTCCGCTTATCCTGCTTCGCTCTGCCCCCGGCTTGCTTCCTGCTCCTTGCTCTGCGTTCGTATACTTAGTGACATCCTGATCCTGACTGGCTCGTTCACCACTCTGGTTTCCTCACGGTGTTCCGTGGGCTACTGCCCCTTCCCTTGCTTGTTCCCCTGTGTGTATTCCCTTGCACTTAGTCAACGTAGGGACCTCCGCCAAGTTGTACCCCGTCGCCTAGGGCGGGTCGTTGCAAGTAGGCAGGGACAGGGCGGTGGGTAGATTAGGGCTCACTTGTTCCCTTCCCCTCCTTCCTGCCATAACACAATCCAGCAAAATCTGGACTCCAAAGAACAAATAGCGCTCCTTTCCTTCTGAGCCCTCCCATGGGCCTAAACGGCAGTTTATCACCAAAAATGGGGTATTGCTGCACTCAGGACAAATTGGGCAACAAAATGGAGTATTTTATTTCTTGTGAAAATAAGAAATTGTGAAGAATTACATCTTATTGGAAAAAATGTAAATTTTTTAATTTCACAGCCCAATTCAAATAAATGCTGTGAAAAATCTGTGGGGTCAAAATGGTAACAACAACCATAAATGAATTCCTTGAGGGGTGTAGTTTCCTAAATGGGGTCACTTTTGGGGGATTCCTACTGTTTTGGCACCTCAACACCTCTTCAAACCTGGCATGCTGCCTAAAATATATTCTAATAAAAAAAGAGGCCTCAAAATGCACTAGGTGTTTCTTTGCTTCTGGGGCTTGTGTTTTAGTCCACGAGCGCACCAGAGCCACATGTGGGACATTTCTAAAAACTGCGGAATCTGGACAATACATATTTAGTAGTGTTTCTCTGGTAAAACCTTCTGTGTTACACAAAAAAATTAATACAATTTTTTTTTTTTTTTTTTTAATCAGTTCAAGTTTATTCAACAAAACTCCACATTATTACAGGTCATTGTACGTTCTCATACAGTGTACAAGCAATTTTCAACAGACCCAATTCTTTACATTTAATCAAACATTCCCTTCCCCCCAACTCCCCCCTGTATCCCCCCCAGCCGATCTTCTCAGTACCCCTTTTCCAATCCTCTCCCCTCAGTGGCCCTATACCTGCACTTGTTGCCTTAGTGTCATTAGCTCCACAGAAGCATACCCAGATTGATCAATCCACCTAGCCCATTGTTTGTCGAACTTGACCCTGGACCCCCTCTTGGAGTATATCCTATACTCCATCAGAACCTGTGAGTTAAGTGCCCCTATGATTTCTTGTTTTGATGGTGGCTCCGCATCTAGCCAGTGCTTTGCAATTCCTTTCCGAACTTGATACAGTATTTTAGCAATTGCCAACCCTGACATCCTATCTCCCCCCAAATCTCCAACATACCCTAGCAGCATTACTACAGGATCCCATGGGATCTGTACCTCAAACACTCTCCCCACTAGTTCCAATATTTCCGTCCATAGACTCCCCAGCTTCCCACATGTCCAGAACATATGAAGGATGTCTGCTTTTTCTTCCGGGCACCTAGGGCATTTTGCATCCGCTCTTAATCCCATTTGTTTCAGCACCCACGGGGTCCTGTACACCCTATGTATCAGAAACAACTGCGATCTTCTTTGTGCTACATTAATGGACAAGGTACATGTTGCTGCCAATACCGCCTCCCAGTGGTCTGTTGTAATAGGACCCACATCCCTCTCCCATACTGCTTTCACTGTTGCCATAGGATCTCCCAGATGTTCCACCAACAACCTGCGATAAACCAATGAGATTAATCCTTTTGATGATACTGCCTTTGCAATATGCTCCAACACCCCCGCGGCATGCATCGTCAGGTCCACACTGACTGCTTGTGTCTGCACTGCGTGCCGAATCTGCAGGTACTGATAAAACATGCGGGAGTCCAGTTGAAACTCCTCCCTTACTTGCTGAAAAGATTTGAGTATGTCTCCCTCATATAACTGATTCAACCGTATTATGCCTTGCTGCTCCCACCCCTGCATCCCTTCCAATTTACCCAATTCCCCCAAATAAGCATTTCTCCAAAGCGGTGTATATTTAGTGCACTCCCCTATCCCCAGCAATTGCTTGCACTGCCACCACACCTTATGTATGAGAAGCAGAGTGGGTCTGGTACTCGCCATCTGTTTATATCTGTGCGCTTCCAGTCCTGCCAGCGGGTTCTCCCCCCCCCCCCAGATATGATAGGATGCGCGCACTGGACCCCCATGTCTCTTCCTGCTCCCACCCCCAGAAATGCTGACATTGGGCAGCTAAATAATACACCCAAGCATTGGGAACAGCCAGGCCCCCCTCCTCCTTTGGCAGCTGTAATTTCTCCAGTTTAATCCTAGGTACCCCCTTCTTCCATACTAGGTCCCTAAAAAGGTTATGCAATCTCCTGAACCAATATTTGGGGATCCATACCGGTGAGTTATGTAGTACATACAACACCTGGGGCATAAGGATCATTTTAATCAAATTTGTCCTACCCAGAGCCGATAGGGGCAACTTATTCCACGCCTCTACTTTGGCTTTTATCTTTGTTAACAGTGGCATTACATTAAGGGACATATAATCCTGTACTTTCGCCGTCACCCTCACCCCCAAGTACTTAAACTCCTTCACCACAGGTATCTCCACCTCCTCTTCCCCATTCTGAACTTCCCCCGGATCCATGAGCATTAGGGCCGATTTTGACCAATTAATGAGTAGTCCTGAGTATTTCCCAAACCGCTTAATTAGGGCCATCACTAACGGTAATGTGCGTTCGGTATCCGCCATGAATAGCAGCATATCATCTGCGTATAATGCAATTCTTTCCTCCACCCCCCCATATCTCAACCCCTGAATTTGTTCATGTTGTCTCACTGCACACGCCAAGGGTTCCACCGCCAACGCAAACAACAATGGGGACAATGGACATCCCTGACGCGTTCCCCGCTCCAGCGCAAACCGATCCGATAACACCCCATTCACCCTTATCTTTGCTGTCGGGGCTACATACAACAATTTTACCCATTTTATATAATTAGGGCCAAATCCCATTTTTTCCAGAACTGACCACAAATAGTTCCACTCCACACAATCGAATGCTTTGGCCGCATCCAAGGACATTATGGCTCTCCCCCCACGATTATCCGGCATAACTTGTAGATTCAAAAACAGCCTCCTCAGATTTACCGCCGTCGATTTGGATGGCATAAAACCGGCCTGATCTCCGTGTACCACCCCAGCTACTACTTTAGCTAGTCGAAGCGCCAATACTTTCGCCATGATTTTAATATCCGCCGTCAGCAGTGAGACTGGTCTATAAGAGCCCGGGAGTTGAGGATCCTTCCCCTCTTTAGGCAGAACTACTATAGTCGCTTCATACATTGTTTCTGGAAGCCGCCCCCTATTGAAGCTATCTAAAAGAGTGGCCAGTAACTGCGGCGCAAGCTCTTCCCCATATTCCTTAAAAACTTCCACCGGAAGACCATCCGGCCCCGGCGCCTTTTCACTGGCTAGTATCCCTATAGCCGCCTGTATTTCCTCCAGAGATATTGGCTCCTCCAGAGATATTGGCTCCTCCAATGTCCCTCTCTCCTCCCCCCCCAACCTAGGAAATTCTATCTCCCCTATATACTCTTCCAGCTGTTGAGGTGTGTGCTCTGCCCTAGAGGCATACAAATCCGAGTAGAACTGCTGAAACACTTTCAAAATCTGTCCTGTATCAGTCTCCAACTTCCCCCCCTCCCCTTTAATGGTGTGTACGTAGTTATTCTCCCTCTAAGCCTGCGCCATCCTTGCCAGTAACCGTCCAGTGGTTTCCCCCTCCTCATAGTATTGGCGTTTTAAAAACATCCTTTTGTTATCTGCCCTCTCCAACTGATGTTGCTTTAACAACCGCTGCGCCTCCACCCAATGCTTCAATGTGTCTGTTGTGTTATCTATTATATGCAGCCTTTCTGTCTCCTCTACCCTTTCCAACAGCGCTTCTCCTAATTGTCTAGACCTTGTTTTTACTGCTGAAATGTGCTGGATGAACACCCCTCTCAGCCACGCCTTCATCGCGTCCCACAGTATCTCTTGCGGTACCGTTCCTGAATTGAACTGAAAGTACTCCTTTATGAGGTTTAAAATTTGTTTATTATCTATCAGCTTTAGCCAAAAGGCATTAAGTTTCCAGCACCCTTGCCCCCGCCCTGTCCTCTCCTCCGTCTCTACCTTCATTAACACAGGAGAATGATCCGATAACGCTCTTTGCAAGTATTCTATCTGAGCTACAAATGGTACCGCTGTCGGTGAGCACAAGATTAAGTCTATCCTGGATAAAGACTGATATGTGGAAGACGCACAAGAATACTGAAAGCTATTTGGATGTTTATCCCTCCATATGTCCCGCCAGCCCATTTCCGCAACCAGATGGCCAAAAGCTGTTACACCTCCCCCTGTCATGCCAAATTTATCCATATTAGTATTCAATACTGCGTTAAAATCCCCCATCACTAGTAACGGCACCTCCGGGTACCTAGCCAGTTCCTCCACCACTTTCTTGATACATCCACTAGAAAACGGAGGGGGTACATACAACACCACCAACACACAATTCCAATGATACAAAGTACAGTGTACCCCCACATACCGCCCCTCCCCATCCTGGAAGGAGTCGTGACATACAAATGGCACTGCCCTATGTATGAGAAGACTCACCCCCCTTGAATATGTAGTATGGTAAGAATGAAAACTATGGCCTACCCAGGCCCTATGCATCATGGAAACTGAATCCCTAGTCATATGTGTCTCCTGTAGTCCTATCACCCTCGACTCCTGTTTTCTAATAAAATCAAATACCGCCTGTCGTTTTCTGGCTTCCCGCAGGCCCCGTACATTCCAGGACAAACAATTAAGTGATCCCATCATCCCTCAACATATCACAACTCCTCCTATCCTGTTCTCTTAATTTTACATATCCGACCGGCTGGGTCTTTTTTCCCTCCCTCCCCTCCCCCCCCTGCACCCTCCCCTCCCCCCCCTGCAACCTCCCCCGTAAACCTACCCCTTTCCAAGGGTTGGGGCAACAGAACGTATCTGCCATTACCCATAACAAACATCGGCAGGTCAACTCCGCCCACCATACATTCAACAATGCCATAACTCGTTATGTGCTTTTCCCGCTTAACTGACCATCCCTCCCGCTGCCATTTTCTTACAAATAAACTACCATCCCTTCAGCATATCAATACCCCTCAATGTCCATAAACACATTCCTCCTCTTCCGGTCTTCCGCGGTCCCCGCAACCATGCCCTCCAACTCCAAGTCCAATCAAATGCCAAATCTTGCAATTTTTCCTACGACACCTGGTTCAGTCCTGCATCCCCAGCCTCCTTTTGCCAACCGGTCTGTTCCGGATCAACGCCGTCCCTCTGCCGGTCTCAGCTGACTTTCATGGCTATCCAACCATCTAACCGCTTCTCTCGGTGTCTCAAAAAAGGAAGTTGTTCCCAGCGCCACCACTCTCAAACGGGCAGGATACATCATCGAATATTGCACTTGTAATGCCCTTAGTCGTCTTTTTATATCCATAAACTGTGATCTTTTCCGTTGTACTTCCAAAGAGAAGTCCGGGAAAAAGGACACTTTCACCCCATTAAAGGAGATGTCTTGACGTTCTCTAGCTTTCCTCAGGATCTTGTCTCTATCTTTATAATGTAGAATCTTTATCAGCACCGGTCTCGGCGGCCTTCCGGGAGGGCCAGGTCTGGTCGGCACCCTGTGCGCTCTCTCCACCGCAAATAAAGGGGTCAATTCCTCTCTACCAAATGTGTCTATCAGCCACTTTTCGAAGAAGTCATCCGGATTCGTTCCCTCCACTCTTTCCGGAACCCCCACAAGGCGCACATTATTTCGTCTCAGCCGATTTTCCATATCGTCTGTCTTAGCCATCAATGTCGCCACTGCCTGCGAATGTGCCTGTACATCCTGCTTTATGTGAGGAATCGCATCCTCCATGTCTGAGACTCTCCCTTCCACGGCAGTGGTGCGTTCCGCAACTTTCTGCAAATCATTCCTGAGCAGCAAAATGTCCTCCTTCAATCCACCCATCTGATTTGCTAAGGTATTAAGGACCATAGAATTCTGCTTCACCGCTGCCAAAATGTCCTTTAGGGAGGGTTCCTCCTTCCTTACTCCACTTTTCCCTCCAGCACCTGGCTGATCCTGCATGGCGCCACTCATCTCCTCCTCCTCCTCCTCACTTCTCATGTCCCCCGCCAAAGGAGAATACCTGGATCCATATGATGAGCCTCCAGCTGCCTGATCTCCAGCCGACTTTCGCTGCTGTGCAGCCGCCCCCCCTGCTCTCGGCGTGCGGGCGAACCTCTCCAGCTTTTCCACAACTTCCTGCCGGAGGCCTCTATTGCGGCCTTCCTTCTCCTCGGCGCCATCTTGAGCGCGGGACCCGGGACTCGCTGGCGGCGACTTCTGCTTCTTAGAGCGCGTCATTATGACCGGGTATTCGTGCTCCTCCACCTCCAGACTCTGGTAAGCCCCTAGGGAAGCTATTTTCCCCGAGTTTTACGGGATATATGTACTTTAACGGATGAGTACAGCAGGAGCTCCGGTCACACACGTCCTCTCACATTCACCTCTAGGCCACGCCCCCCTAATACAATTTGAAATCAGCAAGAAAAATGAAATTTGCAAATTTCACCTCAACTTTGCTTTAATTCCTGTAAAATGCCTAAAGGGTTAAATAAACTGTCTAAATGCTGTTTTGAATACTTTGAAGGGTCTAGTTTTCAAAATGGGGTGTTTTATGGGGGTTTCTAATACATAGGCCTCTCAAAGCCACTTCAGAACTGAACTGGCACCTTAAAAAAAGGCTTTTCAAATTTTCTTAAAAATGAGAAATTGCTGTTTATGTTCTAAGCCTTGTAACATCCAAGAAAATTAAAAGAATGTTCAAAAAAACTATGCCAATCTCAAGTAGACTTATGGGAAATGTGAACTAGTAACTATTTTGGGTGGTATAACCATCTGTTTTACAAGCAGATGCATTTAAATTCTGAAAAACCATGACCATTTTTATATTTATGTAAATGTGGCTTTCTAAAGTACAACTGGGCGTGTTTAAAGTAAAAGTACAACTGGGCGTGTATTGTGTTCGTTACATCTGGGCGTTTTTACTTCTTTTACTAGCTGGGCGTTGTGTATAGAAGTATCATCCACTTTTCTTCACAACGCCCAGCTTCTGGCAGTGTAGAAACACAGCGTGTTCTCGAGAGATCACGCTGTGACGTCACTCACTTCCTGCCCCAGGTCCTGCATCGTGTCGGACGAGCGAGGACACATCGGCACCAGAGGCTACAGTTGATTCTGCAGCAGCATCGGCGTTTGCAGGTAAGTAGCTACATCGACTTACCTGCTAACGCCGATGCTGCTGCAGAATCAACTGAAGCCTCTGGTGCCAATGTCCTCGCTCGTCTGACACGATGCAGGACCTGTGAGTGACAACACAACGTGATCTCTCGAGAACACGCTGTGTGTCTGCACTGCCAGAAGCTGGGCGTTCTGAAGAGAAGTGGATGATACTTCTCGTCAGAACGCCCAGCTAGTAAAAACACCCCGATGTACGCACATAATACACGCCCAGTTGTACTTTTACTTTAAACACGCCCACTTGGACTTTTGCAAGCCTCATTTGCATAAATACAAAAATGGTCATAACTTGGCCAAAAATGCTCGTTTTTAAAAAATAAAAACGTTACTCTTATCTACATTGCAGCGCCGATCTGCTGCAATAGGAGATAGGGGTTGCAAAATCTGGTGACAGAGCCTCTTTAAGGCCAAAACAAGGCTGCGTCCTTAAGGGGTTAACAAGATAATGTGTCATGAGACAAATGACAGGATGAATTCATGGACATGATAATGAGGTCTGCATATCCAAATGGCTGAATAGTCACCGGATCTCAATTGTATAGATAATCTGTGGGATGTAGTGGAATAGACAGAGTGAAGTTAATAATCAGAATCTGTAATAAAGGTTTCCAGTACATAGTAATATCATTCCACTAAGAATTCAGGCTGTTCTAAGGGGAAAGAGGGTCCTATCAAGTCCTGATAATGTGAACCTAATGAAATGAAGTGGCCTCATTCACGTTTTAGTCATGTGACATTTTAATTGCAAATTGTTGTTCTATTTCTCTGCCAACCTATATTTATTTGGTCCTGTTTTTCTCACAACATATAGGGCTTCGATATTGTGTAATAAAATATGTGATATATTTAACTGTGATGGAGTGGGAGAGTTGGAGAGGAGAAAACTCAGCAGGATGTTTTAAAACATCATTGCAGAGATAGGTGTGGACCACCAGGACATTTATAATCTATGGGCAGTCAGCAACTGGTTAAAATAGGTTCTTCCTAATAATCATGGATCTGTTTTTTTTAAATCCAATATAAAATAAACAAACACATCTTTAACCCCTTAACGCAGAAGGATGGATATATCCGTCCTCTGCAGCTGCTAGTTCACGCAGGAGGACGGATATATAGCGCGGGTACCGACACTGTACACACGCGATCAGTGGCAGGAGCACGGCTGTTATACACAGCCTGGCTCCTGCCGCAACTGCCGGAATCGAAGTGCGCTCCGATTCCGGCAGTTTAACCCATTATATGCCACTGTCAAAAGCAACATCTAATGTCTTTGACAGAGGGAGGGAGCTCCCTCTGTCACCCTATCGGCGGCCCCGCAGAGAAATCGCGGGTCGCTGTCGGGTTTCCATGGCAGCCGGGGGCTTAACAAAGACCCCCAGGTCTGTCTTCAGCAAATGCCTGTTAGGCGATGCCGGAGGCATGACCTAATAGGTTGCCTGTCAGTTTTACACTGACAGGCAATAATGCTTTGGTATACTAAGTATACCAAAGTATTATATATGCGATCAGCTGATCGCATAGTGAAGTCCCCTGGTGGGACTAAAAAAAAAAATGTAAAGCAGTTAAATAAAGTTTGTGAAAAAAATGTAAAAAAAAATTTACAGTCAAAATAAATTGAAACTACTTTTTTGCCCAAAAAGTGGTTTTATTTAGTAAAAGTGTCAAAACAAATAACACATATACATATATGGTATCCCCGCGATCGTACTGACTTGAACAATAAAATGAACACATTAATTAAACCACTGGATGAACTGCGTCCAAAAAAAAACGCAAAAAACAAGAGCAAAATGCTCTTTTTTCTCCCATTCCCCCCATAAAAAAATTCAATAAAAGTTAATCTATAAGTTCTATGTACCCCAAAATAGTACTAATGAAAACTACACCTTGGCCCGCAAAAATCAAGCCCACATACAGCCACATTGACGGAAAAATAAAAAAAGTTACGTCTCTTGGAATGCGGCGATGCAAAAACAAGTAATTTTTTTCTAAAAGGGTTTTTATTGTGCAAATGTAGGAAAACATATAAAACCTTTACATATTTGGTATCCCCGTAATCGTGCCGACCCATAGAATAAAGTTAACATGTTATTTACGCTGCATAGTAAACGGCTCAAATTTATAACGTGAAAATCAATGCTGGAATAGCTGCTTATTTTCAATTCTCTCTTCAAATAAAGTCAATAAAAGTTAATCGATATATTATAAGCATCTAAAAATGGTGCAAATACAAAATACAACTTGTCCCGCAATAAACAAGCTCTTATACGGCTATGTGGACGGAATTAAAAAAAAGTTACGACTCATGGAATGTGACCATGAAAAAACAAAAGAAAAAATCCTTGGTCATTAACGCGCAAAATGGCCTGGTCATTAAGGGTTAAACCCACTTTGAAAACGTCTTAAAGACCCATAAAGCGTACCTAATTTTTAGACGACTTTTCAGAATAATCTGTTATATGTGTGTACAGGAGCAATAACACTATTTCTGGCCATTACATGACTTGTATCTGGCATTCTTTTAGCAGTTTTCCTTCTGCAGGCTCGATCTTTAAATCTCAGTTTTCCCTGAAGCAGTGGGTGGAGCCTAACTGCTATCATGTCTTCTATACACTGCACACAGAGCCATCCTGGTCCACTATCTCTCTGTAGCACACCCTTGGAAGCTGCAACAGCATGGAACACATTATACAGCAGTAAGGAGTAGTGTAGCGGAAAATCCAGCACAGAGGTGACATATAACTCTTACCAGCAGCCTATGTCTACTCTCTCTACTCCTGCTCCCCCTCTCCTCTTCAAAGACTTTTATTGACAACAGCATCTGTGTCTTTGTGCTCCTGCTCCCTCCTTCTGCTTCCCCTTCCTTTCCCATAGACTTCTATAAGCAGCAGCGCCCGTGTGTCTCTCACCTAGTGGCACTAACTTCACATACAATTTTGATGGATAAAACAGCTAAACTATAACAGTAAGTAAATTACAAAGTTGATATATATCAGGAATACTATTAGATTACCACAAGTTGTTTGAAAAGTTAGTGTCCATTTATAGAAGACATGTTCCAAAAAGCTATTTAGTGTATAGTAGATTATAGTGGAGATCTGATTGCTTGATATTGCAGCATAAGGTTGTACTACGGAAATATCCTGAAGACAACATGTCCCCTGGTGACTTGTGTGCAGAGTTGTCATGGGGACCTTGTGGGTTTTCTAATAGCTCGTCAATTCTTGTCCCAGGCTTATATTAAATATAGAACTATAATGAGGATCCTTCTTCTCAGCTGTTATTAATAGAAGATTTGTAATGGAAGAACCAAATAAATGACAAAGTACAAAGGAAATAACCAAAATGTAAGTGTTTTTTCATTTCGATTGATTCCTAAAATGATGTTTACCCGGTTGAGGACTGTCCACTGTGTATATACGGTGCAGGTTTAAGTTTGCTGCCTGAGTGATTGAGCAGCTAAATGTCGGGTGCCCGGTCGTCAGAGACTGCCAGGGACCCTGAAAAGAAGACAAAAGTTTTTTTACCACTTGTCTTCTCTGCACTCACGTACACAACGCTCAATGAGCGCTGCTGCCTCTATTGATCCCGGTGGTCATGCGACTAGTCACATGATCGCCGAGAAGCCGGAAGTAGGAGACTGCTTCTGTATCTAACTAGACCCAGCACAGCCCTATCAGTGACAATAGTCACTATAACACGGCTGATCTCCCCTGCTGTAAAGCGCCAGTTACAGAGGAAAAAGTATAGTGTAAAAAAAATAAAAAATGAAATAATAAACAGTTCCCCAAATGTCTTTTCTGATGGAAAGGCCATAAAAATAAAAAAAACAAACAAAAATAAATGAAGAATTACACATAAACCCCTACACTAACGCATTGTCACCTACATGTACGTAAAAAGCGTTAAAGGGAAGTATGGAGCGCGCTCATGGGCAGAGTACGCTCCTTACTCAACGGGTGTCGGCTGTGTAATACAGCCGACACCTTACTGCAAAGTGTGGTTTTGTTCAGATAGCACCAGTATCTTCGGGTGCTCGAAATAGGGTTCAAACCCAGTTATAGGTCAGAAGAATTGTACTCGGCACACCTTAGTAGTATTCAACATAGATTTTTATTCCTTTAGATATATGCCAGTGGCTACAAGTGCAACGTTAACGTTTCGGTCGTGAGACCTTCGTCGGGCACTGAGCCGTACTGGGGACTGATTCCGTGTTGCTATTGGCGCTGCTATAACCAAATATGGCGGCTTATAGAGCGGTAAGCCGCCATATTTGGTTATAGCAGCGCCAATAGCAGTAGCCAGTAGCCCGACGAAGGTCTCACGACCGAAACGTTAACGTTGCACTTGTAGCCACTGGCATATACCTAAAGGAATAAAAATCTATGTTGAATACTACTAAGGTGGGCCGAGTACAATTCTTCTGACCTTACTGCAAAGGGTGGAATCAAAGATCACTTGATTCCGCCCGTTTAGACCCTTAGATGCCGCAGTCAATTGCGACTGCAGCATCTAAGGCATTCAAAAAAGGGGCAGGCCGGCTCCAAAAGCGCATCGGTCCTCCCGCAACGCGATTGCACGAAGCTGATGGTTGTCATGGCAGCCTGGGGGCCTAATGAAGGCGCCCAGGTCTGCCATTTCTGTACTCCCAGTAAGTCCTGCCGGAGGCCTGTAAAAATAACGATATACTGCTATACATCAGTGTTGCCGTATACAGAGCAAGCGATCACTAGTTCAAGTTCCCTGGGGGTGGGGTGGCTAATGAAAAAAAACAAAACAGTAAAAAACAAAAAATAAAACTAAAAAAGTTACAAAAAAACAAAACCTTTTCCCACCTATTCTCTAAAGTAATGTTAAAAAAAATGGAAATTAACATAACTGGTATTACCACAGCCGTAAAAATGTAAACTATTACAATATAATGTTATTTAACCCACACGGTGAACGCTGTACAAAAAAAAAAAAATGAAAGATGCCAGAATTGTTGTTTTTTTGTCACCTTAGCTCCCCCCAAAAAATGTAATAGAAAGTGATAAAAAAAAATTCACATGTATCCCAGAATGGCATTAATAAAAACTACAGCTCGCCCCACAAAAAATAAGCAATCACACCCCTCAGTGAAGCAAATTTATTTCCAATAAGGCAATATTTAGAGGAAACAGACATGGACCGCACAATCCACAATATATACGTTGATCTGAGCCGCTAGGCATCATTTAGAAATATGAACATGAAGTTCTTTGTAAACATTTTGATCAAACTGTATAAGCCCACTTGCCACTTCACGGTGACCTCTCTAAAGAGGGTCCCTACTCTAGCGGCTGCCGCACTGCATGGCGGCTACAGCCACCGCAGCACCGCTCCTGCAGAGGGAGCAACCCAGGGGCCCAAAAGCACCCATGCCTTCAGACCGTGCCAAGCCTCCTTGGCTCTGGGCCACGTCCCCCCACAAATGCAGCACTACAGCAACAGACACCACCATACAGCACCACAACAAGTGAACAGATGGAATAAGCTCACCTTACCATGCGCCCCCAGTGGCCGACTGAGAGCACAAGCAAGAGCAGAAATAAGATGTCATTTTATCTCGAAAATTGTTAATTTTCTTAACAAATAAAGGAGAAAATGCCCCCCAACATTTGTAAAGAAAATTCTCCAGAGTACGGGAATACCCCATATGTGCTCAAAAACTGCTCAGAAGGGAAGGAGCACAGATTTTGATGGATTGGTTTCTGGGCTCCATGTTGCATTTGCAAAACACCTTTGGGACCAAAACAGTGGAAACCCCCCAAAAGTGACCCCATTATGGAAACGACACCCCTTAAGACATTTATTTGGTTGTAGAGCATTTTGACCACACAGGTGTTTTCCAGAAAAGAAGGCGCAGCGATTGGTAAAAAGTGAAAATTGTATATTGTTCCACAGATATGCCATTTCAGAGACCAATATGTTGTGCCCAACTTGTGCCACTAGAGAGAGACACCCCAAAAAGGGTTCTCCCGGTTATAGCAATACCATATAAGTGGTAGTAAACTGCTGTTTGGGCACAGTGTACGGATCAGTATTGAGGCAGCGTCTTTTGGCGCCAGGATTTTGCTTGGTAGTAGTTCTGTTCAGGGTATATGTAATCTGTGAGGAGTAAATCAGGGTATATGTAATATGTGAGGAGTACATCAGGATATATGTAATCTGTGAGGAGTACATCAGGGTATATGTAATCTGTGAGGAGTAAATCAGGGTATATGTAATATGTGAGGAGTACATCAGGGTATATGTAATATGTGAGGAGTACATCAGGGTATATGTAATATGTGAGGAGTATATCAGGTTATGTGTAATATGTGAGGAGTACATCAGGGTATATGTAAGCTGTGAGGAGTACATCAGGGTATATGTAATATGTGAGGAGTACATCAGGGTATATGTAATATGTGAGGAGTATATCAGGTTATATGTAATATGTGAGGAGTACATCAGGGTGTATGTAATATGTGAGGAGTACATCAGGGTATATGTAATATGTGAGGAGTACATCAGGGTATATGTAATCTGTGAGGAGCACATCAGTGTATATGTAATATGTGAGGAGTACATCAGGATATATTTAATATGTGAGGAGTACATCAGGATATATGTAATATGTGAGGAGTACATCAGGATATATGTAATCTGTGAGGAGTACATCAGGGTATATGTAATATGTGAGGAGTACATCAGGGTATATGTAATATGTGAGGAGTACATCAGGGTATATGTAATATGTGAGGAGTACATCAGGGTATATGTAATATGTGAGGAGTACATCAGGATATATGTAATATGTGAGGAGTACATCAGGATATATGTAATATGTGAGGAGTACATCAGGGTATATGTAATATGTGAGGAGTACATCAGGGTATATGTAATATGTGAGGAGTACATCAGGATATATGTAATATGTGAGGAGTACATCAGGGGTATATGTAATATGTGAGGAGTACATCAGGATATATGTAATATGTGAGGAGTACATCAGGGTATATGTAATCTGTGAGGAGCACATCAGTGTATATGTAATATGTGAGGAGTACATCAGGATATATTTAATATGTGAGGAGTACATCAGGATATATGTAATCTGTGAGGAGTACATCAGGGTATATGTAATATGTGAGGAGTACATCAGGATATATGTAATATGTGAGGAGTACATCAGGGGTATATGTAATATGTGAGGAGTACATCAGGATATATGTAATGTGTGAGGAGTACATCAGGGTATATGTAATATGTGAGGAGTACATCAGGGTATATGTAATATGTGAGGAGTACATCAGGGTATATGTAATATGTGAGGAGTACATCAGGGTATATGTAATATGTGAGGAGTACATCAGGGTATATGTAATATGTGAGGAGTACATCAGGGTATATGTAATATGTGAGGAGTACATCAGGATATATGTAATATGTGAGGAGTATATCAGGTTATATGTAATATGTGAGGAGTACATCAGGGTATATGTAATCTGTGAGGAGTACATCAGGGTATATGTAATATGTGAGGAGTACATCAGGGTATATGTAATATGTGAGAAGTACATCAGGATATATGTAATCTGTGAGGAGTACATCAGGGTATATGTAATATGTGAGGAGTACATCAGGATATATGTAATATGTGAGGAGTACATCAGGGTATATGTAATATGTGAGGAGTACATCAGGGTATATGTAATGTGTGAGGAGTACATCAGGATATATGTAATATGTGAGGAGTATATCAGGTTATATGTAATATGTGAGGAGTACATCAGGGTATATGTAATATGTGAGGAGTACATCAGGGTATATGTAATATGTGAGGAGTACATCAGGGTATATGTAATATGTGAGAAGTACATCAGGATATATGTAATCTGTGAGGAGTACATCAGGGTATATGTAATATGTGAGGAGTACATCAGGGTATATGTAATATGTGAGAAGTACATCAGGGTATATGTAATATGTGAGGAGTACATCAGGATATATGTAATATGTGAGGAGTACATCAGGGCATATGTAATATGTGAGGAGTACATCAGGATATATGTAATATGTGAGGAGTACATCAGGGTATATGTAATATGTGCGGAGTACATCAGGGTATATGTAATATGTGAGGAGTACATCAGGATATATGTAATATGTGAGGAGTACATCAGGATATATGTAATATGTGATGAGTACATCAGGGTATATGTAATAAGTGAGGAGTACATCAGGATATATGTAATATGTGCGGAGTACATCAGGGTATATGTAATATGTGAGGAGTACATCAGGGTATATGTAATATGTGAGGAGTACATCAGGGTATATGTAATATGTGAGGAGTACATCAGGGTATATGTAATATGTGAGGACTACATCAGGATATATGTAATATGTGAGGAGTACATCAGGATATATGTAATATGTGAGGTTTACATCAGGGTAGATGTAATATGTGAGGAGTACATCAGGGTATATGTAATATGTGAGGAGTACATCAGGGTATATGTAATATGTGAGGAGCACATCAGGATATATATAAGCTGTGAGGAGTACATCAGGATATATGTAATGTGTGAGGAGTACATCAGGGTATATGTAATATGTGAGGAGTACATCAGGGTATATGTAATATGTGAGGAGTACATCAGGGTATATGTAATATGTGAGGAGTACATCAGGGTATATATAAGCTGTGAGGAGTACATCAGGTTATATGTAATATGTGAGGAGTACATCAGGATATATGTAATATGTGAGGAGTACATCAGGGTATATGTAATATGTGAGGAGTACATCAGGGTATATGTAATATGTGAGGAGTACATCAGGGTATATGTAATATGTGAGGAGTACATCAGGATATATGTAATATGTGAGGAGTACATCAGGGTATATATAAGCTGTGAGGAGTACATCAGGTTATATGTAATATGTGAGGAGTACATCAGGATATATGTAATATGTGAGGAGTACATCAGGGTATATGTAATATGTGAGGAGTACATCAGGATATATGTAATATGTGAGGAGTACATCAGGATATATGTAATGTGTGAGGAGTACATCAGGGTATATGTAATATGTGAGGAGTACATCAGGGTATATGTAATATGTGAGGAGTACATCAGGGTATATGTAATATGTGAGGAGTACATCAGGATATATGTAATATGTGAGGAGTACATCAGGGTATATATAAGCTGTGAGGAGTACATCAGGTTATATGTAATATGTGAGGAGTACATCAGGATATATGTAATATGTGAGGAGTACATCAGGGTATATGTAATATGTGAGGAGTACATCAGGGTATATGTAATATGTGAGGAGTACATCAGGGTAAATGTAATATGTGAGGAGTACATCAGGATATATGTAATATGTGAGGAGTATATCAGTGTATATGTAATATGTGAGGAGTACATCAGGATATATGTAATATGTGAGGAGTACATCAGGATATATGTAATATGTGAGGAGTACATCAGGGTATATGTAATATGTGAGGAGTACATCAGGGTATATGTAATATGTGAGGAGTACATCAGGGTATATGTAATATGTGAGGAGTACATCAGGGTATATGTAATATGTGAGGAGTACATCAGGGTATATGTAATATGTGAGGAGTACATCAGGATATATGTAATATGTGAGGAGTACATCAGAGTATATGTAATATGTGCGGAGTACATCAGGGTATATGTAATATGTGAGGAGTACATCAGGGTATATGTAATATGTGAGGAGTACATCAGGGTATATGTAATATGTGAGGAGTACATCAGGATATATGTAATATGTGAGGAGTACATCAGGATATATGTAATATGTGAGGAGTACATCAGGATATATGTAATATGTGAGGAGTACATCAGGATATATGTAATCTGTGAGGAGTACATCAGGGTATATGTAATATGTGAGGAGTACATCAGGGTATATGTAATCTGTGAGGAGTACATCAGGATATATGTAATATGTGAGGAGTACATCAGGATATATGTAATATGTGAGGAGTACATCAGGGTATATGTAATATGTGAGGAGTACATCAGGATATATGTAATATGTGAGGAATACATCAGGATATATGTAATATGTGCGGAGTACATCAGGGTATATATGATATGTGAGGAGTACATCAGGGTATATGTAAGCTGTGAGGAGTACATCAGGGTATATGTAATATGTGAGGAGTACATCAGGATATATGTAATATGTGAGGAGTACATCAGGATATATGTAATATGTGAGGAGTACATCAGGATATATGTAATCTGTGAGGAGTAAATCAGGGTATATGTAATATGTGAGGAGTACATCAGGATATATGTAATATGTGAGGAATACATCAGGATATATGTAATATGTGAGGAGTACATCAGGGTATATGTAATATGTGAGGAGTACATCAGGATAGATGTAATATGTGAGGAGTACATCAGGGTATATATAAGCTGTGAGGAGTACATCAGGTTATATGTAATATGTGAGGAGTACATCAGGATATATGTAATATGTGAGGAGTACATCAGGGTATATGTAATATGTGAGGAGTACATCAGGGTATATGTAATATGTGAGGAGTACATCAGGATATATGTAATATGTGAGGAGTACATCAGGGTATATGTAATATGTGAGGAGTACATCAGGATATATGTAATATGTGAGGAGTACATCAGGGTATATATAAGCTGTGAGGAGTACATCAGGTTATATGTAATATGTGAGGAGTACATCAGGATATATGTAATATGTGAGGAGTACATCAGGGTATATGTAATATGTGAGGAGTACATCAGGGTATATGTAATATGTGAGGAGTACATCAGGATATATGTAATATGTGAGGAGCACATCAGGATATATGTAATATATGAGGAGCACATCAGGATATATATAATATGTGAGGAGTACATCAGTGTATATGTAATCTGTGAGGAGTACATCAGGGTATATGTAATCTGTGAGGAGTACATCAGGGTATATGTAATATGTGGGGAGTACATCAGGATATATGTAATATGTGAGGAGTACATCAGGATATATGTAATATGTGAGGAGTACATCAGGATATATGTAATATGTGAGGAGCACATCAGGATATATGTAATATGTGAGGAGCACATCAGGATATATGTAATATGTGAGGAGTACATCAGGGGTATATGTAATATGTGAGGAGTACATCAGGATATATGTAATATGTGAGGAGTACATCAGGATATATGTAATATGCGAGGAGTACATCAGGATATATGTAATATGTGAGGAGCACATCAGGATATATGTAATATATGAGGAGCACATCAGGATATATGTAATATGTGAGGAGCACATCAGGATATATGTAATCTGTGCGGAGTACATCAGGATATATGTAATATGTGAGGAGTACATCAGGATATATGTAATATGTGAGGAGTACATCAGGATATATGTAATATGTGAGGAGTACATCAGGATATATGTAATATGTGAGGAGTACATCAGGATATATGTAATATGTGAGGAGCACATCAGGATATATGTAATATGTGAGGAGTACATCAGGGGTATATGTAATATGTGAGGAGTACATCAGGATATATGTAATATGTGAGGAGTACATCAGGATATATGTAATATGTGAGGAGTACATCAGGGTATATGTAATATGTGAGGAGTACATCAGTGTATATGTAATATGTGAGGAGTACATCAGGATATATGTAATATGTGAGGAGTACATCAGGGTATATGTAATCTGTGAGGAGTACATCAGGGTATATGTAATATGTGAGGAGTACATCAGGGTATATGTAATATGTGAGGAGTACATCAGGGTATATGTAATATGTGAGGAGTACATCAGGGTATATGTAATATGTGAGGAGTACATCAGGGTATATGTAATATGTGAGGAGTACATCAGGGTATATGTAATATATGAGGAGTACATCAGGGTATGTGTAATATGTGAGGAGTACATCAGGATGTATGTAAGCTGTGAGGAGTACATCAGGGTATATGTAATATGTGAGGAGTACATCAGGATATATGTAATATGTGAGGAGTACATCAGGGTATATGTAATATGTGAGGAGTACATCAGGATATATGTAATATGTGAGGAGTACATCAGGGTATATGTGATATGTGAGGAGTACATCAGGGTATATGTAATATGTGAGGAGTACATCAGGGTATATGTAATATGTGAGGAGTACATCAGGGTATATGTAATCTGTGAGGAGTACATCAGGGTATATGTAATATGTGAGGAGTACATCAGGGTATATGTAATATGTGAGGAGTACATCAGGGTATATGTAATATGTGAGGAGTACATCAGGGTATATGTAATATGTGAGGAGTACATCAGGGTATATGTAATATGTGAGGAGTACATCAGGGTATATGTAATATGTGAGGAGTACATCAGGATATATGTAATATGTGAGGAGTACATCAGGTTATATGTAATATGTGAGGAGTACATCAGGGTATATGTAATATGTGAGGAGTACATCAGGGTATATGTAATATGTGAGGAGTACATCAGGGTATATGTAATCTGTGAGGAGTACATCAGGATATATGTAATATGTGAGGAGTACATCAGAGTATATGTAATATGTGAGAAGTACATCAGGGTATATGTAATATGTGAGGAGTACATCAGGGTATATGTAATCTGTGAGGAGTACATCAGGATATATGTAATATGTGAGGAGTACATCAGGATATATGTAATATGTGAGGAGTACATCAGGGTATATGTAATCTGTGAGGAGTACATCAGGATATATGTAATATGTGAGGAGTACATCAGAGTATATGTAATATGTGAGAAGTACATCAGGGTATATGTAATATGTGAGGAGTACATCAGGGTATATGTAATATGTGCGGAGTACATCAGGGTATATGTAATATGTGAGGAGTACATCAGGGTATATGTAATATGTGAGGAGTACATCAGGATATATGTAATATGTGAGGAGTAAATCAGGGTATATGTGATATGTGAGGAGTACATCAGGATATATGTAATATGTGAGGAGTACATCAGGGTATATGTAATATGTGAGGAGTACATCAGGATATATGTAAGCTGTGAGGAGTACATCAGGGTATATGTAATATGTGAGGAGTACATCAGGGTATATGTAATGTGTGAGGAGTACATCAGGGTATATGTAATATGTGAGGAGTACATCAGGATATATGTAATCTGTGAGGAGTACATCAGGGTATATGTAATATGTGAGGAGTACATCAGGATATATGTAATCTGTGAGGAGTACATCAGGGTATATGTAATATGTGAGGAGTACATCAGGGTATATGTAATCTGTGCGGAGTACATCAGGGTATATGTAATATGTGAGGAGTACATCAGGATATATGTAATATGTGAGGAGTACATCAGGATATATGTAATATGTGAGGAGTACATCAGGATATATGTAATATGTGAGGAGTACATCAGGGTATATGTAATATGTGAGGAGTACATCAGGGTATATGTAATATGTGAGGAGTACATCAGGGTATATGTAATATGTGAGGAGTACATCAGGATATATGTAATGTGTGAGGAGTACATCAGGGTATATGTAATATGTGAGGAGTACATCAGGGTATATGTAATATGTGAGGAGTACATCAGGATATATGTAATATGTGAGGAGTACATCAGGGTATATGTAATATGTGAGGAGTACATCAGGGTATATGTAATATGTGAGGAGTACATCAGGGTATATGTAATATGTGAGGAGTACATCAGGGTATATGTAATATGTGAGGAGTACATCAGGGTATATGTAATATGTGAGGAGTACATCAGGATATATGTAATGTGTGAGGAGTACATCAGGGTATATGTAATATGTGAGGAGTACATCAGGGTAGATGTAATATGTGAGGAGTACATCAGGATATATGTAATATGTGAGGAGTACATCAGGGTATATGTAATATGTGAGGAGTACATCAGGGTATATGTAATATGTGAGGAGTACATCAGGATATATGTAATGTGTGAGGAGTACATCAGGGTATATGTAATATGTGAGGAGTACATCAGGGTATATGTAATATGTGAGGAGTACATCAGGGTATATGTAATATGTGAGGAGTACATCAGGGTATATGTAATATGTGAGGAATACATCAGGGTATATGTAATATGTGAGGAATACATCAGGGTATATGTAATATGTGAGGAGTACATCAGGGTATATGTAATATGTGAGGAGTACATCAGGATATATGTAATCTGTGAGGAGTACATCAATGTATATGTAATATGTGAGGAGTACATCAGGGTATATGTAATATGTGAGGAGTACATCAGGGTATATGTAATATGTGAGGAGTACATCAGGGTATATATAATGTGTGAGGAGTACATCAGGGTATATGTAATGTGTGAGGAGTACATCAGGGTATATGTAATATGTGAGGAGTACATCAGGGTACATGTAATATGTGCAGAGTACATCAGGGTATATGTAATATGTGAGGAGTACATCAGGATATATGTAATAAGTGAGGAGTACATCAGGATATATGTAATCTGTGAGGAGTACATCAGGATATATGTAATCTGTGAGGAGTACATCAGGGCATATGTAATCTGTGAGGAGTACATCAGGGTATATGTGATATGTGAGGAGTACATCAGGGTATATGTAATATGTGAGGAGTACATCAGGGTATATGTAATCTGTGAGGAGTACATCAGGGTATATGTAATATGTGAGGAGTACATCAGGATATATGTAATCTGTGAGGAGAACATCAGGATATATGTAATATGTGAGGAGTACATCAGGGTATATGTAATATGTGAGGAGTACATCAGGGTATATGTAATATGTGAGGAGTACATCAGGGTATATGTAATCTGTGAGGAGTACATCAGGGTATATGTAATATGTGAGGAGTACATCAGGATATATGTAATAAGTGAGGAGTACATCAGGGTATATGTAATATGTGAGGAGTACATCAGGGTATATGTAATATGTGAGGAGTATATCAGGTTATATGTAATATGTGAGGAGTACATCAGGGTATATGTAATCTGTGAGGAGTACATCAGGGTATATGTAATATGTGAGGAGTACATCAGGATATATGTAATAAGTGAGGAGTACATCAGGGTATATGTAATATGTGAGGAGTACATCAGGATATATGTAATATGTGAGGAGTATATCAGGTTATATGTAATATGTGAGGAGTACATCAGGGTATATGTAATATGTGAGGAGTACATCAGGGTATATGTAATATGTGAGGAGTACATCAGGGTATATGTAATATGTGAGAAGTACATCAGGATATATGTAATCTGTGAGGAGTACATCAGGGTATATGTAATATGTGAGGAGTACATCAGGGTATATGTAATATGTGAGAAGTACATCAGGGTATATGTAATATGTGAGGAGTACATCAGGGCATATGTAATATGTGAGGAGTACATCAGGATATATGTAATATGTGATGAGTACATCAGGGTATATGTAATATGTGAGGAGTACATCAGGATATATGTAATATGTGAGGAGTACATCAGGGCATATGTAATATGTGAGGAGTACATCAGGATATATGTAATATGTGAGGAGTACATCAGGGTATATGTAATATGTGCGGAGTACATCAGGGTATATGTAATATGTGAGGAGTACATCAGGGTATATGTAATATGTGAGGAGTACATCAGGATATATGTAATATGTGATGAGTACATCAGGGTATATGTAATAAGTGAGGAGTACATCAGGATATATGTAATATGTGAGGTTTACATCAGGGTATATGTAATATGTGAGGAGTACATCAGGGTATATGTAATCTGTGCGGAGTACATCAGGGTATATGTAATATATGAGGAGTACATCAGGGTATATGTAATATGTGAGGAGTACATCAGGGTATATGTAATATGTGAGGAGTACATCAGGATATATGTAATATGTGAGGAGTACATCAGGGTATATGTAATCTGTGCGGAGTACATCAGGGTATATGTAATATGTGAGGAGTACATCAGGGTATATGTAATATGTGAGGGGTACATCAGGATATATGTAATATGTGAGGAGTACATCAGGGTATATGTAATATGTGAGGAGTACATCAGGGTAGATGTAATATGTGAGGAGTACATCAGGGTATATGTAATATGTGAGGAGTACATCAGGATATATGTAATATGTGAGGAGTACATCAGGGTATATGTAATATGTGAGGAGTACATCTGGGTATATGTAATATGTGAGGAGTACATCAGGGTATATGTAATATGTGAGGAGTACATCAGGGTATATGTAATATGTGAGGAGTACATCAGGATATATGTAATATGTGAGGAGTACATCAGGGTATATGTAATATGTGAGGAGTACATCAGGGTATATGTGATATGTGAGGAGTACATCAGGGTATATGTAATATGTGAGGAGTACATCAGGGTATATGTAATATGTGAGGAGTACATCAGGGTATATGTAATATGTGAGGAGTACATCTGGGTATATGTAATATGTGAGGAGTACATCAGGGTATATGTAATATGTGAGGAGTACATCAGGATATATGTAATATGTGAGGAGTACATCAGGGTATATGTAATATGTGAGGAGTACATCAGGATATATGTAATATGTGAGGAGTACATCAGGGTATATGTAATATGTGAGGAGTACATCAGGTTATATGTAATATGTGAGGAGTACATCAGGGTATATGTAATATGTGAGGAGTACATCAGGGTATATGTAATATGTGAGGAGTACATCTGGGTATATGTAATATGTGAGGAGTACATCAGGGTATATGTAATATGTGAGGAGTACATCAGGATATATGTAATATGTGAGGAGTACATCAGGGTATATGTAATATGTGAGGAGTACATCAGGATATATGTAATATGTGAGGAGTACATCAGGGTATATGTAATATGTGAGGAGTACATCAGGTTATATGTAATATGTGAGGAGTACATCAGGATATATGTAATGTGTGAGGAGTACATCAGGGTATATGTAATATGTGAGGAGTACATCAGGGTATATGTAATATGTGAGGAGTACATCAGGGTAGATGTAATATGTGAGGAGTACATCAGGATATATGTAATATGTGAGGAGTACATCAGGGTATATGTAATATGTGAGGAGTACATCAGGATATATGTAATATGTGAGGAGTACATCAGGGTATATGTAATATGTGAGGAGTACATCAGGGTATATGTAATATGTGAGGAGTACATCAGGATATATGTAATATGTGAGGAGTACATCAGGGTATATGTAATATGTGAGGAGTACATCAGGGTATATATAATATGTGAGGAGTACATAAGGATATATGTAATATGTGAGGAGTACATCAGGGTATATGTAATATGTGAGGAGTACATCAGGGTATATGTAATATGTGAGGAGTACATCAGGGTATATGTAATATGTGAGGAGTACATCAGGGTATATGTAATATGTGAGGAGTACATCAGGGTATATGTAATATGTGAGGAGTACATCAGTGTATATGTAATATGTGAGGAGTACATCGGGGTATATGTAATATGTGAGGAGTACATCAGGGTATATGTAATATGTGAGGAGTACATCAGGGTATATATAATATGTGAGGAGTACATAAGGATATATGTAATATGTGAGGAGTACATCAGGGTATATGTAATATGTGAGGAGTACATCAGGGTATATGTAATATGTGAGGAGTACATCAGGATATATGTAATATGTGAGGAGTACATCAGGGTATATGTAATATGTGAGGAGTACATCAGGGTATATGTAATCTGTGAGGAGTACATCAGGATATATGTAATATGTGCGGAGTACATCAGGGTATATGTAATCTGTGCGGGGTACATCAGGATACATGTAATATGTGAGGAGTACATCAGTGTATATGTAATATGTGAGGAGTACATCAGGGTATATGTAATATGTGAGGAGTACATCAGGGTATATGTAATATGTGAGGAGTACATCAGGGTATATGTAATATGTGAGGAGTACATCAGGATATATGTAATATGTGAGGAGTACATCAGGGTATATGTAATATGTGAGGAGTACATCAGGATATATGTAATCTGTGAGGAGTACATCAGGGTATATGTAATATGTGAGGAGTACATCAGGATATATGTAATATGTGAGGAGTACATCAGGGTATATGTAATATGTGAGGAGAACATCAGGGTACATGTAATCTGTGAGTGGTACATCAGGGTATATGTAATATGTGAGGAGTACATCAGGGTATATGTAATATGTGTGGAGTACATCAGGGTATATGTAATATATGAGGAGTACATCAGGGTATATGTAATATGTGTGGAGTACATCAGGGTATATGTAATATGTGAGGAGTACATCAGGGTATATGTAATATGTGAGGAGTACATCAGGGTATATGTAATATGTGAGGAGTACATCAGGATATATGTAATATGTGAGGAGTACATCAGGGTATATGTAATATGTGAGGAGTACATCAGGGTATATGTAATATGTGTGGAGTACATCAGGATATATGTAATATGTGAGGAGTACATCAGGGTATATGTAATATGTGAGGAGTACATCAGGGTATATGTAATATGTGAGGAGTACATCAGGATATATGTAATATGTGAGGAGTACATCAGGGTATATGTAATATGTGAGGAGTACATCAGGGTATATGTAATATGTGAGGAGTACATCAGGGTATATGTAATATGTGAGGAGTACATCAGGGTATATGTAATATGTGAGGAGTACATCAGGATATATGTAATATGTGAGGAGTACATCAGGATATATGTAATATGTGAGGAGTACATCAGGATATATATAAGCTGTGAGGAGTACATCAGGATATATGTAATATGTGAGGAGTACATCAGGATATATGTAATATGTGAGGAGTACATCAGGATATATGTAATATGTGAGGAGTACATCAGGGTAGATGTAATATGTGAGGAGTACATCAGGGTATATGTAATATGTGAGGAGTACACCAGGATATATGTAATATGTGAGGAGTACATCAGGATATATGTAATATGTGAGGAGTACATCAGGGTATATGTAATATGTGAGGAGTACATCAGGGTATATGTAATCTGTGAGGAGTACATCAGGATATATGTAATATGTGAGGAGTACATCAGGGTATATGTAATATGTGAGGAATACATCAGGGTATATGTGAGGAGTACATCAGGATATATGTAATATGTGAGGAGTACATCAGGGTATATGTAATATGTGAGGAGTACATCAGGGTATATGTAATATGTGAGGAGTACATCAGGATATATGTAATATGTGAGGAGTACATCAGGGTATATGTAATATGTGAGGAATACATCAGGATATATGTAATATGTGAGGAGTACATCAGGGTATATGTAATCTGTGAGGAATACATCAGGGTATATGTAATATGTGAGGAGTACATCAGGGTATATGTAATATGTGAGGAGTACATCAGGATATATGTAATATGTGAGGAGTACATCAGGGTATATGTAATCTGTGAGGAGTACATCAGGGTATATGTAATATGTGCGGAGTACATCAGGGTATATGTAATATGTGAGGAGTACATCAGGGTATATGTAATCTGTGAGGAGTACATCAGGGTATATGTAATATGTGAGGAGTACATCAGGGTATATGTAATATGTGAGGAGTACATCAGGGTATATGTAATATGTGAGGAGTACATCAGGGTATATGTAATATGTGAGGAGTACATCAGGGTATATGTAATATGTGAGGAGTACATCAGGGTATATGTAATCTGTGAGGAGTACATCAGGGTATATGTAATATGTGAGGAGTACATCAGGGTATATGTAATATGTGAGGAGTACATCAGGGTATATGTAATATGTGAGGAGTACATCAGGGTATATGTAATATGTGAGGAGTACATCAGGGTATATGTAATCTGTGAGGAGTACATCAGGATATATGTAATATGTGAGGAGTACATCAGGATATATGTAATATGTGAGGAGTATGTAATATGTGAGGAGTACATCAGGGTATATGTAATATGTGAGGAGTACATCAGGGTATATGTAATATGTGAGGAGTACATCAGGGTATATGTAATATGTGAGGAGTACATCAGGGTATATGTAATATGTGCGGAGTACATCAGGGTATATGTAATATGTGAGGAGTACATCAGGGTATATGTAATATGTGAGGAGTACATCAGGGTATATGTAATATGTGCGGAGTACATCAGGGTATATGTAATATGTGAGGAGTACATCAGGGTATATGTAATATGTGAGGAGTACATCAGGATATATGTAATATGTGAGGAGTACATCAGGGTATATGTAATCTGTGAGGAGTACATCAGGATATATGTAATATGTGAGGAGTACATCAGGGTATATGTAATATGTGAGGAGTACATCAGGGTATATGTAATATGTGAGGAGTACATCAGGGTGTATGTAATATGTGAGGAGTACATCAGGATATATGTAATATGTGAGGAGTACATCAGGGTATATGTAATATGTGCGGAGTACATCAGGGTATATGTAATATGTGAGGAGTACATCAGGGTATATGTAATATGTGAGGAGTACATCAGGATATATGTAATATGTGAGGAGTACATCAGGGTATATGTAATCTGTGAGGAGTACATCAGGATATATGTAATATGTGAGGAGTACATCAGGGTATATGTAATATGTGAGGAGTACATCAGGGTATATGTAATATGTGAGGAGTACATCAGGATATATGTAATATGTGAGGAGTACATCAGGGTATATGTAATCTGTGAGGAGTACATCAGGATATATGTAATATGTGAGGAGTACATCAGGGTATATGTAATATGTGAGGAGTACATCAGGGTATATGTAATATGTGAGGAGTACATCAGGGTGTATGTAATATGTGAGGAGTACATCAGGATATATGTAATATGTGAGGAGTACATCAGGGTATATGTAATATGTGAGGAGTACATCAGGATATATGTAATATGTGAGGAGCACATCAGGGTATATGTAATATGTGAGGAGTACATCAGGGTATATGTAATATGTGAGGAGTACATCAGGGTATATGTAATATGTGAGGAGTACATCAGGATATATGTAATATGTGAGGAGTACATCAGGATATATGTAATATGTGAGGAGTACATCAGGGTATATGTAATATGTGAGGAGTACATCAGGGTATATGTAATATGTGAGGAGTACATCAGGGTATATGTAATATGTGAGGAGTACATCAGGGTATATGTAATATGTGAGGAGTACATCAGGATATATGTAATCTGTGAGGAGTACATCAGGGTATATGTAATATGTGAGGAGTACATCAGGATATATGTAATATGTGAGGAGTACATCAGGGTATATGTAATATGTGAGGAATACATCAGGGTATATGTAATATGTGAGGAGTACATCAGGGTATATGTAATATGTGAGGAGTACATCAGGGCATATGTAATGTGTGCGGAGTACATCAGGGTATATGTAATCTGTGAGGAGTACATCAGGGTATATGTAATATGTGAGGAGTACATCAGGGTATATGTAATATGTGAGGAGTACATCAGGGTATATGTAATATGTGAGGAGTACATCAGGGTATATGTAAGCAGTGAGGAGTACATCAGGGTATATGTAATATGTGAGGAGTACATCAGGGTATATGTAATATGTGAGGAGTACATCAGGGTATATGTAATATGTGAGGAGTACATCAGGGTATATGTAATCTGTGAGGAGTACATCAGGATATATGTAATATGTGAGGAGTACATCAGGGTATATGTAATATGTGAGGAGTACATCAGGGTATATGTAATATGTGAGGAGTACATCAGGATATATGTAATCTGTGAGGAGTACATCAGGGTATATGTAATATGTGCGGAGTACATTGGGATATATGTAATATGTGAGGAGTACATCAGGGTATATGTAATATGTGAGGAGTACATCAGGGTATATGTAATCTGTGAGGAGTACATCAGGATATATGTAATGTGTGAGGAGTACATCAGGATATATGTAATATGTGAGGAGTACATCAGGGTATATGTAATATGTGAGGAATACATCAGGGTATATGTAATCTGTGAGGAGTACATCAGGATATATGTAATATGTGAGGAGTACATCAGGGTATATGTAATATGTGAGGAGTACATCTGGATATATGTAATATGTGAGGAGTACATCAGGGTATATGTAATATGTGAGGAGTACATCAGGGTATATATAATATGTGAGGAGTACATCAGGATATATGTAATATGTAAGGAGTACATCAGGATATATGTAATATGTAAGGAGTACATCAGGATATATGTAATATGTGAGGAGTACATCAGGGTATATATATAAGCTGTGCGGAGTACATCAGGGTATATGTAATAAGTGAGGATTACATCAGGGTATATGTAATATGTGAGGAGTACATCAGGGTATATGTAATATGTGAGGAGTACATGTAATATGTGAGGAGTACATCAGGATATATGTAATATGTGAGGAGTACATCAGGGTATATGTAATCTGTGAAGAGTACATCAGGATATATGTAATATGTGAGGAGTACATCAGGATATATGTAATATGTGAGGAGTACATCAGGGTATATGTAACATATGAGGAGTACATCAGGGTAGATGTAATATGTGAGGAGTACATCAGGATATATGTAATATGTGCGGAGTACATCAGGGTATATGTAATATGTGAGGAGTACATCAGGATATATGTAATATGTGAGGAGTACATCAGGGTATATGTAATATGTGAGGAGTACATCAGGATATATGTAATATGTGAGGAGTACATCAGGGTATATGTAATATATGAGGAGTACATCAGGGTATATGTAATATGTGAGGAGTACATCAGGGTATATGTAATATGTGAGGAGTACATCAGGGTATATGTAATATGTGAGGAGTACATCAGGATATGTGTAATATGTGAGGAGTACATCAGGGTATATGTAATATGTGAGGAGTACATCAGGATATATGTAATATGTGAGGAGTACATCAGGGTATATGTAATATGTGAGGAGTACATCAGGATATATGTAATATGTGAGGAGTACATCAGGGTATATGTAATATATGAGGAGTACATCAGGGTATATGTAATATGTGAGGAGTACATCAGGGTATATGTAATATGTGAGGCGTACATCAGGATATATGTAATATGTGAGGAGTACATCAGGGTATATGTAATATGTGAGGAGTACATCAGGGTATATGTAATATGTGAGGAGTACATCAGGGTATATGTAATATGTGAGGAGTACATCAGGATATATGTAATATGTGAGGAGTACATCAGGGTATATGTAATATGTGAGGAGTACATCAGGTTATATGTAATATGTGAGGAGTACATCAGGGTATATGTAATATGTGAGGAGTACATCAGGGTATATGTAATATGTGAGGAGTACACTAGGATATATGTAATATGTGAGGAGTACATCAGGATATATGTAATATGTGAGGAGTACATCAGGGTATATGTAATCTGTGAGGAGTACATCAGGATATATGTAATATGTGAGGAGTACATCAGGGTATATGTAATATGTGAGGAGTACATCAGGGTATATGTAATATGTGAGGAGTACATCAGAGTATATGTAATATGTGAGGAGTACATCAGGGTATATGTAATATGTGAGGAGTACATCAGGGTATATGTAATATGTGAGGAGTACATCAGAGTATATGTAATATGTGAGGAGTACATCAGGGTATATGTAATATGTGAGGAGTACATCAGGATATATGTAATGTGTGAGGAGTACATCAGGGTATATGTAATATGTGAGGAGTACATCAGGATATATGTAATATGTGAGGAGTACATCAGGGTATATGTAATATGTGAGGAGTACATCAGGGTATATGTAATATGTGAGGAGTACATCAGGGTATATATAATATGTGAGGAGTACATCAGGGTATATGTAATATGTGAGGAGTACATCAGGGTATATGTAATATGTGAGGAGTACATCAGGATATATGTAATCTGTGAGGAGTACATCAGGGTATATGTAATATGTGAGGAGTACATCAGGGTATATGTAATATGTGAGGAGTACATCAGGGTATATGTAATATGTGAGGAGTACATCAGGGTATATGTAATATGTGAGGAGTACATCAGGGTATATGTAATATGTGAGGAGTACATCAGGGTATATGTAATCTGTGAGGAGTACATCAGGGTATATGTAATATGTGAGGAGTACATCAGGGTATATGTAATATGTGAGGAGTACATCAGGGTATATGTAATATGTGAGGAGTACATCAGGGTATATGTAATATGTGAGGAGTACATCAGGATATATGTAATCTGTGAGGAGTACATCAGGGTATATATAAGCTGTGAGGAGTACATCAGGGTATATGTAATATGTGAGGAGTACATCAGGATATATGTAATATGTGAGGAGTACATCAGGATATATGTAATATGTGAGGAGTACATCAGGGTATATGTAATATGTGAGGAGTACATCAGGGTATATGTAATATGTGAGGAGTACATCAGGGTATATGTAATATGTGAGGAGTACATCAGGGTATATGTAATATGTGAGGAGTACATCAGGGTATATGTAATATGTGAGGAGTACATCAGGGTATATGTAATATGTGAGGAGTACATCAGGATATATGTAAGCTGTGAGGAGTACATCAGGGTATATGTAATATGTGAGGAGTACATCAGGGTATATGTAATATGTGAGGAGTACATCAGGGTATATGTAATATGTGAGGAGTACATCAGGGTATATGTAATATGTGAGGAGTACATCAGGATATATGTAAGCTGTGAGGAGTACATCAGGGTATATGTAATCTGTGAGGAGTACATCAGGGTATATGTAATATGTGAGGAGTACATCAGGGTATATGTAATATGTGAGGAGTACATCAGGGTATATGTAATATGTGAGGAGTACATCAGGATATATGTAATATGTGAGGAGTACATCAGGGTATATGTAATATGTGAGGAGTACATCAGGGTATATGTAATATGTGAGGAGTACATCAGGGTATATGTAATATGTGAGGAGTACATCAGGATATATGTAATCTGTGAGGAGTACATCAGGGTATATGTAATATGTGAGGAGTACATCAGGGTATATGTAATATGTGAGGAGTACATCAGGTTATATGTAATATGTGAGGAGTACATCAGGATATATGTAAGCTGTGAGGAGTACATCAGGATATATGTAATATGTGAGGAGTACATCAGGGTATATACAAAAAAAATAAAAAATTAGATTTCCCATTTTTTCTCCAAAGCAACAAAAAAACTAAATGATAAACTAAACTGGAATCTCGGCGTCCGTAAAAGTCAGAGTTACGATATAACGTTATTTACCCGCACGGCCAACACAATTAGGCTATGTTCACACGGGGTATTTTGCCGAGTTTTTTGACCCGGAAACCGCGTCGCAAAACTCTGCAAAAACGGCCCGAGAACGCCTCCCATTGATTTCAATGGGAGGCGTCGGCGTCTTTTTCCCGCGAGCAGTAAAACTGCCTCGCGGGAAAAAGCGACATGCCCTATCTTCGGGCGCTTCCGCCTCCGACCTTCCATTGACTTCAATGGGAGGCAGAGAGAGCGTATTTCTCGCTGTTTTGTGCCCGCGGCGCTCAATGGCCGCGGGCGAAAAACGGCGCGATAATCGCCGCGAAAATCGGCGTGCAGGGAGAGGAATATCTGCCCCAAAGTTCCAAACGGAATTTTGAGGCAGATATTCCTCCCCCAAAATACTCCGTGTGAACATAGCCTAAAAGACAAACAATCACTACAATCGCTGTTTATTGGTCTAAAGAAAATGTCAAAATCTACAACTCGTCCCGCAAAATCTAATCCTCACTCCGCGCCATCCACGGAATAATAAAAACGTTATAGATCAGAGAAGACGGAGGGGGGACCGGAAACAGAAGCTGGCCTGGTGGTGAAGGGGTTAACCTGCGGAGCGGATTCTAAACACGCAGGATATCGGATTTATAACGCGGATTCGCTGCGTGTGAACATTCCCTTAAACCGCACGGTGAACGACATGAACAAGAAATGTATAAAAGTCAGTGAATAAGTTGTATGTCCCGAATATTATGTCATTACAAAATACGACTCGTCCCACAAAACATCCGAAATAAGCACTTACCCCAAAGAGGCCGGCACTGGAGGGGTTACATCCCGGCTAGGAGTCCAGTGGGCGGGGTCACTCAATGATTGACAGCTCTCTGTATACACACTCATACAGGGGTGACTGATAACAGAGAGAACACCCGACCAGCGCTGCTCTCTACCTCATACACGGCAATAGCTGAAGGACCTGTGGTGACGTCACCACCACGTGACCACGCAGGAGGGGCGGGGCTTATCAGAGTAGAGAGAGGCGAAGGATGCGGAACCTGGGACGATGATCACGTGACTGCGGCATTAAAGGTAGGAGATTTGAAGTGGGAATAATGAGCGATGGACGGAGGATCTGTGAAGACGGATCACATGACATCAGGGGCGGATCTCTGTGAGGGAGCGGGGCTCCTGCGCTGTGCAAAGTTGATGATCACGTGACCTGAAGGGCGGAGTTCTATACCCTCCCTCCCAGGTCACATGGTGGTGACGTCATCACAGGTCCTTTTGCCGTGTATGGGGTGGAGCAGCGCCGGGCGGGTGTACATGATTCCGGTCACCGCTGTTGTTTACTGTTCTCTTTGTTATCAGTCGGGAGATTTCCCATGATGCAGTAGTAAGGTAAGGTTACATGAGGTCGTTTCTGTCCGGTTTTGGTGCGTTTTTGTCTGGTACAGTGCTGGTGATTATTATTATCGCTGTAAATATGAAATACAGGAGGTTTAACCCCTTGGTGACATCAGATCTATAGTATTATGTTGGACGTGCGGCGTCACACTAGAAGGAGCGGAGCCGGCACCGTACACGACTTCTGACCGCCGCCTGCAAGAGGGTTTATGATTTGTTTTTTGTTTTTTTTTACAATAAATGATGTAAATATTAATAATCAGTAACGGAATCGCCGCATCCGTTATTATCCAAATTATTAACTATCAAGTTCTAACCGGCAGAAATAATTCACATGTGAACGTCGCTGTTTATGGTCCCCGCGATTCTCCAACATAGGGAATAAAAAGTCCCCAAAATGTCACCCACAAAATCTACATCTCACCCCACAAACCCCCCCCCCCCACACCGCGCAATCACCGGAAATATAACCCCCCCCACACCGCGCAATCACCGGAAATATAAAACCCCTCACACCGCGCAGTCACCGGAAATATAAACCCCCCCCCCACACCGCGCAATCACCGGAAATATAAACCCCTCACACCGCGCAATCACCGGAAATATAAAACCCCTCACACCGCGCAATCACCGGAAATATAAACCCCCCACACCGCGCAATCACCGGAAATATAAACCCCCCACACCGCGCAATCACCGGAAATATAACCCCCTCACACCGCGCAATCACCGGAAATATAAACCCCCCACACCGCGCAATCACCGGAAATATAACCCCCTCACACCGCGCAATCACCGGAAATATAAAACCCCCCACACCGCGCAATCACCGGAAATATAAAAACCCCCACACCGCGCAATCACCGGAAATATAAAACCCCTCACACCGCGCAATAACCGGAAATATAAACCCCTCACACCGCGCAATCACCGGAAATATAAACCCCTCACACCGCACAATCACCGGAAATATAAAACCCCCCCCACACCGCGGAATCACCGGAAATATAAAACCCCTCACACCGCGCAATCACCGGAAATATAAACCCCCCACACCGCGCAATCACCGGAAATATAAAACCCCTCACACCGCGCAATCACCGGAAATATAAACCCCTCACACCGCACAATCACCGGAAATATAAAACCCCCCCCACACCGCGGAATCACCGGAAATATAAAACCCCTCACACCGCGCAATCACCGGAAATATAAACCCCTCACACCGCGGAATCACCGGAAATATAAACCCCTCACACCGCGCAATCACCGGAAATATAAACCCCCCACACCGCGCAATCACCGGAAATATAAAACCCCTCACACCGCGCAATCACCGGAAATATAAACCCCTCACACCGCGCAATCACCGGAAATATAAACCCCCCACACCGCGCAATCACCGGAAATATAACCCCCCCCCCCACACTGCGCAATCACCGGAAATATAACCCCCCCCCCCACACCGCGCAATCACCGGAAATATAAAACCCTCACACCGCGCAATCACCGGAAATATAAAACTCCTCACACCGCGCAATCACCGGAAATATAAAACTCCTCACACCGCGCAATCACCGGAAATATAAACCCCTCACACCACGCAATCACCGGAAATATAAACCCCTCACACCACGCAATCACCGGAAATATAAACCCCCCCCACACCGCGCAATCACCGGAAATATAAACCCCTCACACCACGCAATCACCGGAAATATAAACCCCTCACACCGCGCAATCACCGGAAATATAAACCCCTCACACCGCGCAATCACCGGAAATATAAACCCCTCACACCGCGCAATCACCGGAAATATAAGACCCCCCACACCGCGCAATCACCGGAAATATAAACCCCCTCACACCGCGCAATCACCGGAAATATAAAACCCCTCACACAGCACAATCACCGGAAATATAAACCCCCCACACCGCGCAATCACCGGAAATATAAACCCCCTCACACCGCGCAATCACCGGAAATATAAACCCCTCACACCGCTCAATCACCGGAAATATAAACCCCTCACACCGCTCAATCACCGGAAATATAAACACCCCCCCCTCACACCGCGCAATCACCGGAAATATAAACCCCCTACACTGCGCAATCACCGGAAATATAAACCCCCTACACTGCGCAATCACCGGAAATATAAACCCCTCACACCGCGCAATCACCGGAAATATAAACCCCTCACACCGCGCAGTCACCGGAAATATAAACCCCCCACACCGCGCAATCACCGGAAATATAAAACCCCTCACACCGGAAATATAAAACCCCCCACACCGCGCAATCACCGGAAATATAAACCCCTCACACCACGCAATCACAGGAAATATAAACCCCTCACACCGCGCAATCACCGGAAATATAAAACCCCTCACACCGCGCAATCACCGGAAATATAAAACCCCCCCACACCGCGCAATCACCGGAAATATAAAACCCCCCCACACCGCGCAATCACCGGAAATATAAACCCCTCACACCGCGCAATCACCGGAAATATAACCCCCCCCACACCGCGCAATCACCGGAAATATAAACCCCTCACACCGCGCAATCACCGGAAATATAAAACCCTCACACCGCGCAATCACCGGAAATATAAGACCCCCCACACCGCGCAATCACCGGAAATATAAACCCCCTCACACCGCGCAATCACCGGAAATATAAAACCCCTCACACAGCACAATCACCGGAAATATAAACCCCCCACACCGCGCAATCACCGGAAATATAAACCCCCTCACACCGCGCAATCACCGGAAATATAAACCCCTCACACCGCTCAATCACCGGAAATATAAACCCCTCACACCGCGCAATCACCGGAAATATAAACCCCTCACACCGCGCAGTCACCGGAAATATAAACCCCCCACACCGCGCAATCACCGGAAATATAAAACCCCTCACACCGGAAATATAAAACCCCCCACACCGCGCAATCACCGGAAATATAAACCCCTCACACCACGCAATCACAGGAAATATAAACCCCTCACACCGCGCAATCACCGGAAATATAAAACCCCTCACACCGCGCAATCACCGGAAATATAAAACCCCCCCACACCGCGCAATCACCGGAAATATAAAACCCCCCCACACCGCGCAATCACCGGAAATATAAACCCCTCACACCGCGCAATCACCGGAAATATAACCCCCCCCACACCGCGCAATCACCGGAAATATAAACCCCTCACACCGCGCAATCACCGGAAATATAAAACCCTCACACCGCGCAATCACCGGAAATATAAACCCCTCACACCACGCAATCACCGGAAATATAAACCCCTCACACCGCGCAATCACCGGAAATATAAAACCCCTCACACCGCGCAATCACCGGAAATATAAACCCCTCACACCGCGCAATCACTGGAAATATAAAACCCCTCACACCGCGCAATCACTGGAAATATAAAACCCCTCACACCGCGCAATCACCGGAAATATAAAACCCCTCACACCGCGCAATCACTGGAAATATAAACCCCTCACACCGCGCAATCACCGGAAATATAAAACCCCTCACACCGCGCAATCACCGGAAATATAAAACCCCTCACACCGCGCAATCACCGGAAATATAAACCCCCTCACACCGCGCAATCACCGGAAATATACACCGCGCAATCACCGGAAATATAAACCCCTCACACCGCGCAATCACCGGAAATATAAACCCCTCACACCGCGCAATCACCGGAAATATAAAACCCCTCACACCGCGCAATCACCGGAAATATAACCCCCTCACACCGCGCAATCACCGGAAATATAAACCCCCCCACACCGCGCAATCACCGGAAATATAACCCCCTCACACCGCGCAATCACTGGAAATATAACCCCCTCACACCGCGCAATCACCGGAAATATAACCCCCTCACACCGCGCAATCACCGGAAATATAAAACCCCTCACACCGCGCAATCACCGGAAATATAAAACCCCCCACACCGCGCAATCACCGGAAATATAAAACCCCCCCACACCGCGCAATCACCGGAAATATAAAACCCCCCCCACACCGCGCAATCACCGGAAATATAAACCCCCTCACACCGCGCAATCACCGGAAATATAAACCCCCCCCACACCGCGCAATCGCCGGAAATATAAACCCCCTCACACCGCGCAATCACCGGAAATATAAAACACCTCACACCACGCAATCACCGGAAATATAAACCCCCCCACACCACGCAATCACCGGAAATATAAACCCCCCCACACCACGCAATCACCGGAAATATAAACCCCTCACACCGCGCAATCACCGGAAATATAAACCCCTCACACCGCGCAATCACCGGAAATATAAACCCCTCACACCGCGCAATCACCGGAAATATAAACCCCTCACACCGCGCAATCACCGGAAATATAAAACCCCTCACACCGCGCAATGACTGGAAATATAAACCCCTCACACCGCGCAATCACCGGAAATATAAACCCCTCACACCGCGCAATCACCAGAAATATAAAACCCCTCACACCGCGCAATCACCGGAAATATAAAACCCCCCACACCGCGCAATCACCGGAAATATAAAACCCTCACACCGCGCAATCACCGGAAATATAAACCCCCCCCCCCCCCACACCGCGCAATCACCGGAAATATAAACCCCCCCCCTCACACCGCGCAATCACCGGAAATATAAAACCCCTCACACCGCGCAATCACCGGAGATCTAAAACCCCTCACACCGCGCAATCGCCGGAGATATAAAACCCCTCACACCGCGCAATCGCCGGAAATATAAAACCCCTCACACCGCGCAATCATCGGAAACATAAAACCCCTCACACCGCGCAATCGCCGGACATATAAAACCCCTCACACCGCGCAATCACCGGAAATCTAAAACCCCTCACAATGTGCAATCACCGGAAATATAAACCCCCCCCCCACACCGCGCAATCACCGGAAATATAAACCCCCCCCACACCGCGCAATCACCGGAAATATAAACCCCCCCCACACCGCGCAATCACCGGAAATATAAACCCCCCCCACACCGCGCAATCACCGGAAATATAATCCCCCCCCACACCGCGCAATCACCGGAGATATAAACCCCCCCCCCACACCGCACAATTACCGGAAATATAAAGCCCCTCACACCTCACAATCACCGGAAATATAAAACCCCTCACACCGCGCAATCACCGGAAATATAAACCCCCCCCCCACACCGCGCAATCACCGGAAATATAAAATCCCTCACACCGCGCAATCACCGGAAATATAAACCCCCTCACACAGCGCAATCACCGGAAATATAAACCCCCTCACACCGCGCCATCACCGGAAATATAAAACCCCTCACACCGCGCAATCACCGGAAATATAAAACCCCCCACACCGCGCAATCATCGGAAATATAAAACCCCTCACACCGCGCAATCACCGGAAATATAAACCCCCCACACCGCGCAATCACCGGAAATATAAAACCCCTCACACCGCGCAATCACCGGAAATATAAACCCCCTCACACCGCGCAATCACCGGAGATATAAAACCCCTCACACCGCGCAATCACCGGAGATCTAAAACCCCTCACACCGCGCAATCGCCGGAGATATAAAACCCCTCACACCGCGCAATCGCCGGAAATATAAAACCCCTCACACCGCGCAATCATCGGAAACATAAAACCCCTCACACCGCGCAATCGCCGGACATATAAAACCCCTCACACCGCGCAATCACCGGAAATCTAAAACCCCTCACAATGTGCAATCACCGGAAATATAAACCCCCCCCCCACACCGCGCAATCACCGGAAATATAAACCCCCCCCACACCGCGCAATCACCGGAAATATAAACCCCCCCCACACCGCGCAATCACCGGAAATATAAACCCCCCCCACACCGCGCAATCACCGGAAATATAAACCCCCCCCACACCGCGCAATCACCGGAAATATAATCCCCCCCCACACCGCGCAATCACCGGAGATATAAACCCCCCCCCCACACCGCACAATTACCGGAAATATAAAGCCCCTCACACCTCACAATCACCGGAAATATAAAACCCCTCACACCGTGCAATCACCGGAAATATAAACCCCCCCCCCCACACCGCGCAATCACCGGAAATATAAAATCCCTCACACCGCGCAATCACCGGAAATATAAACCCCCTCACACAGCGCAATCACCGGAAATATAAACCCCCTCACACCGCGCCATCACCGGAAATATAAAACCCCTCACACCGCGCAATCACCGGAAATATAAAACCCCCCACACCGCGCAATCATCGGAAATATAAAACCCCTCACACCGCGCAATCACCGGAAATATAAACCCCCCACACCGCGCAATCACCGGAAATATAAAACCCCTCACACCGCGCAATCACCGGAAATATAAACCCCCTCACACCGCGCAATCACCGGAGATATAAAACCCCTCACACCGCGCAATCGCCGGAGATATAAAACCCCTCACACCGCGCAATCGCCGGAAATATAATACCCCTTCACACCGCGCAATCGCCGGAAATATAAAACCCCTCACACCGCGCAATCACCGTAAACATAAAACCCCTCACACCGCGCAATCACCGGACATATAAAACCCCTCACACCGCGCAATCACCGGAAATATAAACCCCCCACACCGCGCAATCACCGGAAATATAAACCCCCCCCCCCACACCGCGCAATCACCGGAAATATAAACCCCCTCACACCGCGCAATCACCGGAAACATAAAACCCCTCACACCGCGCAATCACCGGAAACATAAAACCCCTCACACCGCGCAATCACCGGAAATATAAACCCCCCCCACACCGCGCAATCACCGGAAATATAAACCCCTCACACCGCGCAATCACCGGAAATATTTAACCCTCACACCGCGCAATTACCGTAAATATAAACCCCCTCACACCGCGCAATCACCGGAAATATAAACCCCTCACACCGGGCAATCACCGCAAATATAAAACTGAGCAATCACCGGAAATATAAACCCCCCCACACCGCGCAATCACCGGAAATATAAACCCCCTCACACCGCGCAATCACCGGAAATATAAACCCCCTCACACCGCGCAATCACCGGAAATATAAAACCCATCACACCGCGCAATCACCGGATATATACACCCCTCACACCACGCAATCACCGGAAATATAAACCCCCTCACACCGCGCAATGACCGGAAATATAAACCCCTCACACCGTGCAATCACCGGAAATATAAACCCCTCCACACCGCGCAATCACCGGAAATATAAAACCCCTCACACCGCGCAATCACCGGAAATATAAACCCCCCCACACCGCGCAATCACCGGAAATATAAAACTCCTCACACCGTGCAATCACCGGAAATATAAACCCCCTCACACCGCGCAATCACCGGAAATATAAACCCCCCACACACCGCGCAATCACCGGAAATATAAACCCCCCACACACCGCGCAATCACCGGAAATATAAACCCCCCACACCGCCCAATCACCGGAAATATAAAACCCCTCACACCGCACAATCACCGTAAATATAAACCCCCCCCTCACACCGCGCAATCACCGGAAATATAAAACCCATCACACCGCGCAATCACCGGATATATACACCCCTCACACCGCGCAATCACCGGAAATATAAACCCCTCACACCGCGCAATCACCGGAAATATAAACCCCCCACACCGCCCAATCACCGGAAATATAAAACCCCTCACACCGCACAATCACCGTAAATATAAACCCCCCCCTCACACCGCGCAATCACCGGAAATATAAAACCCATCACACCGCGCAATCACCGGATATATACACCCCTCACACCGCGCAATCACCGGAAATATAAACCCCCCACACCACGCAATCACCGGAAATATAAACCCCCTCACACCGCGCAATGACCGGAAATATAAACCCCTCACACCGTGCAATCACCGGAAATATAAACCCCTCCACACCGCGCAATCACCGGAAATATAAAACCCCTCACACCGCGCAATCACCGGAAATATAAACCCCCCCACACCGCGCAATCACCGGAAATATAAAACTCCTCACACCGTGCAATCACCGGAAATATAAACCCCCTCACACCGCGCAATCACCGGAAATATAAACCCCCCCACACACCACGAAATCACCGGAAATATAAACCCCCCCCCCCACCCCGCGCAATCCCCGGGAATATAAAACAGCTCACACCGCGCAATCACCGGAAATATAAACCCCCCACACCGCGCAATCACCGGAAATATAAAACACCCCCACACCGCGCAATCACCGGAAATCTAAAACTAAGCAATCACCGGAAATATAAAATGTCTCACAATACGGCGACGCAGAACTGTTTTATTGTTTGAACAACTCAGTTTTTTCCTTGTAGAAGATAAATATATAAATTTGGTGTCGTCTTAATCGTATTGACCCGGAGAATAAAGTAAACGAGTTATTTTTACCGCATGGTGAACGCCCACAATTGTTTTTTCTCTTTCCCAGTACATTATAGGGGACATCGGACAAGTGATGATCTCCACCGGATAGGTCATCAGTATATGATCTGTGGGGGTCTGACACCCGGACCCCGCACCGATCATCCGCTCCGGCTGCCTCCGGGCACCAGACGTCCATGCTGAAAGCAGATGCTCCGGTCATGGATATGTGGGAGATTAGGGCAGAGATGAATGGAGGGGACAGGTTATGGACTGGACATTACGTCTGGGTAGGTATCGGGAGATTAGGGCACAGATGTGTGGAGCGGACAGGTTGTGGACAGGAGATTACGTGTGGGTAGGTATCGGGAGATTAGGGCACAGATGTATGGAGGGGAAAGGGTGTTGACAGCGTTGCATGTCATTTTTAATATTTTTAACTTAATTTGTAGGTAATGGGTGGCCAGTGACCGCAGAGGTGGAATGAGGGGAGAGGTAGATTTACCCCTGCAGCAGAGGTGAGAATGGGTAGGAGGGTGCAATAGTGTTAGATGGAAAGCCACAGAGGGGGATGGGGGAGTCGTCTAGACGGTTGTAGATGATGAAGGTATATGTACTACCATTTATGTCTGCTCAAGGGTGAGGAAAGACTGACTTCTAGAGGGTTTATGAGGTGGAGGCAGCAAGAAGTGCGAAGCGCTTGGCTGCGCCATTTTAAATTAAGGTTTATCCAAATGCAGCGGACCTGTAAGACGGAGAAAAGTGTGGAGCCATTACCTGTGATTGATAGTTCTGGTAAGGGGGGTGAGTGAAATGTTGTAAATATGATTCAGTTTGCTCCATGTTAATCTTTAGGTAGCGGGAGGTGAAGGAGGAGATAACTGTTATACACTCTAGATAGCAGTTAAGGAACATCAAGACCAGAGCGGTAAATTTGACCAAAAGTTTAGATGGAGGAGACTAAGGGTCATAGGACACTTACAGACAGAGGGTGGGACGACGAGGTGGTGTGCTAGTGTTAGATATTAATGTATATTTGGTAAGGTATGAGGACATCCAGGAGAGGGCCAAGTCTATGATGTCTAGGGACTAGAGAATTTGTATCAGGAGGGTGTAGTCTACTGTGTCGTAGGTGGTGGACAGGTCTAGAAGGAGGAGCGCAGAGTAATGTAGAAGGCGTAGGACAGGTCTAGAAGGAGGAGCACAGAGTAATGTAGAAGCAGAGGACAGGTCTAGAAAGAGGGGCACAGAGTAATGTAGAAGGAGGAGGACAGGTCTAGAAGGAGGAGCACCGAGTAGTGTAGAAGGAGGAGGACAGGTCTAGAAGGAGGAGCACAGAGTAATGTAGAAGGTGGAGGACAGCTCTAGAAGGAGGAGCACAGACTAATATAGAAGCAGAGGACAGGTCTAGAAGGAGGAGCACAGAGTAATGCAGAAGCAGAGGACGGGTCTAGAAGTAGGAGCACATAGTAATGTAGAAGCAGAGGACAGGTCTAGAAGGAGGAGCACAGAGTAATGTAGAAGGTGGAGGACGGGTCTAGAAGGAGGAGCACAGAGTAATGTAGAAGCACAGGACAGGTCTAGATGGAGGAGCACAGAGTAATGTAGAAGCAGAGGACAGGTCTAGAAGGAGGAGCACAGAGTAATGTAGAAGCACAGGACAGGTCTAGAAGGAGGAGCACAGAGTAATGTAGAAGCACAGGACAGGTCTAGATGGAGGAGCACAGAGTAATGTAGAAGCAGAGGACAGGTCTAGAAGGAGGAGCACAGAGTAATGTAGAAGCAAAGGACAGGTCTAGAAGGAGGAGCACAGAGTAATGTATAAGGCGGAGGACAGGTCTAGAAGGAGGAGCACAGAGTAATGTAGAAGGTGGAGGACCGGTCTAGAAGGAGGAGCACAGAGTAATGTAGAAGGTGGAGGACAGGTCGAGTAGGAGCAGCACAGAGTAATGTAGAAGCAGAGGACAGGTCTAGAAGAAGATGCACAGAGTAATGTAGATGGTGGCGGACCGGTCTAGAAGGAGGAGCACAGAGTAATGTAGAAGGCAGAGGACCGGTCTAGAAGGAGGAGCATAGAGTAATGTAGAAGCAGAGGACAGGTCTAGTAGGAGAACAGAGTAATGTAGAAACATAGGACAGGTCTAGAAGGAGGAGCACAGAGTAATGTAGAAGCAGATGACCGGTCTAGAAGGAGGAGCATAGAGTAATGTAGAAGCACAGGACAGGTCTAGAAGGAGGAGCACAGAGTAATGTAGAAGCCGAGGACAGGTCTAGAAGGAGGAGCACAGAGTAATGTAGAAGCACAGGACAGGTCTAGAAGGAGGAGCACAGAGTAATGTAGAAGCAGAGGACAGGTCTAGAAGGAAGAGCACAGAGTAATGTAGAAGCAGAGGACAGGTCTATAAGGAGGAGCACAGAGTAATGTAGAAGCAGAGGGCATGTCTAGAAGGAGGAGCACAGAATAATGTAGAAGCAGAGGACAGGTCTAGAAGGAAGAGCACAGAGTAATGTAGAAGCAGAGGACAGGTCTAGAAGGAGGAGCACAGAGTAATGTAGAAGCAGAGGACAGGTCTAGAAGGAGGAGCACAGAGTAAGGCCTCATGCACACGACCGTAAAAACTCCCGTTATTACGGGTCGTAATCACGACCCGTAATAACGGGCTCGTAGACTTCTATTGGCGACGGGTGCCTTCCCGTTTTCTCACGGGAAGGTGCCCGTGCCGTTGAAAAAGATAGAACATGTCCTATTTCAGGCCGTAATAACGGCACGGACAGTCCATAGAAGTCTATGGAGCTCTCGTAATAACGGGTGGCTACATGTGTGCACCCGTCATTACGGCAGCGTTGCTAAGCGACGTCAGTAAATAGTCACTGTCCAGGGAGCTGAAAGAGTTAACTGATCGGCAGTAACTCTTTCAGCACCCTGGACAGTGACTACCGATCAGTATAAACCTGTAAAAAATAAAAATAAAAGACGTTCATACTTACCGACAACTTCCTGCTTCCTCCAGTCCGGTCTCCCGCCCGTTGCCTTGGTGACGCGTCCCTCTCGACATCCGGCCCGACGTCCTGGATGACGTTTCAGGCCATGTGACCGCTGCAGCCAATCACAGGTCAATCACAGGCTGCAGCGGTCACATGAACTGCCGCGTCATCCAGGGATGTCGGGCTGGATGTGAAGAGAGGGACGCGTCACCAAGACAACGGCCGGGTAAGTATGAATTTATTTAACTTTTATTACAGAAAAGGCTGTCCCTTCTCTCTATCCTGCACTGATAGAGAGAAGGGGCTGCCGATTAGTGCAGTGCTATTTTGCCGCCAAAAACATGCTCGTAAATACGGGTGGAATACGTGTGACACCGGACCCATATTTACGAGCACGGGATCGTAAATACTGGTGCAAAACGGGTGGAATACGTGTGACACCGGACCCGTATTTACGCCAGTATTTACGGGTGGGAAAAAATACGGTCGTGTGCATGAGGCCTAATGTAGAAGCAGAGGACAGGTCTAGAAGGAGGCGCACAGAGTAATGTAGAAGCAGAGGACAGGTCTAGAAGGAGCAGCACAGAGTAATGTAGAAGCAGAGGACAGGTCTAGAAGGAGGAGCACAGAGTAATGTAGAAGTAGAGAACAGGTCTAGAAGGAGGAGCACAGAGTAATGTAGAAGCAGAGGACAGGTCTAGGAGGAGGAGCACAGAGTAATGTAGAAGCAGAGGACAGGTCTAGAAGGAGGAGCACAGAGTAATGTAGAAGCACAGGACAGGTCTAGATGGAGGAGCACAGAGTAATGTAGAAGCAGAGGACAGGTCTAGAAGGAGGAGCACAGAGTAATGTAGAAGCAGAGGACAGGTCTAGAAGGAGGAGCACAGAGTAATGTAGAAGCACAGGACAGGTCTAGATGGAGGAGCACAGAGTAATGTAGAAGCAGAGGACAGGTCTAGAAGGAGGAGCGCAGAGGACAGGTCTAGAAGGAGGAGCGCAGAGGACAGGTCTAGAAGGAGGAGCACAGAGTAATGTAGAAGCAGAGGACAGGTCTAGAAGGAGGAGCACAGAGTAATGTAGAAGCACAGGACAGGTCTAGAAGGAGGAGCACAGAGTAATGTAGAAGCAGAGGACAGGTCTAGAAGGAAGAGCACAGAGTAATGTAGAAGCAGAGGACAGGTCTATAAGGAGGAGCACAGAGTAATGTAGAAGCAGAGGGCATGTCTAGAAGGAGGAGCACAGAATAATGTAGAAGCAGAGGACAGGTCTAGGAGGAGGAGCACAGAGTAATGTAGAAGCAGAGGACAGGTCTAGAAGGAGGAGCACAGAGTAATGTAGAAGCACAGGACAGGTCTAGAAGGAGGAGCACAGAATAATGTAGAAGCAGAGGACAGGTCTAGAAGGAGGAGCACAGAGTAATGTAGAAGCAGAGGACAGGTCTAGAAGGAGGAGCACAGAGTAATGTAGAAGCAGAGGACAGGTCTAGAAGGAGCAGCACAGAGTAATGTAGAAGCAGAGGACAGGTCTAGAAGGAGGATCACAGAGTAATGTAGAAGTAGAGAACAGGTCTAGAAGGAGGAGCACAGAGTAATGTAGAAGCAGAGGACAGGTCTAGGAGGAGGAGCACAGAGTAATGTAGAAGCAGAGGACAGGTCTAGAAGGAGGAGCACAGAGTAATGTAGAAGCACAGGACAGGTCTAGATGGAGGAGCACAGAGTAATGTAGAAGCAGAGGACAGGTCTAGAAGGAGGAGCACAGAGTAATGTAGAAGCAGAGGACAGGTCTAGAAGGAGGATCACAGAGTAATGTAGAAGGTGGAGGACCGGTCTAGTAGGAGGAGCGCAGAGGACAGGTCTAGAAGGAGGAGCACAGAGTAATGTAGAAGCAGAGGACAGGTCTAGAAGGAGGAGGACAGAGTAATGTATAAGGCGGAGGACAAGTCACACTTTACAGAAGTCTGTGCGTAGGATGTGACTGCTAATTGATAAAGATAATGCAGAGATCCTGCACACACAGCACAATACATGCTGCTTCCTCACACTTCACTGCGGGGACCTTCCATACGTACACACTGGACGGCCGCGACCTTCCATACGTACACACTGGACGGCCGCGACCTTCCATTCGTACACACTGGGCGGCCGGTTTCCATGAACCTTGGTTAGTTTCTGTCATTCGGATGTGAACAGAGTTACTATCCGGTAAAACAATCTACAAGGAAGAGGGGAATACTGTAATAAATAAGAATTTTAGATGTCTCTGAAGATCCACGATCTCTGCGGTAACTTCTAATAACTGTAATAACCTATATTAGGGGTCTATTAATTCATAAAGGGCACCTGTCACATTGATCACCAGTCTGATCTGTTGGCAGCATATTATATAGCAGGAGGAGCTGAGCAGATTGTATCTCTCCATTCACTTCTATAGGAGTCACAGGAACCACCTAACAAGTCCTCCCAGAGGTGGAGCCGTATCTATCAGACATTTCTGGCATATCCTGGGGAGACATGTCCGTGTTGGGAATACCCCTTTATTCCATGTGGTGACGGCTCTGAGAAGATGTTTCTCCCAATGATGAATAAGTCAGGTTCTGTATGTCACACATGATGTTGTCCCCTGTATGATCTCCATCTTCTCCTTTTCTTCATAAAGACATCTGCAGTACTAGATCCTCCAGTTCCTCCAGTTTTCTCATCTTCTCCTCCACAACGCTCCTTCTCCTGAGTGACCCACCAAGGATGGACAAGGACAGGAATGAGATGAGCAGAAGAATATTAGACTTCACCTTGGAGATCATCTACCTGTTGAGCGGAGAGGTAAACTTTTCTACATTATAGAACAAGTCACACATAGGGAAGGGACAATACATAATAGGAAGAATCCAGTGTCCTGTATAACAGCGTCCAGACCTTCCAAGTGACGTCAAGCCACCAGCAGAAAAGCTGAAGATCAGCCACCAATATGGTCAGTTATGTGTCATGTCACCAATGCAGCAATAGTAATGTTGTAGAGCAATGAGAATGACCAGGAACCAGGAGGATCAGGATGACCTCTATATAGAAACATAGAAGATGACGGCAGGAGGAGAGCACATGGTCCATCTAGTCCCCCCAATATTATTTCCTTTTTAGTTTTGGCCTCGTTCTATTTTCTCAATGTCTTTTTGTAGGTGAGGTCTCCAGTATTACAGATGTGGGGTCACTAGAGCTCTATACAGCGGGGTCACAATCTCCCTCTTTCTACTGAGGGGGGAATACTGTGTTCAGTTCTCTAAGTGTCTCTCTCCATACACAGGAGTACACAATAGTGAAGAAGACATCGGGTGACTGTACGACTCCCATCATCCATGAGTCAGGAGGATGGAGCAGTAGTCAGAGCCCCATCACAGAGCCTCCCCCTCACTCCCGGATACATGAGAAAAAGATCTTAGAACTGATCTACAAGATGACTGAGCTGCTGACTGGAGAGGTGACACTGCTGGGAATGCTGGGAAATTCTACAGTAACAGCACTGGAGGTGTCTGGGTGATGACTGTATCATTGTGTGTGTCAGGTTCCTATAAGGTGTCAGGATGTCACTGTCTATTTCTCCATGGAGGAGTGGGAGTATCTAGAAGGACACAAGGATCGGTACGAGGAGGTCATGATGGAGGACTACCGGCCGCGCACATCACAAGGTAAGAAGAGACAGATATATATTGGCCATTACTGGGGGCACAGGCTGGACTGGCGGCCATGTTGAAGTCTTAATACCATCATGTGCAGTACATATACGCGTGTGTACAATGACGTGTAATGTAGGAGCTCCACTATTTCTGCTCTTTTCACATCACGTTAGATCTTTATGCTTCCTGTATATGTCCAATAAATCCAGAGCGCTCCGTTCACCAGACAGATTTTGTCTTTGCCACAAATGAAGCCCAGAGCAGTACACTGTACGAGCGCAGTAAAGCGAGGGGCACCGTCCTCTGCTTCATGTGTGTAATGTTCATGCTCTCATTCCCCCCGGACTCCTCTCAGTAACTTGTAATTTCTTTTACTTTTGCTGAAACGGAGGGTTTTGACGTGGGCAGGTTTGGAACACTAAACTCCATCTACATAACGACATGCTCAATGTTATGGCTCCAAACGTACTGACAGGTTCCCTTCTAAATGCTGCCAGGACTCCTAGAGAAAGCCTGTGAGTCCTGCATCCCCCGCCCACTCAGAATGATTGACAGGTTTTCCTTTGTGGTCCTGCTACTAAAATCTGAGGATGTGACAGACGTTTCTTGGGGGCCGATGCCCGAGCTCCAAACACACGTTCCTTGCTTTACCTCCTGTCCGTGCAGAACATGTAAGGAGCGATGCTGGAAGGGTTAATATCAGCCCCCAACAGACATTGAGATCAGCTGCTGGAAATCTGTGATGTGGGGGCCATTACTTTACACATCTGGGCACATTTGTGGGGAGGAACAACACAATCATATTCTGTGACCTGCCGCTCATCTGTAGATTGGAGGATGGGCAGTCGTACCAGGTGTATGTTACTGCCGGTCATCACTCTCCACCAGTGTGCTAAGCTGGTCATACACATTAGATGTATGTCGCCCGGACCTGCTGACTTTCTAATGTATATGGCGACCTCCCAACTCTCCCCGGACGTCAGATGTCCTGAGAGAGAAGGATCGGGCTGTGGAATTTCAACATGCCGGATCCTTTTGTTAGTAGATCAGTCACTATCAGAGGAGTTTGGCAGCGACTTTCCCCTATTGAAGACACATACACACCCGACCGAGCGTTCATGTACATGGAGGAGGGGAGGAACGATGGTTCACCTGACATCTAGAGTGTATGGCCGGCTTTAGACTAGTAGTTCACAAACGAAGAACTTCTGCAGGTCTCCGATAATGGCTGCAAATCATTTAAGAAAAAATAGTGTCCTCAAGACTCATATAAAGGGATTAGTAAAGGGTAGAGACTAAAAACTAACTTTAATAATCACCATTTAAGAAGGTTTATATAGACTAATGAAACAGACCGAAAACAAGAGAAGTTACCGATCGTTACAACCTTCCCATACATTCTGTGTTATATAGTTACTAAGGATGGAAAAACTCACAAGTCCATCAAGTCCGACCTATAATCCGACCGTGTCGATCCAGAGGAAGATAAAACCCCCCATGAGGAGGATGACAATTGTCTCATTAGGGGAAAACTCCTCCCCCGACTCCAAACCTGGAAATCACAATAAATCCCTGGATCACCGTCCCGTCTCCAGAATCTAGAACCCATAACTTGTAATATTAAAGAGAACCTCCGGTTATACTGACATTATATAGAAAACTATTATACTGCCGGAGTGTGCCGATAATCGTCTTTCTACATGACTTGTATTATCATCGGCACACTCCGGCAGTATAATAGTTTTCTATATAATGTCAGTATAACCGTGTAAACACTGCGGAACTTCTGACCGGGTTTTCTGTGTGGAGATTCCGCAGCATTTTCACAGGAGATGTTGACACATTGTATTTTGAGAATCTGCACCGCACTTCTTTTCTGCGTGTTTTTTCCGCAGCGTGTGGATGAGATTTGTTGAAATCTCATCCTCATTGCTGCTACTGTAACACGCTGCAGATTTTCCCGCAATTAAATACTTTGTAGAAAATCTGCAGCTTATCCGCCCCGTGTGCACATATTTTGAGAAATTATAGATAGATTTGAGAAATTATCCTCTCTCTTAAATAGGCCGTGGGTTCCACTCCCGGAGGAGTCTCTGACATCACTCTCCCTGTCAATATATGGACAGAGACGTGAGGGGCTCCCTCTAGGAGCACAATTCTCAGCCAAAAATGACAGCAACGCTCTGGCAAGGGATTCCGCTCCTAGAGGGAGCTTTAGTGGCGCAATCTACAGGGGGCGGTGGCGCTGTTTACAGGGGTGTGTGGCACTTTCTACAGGGGGGTTAAGGTGCTATCTGCAGGGGTTTGGCATCTAAGTTTGATGAAACTTGCACTTGTTGAGAGAGTCGGCGGACATGAAAGTGCAGCGCTGCACACATTAAATTCTGTCCCATTCTGCCTACGTTTATATATGTGACAACTGCCGGGGCATCAGGTTAATAATAATGTATTGACAATATTGCCTACAGACGTGTACACAGCCTTAAAGAGGCAAATAAGCAGGTGACACCCTGGCACTTTTTTTGGTTGTAGGGAACTCTCGATATAGAAGCGCCCTGTGTCCCGCCACTTTCATGTGTATCCACAGAACACAGATACAGTTAAATACTATGGCGAAGCAGGGAGCCGTCAGCGCCCCGCTATTCACTCTGGTATGTTACAGTCTACTTTAGGCCTGCGGCTTACAAAGTGCAGGAACATCGACACTGGTAGTGAGGACCTCAACATTGTAATCTCGGCTCTGATCAGTAAACATAGAAGTGTAGAGAGAAGTGTCTAATATATAGACAGATATACAGTAGTCAGGTATTCAGTCACTGTGTGTTTCCTACAGATGGATCCAGTAGGAGAAATCCACCAGAGAGAAGTCCCAGTCCTCTGTATTCCCAGGACTGTCCAGAGGAAAATCACAATGTCCCAGAGAATCATCAGGTAGATGAAGCTGAGCCCTATACCAGATCTATATAGGGGGGTGGGGAGCTTTATGGTCCTGCGGTCATAGATGTGGTCATAGATTTTGGTGGTTTCTTATGTTGATCTGTTAGATTCTTCGCCCTCTCTGCTGTATTGTACTGAATTTTTACATATGTGACATCAGGGGGAAGATCTGACTAATAATAAAGCGGAGGATGAAGCAGAAGAAGAGCGGGTGAAGGGCGATCAACCGTGTAACCGTGAAGTGGAGGAGGAAATTCCAGGAGGTGTTACCAGAGGTCAGTAATAATGAATTTAGAAAGTGAATTGGGAGGTTTGTTAAGGTGGGGTTCCTCCTTAGTTCTACATTACAGTAAGGGTATGTGCACACGACCACTTTTCAGGTGTTATGGAGGCGTTTTACGCCTCGAAATACGCCTGAAAAGACGGCTCCAATACGTCTGCAAACATCTGCCCATTGCTTGCAATGGGTCTTAGGATGTCCTGTGCAGACGAGCTGTCATTTTACGCGTCGCTGTCAAAAGACGGCGCATAAAATAACGGCCATCTCAAAGAAGTGCAGGACACTTCATGGGACGTAATTGGAGCCGATTTTCATTGACTCCAATGAAGAACCGCTCCAAATTACGTCCGAAAAAGATGCGGCAAAAAATGCAGGTACGAGAAATTACGTCTGAAATTCAGGACCTGTTTTCTCCTGAAAAAAGCTTAATTTCAGACGTAATTGCCGTTGTCGTGTGCACATACCCTTACACGTCAGACATTGTGTTACACATAGTGCAGGAGCTGAGGGAGCTGTGACTGCACATAGAAGTTCTCTACAAGGTGATCTATGGATCCGGGATCTGAGAGAACTCCGTTTAACCTCTTAAACACCACATCAATGCTGATAGGGGCTCGTGGGGTCACAGCACATTTTTTGTGTTGTCCATGTTACATAAAAGTCTACAGTGAAATATTATCCAACAAAATGCAAAGTCGTCCCATGGTATGTCTCCCTCTCCTTGTATGTGTAATACAACTGTCCCCCCTCCCCCTCCACTTGTCTCTATGGGTATAGTAACTAAGATCCCTTTCATAGTCTATGCAGAGGGTCCCCCATTATGATGCCCATACAATGTATGACACACATGCCAGGAGCTCTGTAGATTGTATGAACAGCTGACTATGAAGAAGATGATAGTTACGATACCCATACAGACAAAGCGGGAGGATGTGGGAGGGGGAGAAGATTTACAAGCCAGGAGCTCTGTAGAAAGCAAAAGTGTATCAGAAATAATCTACAGATTTCACCTCTGAGAAAGAAGCTGTTATAACATAGACCGAAAGAGAGGGAAGTCCAGATTGGAGAGGCTGCAGTACAGGAAACACAGGCTCTGGATGCTGAGAAGCCTGTGTACGGGAGCGCGTCTGAGGTGTACTGGGAAGATTGGGAGCGCGCCTGAGGTGTACTGGGAAGATTGGGAGCGCGCCTGAGGTGTGCTGGGAATATTGGGAGCGCGCCTGAGGTGTGCTGGGAAGATTGGGAGCGCGCCTGAGGTGTGCTGGGAAGGTTGGGAGCGCGCCTGAGGTGTGCTGGGAAGATTGGGAGCGCGCCTGAGGTGTACTGGGAAGGTTGGGAGCGTGCTTCAGGTGTGATGGGATGATTGGGATTGCGCATGAGGTGTGCTGGCAGGATTGGGAGCGCGCCTGAGGTGTGCTGGCAAGATTGGGAGCGCGCCTGAGGTGTGCTGGGAAGATTGGTAGCGCGCCTGCGGTGTGATGGGATGATTGGGAGCGCGCCTGAGGTGTGCTGGGAAGATTGGGAGCGTGCCTGAGGTGTGATGGGAAGATTGGGAGCGCGCCTGAGGTGTACTGGGAAGGTTGGGAGCGTGCCTGAGGTGTGCTGGCAAGATTGGGAGCGTGCCTGAGGTGTGCTGGGAAGATTGGGAGCGCGCCTGAGGTGTACTGGGAAGGTTGGGAGTGTGCCTGAGTTGTACTGGCAAGATTGGGAGTGCGCCTGAGGTGTTCTGGCAAGATTGGGAGCGCGCCTGAGGTGTGCTGGCAAGATTGGGAGCGCGCCTGAGGTGTACTGGCAAGATTGGGAGTGCGCCTGAGGTGTGCTGGGAAGATTGGGAGCGCGCCTGAGGTGTGCTGGCAAGATTGGGAGCGCGCCTGAGGTGTACTGGCAAGATTGGGAGCGCGCCTGAGGTGTGCTGGCAAGATTGGGAGCGCTAGTTAAACCAAAAAAGAATACCTATATATTTAAAGGTCATATATCAATGAGTATAGTTACACATATGGGACCCCCTGCATAGAAACACCAAAAAGTTATCTCTACATGCTGCAATAAGACCAAATCAAACGTATCGTAGAAAGATACAAAAATACTTTATTGAAGACAAACAACACAGTTGATCAAGACACTTTAAAAATGAACACCCATAAAAACAATGTACAATCAGTACAAAGAAATAGACAGTGTTGAATATAAGGCAGGGCAAACAATGGTGGTACTATGCATACTATATCATGAAATATGAAGTATGTACCATGGGTATAAATATACTTGTACCAATATTACACAGCCTATTACCTGAAGTATGACCACAAAACATATATGGTAACAATCCTAGGGAAACCATTAAAACCTCATACCAGAACCCACCATGAGCCATTCCACCGCCACAACACTGTCAGAACACTCGAACACGCGATTCGCACCTGGCTTCGTCAGGGGGTGCTGGAAGAGTGTGACCAGAGGATTTAAATAGGAGGTACACAGCTGGAAGTGTACCTCACTTGTCCATAGGATGTTCAGCTGGCGCATGCACGAGGAGAGGCGGCACCTCAATCACGCAGTGCACGGCGTCCGGAAGTGAGTAGTGCGCAGCTGCACAGAGCTCATGTCCATGTTCCGCCGTGGACTACATCATGAACGGCCCCCCACCCCGCGCATGCGCACAACAGCCACGGACCACCGCATCCATCTTGGACAAGGGCAAGGCCGTCGCAGTTGCCCATATCCAATGATAGAAAGCGGTATATATACAGGAGCATCATTTAAAATTAGAGGAATACATTTACAGGACAGCAAAAGTATTGTGGATGAGAACCTACTCAGGCATTGAGAATATATATATATAATAACTCTTTTTTTCTAAGATGGGAGCGCGCTTGAGGTGTGATGGGAAGATTGGGAGCGCGCCTGAGGTGTGATGGGAAGATTGGGAGCGTGCCTGAGTTGTGCTGGCAAGATTGGGAGCGCAGGACACAGCCCCTGCTATTCAGTGGATTTAAAAGAGCAGGACAGCAGAAAAATAATTTTTGAACGCCCTTTTTATTTTTCTAGGACGTTACAAGGCTTATAAGTTAAGCAGCAATTTCTCACATTTTCAAGAAAATTTCAAAAGCCTGTTTTTTTTTTAGGGACCGGTTCAGTGCTGAAGTGGCTTTAAGGGGCCTATATATTAGAAACCCCCATAAAACATTCCATTTAAAATCTGCACCCCGAAAAGTATTCAAAACAGCAGTTTCTTAACCATTTAGGTGTTTCACAGGAATGAAAGCAAAGTGAAGGTGACATTTCCCAAAAAAAATTGTAATTAAATTCTAATGCTTTTTTTTTCCGGATTTTGCAGCTTTCTTTTTATTACATAATATTTTAGGCACCATCTCAGGTTTAAAGAGGTCTTGTGGTGTCAAAACATAGGAAAAACCCCAAAAATACCCCATTTTGGAAGCTACAGCCCACAAGAAATGAATCTAGGGGTGTAGTGAGCATTTTGACCATACGGGTGTTTCATAGATTTTATTACAAATGGGCAGTGAAAATGAAAAATATATTTTTTTCCAATAAGATGTAGTTTTAGCTCAATTTGTTTTAATTTCCACAAGGAAAAAAAAGGAGAAAAAGAACCTCCCACATTTGTAAAGCAACACCCCATATGACAACACCCCATATGTGCTCATAAACTGCTGTTTGGACACACGGCAGGGCTCAGTAGGGAAGGAGTGCCATTTGGATTTTGGAATGTAGATTTTGCTGAATTGGTTTCTGGTCACTATGTCACATTTGCAGAGCCCCTGTAGTACCAGTACAGTGGAAACCCCCCAAAGGTAACTATTTGGGATACTACACCCCTTGAGGAATTCAATGGATATAGTCAGAATTTTGACCCCAAAGGTTATTTTTGCTAAATTAATTCGTATTAACTCCTTTAGGACACAGCCTGTTTTTGCCTTGTGGACACAGATGATTTTTTCAAATCTGACGTGTCACTTTATGTGGTTAAAAATCCGGAATGCTTTTGCCTATCCAAGAGATTCTGAGATTGTTTTCTCGTGACATATTGTACTTTATGTTAGTGATAAAATTTTGTCGCTAAATTCAATATTTATTTGTGAAAAACTTCACATTTTAGCAAAAATTTTCATTTTTCTAAATTTAAATGTATTTGTTTGTAAAACCGATAGTAATACCACACAAAATCGTTACTAGTTAACATATGCCATATGTCTACTTTATGTTTGCATCGTTTCTTTTCACGTCCTTTTATTTTTCTAGGACGTTACAAGGTTTAGAACTATAGCAGCAATTTCTCATGTTTTAAAGAATATTTCAATAGGCCATTTATTTCAGGGACCAGTTCAGTTCTGAAGTGGCTTTGAGGGCCTTCTATTTTAGAAAGTCCCCATAAATCACCCCATTTTGAAAACTGCACCCCTCAAGGTATTCAAAACCACATTCAGGAATTAAGGCAAAGTAGAGGTGAAATTTACAAATTTAATTTTTTGGGCCAAAATTCATTTGTGATAAAAAATAAATCTGTAACACAGAAGGTTTTACCAGAGAAATGCAACTCAATATTTATTGCCCATATTCTGCACTGGCCTCAGAAGCAAAGGAGCACCTAGTGGATTTTGGGGCCTCCTTTTTTTAGGAATATATTTTAGGCACCATGTCAGGTTTGAAGAGGTCTTGTGGTACCTAAACAGTCGAAACCCACCAAAAGTGACCCCATTTTGGAAACTACACCCCTCAAAGGCATTTTTCTAGGGGTATAGTTAGCATTTTGACCCCACAGTTTTTTTTGCAGAATTTAGTGGAATTAGGCTGAGAAGATCAAAATCACACTTTTACTTGTGGAAACATAATTTTTTCATTTTTACAAGGAATAAAGGAGAAAAGTACCCCAACATTTGTAAAGCAATTTCTCCCGATTACGGCAATACCCCATATGTGGTCATAAACTGATGTTTGGACCCACAGCAGGGCTCAGGAGGGAAGGAGCTCCTTTTTGACTTTGGAGCGCAGATTTTGCTGGATTGGTTTTCAGTGCCAAGTCGGGTTTGCAACGCCCCGGAGTGACCAAAACAGTGGAAACCCCACAAAAGTGACCCTATTTTGGAAACTACACCCCTCAATGAGTTTTTCTAGGGATATAGTGAGCATTTTGACCCCACAGGATCTTTTTTAGAGCTAATGTGACCAAAAAACATTACAAAAAGCTTTACGTTCTTTATTTCTTACAGCCTTTACCGTGCTCAATAATTTACGTTTTACTTTATTCTGCAGGTTGGTACGATTACGCCGATACCATATGTGTATAGTTTCTTACGTTTTTCAACGTTTGCACAATAAAATTAAGTTTCTATAAAATAATTGCGACTTTTTGATCACTTTTTATTCTATATCTTGGGAGGGGTGGTGACCAAAAAATGGCGATGCTGACAGAGTTTTCAGTTTATATTGTTTGCGGCGTTCACCGTGCGTAAAAAATAACATTATAGTTTCATAGTTTGGGTCGTTATGAACACGGTGATACCAAATATGTGTACTTTTTTTTTTTTAACGGTTTTATTTGTTTCCTATAATAAATGACTGATTACAGGAAAACAAAAACTTTTATTTTTACACTTTTATAAAACCTTTTGTATTTAACTTTTTTTTTACTTTTTACACTTTCTTTTTTTTACCTGCAGTTCCGATCGCTGCTAGAATACAGTACACTACCTAGTAGTGTGTATTCCAACTGTCAGTGTGACGTCGCAGTCACTCTGACAGTAAGTCTATGAGGACCAGCCTGAGGCTGGTCCTCATAGGCTTCCATACATGGCAGACCCAGAGGCTGTTGCCTGGCCTCCGGATGCCATCACAAGCATCAGCAGCCCCCACAATTGCATGGGGGCTGCTGATGTGCTACAAACCCCCTAAATGTGGTGATGGCAATCGAGCACCACATTTAATGGGTTAATTGCCGAAATCAGCGACGATGAGCCGCTGATCGGCAACACTGGAGTGTCAGCTGTCGGGGACAGCTGATCTCTCCGTTCCCGATGCACACCTTGTCGCCGACAGTGTTAATCGGGAACGACACAGTGACTTCCTGTCACTGACACGAAGCCTATCCGTTGGTCCTGATGAGCTTCCGTCCATGGCAGAGACGGAATCCATTGTTTGGCTTCCGTTTGCCATGCTAACTATCGGCAAACCCCGCGATTTCGGTCTGCCGATATGCTAGAAACCCCTAAAATTCGGCGATTGCATCCGATCGCCGAATTTAAGGGGTTATTAACCGAAATCAGCGGCAAAGGACCGCTGGCCGGCAAGAGTAGTGCGTCAGCTGTCAGCGACAGCTGACCTCCCGGTTCCTGGTGCACACTGTCGCCGACAATGTGCACCGGAAACAACACAGTAACTATGCATCCTCGTGCGGGAACCTCCCGCAACGACGTACAGTTACTTACTCTTGCGGGTGGGGGTTAAGAAATTGTTAGGGATCTGCCAGCTACTACGTCTAGGTATACTCCTGGGATTAATCAATCCACACCTGAGGCCAGACCTGTTCGACTGACACCATCTCCCACCAACCAGGGTGGCAGGCTCAGGAGTTGGAGAGCCTATCGTGGCCTGGTCAGTCGGAGTTAGCTCTGCCCCCTGTCCTTTATTACCTGCCCTGTTCTCTTCCTCAGTGCTTGTAATTCTTCTGGATTCCTGGCCTCACTGCTGCTTGCTCCAGCCTGCTCCTGCCGTGCTTCTGCCTTGCTGCAGTTCCGCTTAGCCTGCTTTGCTTTGCCCCTGGCTTGCTTCCTTCTCCGTGCCCACTTTGGTATACGCTCTTCATCCTGGTCCTGCATTTTCTTTCACCGCTGCGTTTCCTTGCGGCGTTCCGTGGCTACTGCCCCTTCCCTTGCGTGTTCCCTGTTTGTTCTCCCGTGCACTTAGACAGCGTAGGGACCGCCGCCCAGTTGTACCCCGTCGCCTAGGGCGGGTCGTTGCAAGTAGGCAGGGACAGGGCGGTGGGTAGATTAGGGCTCACTTCCATCACCTCCTTCCTGCCATTACAGAAATAGTTTTAGATCAACATTTGCAGCGTGGATTTTGCTTGGTAGTGCCCTTTTTGTGACTTTCTCTCTTTTGTAATTTGGGAAGTTTTGCTTGGAAAGTGAAGCCCTGGTATGATACGGGTGCCCACGCTACTGGCAGATGTGCTATAACCCTCCCCTTCCTGGTTCCTAAATACTAGGTCCTTGATAACTACTTCTAGAAACTGAAGGAATGTTCCCCTTCGACCTGCACATAGGGTCTTTTTTTCTGGGACGATCTATAGTTTTTACTGGCATCATTATCTGGGAGGCTAGGGACCCAAAAAATGTTTCCTTATTTATTTTTCTTTTTATGGTGTTTCCCGTGCAGTATAAATTACGTTAACGTTATTTGGCGGGTCAGTACGTTTACGGCGTTATAAAATTTATATAGTTTTTTTATATTGTACTACAGGAAGGAATATTCCTCCACGTCAAGCTGTTTTTTACTCTACGCGTTTCTAGAGCCATAACTTTTTTTATTTTTCGGTTGTTGATGTGTGAGGGCTTGTTTTTTGCGGGACAAGATGCAGATTTTATTGGTTCCATTTTGGGTCAAATGCAACTTTTTGATCACTTTTTTTATTTCACTTTTTGGAAGAGGAAATTTAACGAAAACAAGCACTTTGTCACGTTGGGTGCGCGGACCCACTGGGCCGTACCGCCTTGACGATATGGCAGCTGGCCAACAGGATACAAGTCAAAGTCTATAGTTCGGATAGGTATATCTGTGGTCAATTCTGACAGTAGCGAAGATAGGCTCGGATGGGACCTTAGCATCAGGCAGACACTAGGCGTAGTATGGCAAAATAGGCATAGTACTCAGCACAACACGACTCCAACTCTAGACGGCACTTGGACCAGGATAGCACAGGATATAGGATACAGGAAGCAGGAACTGGAACACTGGGAACTGGAAAACACTTAAGGGACCATTTCCAGAGACGAACATAGATAAACGACAGCAACTCTCAGGCAACGCAGGGAGGGGCAGTGCCTTTTATAGTCCAGGATCATGGGTGAATTTGGTAACAGATTGAGGTGCGCGCGCTGGCCCTTTAAGACCGAGCGCGCAGGCGCACCCTCCAGGACACAGCAGAGTGAAACGGAAGTGAGCGCTGGCGTCTCCTGAGGAGGAGATGCGGGCCAGCGCTCACTGATCCATGGCTGCGGCCGTCAAGATGTGAGTACAGTATCCCCCCTCTTACGCCCCCTCCTCTTGGGACCAGAGCGGGACAGAATCTTCTTCAGGAGGGTAGGGGAATTGAGGTTCTCCTCTGGCTCCCAGGACCTCTCTTCTGGACCAAACCCCCTCCAATCCACCGAATAAAAAGTTCTTTCTCCTACTTTCCAGGATCTCCTTAACCCTGACCGTATCTGATGAACCGCTGGGAGCAACTGCAGGACTAGGAATCTTGGTGTAGCGGTTCAGGACCACAGGCTTCAGGAGGGAGACATGGAAGGAGTTGGGGATCTTGAGGACAGGAGGCAGCCGAAGCTTGTAGGAGACAAGCAAGATCTCGAAGGGTCCGAGGAACCTTGGAGCAAACTCATATGATGACACCCTCAGCTGGATATTTCTGGAGGACAGCCAGACCTTGGTACCTGGAAGAAACCTGGGAGGTTGTCCTCTCCTTGTGTCTGCCTTACATTTCATGCGGTCGACCGCCAGCAGAATGGAGGATCGGGTCTGCAGCCAGATCTGCAGGAAGTCCCTAAAAGCAGAATCCGCTGCAGGCACCTCAGACATAACGGACACTGGGAAAGGAATTTGTGGGTGTTGGCCGTAGATTATGAAGAACGGTGTAGTTATTGTGGACTCGCTTGTATGGTTATTGTACGAAAACGCGACCCAAGGAAAAAGCTGCACCCACTCATCATGCTGTCTGGAGATGAAGTGTCATAGGTAGTTCTTCATGATCTGATTGATCCTCTCGACTTGACCATTGGACTGATGATAGTAGGATGAGGAAAAGTCCAAATTTACAATGAGGTGTTTACAGAGGGCTCTCTAGAACCTTGAGGTGAACTGAACCCCCCAATTAGACACGATATGCCACTGTAAGCCGTGCAGGCGGAAGATGTGTTGGATGAAGAGGTTGGCCAGTCGAGAAACAGAAGGTAGACCGGTCAGCGGAACTAAGTGAGCCTTCATCGAAAATTGGTCCACCACCACCCAGACCACACTGCATCCCGCAGAGGCAGGTCCGTAACAAAGTACATTGCTATATGCTGCCAGGGAGCATCGGGCATAGGCAGCGGCTGGAGCAGGCCAGCAGGTTTGGAGTGAGCAACCTTGTTCGCTGCGCACACCGAGCAGGATGAAACAAAGTCCATGATGTCTTTGGGCAGCGTGGGCCCCCAGAAATGACGGGCAATCAGGTCTCGGGTTTTACGGGTACCCACGTGACCTGCCAGTCTGGAGCTGTGTCCCCAGCGGAGGATTCTCCCTCTGTCTGCCAGGCGCACAAAAGTCCTCCCCGGAGGGATGTTTCTAACTTGCAGGGGGTTGACAGAGACAATGCAAGACGGATCAATAATATTTTGTGGAGACTCCATGGTGTCCTCTGTCTCGAACGACCTGGACAAGGCATCGGCCCTCACATTCTTGTCGGCCAGATGGTAGTGGAAACTGGAACCAGGCAAAGAATAGCGACCACCTGGCCTGATGAGAGTTCAGCCATTGGGCTGTCTGGAGATAGGTGAGATTCTTGTGGTCCGTGAATATCAAGATGGGATGAACTGCGCCCTCTGTTAAATGCCTCCACTCCTCCAGGGCCAATTTGATGGCCAATAACTCCCGATACCCAATCGAGTAGTTGCGTTCTACGGAATAGAAGAGTTTAGAGTAATAACCACATACCATTGCTTGCCCTTGGAACCTCTCTGGAACAGGAGTTCACCACCACCAGCAGAGGAGGCGTCCACCTCCAACGAAAACTGTCGAGATACATCAGGATGATGGAGGGTGGAGGCTCACGTAAAGGCACTCTTCAGGCTATTAAATGCGGATTCCCCTTCTGGAGTCCACACATTTGTCGTTCATGCCTTTCTTGGTGGGGGTAGAGATGGGAGATGTCAGTGAGGAGAGGTTCGGGATGAACTGCCAGAAAACGCTGTATGGACCTTAAGGGCGTGTCCATTCCAGTACGGCCTTTACTTTTTACGGATTCATCTTGAGACCTTGGTCCGAGATTGTGTAGCCCAGGAAGTGTAGAGAACTCCTCTCAAATATGCACTTCTCCAGCTTGGCATACAGACGATTTTCCCTCAATCGCAGCAGAACTTGACGGACATGTCTCTGATGAGTCAATGGGTCTGGGGAAAAAATTAAGAGATCATCAAAATAGACTACAACACAAACATAGGGGAGATACCGGAAGATGTCATTGACAAATTCTTGGAAGGCCGCGGGAGCATTACACAGGCCAAAAGGCATCACCAGATATTCATAGTGCCCGTCTCGGGTGTTAAATGCTGTCTTTCATTCGTCACTCCGGTGAATTCGGATTAGGTTGTAGGCCCCATGCAGATCTAGTTTGGAGATTTTTTTATCTCCTCCTATGCGGTCAAAAAGCTCTGAAATCAATGTCAACGGATATCTATTCTTGACCGTGATCTGGTTTAGACCCCAGTAGTTAATGCAAGGTCGCAGAGAGCCGTCGTTTTTCCTGACGAAGTAGAATACGGCTCCTGCCGGGGCTTAGGACTTCCGTATGAAATCCTTCTCCAGATCCTCCTTAATATAAGTGGACATGGACTGAGTCTCTGGCAAAGAGAGAGGATATATATACTACCAAGGGGAAGGGATGCATCAGGAACCCGCTCGATAGGACTGTTATACGCCCGGGGTGTGGGCAGTGACTCCGCCTCCTTCTTCCTGCAGACATCCGAGAACATAGCATAATGAGAGGGCAATCCTGTCAAAGATTGAGGAGGAGGAGGCGGGGCCAGATGGAGCAGTCAAGGCACTTGGGACCCCACTGGAGAACCTCTCCGGAATTCCAGTTCAGAACTGGGGCGTGTAGTCGGAGCCAGGGCAGGCCCAGCAGTACAGGTTTGACGGCCTTGGGTAGAACAAGAAATGAGATGAGTTCGGAACGCAGAGCCCCTACCTGAAGCCTCAGTCGTTTGGTCACAGCAGCAATCAGGTCTGGCAGAGGTAGCCCATTCACCGAGGCGACGATCAATGGCCTCTCCAGAGAGGTCGTAGGCAACTGGAGGAGATCCACTAGATCCTTGAAGATAAAACTGGCTGCGGACCCAGAGTCAAGATAGGCAGAGACCAAGTGGTTCTTCTCGCCGGACAGAATCGTCACGGGGATAGACAGTTTAGAATAAAAGTGTCTGTCCAGCCCAGTATCGCGTAGGATTGTCTCCCCAATCAATCCTAGGCGTTGGGTTTTTTTTTACTTCTGAGGACACAGGCGCACAACATGGCATCCGAAGCCGCAATAAAGACAAAGTCCCGAGGTGCATCTGCGCTTTTTCTCCTGAACGGATAATTTAAGCCAGTCTACCTGCATAGGCTCCTCAGGTGGGCCACCTGGTGAGGGTAAGAGGAACTGCTGGAAGGTAGGAGCCAGCCTAGGGAGTCTTCTCACCCGACGAATCTCCTGGCATCGTTCCCGGAGCCTCATATCAACTCGGATGGCAAGCAAAATGAGGGCGTCCAGGGTGGATGGCAGATCACGAACAGCCAGTTCGTCCTTGATCTCTGACAACAATCCCTGCCAGAATGTAGCCACCAGGGCCTTGTCGTTCCAGGACAGCTCTCCTGCCAGGGTATGGAATTGAATGGCGTACTCTCCCACTGAGGTGTCTCCCTGGCGCAAGTTCAGCAAGGAGGCCGCTGCCGACGAAACTCGTCCAGGCTCCTCAAACACAGTACAAAATGTCCGGAAGAACCCCTGGAAGTCACGGGTCTCTGGTCCCTGTCCTTCCCAGATCGGGTTCGCCCACGCTAGGGCCTTGCCAGTAAGCAGAGAAACAATGAAGGCAATCTTGGCGCCATCAGTCGAAAATGCTCTGGCATGAAGAGAGAAGTGGATCTGGCACTGAGTGAGGAATCCCCTGAAGGTACTTGCGTCTCCGTTGTAACGAGGCTGTAGTGGTAGAGCGAATCGGGGATCAACCCTGGTGCTGACAGAATGTGTAGCAGGAGGATCAGTTGGAACAGGAGCTGAGGAGGCTGCATCTTGTTCAGCAAGCCGCTGTGCAATGGAATTCATTGTGGGAGGAGTTGGTCCTGTCGTGGACGCAGGTCTCCCAAATCGGCCTGCTTCGCTTAAGACATCGACATAGTCTTAGGCTGACCAGCGGACTCCATGGCCTAAGCGTATTGTCACGCGGGCCTTGACGGTATGGCAGCTGGCCAACAGGATACAAGTCAAAGTCTATAGTTCGAATAGGTGTACCTGTGGTAAGTTCTGACAGTAGCAAAGATAGGCTCGGTGGGACCTTGGCAGCAGGCCGACACTAGGCGTAGTATGGCAAGACAGGCGTAGTACTCAGCACAACACGACTCCAACTCTAGACGGCACTTGGACCAGGATAGCACGGGATACAGGAAGCAGGAACGGGAACACTGAGAACTGTTTAGCACTTAAGGGACCATTTGCAGAGACGAACATAGGTAAATAACAACAATGCTCAGGCAATGCAGGAAAAGGGGTAGGGCCCTTCTTACAGTCCAGGATCATGGGCTAATTTGGTAACAGATTCAGGTGCGCGCGCTGGCCCTTTAAGAGCACCCCACGGGACACAGCAGAGTGAAATGGAAGTGAGCGTTGGTGTCTCCTGTGGAGGAGATACGGGCCATTGCTCACTGATCCATGGCTGCGGCCGTCAGGAGGTGAGTAATCCTGATGGTCCGCGGCCATGAGTGTTACACAATTATGTAATTCTTTTTAGAAAATGTAAAGTATTATTTTTTCAGCATTCACCGTACGCCATAAATTACATAAGAAACAAGAGAAAACGGAGTCGTAAGCCAAAAGTACACAAAAAATATATATAATTTTATTATTACATCAAACACACAAAGTATTAAAAACACAACGAGGTATTAAAACTGAAGAGTAAGCCAGCGGATCAATCAAAAAACACCTCCACATAGGTATGCTGAAGATACTATCTAAAGAGTGGTTCTGTTTGGCTGAAAGTAAATAGGGGAAGGGAAAACGCACCGCTGTCCCATACAGACAATGCTGAATAACTGCAACAGCATGTGCGTGGTCCCATCACCAAAAGACACATATAAGATAGTCACAATAAGATAGCGTCTAACTCAGCTTAATGCATGGTCTTGGATACCGGACAGGGAATAAACGTAACCCAAAGTAACCCGATATAACAAAAGGACCAAGGTCCGCAAAACAGACACCAGTACATAAGGAATTGCAGCTTACCCATGGAGGGCTTAGAAGTAAGAGGATCCGCCTAGTGTCCTCTGAACACTAGGCGGATCCTCTTCTAAGCCCTCCATGGGTAAGCTGCCATTCCTTATGTACTGGTGTCTGTTTTGCGGACCTTGGTCCTTTTGTTATATCGGGTTACTTTGGGTTACGTTTATTCCCTGTCCGGTATCCAAGACCATGCATTAAGCTGAGTTAGACGCTATCTTATTGTGACTATCTTATATGTGTCTTTTGGTGATGGGACCACGCACATGCTGTTGCAGTTATTCAGCATTGTCTGTATGGGACAGCGGTGCGTTTTCCCTTCCCCTATTTACTTTCAGCCAAACAGAACCACTCTTTAGATAGTATCTTCAGCATACCTATGTGGAGGTGTTTTTTGATTGATCCGCTGGCTTACTCTTCAGTTTTAATACCTCGTTGTGTTTTTAATACTTTGTGTGTTTGATGTAATAATAAAATTATATATATTTTTTGTGTACTTTTGGCTTACGACTCCGTTTTCTCTTGTTTCTTATGTAATTTTGGAGTTTCGCTAGTTTCTAGTGATATTTTTGGAGGTGTCTCAACACCACTGCGTGGGTGACATCTAGCCTAACTAATATACCTGTGAGACATTTCTTGTTAATTGCCATAAATTACATGTTAACTTTATTCTGCGGGGTCGATACGATTACGGCGATACCAAATCTATAACATTTTAGTTTTTTTAGTATTACAGCTTTTGCACAATAAAATCACTTTAAAGAAAAAAAAAAACAACATAAAACCATTTGCCATAGTCTAAGATCTATAACAAAAAAAATATTTTTGCGTCGACAAAGCTGTCAGGACGTTTTTTTTTTTTGTTTTTATTTTTTGCAGGATGGAATGTGATTATATTGTTTCTATTTTGGGGTAAATATGAGTTTTTCATCACTCTTTATTCCATTTTTTAGGAGGAGATGTGACTTACAAACAGCGATTCTGGTGTTATTTTTTTATATATTTTTTCTTGTGCGTTCACCGTGTGGGATAAATTACATAATAGTTTTATAGTTTGTGTCCTTACGGATGCTACGATACCAATTTATGTATTGTTCGTTTTTGTTTTTTTTACAATTATAAAAGGCTTATTATGGGAAAAAAATTTGGGTTTTTAACTTTGATACTTTTTTATTATACAACATTTTTATTAACTGTTTCACTAAGGGACTTGAAGGCCTGCAACACTGATCACTATACTAATAAATTACACTACCTACATAGTGCAATGTATTAGAGCTGTTAGTGTGACACTGTCAGCAAGTCAATTAGGACCTGCCAGAGGCAGGTCCTAACAGGCTTCCGGACTTGGCAAACAAGGAGGCCATTGTTAGGCCTCCAGTTGCCATACCAACCATTGGCACCCACATGATCGGCTCGCAGGGGTGCCAGTCGGCTAAAAAACTCTTACATTCCGTTATTGCTATTGACCTTGGCATCTAAGGGGTTAATCGGGCCGGTTAATCACCTGCTCTCAGAGGGCACTGCACTAGGTCCACCTATTCAGTGCTAGATAGAAACCTCTTTCCTCTTAGAACAGTCTCAATTCTGAGGCCTGCTTCTGACGGCTGTGTTCGGACTGTATGTTGGCTTTATTTCCCTGACCAAATACAGTTCAGGGAGCCAGACTCCTAGCAGCAAAATGATGCATGATACTATGAGTCACTGTCTCTCCACGGGACTACCGTACTAAAGACAAAATTGCAGCACGGCACAGTGACTCCTAATATTATATAATAACTATGATGGTAGAAGTCCGGCTCCCTGAACTGTGTTTGGTCCGGGAAATCCATCCGACATACGGTACGAACACGGCCGTGTAAAGCAGGCTTTTAGTGGAATGGATTCAACAATGTACTGGAAACCTTTATTACAGATTGTGATTGATAACCCCACTCTGTCTATTCAGCGTCCACGGCCGCGGACCGCCATTCCTAGTCACCCCACGGGGGCCACGGCTATGGATCTGTGAGTGCTGGCTGGCATCTCCTTCCTAAAAGAAGTCCAACACTCTCTTCCTCTCTGTTCGGCTGTGTCCGGTAGGGTGCGCGCGCACATAAATTTTATTATTGATCAACCCTAAACGTTCTGGACTATAAAACAGGCCCTCCCCTTTCACTCCCTGCCTGACCATTGTTTGTAATTCCCATGTTAGTCTTTGCACGTGGTCCCTCATTGTTATCCTGTTCCCAAGTTTTTCCGTGCCCTACTGCCTGTTTCTGTATCCTGTACTGTGTTGGTTCCTGAGCCCTATCGAGTGTTGGAGTCGTGTTCTGTCATCAGTCACATCTGCTGTCATCTGCCACACCTGATATCCTCCGTCACATGTGGCATCCACTGCCGTCTAAAGTTCCATCTGTGCTTAGGTACTGTGACTGCGACTATGCAGGTACCCTTGTGCTGGACTTTGTATTTATTGGGTACTCTATTATTTGGCCAGCTGACTCCCCGCTACGGCGGTGTGGCCTAGTGGGTCCACCTGCCCACAGATTGTGACAGTACGCTCAGGCCATTGACCCCACTGGTCAACCAAAGACGTTGACGACGTCACAAGCCATGCAGGCAGACATCGGAATCGGAACAAGAGCAACTTTTCCTGTTGGTGAATGCCATTGCACATCTGCCGGATGCGCAAGCTGGAGTCATCACCGCACTGTCCCCCGTAGACGTCTAATGGGGGACTATAGGTTTAGAAAGTATAGTTTGTAATTGGAATGAGAATTGGCTCAAGGACCGTATCCAGAGAGTTGTGGTCAATGATTCCTGTTGTGAATGGTCCTCGGTTATGAGTGGTGTACCCCAGGGTTCCGTGCTGGGACCATTATTATTCAACTTATTTATTAATGAGATAGAGGATGGGTTTAATAGCACCATTTCTATTTTTGCAGATGACACCAAGCTATGTAATATAGTTCAGTCTATGGAAGATGTTTGTGAATTGCAGGCAGATTTAAACAAACGAAGTGTTTGGGCGTCCACTTGGCAAATGAGGTTTAATGTAGATAAATGTAAAGTTATGCACCTGCATGCATCATATGTCTTAGGAGGAGCTACACTGGGGGAGTCACTTGTTGAGAAGGATCTGGGTGTACTTGTAAATCGTAAACTAAATAACAGCATGCAATGTCAATCAGCTGCTTCAAGGGCCAGCAAGATATTGTCGTGCATTAAAAGAGGCATGGACTTATGGGACAGGGATGTAATATTACCACTTTACAAAGCATTAGTGAGGCCTTATCTAGAATATGCAGTTCAGTTCTGGGCTCCAGTTCATAGAAAGGATGCCCTGGAGTTCGAAAAATACAAAGAAGAGCAACGAAGCTAATAAGGGGCATGGCGAATCTAAGTTATGAGGAAAGATTAAAAGAACTAAACCTATTTAGCCTTGAAAAAAGACGACTAATGGGGGACATGATTAATTTATATAAATATATGAATGGCACATACAAAAAATATGGTAAAATTCTATTCAATGTAAAACCCCCTAAAAAAACAAGGGGGCACTCCCTCCATCTGGAGAAAAAAAGGTTCAACCTGCAGAGACAACAAGCCTTCATGGACTTAAAAAAGGCTTCGATAATATCCTAGAACAAAAAAATATAAGCTCTTATGGGTAGAAATTTGTTACTTCCCTTTTCCCATCCCTTGGTTGAACTTGATGGACATGTCTTTTTTCAACCGTACGAACTATGTAACTATTCCTGCTGTTCCTCCTGTTACACCTTCTGTCAGTACCAGTGCCGACCCCGATGCTCCCTGCCGCTACCTCCTCGCTATGATGGAGACACGAGGTCCTGCAGGGGATTTCTGAACCAGTGCCAGATCCACTTCAGACTACATACAAAGGCCTTCCCCTCTAATGACGCAGGGATCGCCTTCATAATCTCTCTCCATACTGGCAAGGCCCTGACAAGGGCGGACCCTCTTTGGGAATATCCGGGACCAGAGACTCGTGACTTGCAGTGTTTTTTACAGACTCAGTTCTATATTTGAAGAATCTGGGAGAGTTCCTTCTGCTGCTGACCCTACACCAGGGAGACATCTCTGTGGGCAAGTATGCCATTCAGTTCCGTACGCCGGTGGCAGAACTAACCTGGAACAACGAGGCCTTGGTGGCTACATTCTGGCAGAAACTGTCTTCTGGGATTAAAGACGAGCTTGCCGCTCGCAATCTGCCACCTACCCTGGACAATCTCATTCTACTAGCCACCCGGGTTGACATGAGGATCCGGGAGCGTTCCCAAGAGGTTCGCCGGGAGAGAGGATTTCCTGGGCTAGCTCCTAGTTTCAAGCAATCCCTGCTGTCCTCATCAGTTGTTCCACCAGAGGAGCCTATGCAGGTGGACCGGGTCAAATTTTCTACTCTGGAGAAACCATGCAGACACACTTTAGACCTTTTGTCTCTATTGCGGCCTCAGAGGCCGTGTTGTGCATTTGTGTCCCCAGAAGCCAAAGAAACTCCAGTGCCTAGGAATGGTTGGAGAGACAACTCTAGGCGGAATGGCACTAAATAATAAATTCTCTTCCAAACTAACCATTCCTGTGACAATAGTGTACGGCGAGAAGACACTCCGGGTTTCCGCCTATCTGGACTCCGGATCCGCGGCAAACTTTATCCAGCAAGACCTAGTGGATCATCTCCAGTTGCCCACTGTTCCACTGGAGCCGTCTTTGGCTGTTGCCTCGGTGAATGGTCTTTGTCTGCCTGATCCAATCGTGTCTGAAACCAAGCCGCTGAAGCTCCAAGTTGGAGTCCTTCATACTGAACTGATTGAACTTCCTTTTCTTGCCGTCAATCCGCTTCTACTGGGCCTGCCTTGGCTCCGGCTGCATGCTCCTGTCCTGGATTGGAGTTCAGGAGAAGTTCTTTATGGGTCCCAAATGTCTCCAGCGTTGCCTTTTTCACATCCACCCCGTCCAGCCTCCTCGGCCTCAGTCATTAGCGGGATTACCTACTTATTTTTCTCGATTTGCAGATGTCTTTAGCAAAAAGGAGGCTGAGAAGCTTCCCCCCACACCGGTCTTACGACTGTCTAATTGAACTGTTTCCAAATGCTTCTCCACGTGTATGGGTATATCATCTCTCCTTGCCAGAGACTCAATCCATGTCAGCCTACATCAAGGAGAATCTGGAGAAGGGTTCCATATGAATGTCGTCCTCTCCGGCCGGGGCCGGGTTCATTTTAGTTAAGAGGAAAGGCGGATCTCTTTGACCCTGCATTGACTACAGTGGTCTCAACCAGATAACGGTCAAGAACAAATACCCATTGGCACTAATATCCAAACTGTTTGACCGTATACAAGGAGCCAGGATTTTTTCGTAACTAAACTTGCGTGGGGCTTACTATTTGATCCGAATCAGTCCAGGTGACGTGTGGAAAGCGGAATTAAGCACTCGAGACGGGCACTACGTATACCTGGTGATGCCGTTCGGTTTATGTAAGGCGGGCTTCCAGGAATTAGGATATCTTGATTTCTTCCGAGATCTCTATGTCTGTGTTGTGGTCTCTCTCGATGATATTTTGATTTTCTCTCCAGATCCCACGACTCATCGAAGGCATGTTCGTCAACTTCTACTGTGATTAAGGGAGAACCGTCTGTATGGCAAGCTGGAGAAGAGTGTCTTTGTAAATAATTCTCTGCCCTTCCTGGGCTACATCATTTCGGATCAAGGTCTCAAGATGGACCCTGAGAAGGTAAAGTCCGTCCTGGAATGGCCACGTCCTCATTGCCTGTGATCCATATAGCATTTTTCGGGATTTGCCAACTTCTACCGGCAGTTTATCCCAAACTTCTCATCACTGACGGCTCCAGTCTCTCTACCCTTACCAAGAAGGGTGTGGACTCGAGAGGCAGAATCTGCATTTAATAGCCTCAGGAGTGCTTTTACCTCCGCCTCAATTATCCATCATCCTGACGTCTCTTGACAGTTTTTGCTGGAGGTGGACGCTTACTCTGTTGGTGCAGTTCTGTTCCAGAGAAGCTTCAATTTAAAGGCAGTGGTGTGTGGCTATTATTCAATAATTTTTTCCTCCACTGAGCGCAATCACTCTATTGGGGTTCGGGCGTTATTGGCCATCAAATTGGCTCTGGAAGAGTGGAGACATCTGCTAGAGGGCGCAGCTCATCCCATCTTGATATCCACTGACCACAAGAACCTCCCTTATCTCCAATCGGCTTAATGGCTAAATCCCCGTCAAGCCAGTTTGTGCTTCCCTAATGTCCTGCTGACAAAAATGTGAGGGTCCATTCCCTATCCAGGTAGTTTGAAACAAAGGACATTATGGAGTTCCTGCAATGTATCATAGACCCATCCTGCATTATTACAACTAATCCTCTTCAAATTAGAGACATCCCGCCGGGGAGGACTTTTGTGGGGCTGGCAGAAAGGAGGATAATCCTTCGCTGGGGACACTGCTCCAAACTGGCTGGACACGCGGGTGTTCATAAGACTCTAGACCTGACAACTCGTCATTTCTGGTGGCCCACACTGCCCAAGGATGTTGTGGACAATCTGTCTTCCTCCACTGTGTGTGCTTCTAACAAGGTTTCTCACTCCAAGCCTGCCGGTCTGCTCCAACCTCTGCCTGTGCCCAACGCCCCCTCGCAGCATATTGCAATGGACTTTATCACTGACCTTCCTCCATCAGTGTGATGCAATGTGGTGGTGGATCGGTTCTCCAAGATGGCTCATTTTGTTCCGCTGACTGGCCTATCTACTGCTCTTTGACTAGCTAATCTCTCTTCATTCAGCACATCTTCCGCCTGCATGGCTTGCCTCTCACATATGGTCTGATCGAGGGGTTCAGTTCACCTCGAAATTCTGAAGAGCTCTCTGTAAACTCCTGGATGTGACATTGTACTTTTCCTCAGCCTACCATCCCCAGTCCAATTGTCAAGTCGAGAGGATTAACCAGATCATGGAGAATTATCTCTGCCACTTCATCTCCATGCAGCATGATGACTGGGTACAGTGTGAGTTCTCATGCAACACTCGCACAAGTGAGTCCACCAGTTCCACACCGTTCTACATTGTGTACGGTGAACATTTTAGAATCCCTCTTCCTGTCTTGGCTACATCTCAGGTACCTGCTGCGGACTCTGCATTTGGGGACTTTCTGCAAATCTGGCAACAGACCCGGTCCTCTATTCTGCTAGCAGTTGATCGCATGAAGCGAAAAACGGATATTAAAAGGAGAGAGCCGCCTCTGTATCTTCCAGGTACCAAAGTCTGGTTGTCCTCACAGAATATCCGTCTGAAGATGCCTTCGTACAAGTTTTCTTCCAGGTTCCTCGGACCCTTTGAAATACTACAACAGATAAACCCTGTCTCCTGTAAGCTTCGGCAGCCTCCTACCCACGGAATCCCCAAAACTTTTCATGTGTCCCTCCTGAAACAGGTTGTCTTGAGCCACTACAGTAAGACTCCCAGTCCCGCAGTTGCTCCCAGCGGTTCATCTGTGGTGTTTTTTTAGGTGAGGGAGATCCTGGACTGCAAGAGGGTAAGAGGAAGGACTTTCTATTTGGTAGACTGGAGAAGGTTTGGTTCTGAGGAGAGGTCCTTGGAGCCAGAGGAGAGCCCTAATGCCCCTACCCTCATTAAGAAATTTCTCTCTCGCTCTGGTCCCAAGAAAAGAGGGAGTAAGAGGTGGCATACTGTAGTGTACACGGCCGCGAACCGCCGTTCCTACTCACCCCTCAGCGGCTGCGGCCATGGATCTTCCTAGGAGACGCCAGCACTCACTTCCGCTCTGTTCGGCTGTGTCCCGTAGGGTGCACGCGCACGCTCATGCCCGGCTTTAAAGAGCAAGTGCGCGCACATGAATTTTATTATTAATCAGCCCTAATCTCTCTGTACTATAAAAGGTGCCCTCCGCACTATAAAAGGTGCCCTCCCCTTTCACTCCCTGCCTGAGCATTGTTTTGTAATTCCCATGTTAGTCTTTGCAAATGGTCCCTCTGTGTTATCCTGTTCCCATGACCTACTGCCTGTTACTGTGCTGTGTTGGTTCCTGAGCCCTAAGTCGTGTTGGAGTCGTGTTCTGTCATCGGTCAAGTCTGCTGTCGTACACCACGTATGGCCTAGCCTGATATCCTCCGCCTTGTGTGACATTCTCTGCCGTCTAAAGTTCCATCTGTGCCTAGCTACTGCGACTGTCCAGATTATTCAGGTACCCTTGTGCTGAAGTTTGTATATTTTGGGTACTCTGTTATTTGACCAGCTGCCTCCACGCTACGGCGGTGCGGCATAGTGGGTACACGTACCCACAGATCATGACATTTGCTACATACTTAATGTGTTCTAGAAAATGGACATCTGGTGACTGCAGCCATTATTATCTAATTTTCATGTCCATGAATCTCTAAAATGATCCTGTTAAATGAAGACTGTGTGTAAGGTTAGATTTTCAGCAAATATATTAAACCCCCCCCCCCCCCCCCCCCCCCCTGGTCTCAGGACAAAATTATAAGTGTGATGGGATACATGGTGTAATATTGCCTGGTGCTGTTCAGTTGTGCCCCTCTGCCGGGGATACACTGTTTTAGGGTCCCCTCTGTGTTCTCTCAAAGAAGTCATAGCGCTTCTCAGACTGTCGAACATACTCTATCTGTTCAAGTATTGGACAGAACTGCTCACGTGAGCTGCTCTGGCCAATTCGAGAACAGTGGGAGTGTCTCATAGTCAAAGAAGTGCTGAAGTCATTATGGAACAGCACAGAGGAAACCCTAAAACGGAAAATCCACGTGAGAGGGGCACAACTGAAGGGCACCAGGTAATGTTACACCATATACACTATCATATTAAATACATTGTCCTGGAACTGGAGGGTTGCTTTAAGCTGTAGTATTAAAGTGATTTCTAATTGGTATTGAAGGATCAAATGTGTTGGTAGGAGAAAGGCTTGATTGCCAGGTAAGGTGGCGCTCACATTTATTTGTTTTATTAAGTCAAGGTTTATGTAATAAAAGCGCTGACTAGGAATAGACCAGAAACCTGTACTTTATCATCGATATATACATTATTTTTCCAAAATGTTTTTATTGCTATTTGCACAATAAATATCTTTTTTACAGTTGAACAAAAACAACAAAGCGATAACACCACTGTATCTAGGAGCGATGTTATATTAGAATTTGTTGCTGATCTTGCGTACAAACTTCAAGTATTTAGAGGCGTCTACTAAGTTATTAAATAGGAATGAACATCGCCACTATCAGTACAATAAATCATATAGTAAAGAAAACAATAAAATAACACCAAGTCAAGTATCAAATAGTGCTTTAAATAAGTATAAGTAGGAGTTCCTAAGAGGAACTCAAAGCCAGCCATGCTTCCCACGTTCCACCAGATATAGCCACCCAATGAGGACTAAGTACCCTATTCCCTTGCGACATGTATAGGTAAAAAAATGTGCCAAAGTGTTTTAGAGTGAATCGTGCGATTCCGCCTATCGGTGAGCATGTCCAGTACTCACATTTCATAATATTGTTGTTATGATATCGGCGGAGACCCCATCAATACCCTTTCCTGGTACCATACAGTGTTCTGGAAATTATTTTGTATAGCTTCCCTGATCCGGTGCGGAAGTACAGAGATACAACCCCATGTGCCAAAAAAGGAGTCTGAGCGCTGTCTTGCATATCGAAGTCTCCGTCCAATCCATTTTAAACAAAAAAGGAAATTTATCCAAAAACAATTGGAATGGCGGTGCTTGTTTTTGTAACCATGTTTGTAAAATAGATTTTACACCTGCTGCTGCTATTGTTAGGGATCTGCCAGCTACTACGTCTAGGTATACTCCTGGGATTAATCAATCCACACCTGAGGCCAGACCTGTTCGACTGACACCATCTCCCACCAACCAGGGTGGCAGGCTCAGGAGTGGGAGAGCCTATCGTGGCCTGGTCAGTCGGAGTTAGCTCCGCCCCCTGTCCTTTTATTACCTGCCCTGTTCTCTTCCTCAGTGCTTGTAATTCTTCTGGATTCCTGGCCTCACTGCTGCTTGCTCCAGCCTGCTCCTGCCGTGCTTCTGCCTTGCTGCAGTTCCGCTTACCCTGCTTTGCTTTGTCCCTGGCTTGCTTCCTTCTCCGCGCCCACTTTGGTATACTCTTCATCCTGGTCCTGCATTCTCATTCACCGTGGCGTTTCTTCGCGGCGTTCCGTGGCTACTGCCCCTTCCCTTGCGTGTTCCCTGTTTGTTCTCCCGTGCACTTAGACAGCGTAGGGACCGCCGCCCAGTTGTACCCCGTCGCCTAGGGCGGGTCGTTGCAAGTAGGTAGGGACAGAGCGGTGGGTAGATTAGGGCTCACTTCCATCACCTCCTTCCTGCCATTACAGCTATCATGTGCAATAATTTACCTGCTCCCAGTGTATAGTTATAACTTCCTTTGTCCAAGCATCCAAAAATAGGCCACAAGGCATCATTAGGAACGAAGTTAGTCCGGTGTGTTAAAGTAAAAGTTTTTAGTCTATCCCCAAATGATTTCATTACAGGGCATGGCCACAAGCAGTGGTACAGATTTGCATCAGTCCCACTACATTTAAAACAGGACTATTGTATATGCCCATCAAATAACCCATTGTGGGAGTGAGATACGCTCTGTGACATATCTTCATTCTCATTTCCAAATACCTAGCAGACGGTAAATATTTATGAGCTTGTTCTTTTGCCAACAGAACATTTCCATAAGTAAGAGTTGAATAATCCAGTACCCACTTGGAAAGAGAAACTGCCGCCTCTGCATAATTTATTAGTATGTGTAGAGCTTGATAGTTTCGTGATATCGCCCCCTTAACAGTTGTGAGTTTATTGAATTTCGCATGAATAGTGGGGTTCCAATCTCTATCGGTTAGTTTATGTAATAAAGTGTTAATATAATTTTTCGCCTGAAAATACATGAATTGTGGGAATAAGATATCTGGATATTTCCGCAGAAGCTCTATTCTTGTATACATCCTCTTTTCGGCAACATGAAGTAAGAAATATATGTTTTTGATACCCGCCCTTTACCAGTGTCGAAATATTGCATGAGACCCATCATCCTGGAAGTTGGGATTCTTGACTAAGGTTAGATAAGGTGAGATCAAAGGGGAAACTTCCAATATGCATCTGATTTTGTTCCACCCTTTCCATGTAGAAAGCAAGAGAGGATTATCTTTCACTCCTTCCGGCAGCATTTGATGCTGTAAATGAAGCATGGTGGGTAGTGCACAATATGGGAGGAGGTCTTGTTCTAACTTGGAGTCTGAAAAATGTGATTTGTTATTTATCCAATCCCTTATCACCCGAAGTAAGGATGCCAGATTATATATTCTGATATTAGTGAAAGCTATCCCTCTGTTGAGTTTAGGTTGTTGTAACAGTTTGTACGCTATCCTTGCCCCCCCCCCCCAATAAAATTACGGTATAAGAAATGTAGACTTTTTTTTGTCCCCCTGGCGTGGGATAAATTGGGAACGTATGAAATAGATATAAAAGTCTGGGTAATTCGGTCATTTTTAAGAAGTATGCTCTTTCCAGTTATGAAAGGGCCAGAGATCCCCATATCTTCAGAGTCCCCTCCAAAGTTTGTATGTATGGACGGAGATTTCAGCGAGAAAGCTTGCCACCTAAACGGATATGCAGATGACCATAAAGGTCGTGACAGTCCCCTAAGCAAAAGTGCCTCAGTTTTATCAATGTTGAGAGTGTAGCCCGAAAGGCTTCAAATGGTGGACAGGATCCTCAATATATGAGGTATGGCTTGTTTGGGATTGGAGATCAGGAGTATGTCATCCGCAAACGCTGCTAATTTGAGTTCTACCTCGTCTTTTTTTTATGCCCTGAAATGCTGGGGAGATCTGTAAATGATGTAATAAAGGATCTATCGACAAATTAAAAAGTAGGGGAGAAAGTGGGCATCCTAGTCATGCCCCTCTAAACATATCTACATGAGGTGTGTTATGTCCGTTAACCGTGATTTGTAGTCCTAGTGTCAGTTTGTAGGAGCGCTATGTAGTTCATAAAAGTAGCACCGAATTTGCGCTGTGTTAGGGCCTCAGTCAAGAAAGGCCATTCCACCTTATCAAACGCTTTCTCCGAGTCTAGACTCATGAGCATAGTTACCTGGCTATGTTGATTTTGAGCTATCACTGTGGCCGCTACTGCCGCATGAATATTCTTTATGCACTGGCTTCCCTAACTGAAGCTTGTCTGTGTTGGACTAAGTATTTGTGGTACAATGAGCTGTAATCTTTTGGCTAGAATTTTAGATAAGAATTTATAATCGCTGTTCGGCAGTGATATGGGTCTATAAGACTGTGGGTCAATCGGATCTTTGTTTAGTTTTGGCAAGAGAATAATTCTGGAGTCCGTAAAGTAGTCTGACAGAACTGTCTGTGTATAAGCGGAATTATATAGGTTAGTTAAAGTTGGAATTATTTCTGGAGACAGCATTTTATAAAATTCAGCCGAGAATCCATCCGACCCTGGTGTTTTACCATTTACAGATGCTTTAATTACATCACAAACTTCCTCCTTTTGTATAACAGAATCGAACATATTTTGCTGTTCCTCTGGGTGGGCACCTGTAAAGTGTGAAGGAAAGATCAAATTTTTAAAGGGTCCGCTGGGGCAGCTCGATATAAATCTTGAAAGTAGTCCTGGAAGATTTTCCCTATTTTGTCCGGATTACAGGTTAAGCTCTCTGTTTGAGGATTACGCAGTGTCTGGATGGGTTTGTATGGTTTAATTCACTTTGCCATAGTGGCTAGTAAAGATCCTGCCTTATTTCCCCATCTATAGAATCTATTCTGTGTGTGTTTGACCTGCCATTGTGGGTTCACTTGTCCAAAAGTTTCTAGAAGATGTTTAGCTGTTATATTTGTTGAGCTTGAGGGGTCGGGTCCTGAGCATATATTGATTGGGCTGACCGCAAAGATGTATGTAGTTTGTTGAATTGTTCCCGTTGTATTTTTTCCTATGTGCTATGTAGCCAATTATGTGACCTCGGATTACGACTTTTGCCGTTGCCCAGAGCAAAGGTGCATCTTCTAGGTGTTCCATATTATCATCCAGGTAGTTAGTCCATTGTATCTTTAAATAGTATTTAAAGTCCTCTGAATTTACCAGGTACGATGCGAACCTTCAGAACATAGTTCTCTGTTAAGGTATAGCTATCCGAAAAGACATATGTATAGGTGCATGATCCGAAATTGGTATTGGGTTAATTCGGGATACGAGATGGTGTGTAAAGAGTGTAGTGGATATAAAAAAATAATCAATATGAAAATTTGTTGTGTACCGCAGAATGGCATCTGTATTTCCGTGAGTTTAAGTTTGTGATCCTCCAAGGATCGCAGGAACCCAGTTGTTCCTTAAAGTCCACAGATCAATCCACACACTGCTCATGTGGTGACACGTTTCGTCACCACGTAACTTCCTCAGAGCTCTGGGAAAGTCAAGTGGTGACGTAACGCGTCAGCGTACGCACCTCTTTCTGTGACGTCAAATGCCGAGCATTGTGTGGATTGATCTGTGGACTCACCTGTGGAACCGCTTGCTGCATACACGTTTTAAACGTATAACCTTCATGCCGATGAGAGCCTGATGACTCAAGAGCTTGACGACCACAGAGACGTGGTTAATATACATACGTTTCGTCCTAGTTTACTTGCCTATTAACCCATATGATATATGGTTCATCAAGGAACTCTCTTCATTTGAACAATAACTGTTTCTTTTCAAAAACCACTATTGCCTTTTGGGCTCCTGCGTATTTCTGGCCTGGATGCCGGCCACAACATGATCTCTGGAAAAGCACCAAAGCTTGCAATCTGACAGATCCACAGCACATATGGAATTTAATGACAACATCTCAACCTCCACTTCAGAAGCCATAACTATTGGCGATAAGTATATTATTTGACATGGGCTGTTGAACAAATCTTGTTGGCTAAAATCTGCATGCTATGTTGATGCAATTTATTGCAATTTTTCATTGTAATTTCCTACAGCGAGTTCTATAGGTTACACATATTGTTTACATCCCTTTCATTGTATCCTTACAGTGGGATCCATAGGTTATATATGTGGATGCACTCATGTAGTGCATCAAGACGTTACACCCATTTTTGTATCCACACCTGACACATTGAATATGTTCCACACATTAATTACAATCGCTAAACGCATGATCTGCACATTGCCCATTACTAAACGGGTCTATTAAACGCATGATCTGCACACTGCCCATTACTGAACGGGTCTATTACTAGCTTACCATACTGCAACACTTGATCTTGATGTTATAATCCTTGATTATTATTGATAATTCATGTGTACTAGTGACCCGGCCGGGCCTGTGGTGTCTATTTTTGTTTGTCTATTGTATGTATTTTGTGTTTGATTGTTTAAATTGATACAGGGTCGCACTTATCGCTACCCTCTGTTTCTTAACTTACTGATAATACATTTTTGATATTTTTATACATCGCTGAGCCGAGTGCCAGTTTACCAGTGGTTTCCCCTCAATTTCCCTTTCTCCTTGCCCCTTTCCCAGTTCCCTTTGTCCCTTTCCCCTTTTCGCATTATAATAGTTTACACTTACTGGTTGGCACCGTACGATTTGTACTGAGCTCTAGCATTTAATATGATCCAATCTCATATATAGTTTAGTACATAGTACATCTGCAATTCAACAAGTTTTTAAAGGAATGTGCTAAAGTGGGGACTGTCTCTCCCCTAATTATGATTTGATATTCTCAGCCATCTTCCATGTGAAGGTGTCGCCTGGCATCCAAAGGATTGTCAAAGGTTAGTGATCTTGTTCCATCTTTTATTCTCCGCTTGGCCGGGTATAGTAGTTGAAATTTCGTGTTCTCTGCTAGCACTTTACAGATGGGTACAAAAGTCTTCCTCTTTTGCGATACTGCGGCTGAAAAATCTTGGAAACTTAAGATTCGGTTACCCTGAATCCGCAACTCCCTTTGCTGTCTATATGCCCTCAGAATTCTCTTTTACCCATAAATTTAGATATTTTTGCAATAACCTAACGTGGTCTGCTATTTCCGTTTCCCCTGTTGGCATCCAGAGGGCCAATTCCAAACGCTCTTTCAATTGTTAGAGGGTCACTCAGTGTCTCCAATTTCAGAGCCGCTGGCAGTTCCTTAGTCAGTCGAAAAGATGTTCCCCTCCTACACCCTCTGGGATGCCAACAAAGCGCAGATTGTTTCGACGATGTTGGTTTTCCATGTCTTCCACCTGGTCTCGGAGTGCCACCTCCAATGTTTGGCTGTGTTGTAGAGTGGTTTCAAGGTGGGCAATAGTTTGTTCCATCCCTTGCACCCGAGTTTCCAATTCCACTATTCTATGCGCATTGTTAGTAATTTGAGATAGCGCAAAATTTATTGAGGTATGGAGCACTTCGAGACGTTTGTCAAACAATGGGATCAATAGTTGTGATACTTTGTCAGCCACCAAGACTGCTTGAAGATCATCCCTATTAAAAAGTCCCAGAGGACTAGAACTAGGAGAGCGGTTTGGAGGAGTGATGTCATCTCCTGAAAAAAGATCAGCCGTATTGGATACCTCATCAGGTGAAACTTTACTTTTAGTATTGGATGTTTTGGAAGTGGCCTTGTATTTGGCCTGCAGCTTTTGTATATGCATTTTTCTGTCCCTGATCTTTAGTCAGCTCGCAGCTGTCTGCCAGACGATTTTGTAGTAAGATTTCTGTCCATAGCAAGGTCCCAGCGGACCGTTTCAAATGCAAGGGAGAGGCAGAGTTATAAATGCAAAATAGGTTACATAAAGAGCACAGTCCCCATGTACATATTTCTATTGCCTCATTTGAAGAATAGGCGCCCTCTAGTTGCGGTCATCTAGTTAGAAGATGTAACAGAGGAGGGCAGTTTTCCCAATATCTGTGTCGTAAAAGTGAATGCGATGATCCAGTCGGTAGTGATTACCAGAGATAGTAGAGTATCCTGTGCATATAAAAGTATTCTCAGTATAAACCGTCAATGGATGTCAGTCCGCACATAAGAGTATAGTGCACTTCAGCGTCAAGAGATTCAAAGTTACAGGGATGTAGAGAAATCTACAAATCAGCCACTACATGGCGTCAGACACTGTGCAGTTTCTGCAGTAAGTTGTATTTCATATCTAAAAGTTTCCAGTTCACACGCAGGGAACAGTAGTTTTTAAGGAACGTTATTCTCCTCAAGTCACATAGATAAGCAAACCACATTGATATGTTGTCATGCAGTGAGGCAAGTAGGGTAGCAGTGCAGAGAACTTCTCTGTATCCAGGCGGTGATGTAGTGTCCGATACCAGTGAGGTGTCCCGGTCGGTCTTGCGGGAATGTGTGAGAAGTCGTCAGCGGTCAAGCACTGCAAATCATCCCACTACACTGAAGGGAGCCGTGCTGGAAGGGACCCTCATCTCTTTCCGCCCTTTCTCCGGTGGTCGTTTGTGTCACCTCTCTTGTAGCGTGTCAGGGAATTAGGCCCTAGATCCCGCGGCCTGGCGGGTAATGGCACCGCCGCCTCTAAGAGCGATCTCACACTCACCTGTTGGGCCGAATTCGGCAATAGATAATGAGCTCCCGCAGCAGAGTAAGGCTGTCTCCGGGGTGTAGTCGTGTCTCAGGTCTCAAAAGCCTATGATGCTTGGTCCAGAGACTAGGAGCTGCAGCGTGGAGCAGGAGCCAAGTTGAAACGCGGCCATCCTGGATGTCCCGCCATCGGAAGTCCATCTGTATATTTTATTTTGTAATCAGTTTTTTCTTTAAGCCAAAGCCAGGAGTAGAATCAAAACCAATTACGTATACTTCTCCTTCCTGCTTGATCCACTTCTGGCTTTAATTTAAGAAATAAAAATAAAAAAACTCCGTCAAAACTGCATTTGTGTTTGTCTGAAATGAATGTTATAAATTTTGTCTGCTTTGTGGGTTAAAAAAAGCTAATTATATTCATCCTAATCCTAACAGAAAACTCCAGTAAGAAGACTGAGGGAAACTTCATGCTATTGGTAAATCATAAAGTAGAAGATAAAGATATGCAGCAGTCTTCAGGAGAAAACCTCATTACCCTTTATGTAAATCCAGGACTTCACAGTAAAGATCTATCATATATTTCCCCTAATCATGAGGAACCTTCTCCTGACCAATCACAGATTGCTACCACAAGTACAGCTCAGAAAGGCGGTAAAAGGTTTCAATGTGGTCAACAATGCACAAAAATCTCAGGTCTTTTAACACAGAGAATTCTCACAGGGGAGAAGCCGTATTCATGTTCAGAATGTGGCACATGTTTTAAGTATAAATCAGGTCTTGTTAGACATTGGAGAATTCACACAGGAGAGAAGCCGTATTCATGTTCAGAATGTGAGAAATGTTTTACACGAAAATTTGATCTTACTGTACATGAGAGAAGTCACACAGGGGAGAGGCCGTATTCATGTTCAGAATGTGGGGAATGTTTTACACATAAATCACATCTTGCTGTACATCAGAGAAGTCACACCGGGAAGAAACCGTATTCATGTTCAGAATGTAGGAAATCCTTTAAATCGAAATCACATCTTGCTGTACATGAGAGAAGTCACACAGGAGAGAAACCGTATTCATGTTCAGAATGTAGGAAATCCTTTAAAGCTAAATCACATCTTGCTATACATGAGAGAAGTCACACAGGAGAGAAGCCGTATTCATGTTCAGAATGTGGGAGAGGTTTTACACAAAAATCACATCTTGCTGTACATGAGAGTAGGCACACAGGAGAGAAGCTATATTCATGTTCAGAATGTGGGAAATGTTTTACACGTAAATCAAATCTTGCTGTACATGAGAGAATTCACACAGGAGAGAAGCTGTATTCGTGTCCAGAATGTGGGAAATGTTTTACAGATAAAGTAAGACTTGTTGTACATGAGAGAATTCACACAGGAGAGAAGCCATATTCATGTTCAGAATGTGGGAAATGTTTTACACAAAGATCAGGTCTTGCTATGCATATGCGAATTCACACAGGGGAGAAGCCATATTCATGTCCAGAATGTGGGAAATATTTTACATATAAATCATGTCTTGTTGTACATGAGAGAAGTCACACAGGAGAGAAGCCATATTCATGTCCAGAATGTGGGAAATATTTTGAATATAAATCACGTCTTGTTGTACATGAGAGAAGTCACACAGGAGAGAAGCCGTATTCATGTTCAGAATGTGGGAAATGTTTTACAGATAAATCACGTCTTGTTATACATGAGAGAAGTCACACAGGAGAGAAGCCGTATTCATGTTCAGAATGTGGGAAATGTTTTACATATAGATCACATCTTGTTAGACATGAGAGAAGTCACACAGGAGAGAAGCCATATTCATGTTCAGAATGTGGGAAATGTTTTACAGATAAATCACGTCTTGTTATACATGAGAGAAGTCACACAGGAGAGAAGCCGTATTCATGTTCAGAATGTGGGAAATGTTTTACAGATAAAGCAAGTCTTGTTACACATTTGAGAATTCACACAGGAGAGAAGCCATATTCATGTTCAGAATGTGGGAAATGTTTTATTACTAAATGCAAACTTAAGGATCATCAGAGAAGTCACACAGGGGAGAAGCTGTTTTGATGCTCTATATGTGGAATATATTTTACAAGGAAATACGTTTTTTAAACTTAGAGAATTTACATGAAGCCATATTCTTGTTTGGAATGTGAGAAATAAGATTCTAGGGATTGCTCATCCAGGGGACAGTGATACACCATGGACCAGGATAAAGGGATAATTCACCTTATCAAAGTCCTACAGTCCACACAACTTTACTCACTAAGTATTTCATGCAGTAGGTAAGCAAGCTAGTACGTCTAAAATTTAGAGATAGGGAAGATACTCCGCTAAGATACCAGAAAACTCGCCACTTGGGCAGATGGTTGTTGAGGATTGGTTGGGCTATTCTCATGCTCAGGAGTTGGCACCACATCCTGGTTCTTTATTGTGTCTACATTTTATTAAAGTAATGGAGGATTGCCTGTACTATAGTGGCACCCTGACTGGTGTAGTTAGTGCTCAAAAACTAAACTGTAATGTAACAGATAGTAGCCTGGGGTATCAGCATGGACAATAAAGCTCCAACGCATTTCAGGGACTGAACGGACCTATTCGTCAGGGGTAGGATTGCCCTAGCTGATCTGCTTCTCATTATTTCACTAGAAAAGAAAAAGAAGAATTAAGTCTAAGGAAACCAAAATCATCTGTTACTGCGTTCTTATAATTAAGTGTACGTGAAAGTGATTAACTGATGTTTAACCCGTTAGTGACCGCCAATACGCCTTTTTCACGGCGGCCACTAAAGGGCTTTATTCTCATGCATAAGCCTTTTTACGGCGCTGCATCAGAATAAATTAAACAGAGCAGGGAGCTGTCAAATCTCCCTGCTCTCACCTGCCAGGCGTAGCTGAGGGCTGGGGGCGTCCCTATTTTAACAGGTGAGATCAATATAAGTATCGATCTCGCCCGTTCGCCCATCTTGAGAGTAATTTTTGGAGAGAAGGAGGGAGCTCCCTCTCATCCCACTGACACCTGGCGATAAGATCGCCGAGGTCCTGTGTCTCCGATGGCAGCCGGGGGCCTAATAAAGGCCCCCAGGTCTGCCTGTAGCGAATGCCTGCTAGGTCATGCCGGAGGCATGTCCTAGCAGATGCCTGACCGTTTTAAACGGCCAGGCAGTAATACACTGCAATACAAAAGTATTGAAGTGTATTACAATAGCGATCGGAGGATCGCATATTAAAGTCCCCTAGTGGGACTAGTAAAAAAAAGTTTAATAAAGTCAATTAAAAAAAAAAATGAAAAACCCGCTTTTTCCCCTTACAAACTGCTTTACTATTAAAAAAGTTACACACATTTGATATCACCGCGTCCATAACGACCCCGTCCATAAAGCTATTACATTACTTAACCCGCACGGTGAACACCGTAAAAAATTAATAAAAAATTACGGAAAAATTGCTGTTTTCTGTGAATCCTGATATTAAAAAAATTTGATAAAAAGTCGCATCTACTCCAAAATGTTACCAATAAAAACTACAAGTCTTTCCGCAAAAAAAAAAAAGACCTCATACATCTGCATCAGCGGAACAATAAAAAATGTTATAGCTCTTTAAATATGGAAGAAAAGCGTTTTTGCTGTATAAAAATAGTAAAACATACAAAAAAACTATACAAATTTGATATCGTTGCAATCGTAACAACCCGCTGAATAAAGTTATTGTGTTATTTATACCACACGGTAAAACGGCATAGATTTAGGACGCGAAAAAGAGTGGTGAAATGTCTGATTTTATTTCTATTCCCCCCCCCCCAAGAAAAGTTAATCAAGAAATAATATGTACCTCAAAATGGTGCTATTAAAAAATAAAATTTGTCCAGCAAAAAACAAGACCTTATACTGCTATGTCCACGCAAAAAAAAATAATTATTGCTCTTGGAATGCGACGATGGAAAAACGTAAAAAATAGCTTGGTCATTAAGGTCTAAAATAGGCTGGTCATTAAAGGGGTTAAATAAGTACATTCTGTGTGGACTTCATCTTGGATATTTGGAATCCATTTTGTCTTAAAGGCTCCGTTTTGTGTTTGAAGAGTCATTATATTGAGTGATCTTGACCTATGTTACCGCCATATATGTCCTGCCTTACGATTATGCACTGTCCTCTTTTTGTTTTATTTTAGGTACATTTTGGTTTTATGGCTGCTATTTAAATGGTATTTACAACTGTTTTGTGTCTTAATAAAGAATGTAGTATTTTATTTTCCGTATTGGGTGGATATTCTTTATTATAGCATTATGTGATATCAGGGGACATTACAGGGAGGAGGTAGGAGAGGACTAGAACTCCCAGCATGTCCAGGCTGTTATGATATATCAGGGGACATTACAGGGAGGAGGTAGAAGAGGAGAGGACTAAAAGTCCCAGCATGTCCAGGCTGTTATGATATATCAGAGGACACAACAGGGAGGAGGTATAAGAGGAGAGGACTACAACTTTCAGCATGCCCAGGCTTTTATTATGATATATCAGAGGACACCGCAGGGAGGAGAGGACTACAACTCCCAGTCATAGGCAAAAATTAAGACATTAAAGCGTAACTAAACGTTCGATCAACTTTGTATTTTCTAGCAGCATGTGTAGTATAAATATATTTTGTAATATACTTTAATAATTCATTTGGATCCCTTTTGTGTTATAAATGGCCACTCTGACACTTTTCTACCACATTTTATTTCTTGTATTTCTCCCGTTGCTAGAAGAAATCTGTACACCGTTTGAATGTATCAGTGTACAGAGTCTGCTGCCTATGAGTACGGGTGGGTGGTGGCCCCATCCTCACGTCAGATGTTCACGCCCCCATCGTGACGTCAGGAAGGTCTCTCTGCCTCTATACACTACACAGTTCTCTAGCATTAGAGCGCATGGAAGACACTGTGCGCACTGGTCTCTGTGCCTGGATGATTCTCCCCCTTCCCTCCAGCAAAGAGTCTCTGGACACTGTAATCTGAGCTGCTAATTAGCATCAGATAAGACTAGGACTGCTCCGTACCGCCCCCCCCCCCCAATCACCCTGCCGTTTTATCTTCCCTTCCCTTGCCAGGGAAAGTGAAAAGAAAACCTCTGATTGCTTTCTTCTGGAGTGTGCAGAGATATTTCCATCTCTATATATAATGTGTTGTGCTTTGTATAGCTCAGTGCACGCTCACAGTATTGTAATGATCACCTCGGAGTTCACTGCCCATGAAAGATACAGACAAATCATAACATCACACACAGTAAGACACGCCCCTAGCAACTGCCAGAATCAGGAAGTGTGAGAAAATAGATGTGGACGGTTTCACAAGAAAAAAAAGCTACAAAAAAAGGTACTTTGAAGTGAAAAAAATTGCTAGGAGTAATGTATTCACATAGAGGGACATAATAGCAGTTTAAATATGTTTTTAGCTACGCTTAAAACTTTTTACTAATGTATCAATATGGAGAATACTGACGTGTCTAGTAGGAGAACTGAAGCTATACTGATTCTATTGTGTCAGCTAACAGACAGAAAGTTACAGGAAGTTCATCTGTTCAACTAACCATTGTGTATATGATAAATTAGCCTTACCACATTTTGTTATGTAGACTATTGTTTGATAATTAATTTAACTTGGCCACATTGTGTAATGTAAACATTTGCTATTGTATGCTAATTATTTCGGTTTCCTGGTGCACATGTCACACATACGTCATATTGGCTATATAAACTGCTGTAATTAATGATGATGTCCGTTCTGAATAAGACTTCAGAGCTCTGTACACACAATAAACCTTCTTAACCTAAAGAAAGTGAATGATGTGATTTCATATGGAGATTGAGAAGAGTCTATACTGCCATAACATTTGGTGTTTCCGCATGGTCCTTCAGGACGTCCAGATGGGAACAAGGAGTGGTGCTGACCGAGACAGTGGATTCATTCTTGGGCCCAAGCCGGTGAGCACTTATTGCCTGTGACTCCGCTCTGTCAACCGGTATACACTGGTTCCGTCATTGAGTCTTCTGAAGGTACAATTTTATTTAATGATTTGTATAGATCAGCAGCACAGGATAAATTTTTCAAGAGGGTGCACGTCTCCTGGGTCACAGTCCGAGGTGACCCCTCAGTCAAGGCAAAAAAAGAAATGGAGACAGCACTACCAAATTTTCAAAGTGAAGATCCTTTTATTCCACGGTGCAATGTTTCAGCTCAACATGAGCCTTTCTCAAGCATAATAATGTGACACACAGAACGCATATATATGTAATACAAGGTCATAAAGCCAATTACATACATATAGTAAAATTGTGTAATAGTGATACAGCAAGTATACAAAAAATGTTTATATCAATGGAATCCCCCATAGATGTGCTAATACATAAATAAAAAAATAAGTTAGAAACACTCCATATACATAGTGTAAATAGTGCATTCACTGTAATAAGGCCAATCAATCAGATGGGCTACATGTGTATAATAACATGTGAGAATGTTGGAAAACAGGTGTATAAAATAAAGTTAAAAACATCTTACCCTCGCTGGATCGGCTGATAGCGTTGTGCACTCTCTTACTACGTAGAACTAAACATTGCGTAATCCTAGCACCTGTGTGTATGAGTCATCGCACAATACGTCATTATGCGCATGCGCATTGTCTACCAGAGGCGCTGATCGCTGATGAGCCTTCAGAGCAAAGAGGGACCGTCAATTTGTCAACAAGGAATACAAACTCCGCAAAAATCCATAGAAAATCTTGTGGTAAATATATCATCACGTGACTTATCTAATGTGGAAATTTCAGCCCTGAATAAGGGATTATCATTTAGTCCCACTTCTAGTGTGGATTGGTTCCAATTAGAACTGGACCTTTTTGATTTTTTTCGTAAAATAAAATTCAAGGTATTGTTTGCCGGTAAAAATTTTGACAATAGATCTGTACACCATACTGAAATTACACTAAAAGAGATTGGGCTACATAAAAAGAGTGCACACCAACCCTTTATTAATGAACCTGCAATTGATACATTTATTGATATTGTGAAACATTGTATTCGTACCCTGAGAGAGAGCGACAATGGTAGATTCGTAGGTCCTCCTAACTTGACGAGGGATGAGATAGTGGCGGTTGATGGCCTTTCTCGTGATGTGTCCCTGACCATCAAGCCCGCAGACAAGGGTGGTGCCTTGGTGGTCATGGCCACATCACGCTATTTGGCTGAATTGGCTAGACAATTGGCAGATGTTAATGCCTATGAGCCACTTCCTGGGGATCCTAAATTTAGAATCAAAAATACCATTGACACAATATTGGTTGAGGCCCATAATGCGGGTATCATTGATAGTGACCTGTTGGATTTTATGACGGTGCGGCATCCGGTGGTCCCTGTGCTGTACTGTCTTCCAAAAATCCATAAGGCATTGGTAGACCCTCCGGGCAGACCGATTATATCGGGTTGCGGCTCCATTTTTTCACCGATAGCCATTTTTTTAGATAAAATGTTACGTGATTTTGCCATTAATGCTAAATCATATATTCAGGACACTACTGACTTTTTGACCAAATTGAATGAGGTTGAGTTGATGGGGGACTGCACACTTGTATCGTTTGATGTGTGCAGTCTCTATACTTCAATTAACCACACGAGAGGTCTTAATATTGTATCTGAAGCGTTACAACAGTCCAATTATACCCATGAATGCATTAATCTTCTTATGTGTCTCTTGGAAATTGTCCTTACAGAAAATTATTTTTTGTTTGGTGACTCCTTTTATGCACAGAGGAGGGGTACGGCCATGGGATCTAACGTGGCTCCCACATACGCAAATATGTTCATGACAGCTTTGGAGGAAGGCGCCGTCTATGGCTCTCCCCACTTCACTAAGGTTTTGAGGTGGTGGAGATACATAGACGACGTCTTAGTCATCTGGACAGGTACTCAAGTGGAGTTGGAGTGTTTCTTTAGCTTTCTGAATAATATAGATGACGATATTAAATTCACTATGGATTCTTCAACAACATCTCTAAATTTTCTTGACACTAGAGTGTATATTCAGGAACATAAACTCACCACGGATTTGTACAGTAAACCTACGGACCGTAATAATTTACTGAGGTTCGAAAGCTGTCATCCCCACCCTATGATCGCTTCTCTCCCCTATAGCCAGATGTTGAGGGTGAAGAGGATCGTGCAGGATCCTTTAACTATCGACGATAGGTTGAGTGATATGTCTCAGAAATTCAGGAATCGGGGGTACCCTAAAAAATTATTGGACAATAAAAGATCTAAAGTGGAGGGGATTCCGAGATGATCTTCTGCAAAATCGTAAACAATCGCCCTCTCATAGACTAACACTGGTGTCCACATACTCCCATAAGAGCAATGATATTGCCAACATCATTAAAAAAGAATGGGGTATACTTAGGAGTTCTTTTGATAAAATCCCAGAATTTGAAGTCCCACCGCGTATAGCGCAGGACCAAAAATTTGAGAGATCGTCTAGTACATGCTGATGTGGGCTCTTTGACTAAGAATTATCAGTCTTTATTAGCCCCCAAAAAATTTGGTTGCTTCCCGTGTTTAGGTTGTAATAATTGTAGGAATATGGTTAAAAGCGAGGTATTCATTCATCCCATTAAAGGTTCTACCTACAAAATTAAACATCATCTTACATGTAAATCGGATCATGTAATATACATCATTCAATGTCCTTGCAAATTATTGTATGTAGGTGAAACCTCTCTAGATTGCAGAAAACGCATAAACAACCATAAGTCCACCATTCGTACCAAGAAAATTGACCTACCATTACCTAAACATTTTGTGGAAAATAACCATGGGGAGAATGACTTTAAGTTATATATTGTCGATCATGTACCGCGTCATAGACGAGGTGGAGATAGGATCTCCAAATTGAAAAGGTTGGAGTTGGAATGGATTTTTAAATTAGATACCTTATCCCCTAGAGGTCTTAATATAGACTTCAAGATCTTTCCAAGTTTTTCTAGATAACCAAGTGGGACACTCCGATTTGAACATCTGCTCGTGTATTCATCATCTCCCCCGTGTTCCTCCCCATCCTCATTGCACTGGGAGAATAGGAAATAATTTGACCATATCTATATTATAATTACATTTTATATATGCTATTTACAATGTTTAGGTCTGATATATATTGTCAATGTCCTACAAATTACTTTATACATTTTTCCCTTCATCCTAGATATTATTCTCAAGATTTGCCTCAAGGATCGGTTGAAGCTATATATTTGCACTACTCTTATACCTGATTATATGCATCGTATTTTTTGGAAAAGTTTTCCCATATATGCCGTTCATGTCTTCCGTCCACAATATTTCTAAGACGATATGTAAATCTCTGTTTGTATATTATGAGTTTTATATTTACCCATATGTGCTCCAAAATCCCCATCGCTACAGATGAGGTACAAGGATTATTGATCTGAGACATAATATCTATCTTCATTTATATTACAGAGATAGTACATGTAGTTCATATCGCTATATATTTGACCTATTAGACTCTATAGTGGATAGAATAGATGTGTAACATATGGAGTGATAAATGTGTAGAGGAATGATCGAGGCACTCACCGGAACTGGCAAACAATTTCTTTATTACAAAAAGATCTTGGTCAGGATGTGGAATTGGCAATTCCACATCCTGACCAAGATCTTTTTGTAATAAAGAAATTGTTTGCCAGTTCCGGTGAGTGCCTCGATCATTCCTCTACACATTTATATTCAGCCGATTGTGCTACTCTTTCGATGAGCAACTCCGTGGTAATTTACCTGCAATTATCCAAATAGAAAGCAAGCCACACTTCAATACTCCATTCCGACTGTGCGGTTTTGGCAGTGCCAGCCTCCTTCCTTCTTCCCATTGATTGCAACATATGGAGTGATGTTGCCCTTTTTCAAAATGGGGCCAACGATCCTTAATGGGCATTGCGCAGACACGAATCTACGATATGTCCAATGACTCATAGCTGAGACGGACAGGATCCGACGTCATCCATGGGAAACATCTATGGGTGTATAGCCCTCTTTCAATATGGCGATCAGCGCCTCTGGTAGACAATGTGCATGCGCATAATGACGTATTGTGCGATGACTCATACACACAGGTGCTAGGATTACGCAATGTTTAGTTCTACGTAGTAAGAGAGTGCACAACGCTATCAGCCGATCCAGCGAGGGTAAGATGTTTTTAACTTTATTTTATACACCTGTTTTCTAACATTCTCACATGTTATTATACACATGTAGCCCATCTGATTGATTGGCCTTATTACAGTGAATGCACTATTTACACTATGTATATGGAGTGTTTCTAACTTATTTTTTTATTTATGTATTAGCACATCTATGGGGGATTCCATTGATATAAAAAAATTTTGTATACTTGCTGTATCACTATTACACAATTTTACTATATGTATGTAATTGGCTTTATGACCTTGTATTACATATATATGCGTTCTGTGTGTCACATTATTATGCTTGAGAAAGGCTCGTGTTGAGCTGAAACGTTGCACTGTGGAATAAAAGGATCTTCACTTTGAAAATTTGGTAGTGCTGTCTCCATTTCTTTTTATTTAATGATTTGATGTCACACTTCGTGTGTATAGTGGCGGGTAACCACTCCTGTCCGTGAATCTGGACAGCACTCATGTACGGAGTAATAGTATTATCCAATGTATCTATAAGAATGTTACTCTATTGTATATGCCTGCGCTTGAGTTACTAATATTTGCATTCTATAGAAGCAAAATGTGTCGTGTAGTAGTAAGGTTTAGTCCGGGGATATTGCCTGTCTATTAACCCCTTCCCTCTTTGGCCACTTTTGACCTTCCTGACAGAGCCTCATTTTTCAAATCTGACATGTTTCACTTTATGTGGTAATAACTCCGGAATGCTTTTACCTATCCAAGTGATTCTGAGATTGTTTTCTCGTGACACATTGGACTTTATGTTACTGGCAAAATTTGCCCGATACATTCAGTATTTAATTGTGAAAATCACCAAAATTTAGCGAAAAATTGCAAAAATTTGCATTTTTCTCAATTTAAATGTATCTGCTTGTAAGACAGGCAGTTATACCACACAAAAATGTTGCTAACTAACATCCCCCATATGTCTACTTTATATTGGCATCGTTTTTTGAACATCATTTTATTTTTCTAGGACGTTACAAGGCTTAGAACTTTAGCAGCAATTTCTCACATTTTCAAGAAAATTTCAAAATGCTATTTTTACAGGGGCCAGTTCAGTTGTGAAGTGGCTTTGAGGTCCTTAGATATTAGAAACCCCCAATAAGTCACCCCATTTTAAAAACTGCACCCCTCAAAGTATTCAAAACAGCATTTAGAAAGTTTCTTAACCCTTTAGACATTGCGCAGGAATTAAGGCAAAGTAGAGGTGAAATTTACAAAGTTCATTATTTTTTTCCATAAATTCATTTTGAATACATTTTTTTTGTACCACAGAATGTTTTACCCAAGAAATGCAACTCAATATTTATTGCCCAGATTCTGCAGTTTTAGGAAATATCCCACATGTGGCTCTAGTGTGCTACTGGACTGAAGCACCGGCCTCAGAAGCAAAGGAGCACCTGGTGGATTTTGGGTCTCCTTTTTATTAGAATATATTTTAGGCACCATGTCAGCTTTGAACAGGTCTTGTGGAACTAAAACAGTGGAAACCCCCCAAAAGTGACCCCATTTGGGAAACTACACCCCTCGAGGAATTTATCTAGGGGTGTAGCAAGCATTTTGACCCGCCAGTTTTTTTGCAAAAATTTTTGGAACTAGGCCATGAAAATGAAAATCTACATTTTTTCAAATAAAATGTAGGTTTAGCTAATTTTTTTTCATTTCCAAAAGAACTAAAGTAGAAAAAGCACCACAACATTTGTAGAGCAATTTCTCCCGAGTAAAACAATACCCCACATGTGGTAATAAACGGTTATTTGGACACACAGCAGGGCTTAGAATGGAAAGAGCGCCATTTGGCTCTTGGAGCTCAAATTTAGCAGGAATGGTTTGCGGACGCCATGTCGCATTTGCAAAGCCCCCTAGGGGACAAAACAGTGGAAACCCCCAACAAGTGACCCCATTTTGGAAACTATACCCCTCGAGGAATTTATCTAGGGGTGTAGCAAGCATTTTGACCGGCCAGTTTTTTTGCAAAAA